>NC_090265.1:1078208791-1078847124 GCF_040414725.1 Anabrus simplex | reverse complement strand
AAGCCCTTGTCTGTCAATACATGACCTAGGTACTCAACTGAGTCTGATGCGAATGGACACTTCTTGACTTGGCAGGTAAGTCCGTGAATCCTCAACCTCTCTAAGACTCTAGCTAGGTGTTCCAAATTGTCCGAAAACGTCTTGCTGTACACGAGGATGTTGTCCAGATAGACCTGGCAGAATTTTCCTGTGTATCTGAATAAGACTTTGTCCATCACACGTATAAAGGTGGCTGGAGCATTATTAAGACCAAATGGCATGATTCTGAATTGATAGAGTCGTCTTGGGGTGGAAAAAGCAGTTGTCGGTCAATACTCTTCTTCGACTTCTACTTGCCAGTAGCCAGAGTTCAAATTGAGGGTACTGAAGACTTTTGCCTTGCTCACTTGCTTTATCAGATGGCAGAGATCCAGCATAGGGCAGGCATCTGATATAGTCTTGTTATTGATCTGATGTAGGTCTACACAAAGTCTGTAATCACCATTTTTCTTCTTAGGTAGTACTACTGGAGAAGCCCATCCTGATACTGAAGGTTCAATCAATCCTTGGTTCTCCATTTCCTTGACTTTTTTTTTTTTACTATAAATTTTCATTTATCTGGGTTAAGTGTGTAGGGCCTTTGTTTAACTGGGGCATTATCCTTACAAATTATTTTATGTGTTACCATTGTGGTAAATCTGATTCTATCAGTAATTACCTCAGGGAACTTATTCAGCAACTTCTCAAGGTCTTCCTCCTCCACTCTCAACAGTCCTGTTTTCAGTTCGGCCAATATATTGGTTTCTAAAGTTTCCGACTCAAAGGCTTTATTTTCAACCCATGCCAACCTAATTCTGTTTCTATTAAAAAAGAATATTTCAATGGCTGTATAATCTATCCCTACCTCATATTTACCTAAGAAGTCATGTCCTAATACACTGACTGACTGACAGAGCAAATGCAACACCAAGAAGGAGTGGTCAGAACTTTATGCCAATTGCAGGGTAGACTGACGTCACTGAGGTATGCTCATGATGTGAAATGCGCCGCTGTGCTGTGCACGTAGCGAACGATAAATGGGACACGGCACTGGCGAATGGCCCACTTCGTACCGTGATTTCTCAGCCGACAGTCATTGTAGAACGTGTTGTCGTGTGCCACAGGACACGTGTATAGCTAAGAATGCCAGGCCACCGTCAACGGAGGCATTTCCAGCAGACAGACGACTTTACGAGGGGTATGGTGATCGGGCTGAGAAGGGCAGGTTGGTCGCTTCGTCAAATCGCAGCCGATACCCATAGGGATGTGTCCACGGTGCAGCGCCTGTGGCGAAGATGGTTGGCGCAGGGACATGTGGCACGTGCGAGGGGTCCAGGCGCAGCCCAAGTGACGTCAGCACGCGAGGATCGGCGCATCCGCCGCCAAGCGGTGGCAGCCCCGCACGCCACGTCAACCGCCATTCTTCAGCATGTGCAAGACACCCTGGCTGTTCCAATATCGACCAGAACAATTTCCCGTCGATTGGTTGAAGGAGGCCTGCACTCCCGGCGTCTGCTCAGAAGACTACCATTGACTCCACAGCATAGACGTGCACGCCTGGCATGGTGCCGGGCTAGAGCGACTTGGATGAGGGAATGGCGGAACGTCGTGTTCTCCGATGAGTCACGCTTCTGTTCTGTCAGTGATAGTCACCGCAGACGAGTGTGGCGTCGGCGTGGAGAAAGGTCAAATCCGGCAGTAACTGTGGAGCGCCCTACCGCTAGACAACGCGGCATCATGGTTTGGGGCGCTATTGCGTATGATTCCACGTCACCTATAGTGCGTATTCAAGGCACGTTAAATGCCCACCGCTACGTGCAGCATGTGCTGCGGCCGGTGGCACTCCCGTACCTTCAGGGGCTGCCCAATGCCCTGTTTCGGCAGGATAATGCCCGTCCACACACTGCTCGCATCTCCCAACAGGCTCTACGAGGTGTACAGATGCTTCCGTGGCCAGCGTACTCTCCGGATCTCTCACCAATCGAACACGTGTGGGATCTCATTGGACGCCGTTTGCAAACTCTGCCCCAGCCTCGTACGGACGACCAACTGTGGCAAATGGTTGACAGAGAATGGAGAACCATCCCTCAGGACACCATCCGCACTCTTATTGACTCTGTACCTCGACGTGTTTCTGCGTGCATCGCCGCTCGCGGTGGTCCTACATCCTACTGAGTCGATGCCGTGCGCGTTGTGTAACCTGCATATCGGTTTGAAATAAACATCAATTATTCGTCCGTGCCGTCTCTGTTTTTTCCCCAACTTTCATCCCTTTCGAACCACTCCTTCTTGGTGTTGCATTTGCTCTGTCAGTCAGTGTATTATGTCAAGTATCAAATCCTTGACAACTCTCACCGGTATATCTATGACTTCAGTAGAGCACTTGGCTTGAAAAAAGGTACAACCCTCAATCTGGTAATGCATGTGATGAGTTGCCCTCCTGGCTGTTGCCACCTTAGCAGCATGAACAGGTTTTAATAATTTTGCCACATTCATGCTCACAAACGAGTGTGAAGCTTGAGTGTCAAGGACAGCGATTGAAGACTTATCATCAATCATCAAGTTAATAGCCGGGTGGGGTGGATTAAGTTGATCACCACTACAGATTTGACCAATATGTTTACCTTCTAGCCAGGTGTCATGTATCTGGGGCTTCCTCATTCTTCTGGAACCCTGCTTATCCCAACTCGAATGGTCCCAGGCTAGTTTTCCGGGCACTGGCTTTAAAATGCCCGATCTGCCCACATCGATAGCATTTCCGGGGTTCCTCCACTGTTGAGGTTTTCGTTTTTGAGGTATGGTAACTTGTTTCTTCATCTACTTTTGCTACGATGTGATGGAGCTCTTCAAAGGTTTTTGGTTGTGCCACCTTAACTAGTGATCGAACCTTATCATGTAGTAGTTCAATTATATAAGAGATGCTCGTATCAATACTTTCCCTTTCGTGGACTCGCTTAAAGAGCTGGAGTTTTTGAATTACGAAAGCTCCTGCTGTCATTCCACTGGGTTGCGCTTCAGTTAGGAACTTTTTTTGGACAGATTCTGAGTCAAATCTCTGGACGAATTATTTTTTAAATTCCTGCCAGTCGAGGCTGAGCCCTTTAAAGTTCTGCCACCAAGCCCCTGCTGATGCTTTTAGCTGCTGGCTGACAATTTGCAAGTATATTTCCGTAGTTATATTTGTCCTACCCATTAGAGACTCCAATGTCTATAGAAATACTTTAGGACACTCCTTGAGTCTCCCATGAAATTCCGGTAGGCTGTCTTTGATTACTCTGGGATCGACCGGTATCCCAAGGGGGAGGTCCATACCTCTGCTAGGTTGACCACTACCTACAGAAATATTTTTCTCCAGGGTTAAAATTTTTCTAATAAACTCGGATTCCAACTTCGTAAATTTCTGGCCTACTTCAGTTTTAAAACTGTTGGATTCCTGCTCGATTTCTCCGCTCTTCTCCCCGACTTTGTTTTCCAAGGTATGCTTATTACTTACTACACATCTAATGCTACAATGTTGATTTTGTCATTCATTTTTGAAATATCTTCTTTCAGATCTTTGACCCAGGAATTGATTTGGCCTTTTATTTCTTAAGACTAGGCCTCAATTTTACCTTTGAGTTTTTCAGATTGGGTCTCGATGTTTTTAGACTTGGCCTTGATCAAAGTAGTTAGTTGTGCAAGCATAATGCTTACCCAGTCGTTGGTTTCCTTCTCCGAGTTGACTTCGAAGTTGAAACTGCCTGGGTTCTCCTCATTTTCTATCAAATCTTGGTGCAGCCCCTCTTGTAACTCTGCCTTGCTTCCAGCCATTGGTAAACCTCGGGATGCCAGTGCCTTCCATAAAATCACCACAGTCATTTGATCAATCTTCATCGCTTAGTTTAGAAGTCCTGTCGCGGTCACCAATTTATCGTTCTCTATATGCGATTTTTTAAATTCTTTATGAAAGAAAAATATCATTACAAGATATTAGAATCACACCGTATTGACGGTTTTCACTTTACAAAAGTGAAAAAATGAGTGTATCCTCCTAATTCAACACATCATTTATTCCATCATTAGACGGAGTAAACAAATTCAAACATGTTTAAGCTCGTTTGAGCCATCTTATAATTTACATAATACAAGTTTAAAAATGCCAAAAAACATAAAGAAGGAACAAATCAAAAAACAAAAGAGAGCCTAGACGGCAACAAAATTAACACAATATACAATATTTACATCATTACGTGGAGCAAAAAACAACTCACTGCGACAAAATTCAGTGACACACGGGTTAATACAAAACAATAATTGAAACTAAAAACTGTGTTAACCTAAGAAGAAAAGAAATGAAAACAAATGATGTAGATGGAAATGAACAATAAGTGCATATAGTGAGGTTGCGGATCTCATAGTTTACAAAATATTGGTTTTGTAGCAATAACAAAACAGGATGAAATCACTGTCGAAAATTCAGGCAGACAGTCAACATGGCAGTGACTTACATGATGTTCGCGTGTAATATTGTCGCTTGGAACTATTGAATAATCAGTCATTCTAAGCTAAAATTTACCGTCTGAAGCACCAGAGTGAAGCTGCTATGTACTTTTGTAGTGAGTGTGGTTTTAAATCTGCGTTGTGGAGATTAGTGTTCATTAAAGGATCAATCTCATACCTATAACCTCATCTTGTTAGCTAACCGATAATGGCCGCCTCTGTTGATGGAGGTCGGCAAGATTTTTCTAACTCAATGAATCTAAATAATGAAAATCAGCAAGTCTCAAGTAACCTCACGAATCGACAGAATAAAGAAAGCATAATTCCCACCCGTACCGGTGAACCAGGTAACCTCATGACAACCTCTATTACTGTTCCTAATACACTTAATCAATCTCCTAACAACCCAAGGTTAAGTTACTCTGCAGCAATGCAATCCTACCCTACCAAAGATCAAGCTATTGTTATTGAATCTTGCGATGGTAGTAGTATCCGAGATTATATACTAGCAATTGGAAAAGTCACTAGCCCTAGTAACATCCGATTTGTCTCACGGATATCTAATGGAAGAATATGTATCTTCCTTGCAAGTCAAAAGTGTGTTGAAGAATTAATTTCAAAACATCCTAAGATTCTCATAAATAATGTCTCCTTGGAAATAAGACCTCTCCTAACTAAAAACAAACGAGTTATTCTATCCAATGTTTGTCCTGTGATTCCTAATATTGTTATTCAAGAAGAATTTCTCAAACTCGGCATTAAACTAATGTCAAAGATATCACCTATTAGAGCAGGTTTAACAATCCCCGGATTTTCTCACATTCTCAGTTTTCGGAGACAGATTTATATTCAAAATGAAGGCTTTAACAAACTTCCAGACTCACTCCAAATCGAATATGAGGGTGCCAATTACTGAATTTATTTATCCTCTGACACACCCACCTGCTTTCTTTGTAAAACTGAGGGGCACTTAGCTAGAAACTGTCCTGATAATGATGAAATAGTAAATGAAGACTCCTCATTAAATCAAAAGTCATGCTCGTGGCAAGATCAATCTAACAGAATTTCCCCAACTAGTAGAGGATACACAAAAAATTAAAACAAACTGTCAAGAAAATATTATTACCTGTACTCCCTCACAAACTACTGTTCAGACAACTGCTACATCTACATCTCTTCAGTGTTCTCAAAATCAAAACTGTGGACCTTTACCTTCAGTCGAAATGACTCTAACCTCTCATTTGGAATGCTCTCAAAACCCCTCATGTGTACATCATGCTGGATCGAAGAGACCAATATCACTATCTAGCAGTGAAACTACAGGCAGAAAAGACCTTGATTTTAAGGAACCTCCCCTAACAACTGAACCTAAGACAAGTGAACAGACAGGGAAACACAAGACAAAACAAACTTACAAGAAACCAAAGACGGAAAAAGAAAGCACAACTATTAGTGATATGCTTAAGCCAATTAAGCAAATTCTAGAAGCTAACCCTCAGTCTTTTCCCCTCAATTACTTACAACTCCAATCCTTTTTTGAAAACAGTATTGGAGTTAATGACATTGCAGCAATAGCTTCCAATTACACCCAAGATCTAGAGGGTTTAGCCCAAGCCCTTCAAAAACTATATCCATACTACACTGAAAAATCCATTAAGAACAGGAGTACTCGAATAGTCAAGAAACTGCTTAAGGCTAGCAGTGAAAACCGAGGTGAAGCAATTAACAGTTTAGTTCCAGATTACTCCAGCGATGACTCTACTTCCCTCACATAATGATGATAAAATTCCCTCTACACTTGTTTGTCATTCTTATGACTATATCATTACTTCAATGGAACCTCAACAGTTTTCGATCACAGCGAGAGTATTTACAACTTCTACTAAATAAACATCAGCCTTCAGTTGTCTGTCTACAAGAAACTAACTTTAGAGACAACTTTGTTTCCCATTTAAGACAGTTCAACGTACATTATAAAAACCGAATTAATCCAAATCATGCAGGTGGAGGCGTAGCCACCTATGTTAAAAATAATTTACACCATCAAGAGGTTCCTTTAACTACTGATTTAGAAGCAGTCGCAGTTTTATTATACCTACCACAAGCTATATGTGTATGTAATGTTTATTTTCCTACGAATAGTACATCTCACGCTGATGATTTAAGAAACCTAATACACCAACTCCCCAAACCCTTCATTTTGATGGATGATTTTAATAGCCACAACAGTTTATGGGGTAGTCGTAATACTGATGCAAGGGGGAAAGAAATAGAGAAGATACTAGATGAATTTACTCTAGTATTATTGAACTCAACTGCTCCAACTCGTTTTGATATAACACACGGAACATACAGTAGCATAGATTTAACTATATGTACGCCAGACATAGCTGCACTATTTAACTGGTCCATTTATTCAACTCTACAAGGAAGTGACCACTTCGCCATCATAATTAATGATGATCAAAGTTCTCCAGACAACACATCAGAACTCCAATACTGTAAATGGAATTTAAATAAGGCAAATTGGCAATCATTTAGAAAGATTGTAAATAACTATTTAAATGATCTAACTCCAACAAATAAATTTCCTTCTAAGCACATCAATGATATTGTTCAAGACTTCACTGAAGTAATAATTAAATCTGCTGACCAGAGCATCCCAAAAACAGCTCCTATGCCCTTCAAGAAAACGGTTCCCTGGTGGAATGACTCCTGTAAAGAGGCTATCAAAAATAAAAACCGTGCTTACTACCTATACAAAAGAAATCCTACGCCTGAAAATAAAATCAATTTTCAAAAACACTGAGCAATAGCACGAAATAAAATAAAATTAAGTAAGAAAACCTCCTGGTTAACATTCGTCTCCTCCTTAACCTGCCAAACTTCACAAAAAGTTATGTGAAATAAAATCCAAAGAATAAGTGGCAAATACAATAAATTCTGTATTACCTCTCTAAGAGATCCAGTCGCTGGGTCAATTGTAAATGAACCTCAACAAATAGCTGATCAACTGGCTAAATCATTTTCAAAAATCTCTAGCGATAACAATTATGAACCTGAATTTCTTCGCATGAAAACAACTCGAGATCCAATAGACTTAAATGAAACTGTACCTACACCGAACTATGCTTATAATGATACTTTACAGTTACAAGAAATGGTTACAGAACTCAACAAATGCGGCAGATCTAGTCCTGGCCCAGACACCATTCCGTATGAATTTTTAAAACAGCTTCCACATAGTGCACTCAATTATCCACTTGCTATTTTCAACTATATATGGAGTTCCAAACTATTTCCAGATCGATGGCGTTGTGCTATTGTAGTGCCTATACTCAAACCAGAAAAGGACATTTTGATCCCAGATAATTATCGTCCCATCGCCTTGACAAATACAATGTGTAAGCTACTGGAGAAAATTGTTAACAAGAGATTACGCTGGTATTTGGAACATATACACTTTTTTAGTGATGCACAAAATGGTTTTCGTCAAGCACGTTCAACAACAGATACTCTGATATGTTTAGAATCAGAAATCTGAGAAGCTTTCCTAAATAATCAGCACCTCATAGCTGTTAGTTTAGACATTGAGAAGGCATATGACATGGTGTGGAAAGACTATCTAATTGAAACACTGATGAAACATAATATTTCAGGAAACATGCTTCACTTCATTTATAATTTCCTTAAAGATCGCCGAATTCAAGTCAGGACAAATGGAACTCTTTCACATGAAGTAACCATTGACAATGGAGTTCCTCAAGGATCAGTCATCAGTGTCACATTATTCCTCGTTGCAATAAATGGCATTGTCTCCAACATTCACCTACCAGTAAAGGCTTGCCTTTTTGCCAATGATTTGACTATACTAAGTGCAGGAAGAAATAAATTAACTACTCAACAGTTACTTCAAGAATCAATTGATAATATCCAAAAATGGGCTAAAGTTACAGGGTTCAAGTTTTCCAAAACTAAAACCAAATGCATACTCTTCTCCAAATGTAAACATACTGTACAAGACCCTGAGCTGTACATGGACAATCACAAAATTGAAACAGTAACAACTATGAAAATCTTAGGAGTTTTATTCGACACTACGTTAAGTTGGATACCTCACCTGAAAAACCTTAAAGATGACTGCTTGCGAAGTCTGAACATAATGAAGATCCTGGCAGCAAAGAACTGGGGGGCAGACTACCAAGTGCTAATGAACACGTACAAAGCCATTATTAGGGCTAAATTAGACTATGGCAGCATTGTATACAATTCCGCAAGAATGTCTTCACTCAAAATCCTTGATTCCATCCAGTCCTCAGCTCTTCGAATTGCTCTAGGAACCTTCCGTACCAGTCCAGTAGCCAGCATTCAAATAGAAGCAAATGAACCACCACTCACAATTAGACGTAGACAACTAAGTTTGACTTACGCGCTCAAGGTAGCAACTATGAGTGAATCAAGAATTAAGTTGTATGCTTTTCCTAACAAGCATCAAGGTACACTCATTAAATCAGGATCACAACCACAGCCTTTCAATGTCAGAATAGCCAAGTTTCTTGAAGAACTAAATTTAAATATCCCTCCAATACTCCTCACAGACAACTCTCTTAATGTCCCACCATGGACTATTACCCTTCCAGAAATTAACTTTGAAATAAATTACAGTGTCAAAGATGAAACTGACAGATCTCACTACCATCAATTATTTCTTGAAATTTCTAATAAATACCCAAGGCACACTGCAATCTATACTGATGGATCAAAATGTGAGGAAAGAAATGGATGTGGAATTGTATATCCTGAACGTACCATGCTATACCGATTGCCTGACTACTATACAGTCTTCTCTAATGAGCTGTACGCAATAAAGCAGGCTATGCTATATATTTTGAAAACCAGCACCTGTAATAACTCCATCATTTTTTCTGATTCAAAAAGTGCATTAAACGCAATAGAAAGTCCATCATCGAAACACATCCTTGTACAAGAAATACAACTGTTGTTTAACAACATCATGAAAGAAGGCAAACAAGTCATCCTTGTGTGGATACCCTCTCATAGAGGTATTCAAGGCAATGAATCTGCTGATCAAGCAGCTAAAGACGCTACTTTCCTCCCGCTAGGCGATCTAACAATAGCTACCCCTCACACTGACATTATTGCCTATGCTAAAACAAAATTATACCAACAGTGGAAGATAAAATGGCTTCAAACTTCGAACAGCAAACTCCACGAAGTAACAACGGAATCTACAGTACAACACTATCTTCACAACCTTCACAGGCAAGATCAAGTCTTAATAACTAGAATACGGATTGGCCACTCCAAGATAAGTCACAGCTACCTCCTTGAGAAGAAACTGCCTCCCATCTGTACAACATGCAATAGTGTGTTGACTGTGAAGCACATCATAACAGACTGTTCACTGTATGACAAATGGCGCCAGTACCATGGTATACCTAATGATATTAAGGGGACACACTCATCTCCTTCACTGTGCAAACAAATTATCAAGTTTTTCAAAGACACTGGTCTGTATTCAAAAATTTAACTGTTCAGTTTAAAATACCACTTTTATATTTTTTTCATTCTTCACCCTACTGTAATTTAATGTAAATTCTACAGTTAGAAGTCACGATAAGACCTTAGGGTTAAAGTGTATCTTAATAAAAAAATTTAAAAAAAAAAATTCAGTCAGAAAATCTATCTTTGTAGAAACCCATCACATCAAATTGGCTAGGAGGGGAGCGGGAACGAAAAAGTTTGAGAAACCAAGCCTGATATAACGTGCAGGCGAAAAGCCTGTGACAAGGAAAAACGCGGATGAAATTTAAAGTTAGAACAGCAGCATTCTCAATATCTTCTCAATCTAGCGGTGCCTTTCTTGATTATTGTTTCATAATGTTGGCTGGTTGGTTTGCCTTATTATAAAAGGTCAGAAGGGCCGCGACATAAAATTGAGAAGCTGTGTTAGGGAGATGACAGATGCATGGTAAACTGTAAGTGACCTAGTGGAAACCCTAAAGTTAAAAACTTCATGGCCGTTCCGTACTGAACCGAGAATCACAAAAGTAATTTAATATAATGGAATCTATCTTTTCAATACATACAAAACTGTTGCACATAGATTATGTTAAATTTTAATTATAATGGTACCGGTTTTGACACATATTCAGTGTCATCATCAGCCTTATATAAAACCAAGCAAGTGAATAAGTTTTCATATAGCAACAAGACACACAGACTAGGTAAAATTCGAATAATGTCACATTTAAAATAGTTCATGTATAATATCTAAAGATAGCTATGCGTTAGCAGTGTAATAGTCTTGCATATGAGCTGAGGCATTTTCTGTGAATTTGTGCTTTGATATGATAAAAGTTTTTGTGAACACGTTAAAATCTTATTCATAATACAGCACTAAGGAATAGTCTGATCACTGCTGGTGGCATGGTCTTCTTAACTTGAAGTTGTGCTGTGGGCATTAGAAACCGTCAATGAAGTTCCAATCTGTAATGGAAAAAACTGAGGTTGTGTGAGAAACTTGGGCTGATAAGTAAAAAGTGTGGAATGGGTGTGTAGAAAGCTTGAACTTACGGTGTTTAGCAGGTGGTTGTCCTCTCAAATGGCCTGGCCTTTTCAAACTAGCGATCTCGTCCACGCGATTGAGTCTATTGTTGGTTCAGCTGTATTTGCGAGGATGGAAGGAGTGGAGGCAGAAGGGGTGGTGCAGGGCTGGTGTGGGGAGGGGTGAATATATGATGTACTGAATTAAGAGGATACACTCATTTTTTCACCTTTGTAAAGAGAAAAATATCACACAAGAACACATTTACTTCCTTGTGTAAGAACTTTATTGTCGCTACAATACGTATATTGTTCTCTTCAATCCTTCTTTTTTCTATTCTCCCACTTGCGTATCTTTTTTTATTCCCTCAAAAAACAATCGCTTTCTTTTTAAAACAATCTACAAAGAATATACACTTTCACGCCAATGAATTAATGGTGATGTTTCTTGGTCCCATATTGAAAGTCTTTGTGTGTTAATATGTCCAATGCTATGTCAGAAGTCTTTAAAAATCCTGTCCACTGGCACCCTATTCACTGTAAACTGAGCATGCAAATATATAAGCAGGATAAGTATATGGACATTATAAATCCAGGGACACAAAACATTCATATATTAACACAATTTATAGATCATCGTTAACTCCTATTATATTAAATATGATTATTGAAGGTTTTACCACAATTAGGATATCCGACCTACGACAAGATCAGAGCAATTATGACCTTCGAGTTCCTGAGTGATTGAAATAATATGAGTGAGAAGTTTACATTTGGTGAAAGTATTTGCAATAGTGACATTGGAAGACTATTATAAGTAAAATGAATAAAGCAACAGTTTGTTACAGACAAGTGATAAAATTGCTATAAAAATTGATGTTGACCTACCAGCTGTTAGAACTAGATAATAATGGGAATTACAATCAAAATCTTACTTTTTAAAACACAATGTTGAATAAAATAATGTAATTATTTGTTTACGTAAGATAAAAGTTAAAAGTCAATAGCATAAGGTGATGATGTGGTTCGCTTTGATGAAGAAGTACGAGGTTGTAGTTGAAGGTTAATATACAATGTTGATACTGGACCTCTATGGACCATCTCATTTGATCTGATGCTATAACGTTGTTAAGACATGTAGGTTTGTTGACATGCTGGTCGAAAAGGCAATGTGACAGTTAAATGTAGCTAACGTATTGAATGTTGGATCAAGAGTAGAATGTGTAAAAGTAAACCAGAAGCGTGGTGTTAATTATATGAAAAAAATCGTAATAAAATTTCGGTGGAAATCGTGTACACTTACCATTTGACAAGTTACCCTCACCATCGTCACTTTATAGCATACCTAACTTAAACAATGTGATCTCTGTTATCTCAATTGCAGCTGTTTAGGTAAATCCTGATGTAGAGAACAAGCATGAAATGTACTTTAAAATAAATGTCTGGCTTTTAACAGCCGCAGTTATCCAAAGAATGCTTCCAGTCACTATGTATTACATTCAGAAGTACAACTCATAGCAAACGCTAGTTATCAGCTGGAGGGTTGGCACGCTTTCTACAGCACGACTTTATTCGGAAGGGGTGGCTTCTGCTACACATACACCAACTGGGAATATCAAGAGACCATCTCCAGAAACCATTTGTGAATAGATTCTAACTTTTTGGACTCTATAGTCGGGAACAAAACTATTTTTAAAAGTTTTGAAAAAATGAGATGAATGCCCTCGATGGCAGTGAATGTAATGACACGCCAGTAGCAGAGAAGTGGCCGGCACAAGACGATGATAATTCAAATGAAAGCAGTGAACAGGTTTACTGTGTGGTAGGCCAACTACTCAACTGACAGGGACAAATGATTGGCCATTAAGTTCTTCTGACTAATATTACATAATGATGATATCCTTATCCCCTTTCTCAATAGAGTCGAGTAAGAAGCGAGACAAATTCTGTAACAAGTTTTTACAACCGAATGCCTTTCCTGACGTCAACCTCATCACAGGAGTTAGCGAGACGAAATGAATGACGTGATATAAGAGTAACTAAAACTGACTACATTTACTTTATATGTACGCCTAAAAGACACGTGTTCACCATTTATTGTCTTTTTAAATTTAGAAATACTGCCTTCCAATGAAAATAGCTGGTAAACTCAGAATATATTCATAAATTTGTTAGAGAATAGTGTAGAATGTTTATATGTACAATTTATAGCATAAAATTTGAGGTTATAGCATATTGGACCCACCCCCCCTTACTTTTTAAGACTGTAAAAGAGGAAGAAAAAAAAGGGGGTCTAACATATGAGTAAATATGGTACTACATAACAAAAGTTATACCGAATGTAAACATTTATGTCTTATACAGTTTTACCACCCTGCCTATGATAACAGAGATATTCATTCATAGTCCATATCAATGCTGAGAAATGACAAAATGGGTGAAAATCAATATGCAAAGTCAGGGAATAAAGTAATACATCTAATGCTATAAATAATATTATTCACCCTGGGTGAAATGGTAGTTTAGGTGGAGGCCTAAAATTCTATTCTCAAATATTAGTGATACTATCAATAAATACTACATAACAAAAGTTATAGAGAAAATAATTTCCAATCATTTATGTCTTATACAATTTTACTGTACCTGCTAGAGAGATAATCCATGAAGGATAGCTGCTCTAAAACAAGGGATACTGCACAGTAACTTTACTACTGACAGTGAATTATGCAAATATATAACAAATATCTTTTAAAAATGAAACAAGAATACCAAAATGAAGGAAGAAATGAACTGAAAGTTTTGTGACAGATCCTCGGGCACCAAAGAGCAACCCAATCACCTCTCAGCAACTTGTGGGTATGTGATAATTTTCTTCTAAGTACTTGAAACAAGGCTCATAGTGGCTCTTCTATTCAGAATCAATTTCTTTGGCTGGTGAACTGTTATTCTCAAACCTTATTGTTTGAGTTTCTCTTCCTGTTATCGGAACAATGTCTGCAAATTTACTGGACCAATCTATGGAGATAACAGTGCATTTCTTCAAGGACTTCAAATCTTCCAGATTTCTTGAGATGTTCTGCAACACATCTTCCGACCTTGTTGGTGCGTGTTATTTCTCAATAATTCCTCTTCTGGGCAGGAACAAAGAGCAGGGGTGCTGCAGTGATGGCAGTGGTTTTCTTGGCTTCCACCAGGAATGCTTTGAATTGCTCTAACAGGGATATTCATGAATCGTCGCATAGTCCATATCAATAGCCGAGCATCACTAACATGGAAATATTGTTCAATCGGGTTAACTGATGATGGTAGTGGTTTTTGTTGTGATTGTCATAAATTTAAAACATAGAAAATTAAATGTTTTAGTTTAACAGTTCCACCTTTTCAATACAAAGATTTTGCAATGCAGTTTACATTACAAATGAAACATTTATTTGGTACTAGTTCTGACCTAAGGTCAAGGTCATCATCAGCCATCAGACAATGTACATATGTCTTAAAAATATTGTGGTTTGATGCTAAAAATTAAAAGTTGAAGATGAAAAATAGTCACGATGGTGATAAAAGTTTTAAATTATGCATAAAATGAATTAAAATAAGGCACTTAACTGCCATTGAAGGATAATACAAGTTGATTAATCTGTCTGCTGAAGATTCTTAAAACTTGCACATCATTCGTTACAAACTTCTGAAAGCCATAAGTCATTATATGGTAGCAGTAGCATTTAGAAATTAAGTTATGCACATACAGTCAATAATGTAGAAACATGTAACATTGATGCCATTCAAAGAGCTTCTCGTCTGACATCCTTAAAAACTGAAAATTATTTCTACGAAGTAGATGGTGAAGATTCCCAGTTCAATGCGGAAACAAGTGGACTGATAAATAATAATAATAATAATAATAATAATAATAATAAAAGCCAAATTAGTACAAGGGCTGTTGAAAAAGGGGGCTGATCGAATAGCATAAAACAATAAAAATATATTATACTATAATACGAGGGCCATCCGGAAAGTAGTACCCGTTAGCGCCGCATGAAGCGCTGACGACTCGGGTAGCCGCTGGGCAAGGTCAGACCGCGTCGGTGGCTTGTCTGCCTGCTCAGTGTGAGGTTGCGTGACGCTAGCATTGCCTGTGTTGTGTCTGTGATCGTTTAAAATGTTTAAACAAATTGAGAACCCTGCCAGTTGTGAAGTGAGGGCCGTGATTAAATTTCTTAATGCACGAAACGTTCAACCTTGTGATATTCATCGCCAATTAACGGAGGTGTATGGAGACAATGTGATGGACGAGTCGTCTGTTCAGTGCTGGTGTCGCAACTTCAACCTGGGGAGGGGGAATACACACGACGAGAAGTATTCAGGGAGATCATCTGTCATTACAGACCAATTGCTGAGCGCAGTAGACGAATGTGTGAGGAACAATCAGCGCGCCACAACTGATGAACTCTGTGAACATTTTCCCAATGTGTCTCAAACAATTGTTCATGAAATTGTCAAAGACCATCTACATTATTAAAAAATCTGAACAAGGTGGGTCCCTCGCATGCTTACAGAGGAGCACAAAACCAAGCGTATGGCTGCAGCACTGACGTTTCTGGGACGTTATTCCGATGAAGGAGACTCTTTCCTGACTCGCATCATTACTGGGGACGAAACATGGGTTTGTTATGCATCACCTGAGAGTAAACGACAGTCAATGGAGTGGCATCATGCTCATTCACCAACCAAACCCAAAACATTCAAGACAGTTCTGCCAGGAAACTCATGGCAACTGTTTTCTGGGATCGCCGAGGTGTACTGCTCATTGATTTTATGGTCCGTGGAGACACAATGAATGCTAATGCGTATTGTGAAACATTAAAGAAATTACGGCAGGCAATACAAAATCGACAGTGAGGTCTATTGTCTACAGGCGTCATTCTCCTTCATGACAATGCAGCTGTGATAACACAACAACTTTTGCAGCAATTCAAGTGGGAAACCTTCGACCATTCCCTGTATAGCCCTGATTTGGCTCCATCGTATTTTCATCTCTTTACGAAGCTTAAAGATTTTCTGGCAGGAAAACAATTTGACAGCGACTTAAACGAGCCATGACTACGTATCTCAATACGCTGGCGGCGGAGGACTATGACGCTGGAATTAAAAAACTCGTCCCATGTTCTGACAAATGCCTAAATTTGCTTGGAGATTATGTGGAGAAGTAGTGTAAAGTATGCTCTTCCCAATAAAAATGTGTATATTTGTTAACACTTACTCCTGTGTCTTTATTGTGCAAATGGGTACCACTTTCCGGATGGCCTTCGTATAATGAAAATATAATATGTGACTCACCTTGCGCTGTGGCGTGTTGGACGTATTGCAAAACTGATATAAAGGGAAGCATGAGTAGGGATGATCAGGAAGGGAGGGGAAAAATGGGGTAGGGCAGATTGGATAGAACGGGAGAGGGAGAAGTGCGGAAGGGCTATTTTTATGGAAGGGCTGAGGGGTGTGGGAATAGGGGTAATTGCTGCGAAAACCGATTTATAATTTGTTAAATTTGTTAAAACATTTCTAAAAATTATACCGTAATAAGAATATTTGACCTTCTCACTATTATTTTTGAAAATGTTAATTTAACAAATCATAAATTGATTTTTCATTCATTCTATTTGACCTTCTCATTATTATTTTTAGAAATGTTAATTTAACAAGCACCGAGCAGTACAGTATGGTACCAGGCCCTCATATAGAAACCAACCATTCAATTTTTTTGAAAAATGACTTTTAAATGTTTTCTAATATGTGAATGCTGGGAATATTACATAAAAAAATATATTTCCTCACGTTTTACTCCTATCCACCTCATAAATTGATTTTTACTAAGTGTTTCTATCTCTGCACTGAACTGGGAATTATTCTCAAGTATGGTTCAGAAAGACTTGACCTTCAGATTGACCACTTCGTCGCCTTAAGAACTCTTTGAGCATTCATTTTAATGATACCTTCATTTGGTCATCTGTGATACTCAATTGTTCCAACACTGCACTTATTTCTCTTCTCACTGGTGCTTAACAGCATAAAAACAATAACAACCAGCTATTTGCTTCTTAATCTATAAAACATATGACTACAAGATCCAACATTGAGATAATTATCTATCTCCACATCAAGAGTTAAAAGACCTTTGAATACCCAGTGTATCTTTCTTATGTGAAATTGAACTTTAGTCGTGAAAAG
The DNA here is from genome assembly GCF_040414725.1 of Anabrus simplex. NCBI lineage: Eukaryota > Metazoa > Arthropoda > Insecta > Orthoptera > Tettigoniidae > Anabrus > Anabrus simplex. Next base: position 1,078,829,835 of record NC_090265.1, on the reverse strand, counting down.
GTTTATGTTTTCTATGTCTTTTATTTGCTAGTGAATTTTTTACCTTGCATCTTTTGAAAAATTTAAAGGACTTTTGAATACCTCTTTCTTATACAATATTGAATTTTTTTCATGTGAAAAAAGTTTATGACCCTGACTAAAGGTTGAAACCGGTCCCAATTTTTTTAAAAACAAAAATTGTGTATTTATTTGTAAAACAAACTCTAGGCTATTTTACTGCATGCATTTATTCACACTGATGGGCAAGAAAAAATTTAGTCAATTTCACACATTTCACATTTACTTCTAAAAAAAAAAAAAAAAAAAAAAAAAAAAAAAAAAAAAAAAACCACCCCCACCACCAACTATACACGAGTGTAATTCTTTACAGTTGTTGAATGAAAATCCTTGATATAATTTCAAGACCTAACCTGTGGACAAAGTGGCAGTAGCCTCCAGCATGCATATAGGGTATCGGAGAAGCAGTAGAGTAGCTTGAGGCGGGCCTGGATTACTCTGATTGGTATCCCCTGAAGATGACCATACTGAGGAGGAATATGGGTGGGGAGACCAAATCGCAGTGGAATGGACACACCAGGGGAACGACGTGGTAGAGAAGGTGACGTCCACGCTGCACTGTGAGTTCGGCCAGTAGAAATCTGAAATAGGCAAAGATAAATAAAATAAGCTTCAGCTATAACATACGTCCTGAAAAGGAAAGTGAATGGTATATAATAGTACTAATAGTATATCATAGATAATAGTACAGAACTAGGTCTTTCTGTTAATTTACACACCAAAAGTTTGTAAGTCTGCACATGTACTGCTATAAATTCTAGGTAATAATATTAAAGAGTTACTTCATTTTCAATCATCCAGTAACATTTGTCTTTTATTACATGAAATAAATTTTAAATGTGATGAGGGTATGGTGCGTATAACCATCTAAAACATATGACAGCACCTATAAAGTCACTGTTAGATTATAACCAGTTGAAATGATGTGGTGTGTCTGACAGTAAAACACAACATTTTTGAGAAGGTATCCCAGTTGTTGAGTCTTGATAAACAAGAGAATAGTCCAGCTTGAGGTGCATAAATCATAAGGTAACATATGTTATCAGTGGGAAGAATAATCTTGTTCTCTTAAGTTGCAGTAATTAACAGGCTTAATTCAGGTGGTTTCGAAGTCAACAATGTGGTCGTGTGAAGATCATAATTTGAATTAACGTCACGATTCCCAGTTCAGTATGGAAACATGGAGACCTGACGAAAAGATTGAAAGCCAAATTAGGCGTGATATAAATGTATATAGCCAAAAGAAATATAAGGGAAAGGAGGCGAACTCACCTTGAGTAGCGTGATGGCATAGATGTTGAAAGGAGAGGAGCTGGGCTAATGAAGAGAGCAATAATGGAGGCCTAGTAGCGGAAGGGAAGGGAGAGTGAGGGGAGGGGAGGGGAAGGGGAAAAAGGAGATCCCAGTTCAATACGGAACAAAATGAAGTTTCTAACTTTCAACGCTAACACATGTACTACTATATTGCCTACTTTATCATTACAGATTTGTAGGTCATTCCGTAGAGGCATACAACAGTGCGAAGCAAACCATGCTAATTTTTTCGCCTGGTCACCTACTTGAAGCCAGTGTTAAAAAGCTGTAGACCTGGTAAACTAAACTCATATAAATATGAGAACTTGCTTGTTGATATTTCCTTTGTATATGGTATAATACTGCAGCGATGGAAAATGGATAGCCTACTGTAAATACGTACAAATGGCACGCGATGTTGTGTTAAAAATTATTTTATTAATGTTTGCTAATGTGTAAATAAGTGCTCAATGTTCATACAACATGGTATTTTCACAGCTATCTTGGTGAGTTCATTGATTTTATTTGAAATTTTAGTGTAACTTCATCCCTTCGAGAAAAAGTCAGTGTAATTTACGCAGTTTGATATTAGAACAAAAAATTTGGTCAAAAAAGTGCAAAAATTACGTGGGTAAATACGGTAATAACATTATTTGCTTTACGTCCCACTGACTACCCTAACTGTTTCTGGAGATGCCAAGGTGCTGAAATTTAGTCTCCCAGGAGTTCTTTTACGTGCCAATAAAGGTACCGACATGAGGCTGATGAATTTGAGTACCTTCCAATACCACCGAACTGAACCAGGATCAAACCTGCCATAAGCAACTTTTAAGGAATCTGTTACTTGGGTGACAGCTCTAAATGCAGGTCAGTGATGAGTGATTAAAGAATAATTTATACATTAGAGTGTTTATTGGGTTAGTCATTCAAAATGTAGCTGCTAAGAAAGAAAAGAATAGTTGTTTTGTATTTGATAAAAGGAAAGCCAGTTTAAGAGCTTTAGAGCCGATTGCAGAAATGGTCTTTAGACAATGTGTACGGTTAAGCAATGTCCAAATATCGCTGCCACATTGCAAAGGTGCTAATTATGACTTAGACACTGTCTAAACCTGATGTTCTACAGGCCATGTTTAAACACTGCTGAGAACACTGTTTAACCTCAAATGTGAGCAGTGAATCACAATCGGAGGTCATGTACCATGAAACATATCATTTGTATTATCATGTTGAGATATGTCTGGGAAGAAAGGTTAGTCCGATGGCCTCTCTGTGGGTCATCTGCTGCAAAATTGCAGCAATTCATTTGAAATGTATGGAGAGGTAGAGTTTAAAATATGATTTTGCTTTTCAAGAGACTTATTTCTTGAGAGTGACACAACAATTCCTGGTAACTGATATATTTTATTATACACGGGATAATTTCCGTAGAATTAGAGGTCACTACGACTATATACATCCATATCAGAATAACTTGTCCCGATCGTCAAAGGGCTCACATACATCAGCAGGAAGGGATTCACTTATATTTACTGCTAAGTGAGCACAAATAATAGTGATAACTAAAAGGCAGGTTGTGTGTGTTTTAAATTTTTTTTTAAATAATCGTTGTACTAATTCAGATAAGTTTCTGGCAAATAGGAGATAAGAAAAGGCAAGGGCAGGGAGAGAAGAGCCTTGGCCATATTAACAGCCTTAGTATTTGCTTGGTGTAAAAATGGAGAAACTACAGAAAACAATCTTCAGGCCTGCTAATGGTGTGTTTCGAACCTATGATCTCCATAATGCAAACTAAATCTATATGGCCTATACAAGTGAATCCCTCCCTGTTGATGTATGTGAGCCCTTTGACGATCGGGACAAGTTATTCTGATATGGATGTATATAGTCGCAGTGATCTCTAATGTTGCAAGTGATAAAAATCATTGTTGTCCGTATTGAAGATCTCCAATTCCATGGAAATTATCCCATGTATAATAAATTATATCAGTTGCCAGGAACTGTCGTCAAGTCGACAGTTATAGGACTGTCCCTTGCGTCATTCTCAAGAAACAAGTCTCTTGAAAAGCAAAATCATATTTTTAACTGTACCTCCCCATACATTTCATTTGGTTACACAGTACTATTGCTTCATCTTCCCTTCGCCCAAGCTCTTTAGATTACACTCACTGTAACAACACTATAATCAAAGCTACACTTCTTTGTATGGTGGTGTGTCACTTTAGTGTCGATAATACTGTATTATGAGATTTAATTTCCACCGAAAGTGATATTCTTATCAGTGGGCAAGTCATGCTCATGCTTAGTCATATTTGAGTAATGTGTAGGAAGACAACAGCTGACTAACGTTTGGTGCGTGCACCGACGAATTTCACTGGTTGCGACAAACAAACAGACACACGAAAGCTACTTCTATTTCCATTTTCGAACCAATATTGAAACTTTAAAGGATGTTTAGCTAAAGACCGGCTGAATATTGTTTATGCAATGAATTTCGTGCGCAACTTAGACGTTGTTTAGGTAGATGTTGTCTAAGGCTTAAAACTAGTCTTTTTTTTTTTTTTCTATTTGCTTTACGTCGCACTGACACAGATATGTCTTATGGCGACGATGGGGTAGGGAAGGCCTAGGAATTGGAAGGAAGCGGCCGTGGCCTTAATTAAGGTACAGCCCCGGCATTTGCCTGGTGTGAAAATGGGAAACCACGGAGAACCATCTTCAGAGCTGCCGACAGTGGGGCTCGAACCCACTATCTCCCGATTACTGGATACTTTAAAACTAGTCATCGTTTCTGCAATCGGCCCTTAGAGTCCCCAGATGTGATAAGGAAAAGTATGGATCCATGTTATTCCCCCTAGTGCAATTCTGCCGACCTGATGAAGTTTTAAGGGTATGGCTAAGCAGTGATCGACTAATGATGGTTCAGTTAATAAGCAACGGGATAAATTAGAATCTCTGCTTTGTTTCCTTAAATGTGAACAAGAGGAAGAAGAAAGATTAACAGTTGCACGCATAGGATTTGGATTATCTGATACAAGAAAGTAGGAGAGGGTCACAAGAAAGGATTACAAATTAAACCTTTAACCATAACAGTTCTTGCTCTCTGCTAAGAGGGAAAAAAGTGCATTTGCAGTAAACATCAAGAATGTCACTTTTTTATGCAGAGGAACTTGTGCATAATAAGATGATCAAAGAAATTTGTTGTTTCTGCTGTCTGAGGTTAGGTCACAGAACTAAGAATTATCCTCTGTGTACATATCAAAATTTTATTATGTGTCCTAGTTGAATGTGTATAATTCTGAAGAGAGACATGAACCAAGAATTCATTAAGAGAAGATAAGAGAAACAAGAGTAGTATATCCATGAACATTCAGAGTGCTACAAGAGAAGTTCTTCTACAAACACTGTGGATCAAGTTAGCACTTAAAGGTAAAGTGAAGATAGTTTGAGCACTGACCAACAGTGGTTTACAAAGATCATATATTGTACCGGTAACGGCGGTACAGACTAAGTCCCCGTTATGAAAATCTTAAACTTACGTGTTATGCTCCGGACCGCTTACGAAGAACTGACTCGACAGCGAGCAAGAGCTGCGCGCGTGTGACGTAGTGAGCGGGTGACGTCACAGCATGCCTCGCTGCACTACGAAGCCTGGATTGATGTAGAATGTTCTACGAGTTTCGGATCAAATATAAATACGTGCTGCTTCGCTCAGCAGATGAGTGTGAGTGTGTGTTGCAGCATGTTATAGTGAGCAGCAGTGCGCTGCAGAATGTGATACCAGTTTGTGGCCGGGATTTCTATAAGCACACTAGACTGTAGTATTCGCACCGTCAGTTCGCGGGTGCGGTAATCGAGCGTGAAGCCGCTGCTAAGTTTCAAGTTCGTGGACTTTAATATAGTCACGTTGAATGTGGACTTATTCAGATTTCCTTATATTGTGACAACCTTTTACTCCGATAGGACGTGAGGTGAATTGTGTATCGTCTGGGCATTATTTATTGACTGTTACTCTATACGAGTGTCCAAGACCCGCAAACATTTTCGAGTGTTCGAAATTGAAATTTTATGGACTTGAATCTGATTGCTCCTTGCCGAGGACTCGATACTTTAAGTTATAAACTGTGTTTAATCCAAATTTAATTTACCAATCCGTAAACTGTGGTCATGAACTGTGAACTGTGCAGGTGTGAACAGCGCATCTCTATTTTAATGAACAGTGCATTTCCATTCTAATGAACAGTGTACATTTAGTTTACGAACAGTCAAAACCAAGGACTGTCAGTACTCAGTTAATTTCGTCTTTTGGTTTCAACACGTGAACGAGTTTGATTCACGAGCGGAACATCTTTATTTCATTTAAATTGAACAGTGCTTCAATGAACTTACTTCATGTTGTCATAGGTGCAACAAACTTTAAGTAACTTTAAACTGGACAATCAGTTCCGAGTGGACTTTATTTTGTGAATGTTTCTTTCACTTGACACGTGATAAAGTTAAGTGATATTTCACCGAGACATTTGTGTTTGGACTTTGTTAAAAGCATTTATAAACACTCTATCATCTGTGCAGAAGCAGCCTTTGCACTAACTCGCCCAGAGCTGAACGATGTTCATTCATGTTCACCATTTACAAGGACTACCTCGACGCCATGGATCTACAAAGCACCGAATAGATCTTCTAGAACTTCCATCGGGGGACGAATGGTGGTTCGCTGCTATGGAAAATGGAGCTGCCGGAATCCAAGGACATCGCCAGCCATAGGACGAGGAAAATTATCGACTGTATACGCTGTACAGAGGTGATATTAATTTCAATCTTTTAATAAACTCTGAAAACAAAGTTTTTAGGATTTCTTTTAAACAAAACCCTCTCCCTCTGTATGCACTTCAGCGACTGGTACACGCCCTGTGTCTCATCTCTACCAAAGTACCAAATTTACTGTTACAGAGGAGAGGGGTAGAAATTGGCGCCCCAGTCGTATCGGGGCCGATTTGGAGTGCAGTAAAATTAGAAATTAGCGCTTCAGCAATATCAGAACTTAATTATGAGTGCAGCAGACATTAAATTGACACTTAACCATTCTAAGCTCAATTTTGAAGTACTAGTAATTAAGAAGTGCAGTGATAGACAAAATCGCACTAAAATCGTGTGACTTAGTAATTTAATTCAGATACATTTCCAGTGCTTTATGTGGAATAACTAGTAATATTACAGTGAACTTTCTAACAAGATTTAACTTCTCACTAATAAGAAGTGTTATCAATGATATGGGGTAATTTTGTGTGTTAAATGTCTTGGAGATTTTTCTTTTGAGAATGCTTGAATGACTTTGAACATGAACTTTTAACCATTGGACAATAATGGTGATATCTGAATTCTTTTCAAGTGATTTATGATTTTCTTGTTGCTTGGTTTAAATACATTACCATCAAAATGGAAAATATTTTAGCGGCTATTGAAGCTCTTAAGATTAGCTTAAATGAACGTATCGCCGAATCGCATGCTCAAGTAGGTGCTGATTTACAAGCTCGTATTAATGAGGCCAATGCCGTAACTGCTCAATTAGGTACTACTTTAGGATCTCGTATTACTGAGATTAACACTCGTATTGATGAGGCCAATGCTGCAACTGCTCAATTAGGTACCACTTTAGAATCTCATATTAATGATATTAACACTCGTATCAATGAGACCAGTACCGCAACTACAGCCAACTTAGAAAGTCGTATCACACAAGTAACTAAAGTAATTAATACCAAGTTTACCGAAGTTAATGCTAATTTGGAAAATAGGCTTACTAAAGCTGGTTCCGAGATTGAAAAACGATTCTCAGAAACTAATGCGAAGATTAATTCTAAGTTTACGGAAATAAACGAACGCCTCACCCATGACTTAGAAACAGTAAAACAGGACCTTAAACTACAAATAGTTGAAGACTTAAAAGCTTCTTTTCCCACCTCACATCAATTGATTAAGGAAGTTGAAAGCTTAAAGGCAGAATTTAAAGAATCTCATGGTCAGTTATCACAGGCACAAGCAAAAATAGCCTCTATTCAGGATAACATCCATGAATCTTTTAAGACTAACTTTCAGAAAATAAGTAATGAGGTCAATTTACTTAAAACAAGGCAGGAGGAAACAGATAAGCATGTAAAAAACCAATTAGATAGCGCACATACTCAAATCATTCGCATAGGCCGCGATGTAAATGAAGTGAAGCAGGACCTCGAAAAGGAAGTCCAGAGTGTGGAAAACTCCATCCGTGGGCAAGTTAAGACTATCAAGGTCGAATTGCAAGGAAAAATAGAGACGATTGATAATAGAATCTCTCAGGTGGAGAAGGAGGTGTCTACACACCAGTGTCAAGGGTCTAGTGGAGATACTTCTAGCATTTCCACAGTTTTAAAATTATCAGACGATAAACCTGCAAAATTTTCCGGAAAGGAAGAGTACACAGCGAAAGAATTCCTTCTCAATATTGAAGAGTACTTTCAAGAGAATAAAGTACGATCCGATCACCAATTGAGGATAGCTTCTAGATTATTGGAAGGGAAAGCATTAAATTGGTACACAGCATTTAAATTTAACATTAAAACCTATGATGAATTCAAGGAAGCCTTGTTGAAGAGGTTTTGGAATTCGGAAATTCAACACTTGATTAAGTTACAATTATACTCTAGGAGATACAACACAGCTATTAATTCTTCACGATATTCTGATTTTCTCATTTCCCAATTAAAGAAGATGCAATTCTTTGATCCTCCTTTGCCAGAACAGGAGTTAATACAGGTAATAACTTTACAATTTCCGGCGCATGTACAAGAAATTCTTGTGGCAGCCTATGTTCAAGACCTAGAACAACTTGATGATTTATTAAGGAAACTTGACACTGCACATACACAAAATCTACCTAGGGTTACTAAGACGAAAGAGGTTGCAACTAACCATGTCGAAGTTAATAACCCGCCAAGATCGAATCCCGAACCCCGTGAGGAAGTAGAACCACGGAGAGATCCGTTATCTCATTTCCGACGATTCAGGAGACGTCCACACAGGCAAAGTGCGCCTTATAGACGTAATCAAACGTGGAAGAAACCTACTGAATCACTTACTCGAGATAGAGATTCGCCGAGAGCCGAGATCGAAAGAAGATGGAGAGAAACTCGCGAATATATCCAGAATCGAAACCGGGATGAAGGATTACCTGGCGCTACCTCTTTAGAATATCAAGAGCATGCCAGAAGACAGAACACGACGCCTGCGACCAACCTCGAATCGACAGGCGCAATTAAAAAAAAAACTTCGACAACACAACAATAAGATTGCCTGAAAACTGTAGTAGAGGGGAAATAATTTGTGTCACTAATATTAATTACTGGTACTTGGATGACTCAGATCTCTTGTATGAAGATCCCACTCCTACAACACCGAAGGTCCAACGAAGCCTTCCAGTTATTAATATTACTTTGGATACCCTTTATGTAACTGCCTTAATCGATTCTGGAGCTCAAGCTTCATTGATGTCTGAGAGGTTAATTGAAATGTTGAAGGGAGGAAAAGACATGTTATTGATACCAGTCGCACAGATTAAAATTAAAGGGATAGTACCGGACAAGCATATCAAATGTAAATTTCAAGCTTTTGTTACATTTGACATTGAAGGTGTCCAGTTCGAGCATATATTCCTAGTTATTTCGCCGATGAAATTCAACGTCATCCTAGGGTCAGATTTCCTAGCCAAGTATGGGGGAATCATTGATTATCCTGCCAACGTCATACGATTTTTTAATATCGACTCTGTAGAGTTGCAACTGGTAGACTGTAATAATTTGAAGTGCCAAGGTCTGGGTACCCCATTCATAGAAACCGGAGGCAAGATGAGCGATGCTTTGCCTGCCGATGAAATAGATTGCGAAGAGGGTAGACCCGGTCAAGAGGGACCCGTCGAGGGCCAGGAAGTGCCCATTGTTGAGGATGTGTTCGACGAAGGTCGTGATCACTTCATATTTCTCACCAGTGCAGCTGAAAGCCCAGAGTTCGATTCCCGCGTGGCAGAAGCGACTCAACAAATATTTGAGAAATTCCCTGAAGTTTTTGATGACAAACCAGGCGTTATTAGAGATTTTGAATACCAATTGAATGTCAAGGACACCTCTCCTTATAAAAAACGGCCCTATCCAGTTCCTGAGAAGTACCGAGAGGAAGCCAGGATTGTGATAAAGGAAATGGAAAATAATGGTATCATTTCTAAATGTGTCACTCCGTATCTAAACCCCTTGGCTATTGTAAAAAAACCGAATGGCAGTCTGCGTTTGTGCCTAGACGCGCACATGCTCAATGACAGGCTTGTATTGGAACATGACCACCCACCTTCACTCAGGGAAGTCATCCGGAAATTTAGAGGCATGAAACTCTTCTCTACTATGGATATGACGTCATCTTACTTTCACATCTTATTGGCAGAGGATAGCAGGAAATTTACAGGCTTCATTTTCGAAAATATTACATATGCATTCAATCGTCTCCCTTTCGGGATCAAGAATTCAGGGGCAGTTCTCATCAGGGCTCTTGAGAATCAATTATCCGATGAGATTAAAAAAATCGCAACGATTTATGTTGATGATATCCTAATAGCTTCGGAGTCCTTAGAGCAACACATTGAAGACGTTAATAAGGTACTCGACGAACTCAAAACCAAAAATTTTAAGATAAATGCCTGTAAAAGCCAGTTTTTTAAGACAGAGGTACTGTTCTTGGGTCACCTCATTAGTGGAGACGGGATCAGGCCTAATCCGGCCAAGATCCAAAGTATTTTCGATTTCCCGAAACCCACAAAAATTAAACATGTGAGACAATTTCTGGGACTATGTCAGTTCTTTGCACAGCATTGCCCAGATTACACCAAAACGGTAGCACCCTTGCAGCTGCTGCTCAAGAAAAATAATAAGTGGAAATGGTCAAAAGAATGCGAGGAGGCTTTTTCCGAAACAAAGAAGATGCTTCAGGGAAGCGTACAGTTAGCATATCCTAACTTTGAATGGCCCTTTTGCCTTGAGTGCGACGCCAGCTCCGTAGGCATCGGTGCAGCGCTGTACCAAATCGATCCTGAGAAGCCTGATGTTCGCATCTTTATTTCATTCATGAGCAGGAAGTTGAGACCACATGAGAGGTCCTATACTATTACGGAACTTGAGGCTCTTGCTATTGTATATTCCTTGTTGTACTGGAGGAAGATTATATATGGGTATCCCGTGACCATCTACACGGATCACAAAGCCCTCACATTTATCATGTCTTCTGATCTAACTAGCGAGAGAGTAACCCGGTGGGCACTCTTTATTCAGCAGTTCAACATAACTGTTATCCACAGACCAGGAAGGAAGAACATCCTAGCTGATGCTTTAAGCCGCAATCCAGTCGATGTCGTCACTAGTCATCACATAGAAGTCATGAGCAACGAAGATGAGGAATTTCTTAGGAAATTACAGTACTTACCTCAAGCACAGGGGAGAGATAGGAAATCCCGAGAATTGATTAGATTTTTTAAGGGTTTGATTCCTGCAAATGACGATGACTATTTTCGCATCTCAATGTTGGCTCAATCTTTTTACTTTCATGATGGATTACTGTATAAGTATCTTGATCATGCCAAAACCAAACGCCGAATTTATGCTCCTCCACGCTTAAGGTCCAACATTATCTGGCACTGTCATTCAATATCTGGACATGCTGGCACGGATAAAGTAATGATAATCATAAAGGAAAAGTTCACTTGGGAGTACATGAGACGTGATATTAGAAACGTTCTCCGAACTTGTGATGTCTGCCAACGAACTAAGCCTAATAATAGATTGTTGAGGGAGTTTCCAAAGCCACTTCTTCCCGAAAAACCTGGTGAAATATTGGCTTTAGACCTATACGGGCCACTCCCCAAGGCGAACCGCGGCAACAGGCACATTGTGGTGGCAGTAGATGTCTTCTCTAAGTATACGATGCTACTGCCCATACAGAAGGCTAATGCTGGAAACATCCTCCGAAGGATCAAGAAAAACATTATTCCAGAGATGGGAAAACCGGAGTTCCTACTCACCGATCATGGACCCCAATTTACATCTATGGAGTTCCAAACAGTACTTGAAGAACTCGGTATAAGACATATTATGAATTCCATTCGACACCCAGAGGCTAATCCCGCTGAGAGAATCATGCGCGAGATTGCAAGGTTTTGCCGTTTGTATTGCAGAACTCAACACTGGAAATGGATCGAAGTCTTACCCGTGATGCAGCAATGTGTAAATTCAACTGTTCATGAGTCTACGCAGGACATCCCCATGACTGTACATAGAGATGTCATGCCTGGCAGGCCATGGGACCAAGTATTACCATCACCTCAAGATCCAGCAATTACTCATCAGACTCGCGTGGACGCAACAAGGGAGAAGCTCAGACACGCTGCTAGAATCAGAGAGAACCGATACCGAAACCGCGCGTTTCGACAACCACTTAGGGTCAATGATTATGTTTTGATAAGAAAACCAGCTGTTTCACATCCCGAACTTCGCATTTATGCAAAGTTTTGCCCGCTTTATGTAGGACCATATAGGATTGCAGAGGTTCTCGAGAACGGGGCATACAAAATTAAGAAATTGGATAGAAGCATCGAGGGCATTTACAATGCAGCCAACCTAAAGAAATATTTCAGGAGAGAATATCATTAAAAGAAAATCCTATCGAATTTTCTTTTCCCCAGGAGGAGGGGGAGATGTACCGGTAACGGCGGTACAGACTAAGTCCCCGTTATGAAAATCTTAAACTTACGTGTTATGCTCCGGACCGCTTACGAAGAACTGACTCGACAGCGAGCAAGAGCTGCGCGCGTGTGACGTAGTGAGCGGGTGACGTCACAGCATGCCTCGCTGCACTACGAAGCCTGGATTGATGTAGAATGTTCTACGAGTTTCGGATCAAATATAAATACGTGCTGCTTCGCTCAGCAGATGAGTGTGAGTGTGTGTTGCAGCATGTTATAGTGAGCAGCAGTGCGCTGCAGAATGTGATACCAGTTTGTGGCCGGGATTTCTATAAGCACACTAGACTGTAGTATTCGCACCGTCAGTTCGCGGGTGCGGTAATCGAGCGTGAAGCCGCTGCTAAGTTTCAAGTTCGTGGACTTTAATATAGTCACGTTGAATGTGGACTTATTCAGATTTCCTTATATTGTGACAACCTTTTACTCCGATAGGACGTGAGGTGAATTGTGTATCGTCTGGGCATTATTTATTGACTGTTACTCTATACGAGTGTCCAAGACCCGCAAACATTTTCGAGTGTTCGAAATTGAAATTTTATGGACTTGAATCTGATTGCTCCTTGCCGAGGACTCGATACTTTAAGTTATAAACTGTGTTTAATCCAAATTTAATTTACCAATCCGTAAACTGTGGTCATGAACTGTGAACTGTGCAGGTGTGAACAGCGCATCTCTATTTTAATGAACAGTGCATTTCCATTCTAATGAACAGTGTACATTTAGTTTACGAACAGTCAAAACCAAGGACTGTCAGTACTCAGTTAATTTCGTCTTTTGGTTTCAACACGTGAACGAGTTTGATTCACGAGCGGAACATCTTTATTTCATTTAAATTGAACAGTGCTTCAATGAACTTACTTCATGTTGTCATAGGTGCAACAAACTTTAAGTAACTTTAAACTGGACAATCAGTTCCGAGTGGACTTTATTTTGTGAATGTTTCTTTCACTTGACACGTGATAAAGTTAAGTGATATTTCACCGAGACATTTGTGTTTGGACTTTGTTAAAAGCATTTATAAACACTCTATCATCTGTGCAGAAGCAGCCTTTGCACTAACTCGCCCAGAGCTGAACGATGTTCATTCATGTTCACCATTTACAAGGACTACCTCGACGCCATGGATCTACAAAGCACCGAATAGATCTTCTAGAACTTCCATCGGGGGACGAATGGTGGTTCGCTGCTATGGAAAATGGAGCTGCCGGAATCCAAGGACATCGCCAGCCATAGGACGAGGAAAATTATCGACTGTATACGCTGTACAGAGGTGATATTAATTTCAATCTTTTAATAAACTCTGAAAACAAAGTTTTTAGGATTTCTTTTAAACAAAACCCTCTCCCTCTGTATGCACTTCAGCGACTGGTACACGCCCTGCGTCTCATCTCTACCAAAGTACCAAATTTACTGTTACAATATTTTACAGAAAACACGTAATGAAATGGAGTGTGAAACTCTAAAATCCAAGATGACAATTCACAAGATATTAGGAGGTACTGAAACTCATGAAGAAGACCACCATGTATACGTGAGCAGTTCTGAATATTTGTGGGAAGATTCCAAGGTTGAAGTTTGGACCCTGTTTAAAAGAAATAAAGGAAAAGAAGATAAGGCTTTCTGACATAGCAAACCCATCTGATGTGGAAATTCTAATTGGTGCTGATGCTGCTAGAAGTCTTGTGATGGGTGAAATGCATTAGCTTGAATTGGGAATTGTTGATGTGAGGACTACGTTTGGATGGAATGTGACAGAATAACTGAAGGAGAAAACCTAAAATGGAGGTTTCACTCCATTTATCTTCCAGAATTCTTAATTTATGAGAAAGAGATCTATGTAATGAAACCCCTGACTACTTCTTGCACCAAAATATTCTACACGATATTATCAGATTTCTATTCAAAATGAACAAATTCTGGGAATATTATGCACTTAACTTTTCTTTTAAATGCTATTCGTTTGGGGCATCGACCTATAGAGATCTTTTGCCCCTACCTGCACCATGTGATATAAACCTGCTTGTAATTGGAATGGAGGAAGTGTAGAGTGTTGAATGTGAGGATAGGAACATTAAGGACGACACAAACACCCAGTCCCCAGGCCAGGGGTATTAACCATTTACAATTAAAAACCCCTGACCCAGCCAGGAATCGAACCCGGGGCCGCCGGGTGACAGGTGGACGCGTTGCCCCCTACACCGTGGGGCCGGACATGAACTTAACTTACACTCTCATGTCATCACCCATTTGGTGTTTACCCGACAAAATTCATTAAATCTCAGCCATAGTCGCCCAAGAGAGTTTTGGTTTACTCGGTCTGCCACCTAGTGGGGGCCTAGAGTAAAACGGAGTGTCGAAATTGACGAGCAGACAGCCAGATGGCGTCAAATTGAAATGTCTGCACACGGTACCTGAGGCCATACGATTATTATTATTTTATTATGTCATCACAAAGTATGGTATTGAAAGATGACTAAACCATTTATAATTTCCAGCCATTTAATGGGCATACCTGAACTGAAGTGATGCTTGAAAAGCAGCCTAAAATCTGTGGCTTGGTTCTAAAAGGGCCAATGTCAAAAAACCTGTTTTTGAGCTACGAGCATTTGAAGTTTTGCTTATAGTTTTCAAACTATTTTTTTCAACAACTAACTTTAAATAACTTTATACTTTCTTTGTGGAAGTCACCTGATTAAACGCTATTTTTTTCTATCGTATTCTTTAAAAATTGCCAGGTCTCTAATCTTTATTGGTAATCTAACATTATTGGCAAGGGCCTATTTAATAAAACGTTAACTGTTCGTTTAGTACTTAACAGAGACATTGGCTCTTTTAACATGTTGCAAGCCAGGATAAAATGCGTTTGTATCAGTTAATATCTCAAATTCGATAAAAAATGACATTGGCCCTTTTAGAACCAAGCCACAGAAATATGAAAATCATACTGAGAATAATTTTAAACCATGATATGTACCTGCTTGATGCCTTTACCCGACAATGAAGTGAGCAACTGTGGTTCCCGGACCACTGCAGTGTGTCCCAGTCCAAGTTGACCATCACTGTTGTTACCCCATCCCCAAACATCTCCAGCTGATGTCAGAGCTAGAGCATGCTCTGCCCCAACAGCAACCTCTTCAACAAAATAGTTACTAAGAGCTGGCACCTGTAACATACAGAAACAGTTTCTAGTACACCACAATGAGATGTATTATTATTATTATCACCACCACCACCACCACCACCATCATCATAACTATAATATGCCTTTGCTGTCGAGACCTAGTATTTACAGTGCACTATGTCTTCTGGTATGGGCTAGAGCAATTTTGTTACTTTCATTGAATTTTTTGTGTGTCAGAAGCACGTACAATGACTGAAGTTAATATGGTAATAAGGTATAATATGTACATGATACACGAACAATATAACATTGAATTGACAGTTCGTTTACTTTCGCCACTCAGAAGTTAGCAACATCGATTGCATTTGGTGTACCACAAATAAGGTCTTCCAGAGTACATGATGTTGGACACTGATTACATTGGAGCAGATGGGAGGACGTCTGCACTTCGCCACATTCACATAGCAGTGACTCCGTACGGAAACCCCATTTCATTAAGTTATTCTTGCATTTAGTAACATCTGATCGTAATCTATTGAGTGATCTCCCTGTGGTCCATTTCTCTGTGTATCTACAGGGTGTGAGTCGTCCCTCAGGGCTGTTAAACCTTGCACACCAGAGATCAGTTCGGGAATGCTGTGGTGTCTCGATAAGAGCCTCTGTTGTTCTGAGGAAGTTGTTCCTTGATTTTAGTCGTGGGGTTTCTGTTTGATATCCATGTAAAGGATGTGCTTGAGAAGTTTTCACCTTATACATCTCACGTTTTGCAGCTACCTCTCTACGGATGTCAGGAGGTGCAATACCAGCAAGACAATAAAGCTTGTCAAGCGGAGTGGGCTTTAAGCACCCGGTGATGATCCGACAAGTATTGTTAAGAGCAACATTTACTAATTTGGCATGACTAGATCGAGACCATACTGGGCTTGCATATTCCCCAGCAGAGTAACAGAGTGCAAGGGAAGATGTTCTTACAGTGGTAGGGTTAACTCCCCATACTGTGCCCGGTAAGTTCCATATAATGTTGTTTCTGGCTGCCACTTTTTGTTTGGTATTCAGGCAATGCCTCCTGTAAGTTAGAGCATGATCTAGAGTGATTCCTAGATATTTTGGAGTTGTGCAGTGTTCTAGTGTAATTCCTTCCCAGGTAATTTTAAGGGTTCTTGTTGCTTGTCTGTTTTTAAGTCGGAAAGCGCAAGTCTGAGTTTTACTGGGATTTGGTCTCAGGTGGTTCTCCCTATAATAGTCAGACAATGCTGTCAATGCCTTAGTAAGTGTCTGTTCAACATTTTCAAAATAATGAGCTTGGGCAAGTATGGCACAATCATCTGCATAGATGAAACACTGCGTTCCCTCGGGTAATGGTTGATAGCATAAACAATGAACAGCGCTGGAGCAAGCACACTACTCTGGGGTAATCCATTCCTCTGCGATCTCCATCTGCTTCTTCCTTGAAATTCAACAAAGTATCTTCCATTTTCAACAATATTCCTTATGAACCAAGTTAGTTGATAATCTTTGGTAGCATTATAAAATTTCATAAGACGTAGTTTGTGATTTATTGTATCATAAACCACTGTTAGATCTACAAATACAGCTCCTGTAATCTCTTTCCTTTTGAAACCATCTTCTCTTTGCTGTGTTAGTTTCAACACATGAGAGGTGCAACTCTTCCCTGATCTGAATCCAGCCTTTTGTGGTATGTAGACTGCCTCTAGCTTCTCTGTTATTCTGTTTAGAATGAGCCTTTCAAGAACTTTATACAAATGACAGTCTGTGAAGGGTCATTATTCAGTTGTCTTAGAAGTCCCCAAGCCTCTTGGCTGCTCCTGCTCATATCACATTCCATCATCAATTATTCCCACTGTTTCTTCTTTACCTCAGAGATTGAGGAGAGGATGGATCTAGCTATGTGGAACGTTTCCTCACTACATGGATTTTCGTCATATCATGAATTATACTCCTCGAGCAGTGTAACTGTTTCTGAAGTTACACCCTGAAGATAGGTCATCCTGCAACCTCTTGGAATACATGCTCGAGAACAGATTGTAACAAGCTCAACAAATTGATCATAAATATTAGGTACAGGTGTGACTGCTTGAACTTTTCCATCCAACATTTCAGTGAATTTCAGCCAATCTGCTTCTTCTGAAACCAGTTTCTTAGGGTCTTATAATGGGAAAAAGTCGACACATTATCGGTCTGTGCGTGCTGGGGATAGGAGAAAGCACTGATTTGTTGCATTGCTGTGCTACGTTTTCACTTACAAAGAGGAGATCAGGGTTCTTCCCTCATTGCCATCTTCCACTATTGAAGGAAGAAGATAGTTTACTATCATGAATGAGGGTGAGAGAGTTGGTTTCGGCCCATAATCGAAAAGCTTCACCATTTTCATCCTCATGTGTGTATCCCCAAGCATGACTTTGGCTGTTAAAATCTCCTATTACTACAGATGTTTTCCTTGAATGAAAGTTATTAGGAGGAGTAAAAGAGAATTTATCTGAAGGCGGCTTGTAAACTGAGGTGATCACACAATTACTAAGCTCCAAGGTTATGATCTCATCGTGTGTACAATGGGCACTCTTGACTTGGATTCCTAGTTTGACAAAAATGGCACTTCCATATGTAATACTAGCAAGATACCCGTGCTTCGCTACGGTATTATACTGAAATTTATAATTGAATGCTTATTGTTTTAGATATATAATCCGCCGAAATTCGCGGTCTGACTCGTTTTCTGCGAGAACCCACCAAAATTCCCGATCTGACTCGTTTTCTATTAGATTACGGCATGTTTCCTCCCATTTTTCAATCTTCTTTTCCAGCAATCGATTTCGTTCTTCCCGGGCTAGGCTCAGGTATTCCTCCCAGTCAGTTGGGTCCGTAAATCTTTGCCATCTTTTAATATAATCATTTTTAATATGGATAAAATCCTTCAGGAGATCCGGCGTGGTGTCATATTGGGTGCCTAGAAGGCACTGAACCCGCGGCCGGACTGCATTCTTAGTCATTACCCGTCCAGGAGCCGTTTCCAGCGCGGTCCGCACATTTGACGACGGTCCGGAACATCATCATTATTATTATTATTATTATTATTATTATTATTATTATTATTATTATGTGTTGCTGGAATGGATGATGACAGGAAAACCGGAGTATCCGGAGAAAAACCTGTCCCGCCTCCGTTTTGTCCAGCACGAATGTCACATGGAGTGAACGGGATTTGAACCACGGAACCCAGCTGTGAGAGGCCGGCGCGCTGCCGAGGATCCTTATAAGTACATTAAGAACAGTAAAATCAATTGGTCTCACCTCCTTCTACACCCCACCGCCGTTAAGTTTATTTACCGGCACCCCCCCCCCCCAAAAAAAATTAAAAAAGGCTTGTTTCTTATGTTTAAAGAAGATTTCAAACACCAATGTTCACGTCTATTACCTTCAGTTTTGAGATATAAGTATCCCCATAAAAATAATTTACTTTTTTCACTTCATTTCACACTACTCCCCTCCCCCCTAAGTGAATTTTCCCGCAAAAAATACTTGTTTCTTTAATAGTAAAGGATCTTCTAAATACCAATTATCACGACTCTAACTTCTTCAGTTTTTGATTTATGTGTCCTCATGAAAGGAATTCAACTCCTTTACACTCCCGCCCTCCAAGATGGTTTCCCCCCAAAACGCGTTTTTCTTTGTTTTTAAAGGAGATCCAAATACGAATTTTCACGTCTGTAACAACTTTAGTTTTTATTAGATGTATGTATTCTCATTCAATTAATTTAATTAATTTTTCAATTCTTTCACACCCCCCCCCCTCATTGGATTTTCCGAGAAAACGTGTTTCTTTATTTTTAAAGCAGATTGCAAATATCAAATTTCACGTCTGTAACATCTTCATTTTTGAGATATCAGTAGCCTAATTAAAAGAATTCAACACCATTTTCAGTCACTTTTACCCCTCCCCCCCTCCACCCAAGTGGTATTTCCGAAAGCTAAAAATACACGTTTCTTTATGTTTAATAGAGATAAAAAATACCATTTTTCACTTCTGTAACATGTTAAGTTTTTTGAGATAAACTGTAAAAATTCTCATTTTAAAATTTCACCCCTTTTGAGTTCCCCTTAAGTGGAGTTTCCAAACACAAATCACCTATGTTTCTTTAGATTTACAGGAGATACAAACACCCACTTTTTACGTCTGTAACATTTTTTTTCCAAGATATTCTGTAGATATAGTCTTTCAAAAATTCACCCAATTTGTCACTCCTGTTTAACCGCTATTAATTGGATTTTCCAAAACTAAAAAATACGTGTTTCTTTATTTTTAAAGGAGATCCCATATACAAATTTTCAGTTCTGTAATATCTTTTGTTTCTGAGATATATGTATCCTCATTCAAGGCATTGAACCCATTTTTCACCCTTTTACACCCCTCCTATTGGGATTTACAGGAAACAAAAAATACGTTTTCCTTTATTTTTAGAGGAGATTCTAACTACCAATTCTTACATCTGTAAATTTTAAAGTTTTAAGATGTATACACACTCATTTTAAAAAATTTACCCTCCCCCCTTTTTACCCCCCAATATTTGGATTTTCCAAAAACGAAAAAATACGTGTATTTATTTATTTTTAAAGGAGATTCTATATACCAATTTTCACGTATATAACCTTTAAAAATTTTGAGATAGATACACTCATTTTAAAATATTACTCCCTTTTCACACCCCCCCCTAAATTGGATTTTCCAGAAACAAAAAAATACGTGTTTCTTTATTTTTAACGGAGATCCCAAACCCCAATTTTCAGGTCTGTAATATCTTCAGTTTCTGATATATAAGTAGCCTCATTAAAGGCATTCAACCACTTTTTAGCCCCTTTTCACTCCTCCTATTGCGATTTTCCGAAAACAAAAAAATACGTGTTCCTTTATTTTTAATGAAGGTTCTAAATACCAATTTTTACATCTGCAAACTTTAAAAGTTTTGAGATATAGATTCCTTCATTTTAAAAATTCACCCCCTTTTCACCCTCCCATTAATTGGATTTTCCAAAAACAAAAAATTACGTGTTTCTTTATTTTTAAAAGAGATCAAAAGTACCAATTTTCAGGTCTGTAATATCTTCAGTTTCTGAGATATAGGTACCGGTATCCTGATTAAAGGCATTCAACCCATTTTTCCCCATTTTCACCCTTTTTCACCCCTCCTATTGGGATTTTCTGAAAACAAAAAAATACTGTTTCCTTAGTTTTAAAGATGATTCTAAATACCAATTTTTACATCTGTAAACTTTTAAAATTTTGAGATATAGAGCAACTCATTTTAAAATTTCACCCCCTTAGCGAAGGAATATCCAAAAATCCTCTCTTAGCGAGCACCTACGTCTTAATATGAATATATCCCCAACATTTCATCTCTTTATGTCCAGTAGTTTTGGCTCGGCGATGATGAATCAGTCAGTCAGTCAGTCAGTCAGTCAGTCAGTCAGTCAGTCAGTCAGGACAAGTTATTTTATATATATAGATGTGGAGTTTCTACCACTAACTGCATACCAGGTATACATGCCCATTTCTACTGAGTATCTCTATGGATTTTTTGTATGCAAAGGATATTACACCTCTGTTCACGGCATAATTCGCACAGCAGTTGTTGTTTAGACATTGAAATGACTTTGATATTCACTTAAATAACTGTCAAAATTGGTTCTAAGAAAAACTGTTTATTTAATTGCATCTTGAGTTCACAAATGCTTTCACTGATCTGTCTCAGTTTTATCCTTGACTTTAACAATATAAAAGTGACTGAGGTATGAGCGATGCCTAGTAATGCTATTCCTTATGCAGCCAGTCCCTGCTATGAATGGTGTATAAAGGTTGATGCATGCATTTCAGTGGGCTTGGCAGACTTACAAGTAATAGCAACTTGTGGCTCAGTGAGAAAAGCAATGGGAAACTACCTCACCCCTCATTTCCCTACTACGTCTCCTCAGAGATGCCTAGGCCATCTATTACACCTAAAGGTGGAGTTGTTGAGAATACAACCAGCCTTCAGGGCAAGGGTTGAACATATATTATTATTATTATTATTATTATTATTATTATTATTATTATTATTATTATTATTCATTCGATTAGGCCATCTTAGGACAACAGTTTTCTTCTCATTGTCTTTCCAAAACTTCTTCATCCTTTCTTGGTCTTGTTGTTTTCTTTCTTCTGTCCATTCAGTGCCTGATTTCTTCTTGGCTTTCTCTTGGAAATTTACCATCAAATATTGCTTTCCTAAATAATTTTCTATTTGCAATTTCTTCTTTTTTAATACTGATTAGTTCCAAATCTTCTTTGGCTTCTTTGAAAATGATGGTTTGGTTTTATATTTGCATAGTGTTCAAAAATTTGTTTTGTTACTGTCTTTGCCCGTTCTGTACAGGTGACCAAAGAATCTTACTCTTTTTTCTTTTTTCCCTGAAGGCATGACCTATTTTTTCTGATGCTTTGTATAAATCCTTTCCTGGTCTCAATTTGTATATGCCTTTCTCTCAAATATGTCCCATAAGGATTCTCTTTTCTGTTTTGCATATTATTTTATCTGAGAAGGTATTCAAACACTGTTGCATATAAAGCTCTAGGAAGGATTACAGTTTTGTAGTATCTCAATTTATTCTTACTGGATACTGACATTTTGTTGTATATATTCAACATTGCGCGATAAGCTTTCTCCATTTTGTGAATATGTGCCTTCATACTCTCCGTTTCTACTGCTCTTACTGTTATCACTTTACCTAAGTATTTGAATTTCTTGACTCTTTTAATTCTTTCATTTTTGGATATTTGAATTTCTGAAGGAGCATTGTTGATACCAGTTGTAGTGATTTGATAAAGGAAAGAAAACGTGATTTGGACTTGGAAGACAGTGGGGAATTTTACATGTTCATGTATTCATTTATTTATTTATTTATTTATTTTGAATTGTTTGGTTATGACACGGCTTCAAGATTGTTTGGTTGTTGTGAAAAATTAGTCTTAAAAACGTTTAAAGGTAAGATGAAATATATGTGGAACATACTGTGGCACACGTGCCAGATCGGTTAGGATGCTTCCAGGAGTTTCCAGTTGCATCATTTTGCATCAGTTTGGAAATTTCTCGATCAGCATAATTTGCTGGAACCTCATTGGCTATAATAAAACTAGTTGTGATTGGCAAACGAAGGAAAATGAGGGACGCTCATTGGTTGTTTCACGACTTCTCCATTTCCGGTAGTGGCACTCTCGGCGAGAGCCAAGCTCTTCGAAGCCATCTTGTAATTTTGACTGCTGAAGGGAGAGGTGGCCTTCTCCAGGTGACGGGTCTTCTTGGCCCCTCCAACAGGTAAGCACTTAGCTTTATCATCTTTCGGGTAGTAATCTTCAAATATAGTGTTCCATTTAATTTCTTTTGCTGGAGCTTACCCATTTTTCGTTCAGTCGCCAAAGTTTTCTTAAAATGACTTAGCCTTTCCGGCAAGTCACATCATATTTGTTAAGAGACAGTGCCTTTTCTTTGTTTCGTAAATTGTGCTAAATGTAAAATGTTCAACTCCTTTCGATAGTAATTGTAAATCATAATTTTCCCCTTTGGGGCTGTCTCATAAATCTGCGTCATCTTAGAGTATTCACATTTAGGATGGGCACCTTTCCTCAGAAGTGTTTTTGAGGGGGCTGCCTCCTAAATGAGCTCTGCGCTAAGATAATAATTTTAAATGTTGTGTTTTCTTTTCTTCTGTGTATATTCCTTCAGACTGTATTATGTTTCTTAAATTTTATTCTTTATGACAGTACAATGTTACTTAAACTTTATTCTTTCTGACAGTATTATGTGAATTAAATATTGCGCCATGAAACTTGAACATTCTGTGAGATTTTCCTTCCTAAAGTTATGAAAGTAGCGTCACTGAATTTGAACCTTCCGGGTAATTTTTCGTAATTATTGTTAGAATTATTTCTGGTTCTAAAAGTGTTATTTTGATTAGATCACATTTGCGTGTTGAATTTAATGAATCACAATATAGCATACAAGTACCAACTTATATACACAAAAATAACAGACAAGTACCATCCTACATACAAAAAAATAACAGAACCAACACAACAATATAAATGTCCTTCCTGGGGCAGGTTATGCAAGTACCTTAGTTTTCTTTTGCATTAATGGCAAGACCAAAGCGACCACATACAGTTTTAAAGGAGTTGACTGACTGTTGTAGTTCTGCAGGTGTTAGAGCAGGAGATGTGGTGTCATCAGCATACAGCAGTTCTGTCACCCTGGTAACCAATGTACGTCTCTGAGAGTGAAGTCTTGCCAGACTGAACAGACCTCCATCAAAATGAAACTTAATTTCTATGCCTAAGTTGTTTGTAGATGATTCATGCAGCATAGCAGCCATGTACAGTGCAAAGAGTGTAGGAGCAAGCACACAGCTTTGTTTCAATCCATGAGCGATTGGGAACGAATCTGATGCTGAGTTACCATGAAGAACCTGTCCAGACATGCCATCATGAAGAGCTTGAACCAATTCCACATAACGTTCAGGACATCTAAAATGTCTCAATACTTTCTACATAGCAGATCTTGGTACTGAATCAAAGGCTTTTTCCAGATCATAGGAAACTAAATACAGAGGCTGCTGTTGCTCTCTGCATTCTTTCTGGAGCTATCTAGCACAGAAAATCATATCTGTTGTGCCTCTGAAAGCTCAGAAACCACATTGAGACTCAGGCAAAATTCTGTGAGATAACTTGGAGCCAGTTTAATAGAATTCTTGTGAGAATTTGACCTGCAATTGACAAAAGCGATAATCCATGGTAGTTGCCACATACGACACGATCACCTTTCTTGAAGATAATAATGATGGTAGCATTCTTCAAGTCGTCAGGTACTTCGAGTTTCCCAAATCAAGAGGATGAGTATGAAAGGTCTAGTCTTCAAGGGTATACCTCTATGTTGTATCAGTTCCAGAGGGATGTTATCAGGACCAGGAGCCTTTCTGGTTTTAGTTGATTGAGTGCTTTGGTGTCTCTGTATATGGGTGGAACTGCCATTCATGGTGGTTGGGGTTGCTGAGGGACATTATGAAGGAAGTCCTCAGCAACATCCCCCTGTGGGTGGGAGCGGTAGAATAACACCTACGGTATCCCCTGCCTCTCGTAAGAGGTGACTAAAAGGGGCCCCAGGGGCTCTGAACTCTGGAGCGTGGGTTGGTGACCACGGGGTCCTTAGCTGAGTCCTGGCACTGCTTCTACTTACTTGTGCCAGACTCCTTAATTTCATCTATCCTATCTGACCTCTCTTGGTCAACTCTTGTTCTTTCCCAACCGCGGCGCTATTAGGTTTGCGAGTGCTAGGGAGTCTTTCATTTTCATGCTCTTCATGGCCCTTGTCTTCTTTTTATTTATTTATTTATTTATTTATTTATTTATTTATTTTTTGGCCGATATCTTCATTTTTCGAAGTGTCGGATCCCTTCCATTTTTTCCCCTCTGATTAGTGTTAAATAGAGGATGGTTGCCTAGTTGTAGTTCCTCTTAAAATAGTAATTACCACCACACCACCATCCTCAGCGACATTGGAAGCACGATTTGGAATCGCAGAAAAATATTCCTTCCAACGCTCTAAAATTTGCCCAATATCAGTTAAAATGATGGAGTTATCAGCAGTCTTCAATGTCCCCAATGAAGATTGAATTGAACCATATATCTCCTTTATGCCAGCATAGAAGTTTTGCAGGCCATGGGCATCAGATAGTCTTTGCAGTTCTTCAGATTTTTGTTGGCATCAGTTATTCTTGATTTCCCTAATTTGTGCCTGACATTTTTCTTAAAGTTCCAAGAAATGTGATTTCTTCACATTGAAAGATGGATCTTAAAGGAAGGATAGTTGGGCTTCCCATTTGGCATTGATCAGACACTTAATTTCATTATTTTCATCAAACTAGTCTTGTCTCTTTTTCCTCACAAAACCAATTATTTCCTCAGCTGAATCAGTGATGACCTTCTGAAGCATGGCCCACTCCTGATTTGTACTATCACTGCTGAGTGAATGACCAGCCAGTTTGTTTGAGATTGCATTTCTGTAATCTGTAGCAATGGATTCAAATGAAGTTCAGAAGTATCAAATTTCTTTCTGGGCAGGTTGTGGATGGATCTTTTTGGTTTGCGACATATTGAAGTTCTCAACCGTCAAAAAAGGAGCATATGATCTGTCCAGCAGTCATTGACGTTTCTTGCGGTCCTTGTAACACGGACACCTTTTTTATCACATTGCCTGGTAATGATATAGTCAAAGATGGGCCAGTGCTTTGAGCGAGGACATATCCAAGTGGTCTTGAAGTGATTAGGCAGACGGAACTGAGTATTAGTAATAAAGAATTCATGTTCAGCACATAGACCAAGGACCAAGTCCATGTTTTTCCATCACATTGCCCCAATATTGGTGATCATTACCAACTCTGGCACTGAAATTGCCAAGTAGGAAGAGCTTGTCTCTTGGTGGCACTTTGGTGATGGTAGTGCTCAGCAGGTTGTAGAATTGGTCTTTAGCTTCTACATCAGCATCCAAGGTGGGAGCAGATGCAGAGATGAATGTCATAGATTTAACTCCAGAGAGTGGGATTGAGAGACATAATTCTTTTGCTGATAGCGGTTGGAGTTAGCTGATACATCACTCACCAATGTGGTCTTCACAGCGAATCCAACACCATAAATGCAGTGTTCTCCCTCATCTTCTCCCTTCCAGAAGATTGTGTAACCTGAGCTGAACTCTGTAAGTTAACCTTTGCTGGACAGTCTGGTTTCACTTAGGGCAGCAATATCAATGTTCATTCGTCCAAACTCATGGGTGACAAGCGCTGATCTTCTCTCAGGTCTGTTATTATCTTTCAAATCAAGTAAGGTTCAAACACTCCACGTTCCTATAATCAAAATTTTTCAACCGCATAAGGGGTGACCCGCAGGGTGTGGCCTCCCAGCTGGCTGAGATTGTGACTACCAATGTTTAGCCCACATTTTCTAGGGCGTTCCCCAATCAGGGTGGGCAGCGGTGATCCTAAATAGGTCCGCCCAAACACAGATGCAAGAACGAATTCCTGAGTAGTCACGGGGTCTCAGAAAGACAACCATCACACATCTGCTGCCAACATGCAGGTCAGAACTAGAGGCTTCCAGTCTCATCTGAAAACCTGCCTCCACCATCCTTATCCCATCGCAGTTGGACTTGAGTTGAAGGGCGTGGCAGCAGGAGAAAGTGTCACAAGTGGGATTTTGTTTAAGGTGGATCGCAACTAATAAGGAAGTGACCCACACACTATAATCTTGGAACAATACCCTGCGGCACAAATGAAATGCAACGTGCAGGTTCCAGTACCACAACTGCAATGAATTGCCGCAGACTCAAAATACCATTGAGCTGCGCCTTCACAGCCAGTCCGTCTGGCATGACCTCATCCACCCCATGATAAAGATGTTGATTCCAGTAGGGAGCCTGAAATAACAGCTGGTTGCCAAGCCAGCACACCCTCCTCCTTTCCCATTCTGGACTTGGGAGCAGACAATGGTGGAGTAATATTTCAGCAATTAAGGAAGGATAGTGTTTGAATTTGCATTTTACATGTGGTTTAGTATATTTTTTGAGTCTTAACCCGTAATATTTCAATGGATGTCAAGAATAATGATGTTGTATTTTTCTCAGGCATTGGATCATGCACTGAGAGACATTTATTGGGATTAATTGTGTTATTTGTGCTATTGGGATAAGCCTTTGCATTAATGAAATCCCTAGCACGTGTTGTATTATATTACATGATGATTTGATGAGAAGTGAAATGTGAATGTGTGAGTCTTCGTAATGATTTATAGAACCATGAAATGCAAACAAATGTCCTATTTTGTAGAAATATTGGACATTTATGAATCTTCTACCTTATAATGATATTCGATAAGCGTAATTGTAACAGAATTACACTGGAGCATCATGTTAAATATAAATTCCTCTGTTAAATTAATAAACTTCATTGTTTAACATGGTTTTAAATTGTGATCAATTTAATGTAGATAAACTTATATGATTGTCAATTTTTACACGAACCTTATCACAACACTGCTTGCTGTGCTTCATTACGCTTCATATGGACAGCGATCTTTTGAGGTGAGTCAAGTAAAAACGATTACGTTACAAGACGTAATTTTATATCTTGCCTCTTCAATGAAGTGATAGTTTATTACATTCCTATTATTACAGGTCCGCATTGAACTGGGAACGTTGTCCTTGATAACATCTTAAAGGACTTATTGCTCGTTTCCACCTCACTAGGATTGCTCCATTAAAGCGACACTGAAGGTTTTATTGAATTATTTCTACTACAACGTCAAGTTTTAAGAAGTGTGATAAATTAAGCACATAGTACTTCGAGACCGTTTTATTTTTAAGTTGTTGTTCTTTTAAATCCACATTATTTCATAAGTGAGCAAACCAGATTGCATATGTTTTTATCAGTTTAAGGCATAAGACTTGCTTTTATCAGTTTAAGGCATAAGACTCGCAAGTCTTGGAATTGTAGAAAATATGGACTTAGAGACAACATAATTTTAACACGGTTTTATGTTGTTAATATGGTTAATATGGTTTTAAATTGTGATCACTCGCAAGTCTTGGACTTGTAGAAAATATAGACTTAGACAAAACATAATTTTAACACGGTTTTATGTTGTTAATATGGTTAATATGGTTTTAAATTGTAATCAATTTGACATAGATAAACTTATATGATTTTCAGTTTTTCCACGAACTTATATCAGCTGATGATGCCGCAGAGGGGCGTTGAAACTAGTTCTGATTGAAATATATGTTGTAATTACATCTAAGCAACAATTTTTGTGTACTGAATAAGGTGGACCCAAATTATAATAAAAGTTAAATTCCTCTGCCTAATAATTTTCTTAATTGAATTGAGTTCGACACGGATTATTATTATTATTATTATTATTATTATTATTATTATTATTATTATTATTATTATTATTATTATTATTCGTTACATTTTCCCTAGACCACGTTAATATTTGAGAATAACTGTATTCGCCCAATCTTATAGATTACTTGTCATCACTAAAAGACTAGACACATATGAACATGTGGTGTACATTTTGTATTATAAAATTCATCTGTAAATATTTCTAGTGGTAGTTAATGATAGTTTATTTTCCCATTTGGTAGCTGGTGATAAGTGTAAATTAGAGATTATGTTTGCAGATTATGATTTTTTATTGCTATTTGTTCCACGTTGCACCGACACAGATATGTCTTATGGCGACGATGGGACAGGAAAGGCTTAGGAATGGGAAGGAAGCGTCCGTGGCCTTAGTGAAGGTACAGCCCCAGCATTTGCCTGATGTGAAAATGGGAAACCACGGAAGACCACATTCAGGGATGCCGACAGTGGGGTTCGAACCCACTATCTCCCGAATACTGGATACTGGCCGCGCTTAAGCGACTGCAGCTATCGAGCTCGGTAGATTATGATTTATTTTAGCAGATTTTGTGACCCATGTTTATTTTATGTTTGATCTATTACTGTGTGTCACCTTCACTGTTTTCAAAGTTTTCGGCACTGTCGTTATTTTCATCTTACATATATATAAAATTAAGATCATTTTCAGTTTAATTTATAATTCACGAGAGTTTATGCTGTGGCTTATTACAAGAATCGACGTTGAGCAGATATTTACTTGATTGTTGAATTAACTATGATTTTCTATGAAAGAAGTATAATTAGGCTAAATTAATTTTTTAAGCCAATTTTGATGGCACAATTAAACTCTAATTTTCTTGTTTGTTGAAATGTCATGATTCACTGTAAACTTAAATTAGTGTCAATTTCTTTCCAGATTTATACCAGAATATTTCAAGTTCCACAGAAGAGCATTTGAAGAGCATTTCTCATAAATAACCTGAATTTAAATTTAAATTTTTCAGAAAATCAATGTTGTAATTGACTTAAATTTTGTCAGAATGATTAGGGAATAATTTATTCTGTGTCATCCCATTTGTTTAATTTCTTTTTGGATGTACCTCAAGAGCACAAAATTAATTTTAAAGTTAACGGTCATTCTTCATCATCTTAGTTCACCAGGATGGCTTTATTTCTTTCAATAAATCATGCAACATTACTCTATCTACGATTATTATTTGCCGAATCCTACCCTTATCCTTGCATCCACGTATTTAATTTTAACATGTCAATTCCTTACTGAGCATCCCTGGAGGTGTCTCACAGTACTCTGATGAGACTGTGCTTTATTGAGATTATTCACTTGATAAACAGGCAGAATACATATCATAATGGAGCATCAAAGAGACCCACAGAGTCTGCAAGTGGCAACCACTTACAAGTCATGAACGTGTAGTAATCAACACAAGCATGGGAATTCTCCACATAAGCCCTTAACAAACTTGAACAAAAAAAAAACCACACACACACTTGCTCTCTCTCTCAAGAAACCAATATTCTCAATGAACAAACACATTAAAAATCATAGGTACTGTGTTAGTACAATCATATTACATGAAATGTCTTTTAAAAGGAATTTTGGTGATGGACACAAAATATCAAGTGTTCCCACAGAGGAGTCAAAAAGTATAATGAAGACAGTCTATCCTGCATCATTAAGATTTTATACTGAACAATTCAGAGATCACCAGGGATTAGGTCCTAACTGTATAACTAATAATACGTAGGTCGAGTCATAAGTCATGCCAACTATTATTTTTCTTGTGAAGAGGAGACAACATGGAAAATTTAAGATATGCATTTGGAAACGTACGGTATGTACCTCCATATGATGCCATTAGAGGGTGTAAGTAAACAACAGTGTGGGTCTAAGCATGCCCCAAGTTCAGTGTGTGAGTGAGAGCGTCAAGAAAATGGAAGTCAACAAGCAGGAGCAATGATCGTATATTAAAATAGCAGTTCTCCGCGGTAGAAATGCACGCGAATGCCATGCAGAGCTGCGGGAAGCATTAGGTGTGCATGGCATGCCCTACAGAACAGTGGCGAGGTAGATGGAGACGTTCAAACGGGGTAGAGTATCAACTGCCGATTTTGCCTCGCCCAGGCCGTCGTTCAGCGTCGCTTCCAACGGTGGGTATGGGAGGTTCTTCCACACCCACCTTATTCGCCTGATCTGAGCCCACGTGACTATGATCTAATCCCCAAAGTCAAGAAGCCATTACGTGGACAGTGGTTTGCTAACAAAGAGGATATCTTAACAGCATTTTGGAGAGAGGTGTCACACGTTAGCGATATACATGCAGCGAATGGTATTCAGCGCCTGCCCCACCGCTGACAACGCACAGTGGAAATCTTGGGTGATTATTTCAAAGGTCTGTAACCAGTGGGGACCTGTCCTTTGTACGTAGTCTTGTGTATTTGCTCTCTATACCATAATAAAACGATGTTTACCAATGGCCTGTGTTCTGTCACTTTCCTACGAGAATCTTCTGAAGTCAGAATTTGTCTTCAGGCAATATGCATAAGTACTTGCCTTATATTTCCAAATGCATATCTTAGATTTTCCGTGTTATCTCCTGTTCGTGAGAAAAAAAAAACAGTTGTCAAGACTTATGACACGACCCTCGTATGTTCTAGATGTACACTCCTTTTCCATAGCATCTGGTATTGATACTAGCAAGACCACTAAACTATTGCCAATAGTTCACTACATTGCAAACCACTAAAATAAACAGATCGAATTATCATAACAATTGCTAAAGCAATCAATATACTGGTGCAGGCATGTCAATAATAACAATACTTCATTCTACCTGCTGTGGCTTGTTATAACCGCGAGCCCTAGCTTCAGGCTGTCCAATGAGTCTGTCCATGCCGCATGTGTACAGCCGGCCATCGTGAGTTAGGAACACTGTGAACTGTGTCCCACAGCATGCTCTTTTCACACTTCCTGTCAGATCTACTTTCTGAAACAAAGCAAATTACTTTCAGGTGTTAGGAACTTTACTACTCCACAATCTCCAACAAATTTTACTTTTCCATTTATAAAATATGATAGTGGATCTTTTATTATGTATATATCTAATTCTGAATAAATAGGTTACCATTTCATGCAAGGGACTTGGGTCACTATCCTTCAAAAAATGGTTAAAACTTATAGCACTTTATAACACTAGTACAACAGATACCTAAAACAGTGACAAGGATAATTTTATTTCGAATCAATCATGATGATCATCACAGACCATCCAAGTATTCTGTCTTGTGTCTGTCTAGATAGGTTTCTTCATGTTGGATCTGCTACCACTCCAGCCTTCGCTGATCTGATCAAGCTACCTTTTCCTCAAGACTACCCCTGGGTCTTGTGCCTTCTACCACAGTTTCCAGCCACTTTCTTACAGTTCTTTGTGGTTCTTACTGCTTTAATTTGCCAAACCAATTTAACCTGGCCTTGGACAATGTTCCACTTAGTGTTTACCTCGGGCCTGCTGATGCATTACTTGATTATGGATATAGTCATTTCCTGTTTCCTGGACCACTATTCTTAGGTATTTCATTTCCACTGCATGGAACTCTAATAGCTATGCTGGTTAGAGGGCACATTTCAAGGCTTTCCATGATGATAAGCATAATGGAACTGATGTAAATAGCTGTATAGTTATTTTAGTTCTTTGTGGAATTTAGGATTGAAATTAAATAAAAACAACTTTATTTTATGTTAACATTTCCCATCAACCAATAAATTACAATCAAAAGCCTGACATTATATGTTAAAAAAAAAGTCTGTACAAAAAGAAACCAAAACCAAATTAATCATTCACATAAACTTTGCTTCTCAGTCCCAACATTTCTTATACACCTGACTTCCAAAGCAAACTTACCATAAAAGATTTCCATTTTTTCTCACGTATTTTCCACAGACTGCTCTGTGCCAGTCTGTGCAGAAATGAGAGCTTTTGTTGCCTTTACACAGGTAAATTTGTTATCATGGACCCAGTTGTGCAGCTCCTAGTTCTTCCTTTCTCTTTCTAGTCAGTTCATTCACCAGTTGAATGATAAAATTCTTCCGTACATTATGAGTAATCAGTCTGCCTGAATTTATTCAACTCACTGGGAATTTCATAGCGGACTGAGTTAATTGTCCCTACTAGTGACATTCTTTGAGTTTCTTGGCGAGTTGAAGAGATACAAGTATAATGGTTCTTTGAGAATATTCCACCTTATTTTATTTCATTTAGAATAACAACATTAATGGATTAATGCTACATGTTTCTTCTCTCTAAAGCCATCTTCAGCCATTAAAAGGAACAATCTCAAACAGCAAAGATACACAAACATATTAAAATGCACTAGAATATTACTTAAATAACATATCATAGTTTTGATGACGATCTACTTTTTAAGACTCTAGTTAAATGTGCCACTGTAGTTTATGAGACCTTGTTAATGGATGGTCTTCAAAACATCTTTATGGAACACTGATATGTTGATATATTATTGGGGATGTTAATCAGTCCTTAAAATCCTTTGGATTTTTTTCCAAAAATAATATTATAGTGCTAATTAACAAACTGTTATACTGAAACAATGTTAAAATAACAGATTTTCCATATGGCTAGCACACTGTGATTTGACATTCTTGTTGATAAAAATCTAGTCGGAATGAAGCAGTTACATGTTCACTGTAGTTAAAAGAGGGTCTAGAAGAAATAAATAAAAAGAATTAAGAACCTCAAAAATAATTGAAAATTGTGTGAATGTATATTGCATATATCTTGAGTATTTACTTCCTTGCCAGTCTATCTTTAGCATGGCCAGCTTGCATGCGGCCTAGTGTTATACAGAGACGGCTGACCGCGTGCTCGAAGCAGCGAGCATTTGGGCGACAGCGTGACTGAGGAGACAGAATAGGGGAACTGTATGTACTTGTTACGGTAGTTTTCGCAAAAAGTGTATTAATAATTTCTTCAAGAGGATATGAAGATTTTCTGATATTACATTCAAATTGCCTTTTGGGTTACTTTTTGATCAGTATTAATAAAAAATATTTAACAGAATGCCTTTATTAATAGTATGGATAAATTCTGTTCTACTGTTGAGAATGAATGGTTATAATCAGACGAGTGCTCATAGCTGAAAATCTGTTATATTTTTTAGCACCGGCATGTTCTTGATAGCGATCAAGAAAACTATGTCCGGTTTGATCTATGTAACTAGCTTGGCACTGTGCACAACATAACTTATAAACTCCAGGATTCTTAAATTTAGTACTGTTACTACTGATGCTACGTGGATTATAGAATGAAGTAGAACTGTTATTGTTCTGAATGCTATATTGAAGTTACATTCTTGAATATATCAAAACTTCATATTATATGTATTATTGAAGGAAAACATAACATAGTTTTCTTTCTTCTTAGACTCTCTAATAAGGGTGGAAGATGGTCTATTTTTCATTTTATCGATAATATTATCAACAAAGATCCTTTTAAATCCATTCTTATTGGGTACTGTATAAATTATATTAATTTCTTCTTTAAGATTTTTGTTAGAAATAAGGATATAGATGGTCAACAAATTAAACTGAAAAAAGTTGCTCTTTTCTCGGCTCTGGGATGAAGAGTCCTATTTATGGTATTGATGGTTTGTGTTGGTTTTCTGAAGATGTTTTAAGACAGTTGTTTATTATTATTATTATTATTATTATTATTATTATTATTATTATTATTATTATTATTATTATTATTATTATTATTATTATTATTTCTTCTTCTAGACCCTCCTTTAACTTCAGTGAACATTTAACTGGTTCATTCCAACACATGAAGTCACAACTCAACTCAACCAAACTCAAGATTCCAGCTTTGAACAACATTATTCTTTGAGAGAGGTTCCCCTCTAAATTCTAACTAGAATTTTATCTACAAGAATGTCAAATGATAGCACGCTAGCCATATGGAAAATGTGATATTTTAAGTTTGTTTAAACATAACTTTTAATTAGCACTATAATATTATTTTTGGAATTAATCCAAAGGTTTTTAAGGTCAGATTAATATCCCCAATAATTTATCAACATATCAGTGTTCCATAAAGATGTTTTGAAGACCATCCATTAACAACGTTTCATAAACTACAGTGGTACATTTGACCAGATCATCATCAAGACTAAGATATGGTATTTAACTAATATTCTAGTGTATTATAATATGTTTAATTAGTACGATAATGTCCGGCTCCATGGCTAAATAGTTAGCGTGCTGGCCTTTGGTCACAGGGGTCCTGGGTTCGATTCCTGTTAGGGTCAGGAATTTTAACAATAATTGGTTAATTCCCCTGGCATAGGGTCTGGGTGTATGTGTTGTCTTCATCATCATTTCATCCTCATCACAGGCATGAGATACTAAACTAATGGTGCGGTAGTTTTCACACCTGTCAGCACCGGCTTTCTTGGGAATAGGTATAACAACATTCTGCTGAAAATCTGATGAGACTTCTCCTGTCTCATACATCTTACACACTAAATGGAATAACCTTGCCATGCTGGTTTCTCCTAAGGCAGTCAGTAATTCAGAGGGAATGTCATCAATTCCAGGTGCCTTGTTCCTATTTAGGTCGCTCACAGCTCTGTCAAACTCTGACCTCAAAATTGGGTCTCCCATTTCATCAGCATCACCAGCCTCTTCTTATTCCAGAACCAAATTATCTACATCTTTACCTTGATACAACTGTTGGATATGTTACTGCCATCTTTCTGCTTTGTCTTCTTTCCCTAGAAATTGCTTTCCATCTGAGCTCTTAATATTCAAGCTAGATTTCCTTTCTCCAAAGGTTTCCTCGATTTTCCTGTATGCAGTAACTACCTTTCCCAGGACCATACAACCTTCGACATCCTTGCACTTCTCCTTCAGCCATTTTTCCTTAGCTACCTTGCACTTTCTATCCACTTCATTCTTTAATCAGTTGTATTCTTTTCTGCCCTCTTCATTTCTAGCATTCTTGTATTTTCGTCGTTCATCAATCAAGTCTAGTATTTCCCGAGTTATCCACTGATTCTTAGTTGATCTTTTCTTCCTTCCTAACATTTCTTCAGCAGCCCTACTGACTTCATTTTTCATGACTATCCACTCTTCCTCTATTGTGTTTCCTTCAGCCTTTTCATTCAGCCCTTGTGCAACATGTTCCTTTAAACAATCCCTCACATTCTTTTCTTTCAACTTGTCTAGATCCCATCTATTTGCATTCTTTCCTTTCTTCAATTTCTTCAACTTGAGATGGCATTTCATGACCAACAAGTTGTGGTCAGAGTCCATGTCTGCTCCTGGGAAAGTTTTGCAATCCAACACCTGGTTTCTGAATCCGTGCCTAATCATAATGAAGTCTATTTGATACCTTCCAGTGTCTCCATGTCAACGGCAGTAGCCGTGTTGAAACACCGGATCCTGTGAGATCTCCAAAGTTAAGCAACATTGAGTGTGGTCAAGATTTGGGTGGGTTGCCACGCGCTGTTGGTGGGGGTAAGGGAATGGAGGAGCGGAAAGGAACTGGCCACCCTACCATACGTAAACTCCGGCTCAGGCACACCGCTGTGGAGGTTCGAAGCTGCCTTCGGGCAGAATACACCCTTACCTTAGTGTCTCCAGGTCTCGTTCATGTATACAGCTATTGTTTGTGGTGTTTGAACCAAGTATTGGCAAGGACTTATGATCAGTGCAGAATTCAACCAGCCGACTTCCTCTTTCATTGCTTTGCCCCAATCCGAATTCTCCTACTGTATTACCTTCTCTTCTTTGGCCTACCACTGCATTCCAGTCTCCCATCACAATTAGATTCTCGTCACCTTTTATATATTGTATTAAATCTTCTATCTTTTCATATACTCTTTCGATATAGACCTACACTATTGTGGTAGGCACTGGTTTGGTGTCTATCTTGATGACAATAATTCTTTCACTTTGCTGGTCATAGTAGCTTACCCGCTGCCCTATTTTCTTATTCATTATTAAACCAACTCCTGCATTTCTCCTGTTTGATTTTGTGTTGATAATTCGGTAGTCGCCTGGCCAAAAATCCTTTTCTTCTTGCCAAAGTACTTCACTTATACTAACTACATTAACTTTAGTCTATCCATTTCCCTTTTCAGATTCTCTAACCTACCACAACAATTCAAGGTTATAAGTTTCATTATTGGTTCCGTATTGAATTAAGATTACATATAATTTACAAATTTACATATTTTAATGTATTTATAGACATTGCAATTATTGTACAGTACTGAGTAAGTGGATAAACTTTTGTAAATTATATGCTACCACAACAATTCAAACTTCTAGAATTCCAAGCTCCGACTCACAGAATGTCAGTATCTATCTTCCTGATGATCGCCCCCTCTCGTGTAGTCCCCACCCGGAGATTCGAATGGGGGCTAGTTTACCTCCGGAATATTTTACCCGGGAGGAAGCCATTATCAGTACATCATTCATACAGAGAGAACTGCATATCTTCGGGAGTTAGTTACAGCTGTAGTTTCCCGTTGCTTTCAGCCGTGTAGCAGAATCAACAAGCAAAGCCACGTTGAGTATTATTACAAGGCCATATCAGTCAATCCTCTAGACTGCCTTCCTTGCAACTTCCGAAAGGTTGCTACCCCCCTTTCGATGCCTAAGGGTATCAAATCAAAAAACCTGCATCTGGCGAGCCGAACTTGTCCTCGGACACTCCCGGCACTGAAAGTCATACGTAATTTGATTTTTTTCAGTACCATAATATTATTTTTGTAACTATTCCAAAGGATTTTAAGGACAGATTACATCCCCAATAATTTATCAACATATCAGTGATTCATTAGGGTGTTTTGAAGACCATCTCTTAACAAGGTTCCATAAACTAGTGGCACGTACGACTACAGTCTTAAAGGCTAGATCATCAACAAGACTAAGATATGTTATTTATATTCTAGTTCTTTTAATATGTTTTTGTGTATGTTCTCTGTTTGAGAATGTTCCTTTTTATGGCTGAAGATTTATTTAGGCTGAAAACACAGCAAAGCAGCGAAATCAAACTCATGTTTGAAAACGGGAGCTTGCATAGTTCAGCAGAGAGCATAGCGTCACATATCATGAGGAGAGAGCAACAGAGAGCGTTCAAAATAATTTGATTTTGCTATTCTTATATCTTGGATATAATAAAATAAGGTAAGAGATAAGATAATACCTCTCTCCCATAATCTCGGAAACCACAGATCAGGGAGAGGGTATTATTTATTGTAATCCTTACTTATTTCTGATACATGCAGTATACAAAAGTTGATATCCTTTAGCATAATTATGAAACACAAACAAAAAACAAAAACAAAATATTGGAAATCAAGCAGTGTCCAGAAAATATGATAAACCAATTTTAACACATAAATGATTTAGGAACTGAACAGAGAAATAAAAGCCTGGAATGAATGTTAGAAACATTTATTTATTTTAATTTTTTAGCCAACGTAGAACTACTTAATCAGGTTTATGGAGGCTTTTCTTCTTTTTGTCAGCCCAATACTGTTTCAACCTTTCTGAATGTAATTTTCTTTCTGCTTCTGGAATCACTCTTCCTATTCTCTGCTTGTTGATTTTTGTCTGTAGTCTAGTGTATTTATCTTCCAATATGTAGAGTGTATTTGTTTTGTATTTTAAACCTTCTATTGTAATATGCAACTCTCTCATGTCTTCTTTAAGTTCAGTGATCTATCTAATATTATTGTTACTCTTACATAATTTTTCTAATATTTTTCTACTGCTTCTATTTCCTGGTAACCGTATTAGATGCCCTAAGAATGATACTTGTTTCTTTTTCATTGTGCTAGTCACAGGTTCTATTTCTTTATAAACTGTCTCATTGGAAGCTAGCCTCCAGACTCTGTTTACTTGATAATTTTTATTTAAACAGGTTCTCACTATTCTCCTTTCTAACTCGAGTATTCTACCTATTGCAACTGTGTTTGTTGTATTGAATAATGTTTCACATGCGTATGTAATTTGTGGCTGGGTGACTGTTTTGTAGTGTTTCAATTTTGTTGCTACTGAGAGACACTTTTTATTAGGTATGTATTCTTGGTAATATGCTGTGCTGTA
Source organism: Anabrus simplex (assembly GCF_040414725.1). Classification (NCBI taxonomy): domain Eukaryota; kingdom Metazoa; phylum Arthropoda; class Insecta; order Orthoptera; family Tettigoniidae; genus Anabrus; species Anabrus simplex. Next base: position 1,078,791,402 of record NC_090265.1, on the reverse strand, counting down.
ACCAGTTTATCTAGTTTAATTTGCCATGCTGGTTTCCTGTTCAGGTTGTATGTGAGTATTTCACCTAAATACTTAAATTTGTTTACAATTTTTATTTCTTGGTCTCCCAGCTTAATTTTGTTTGCAAGCAGAAGCTGAGTTAGCACAATTTCTGTTTTTTCATATGAAATTTTCAAACCAATATTCTGAGCTATTTCCTGTAAAGATTTTATTTGTTGATTTGTTTCCTGAATATCATTGGCCAGAAGAGCTAGATCATTAGCAAATCCTAGACAGTTCAAATATATGTTATCCTTCTGGGTTCCAATTTATATATTTTTTGAGTTGTTTTTGTACCGTTCCCTCATAACGTATTCTCGTGCACAGTTAAGAAGAAGAGGTGACAATCCGCCACCCTGTCTTAAATCAGCTGTTACCAAGAATGGTTCAGAAAGTTCTCCTCTAAACTTAATTTTAGAAATTGTATTAGAGTAAGTTCAAACAATTTTATTAGCTTTGGGTGAAGTCTGAAATGTCTTAAAATTTTTAATAATGATGATGTGGGTGGAGTCGTAGCTTTCTTGATATCTATAAAAATTATTGAAAGGGGCTTGTTTCATTTTCTGTAATATACCATGACTCCAATTAAAAGGAGAAAGAAACATGCGTGGTGGAACGGGGAATGTGATAAAGCAATTCAAGCAAGGTACAAGGCATGGTTAAACGATCAACAGAGGAAAACAGAAAAATCTCGAGAAGAACTAATTAATCCCAGAAGACAAACGGCTAAAGAAATTAGGAGAATTAAAAGAAATTATCAAAAGGAAATGCTTAGCACTATAGAGGAAACATTCAATCAGCATAAAACAAGAGACTATTACAAAACATTCAAGCAATATCAATCTAAGTTTACCCCTCCCACACTTATGTTAAGAAATAAAAGTGGAAAAATGGCACACAATAATCAAGATAATGCTAACATCCTTGCAGAATACTTTAAAGAGTTACTTAATTGTGAGGATCCTGTGGAACATTTAGAATTTGACCCTAACCCAAAAAATAAAACTCCATTACAAAAGATTATACCACCAGTTTACAATGAAGTGAAAACAGCAATTAATGCACTTAAAAACTACAAAGCAGCAGGAGAGAATCAAATAGTAGCAGAAATATGGAAGAATGCTAATGATCAGACTATTCAAAACCTACATAAGTACATCATTGATATTTGGAACACGGAGAAGCTTCCCGAGGAATGGAATACAGTGATAATCCACCTGCTGCATAAGAAAGGTGATTGCTCCGATCCAAGTAATTATCGGGGGATATCCTTGCTTGATATTACACACAAGATTTTATCCAAGATTATATACACAAGAATCCCAGAACAATTCGACCAAGAACTTGGAGAATATCAGGGAGGATTTCGACCTGGTAGAAGCTGTCCAGATCAAATCATTAGTTTAAAATGGATAATGAAGCACCAAAGAGTTCGAAGTAAGGATCTAGTTATCACATTTGTAGATTTAAAAAAAGCATATGACAGTATTCATCGTGACTCATTATTAAAAAGCCTTAAAGAATTTGGATTACACCAAAAACTTGTTAACCTCATTAGTATGACTTTTAAAAATACGAAGGGAAAAGTTAGAGGTGAATTATCAGAATCATTCACTATAAGAACTGGACTTCAACAAGGAGACAGACTTTCACCACTGTTATTTAATTGTACATTGGAGAAGGTTATGCGTGAATGGAACAAGAAATGCCAACCAACTATCAAGATCAGTAGAAGTATTAAACTCCCTTGCTTTTGCGGACGATTTAGCATTACTTGCAAATACAATAGAAGAGGCTAAATTTCAAATTGAACAACTAGAAATTATAGCAAAAAAATAAATGGGATTACAAATTTCATTTGAAAAAACAGAAATGATGCCAACTTTTTAAAGTTGATTTACCACTTATTCAACTGAACAGTAATAAAGAGATTAAAATTGTTCAGAAATTCAAATATCTTGGGGAAGTAATAACATGGAACACAAATGAAAAAGAAGCAATAGAACACAGAACAACTAAATTTAAACAAGCACAAAGACATACCTGGCCAACCTATAAAAAAAAAATCTCTTTCGATAAACGCTAAGCAGAAACACTATAATTCCATACTTAAACCAGAGGCAACGTACGCTAGTGAAACTTTATTCAAATTAAATGTAAAATCTACAACAGACAAATTACAGAAAACTGATAGAAGAATTCTTAGAACAATTATTAATAAAAAATACCAAGTTGATGGACAGTGGAGATTGTTGCCTAACAACACTGTCTATCATGAATGTGAATCAGTAATATATACAATGCGTAAAAGAAGAACTTATTTTTTCTGTCACATTTCAAGATTACCAGACACCAGGATATTGAAACAACTATTTGATTAATTTTTGAAAAATAAAATCAATAACAATTGGTTCAAAGAAGTTCAGGATGATTTGAAAGAATTGGGTATAACTCAGCAACAAATCAAAGACAGAAAAGAGAAGAGGATTTTGAAGAACAAAAGCACAAGTCTCAAATTAAAAACAGTTGAATGAAAACAATATACTATATCGGACACACAAAGGGCTTCCAGGTCAGAGAGGATGAGAAAGTTCTGGGAGAAGAAAAAGAAGAAATTAACTCAAATGTATTGATTTAAGTGCTCCAATGTGGGTGTAAAATACGTAAATAAATAATACCATGATTAGCTTCAAAGTTATTATTTGTTCAGAGCAGCTTCTCCAAGGTCTGAAGCCTCCCTGGTATTCACCTAACTCTTGATCAAGTTGTTCTTTAATCCAATTATAAAGTCGTCGTCGTCATCAAGTGTCTACTCCAGTTTCTCGGGTGTGGTTTACGAGTGCTCTCCATTTTAGTCTATTCATGTACCACCGCTCCTTCAAGACTTCATCCCAGTTGATTCCTTGGGATGTGATATCTTACTTCACTTGGTCCAGCCATCTCCTCGTAAGTCTTCCAACAAGTCTCTCTCCAGTAATCTCAGTATGCAACCATTGTTTTTCAATTCTTCTTTCTGTCATACGTTTGACGTGACCAAACCATTGCAAACGTGCCCTAATTATGGTCCCCTTCAGAGACATTTATTCCAGCTTGTTCTCTAATCTTCTCATTTCTTACTTTGTCTTCCCTAGTCTTTTGAAGCATGCTTCTTAAAAGCTTCATTTCTGGAGCCTGAAGTCTGCTGTCATCTTTTTTGGTAGGTGTGCATGTTTCCAACCCATAAGTCAATATAGGGACAAAGTATGTTCAAAACAGAGTTTGTTTTGATCTTAATGGCACTTGTTTATTCCAGAGCAGACATCGAATGTGCTCATAGAATTGACTGAATTTCTGAATACAGTTATTTAATTCAAGCTGTATTCTGTTGTCACTTGATATTATGCATCCAAGGTACTGATACTGGTTTACTGTTTCCAATTGTACACCCTTCAGCATTATATTATCTTTACTTCTCTGTCTATTAACAGACATTGCAGCAGTTTTTGTAGCACTTGCTTCCAGTCCATATTTTTTCAGATGATCATTCCAGACGTTCAGCCTTTCCTGGACTTCCATTTCGCTGTTTCCCCAGATAACTATATCATCTGCAAAAGTAAATGTTTTTAAGATCCATGTTGGTGTTCTGCTTCACTTCTTTTATGATTTCATCCATGATGGTGATGAATAGTAATGGTGAAAGGGCACTGTCTTGTTGCACTCCCCTAGATGTCTGGAACCAATCTGAATATCTATCCATTTCCTACTTGAACACAGCTGTAGCAGTCATCATAAAGCATTTTTATTCGTTCTAGGGCACTATCGAATGCTTTTTCGATGTCTAGAAACACAAATGTCAAGTTATGATGCTTCTCCCAGTGCTTTTCTAATATCATTTTCAGTGAGAATATGAGGTCTATAGTTGATCTATCTTTCCTAAATGCATATTGTTCTTCTTGCAGTTGGGGTTCAATAATTTTCCTTAATCTTTTTTTAAGAATCTTCTCAAATATTTTAAACCATGGGACAGTAAGGTAAACCCTCTATAGTTGCTGCACTTTTCTCGACTTCCTTTCTTGAACAGAGGAACTATAACTCCCTTCTTCCAGTCATCTGGTATTATGTTATCCTTCCATATTGCCCTCATCACCCTGTATAGCCACTGAATTCCTTGTGGGCCAGCAGCTTTAATCATGTCTGCACTTAGTTCATAAAGTAGATTATAAATTATCTTGGAGAAAATCTTATATGTGCAGTCAAGGATGGAAATACCTCTATAGTTGTCTGGATTACTTCTTTCACCTTTCTTATGAATTGCATTAATCAGCTGTTGTCCACTGTTCTGGGAATTTTTCTGATATCCAAATCTTCTGTAATATCATATGGAGGGATGTCCGAGTTGCACTGCCGGCATATTTCCACATCTCTGCAAAAACTTGGTCTTGTCCACACGCTTTGTAGTTTTTCATTTTCTTAAGCACTGTTTCAACTTCTTTTGCTGTAGGTGGGTTTATATTTTCTGGTTTAGATTTTGTCAGGGTATGTGTATCAATTAATAAGAGCTTTACAGGTTCGTCACTGTTCAAGAGCTTGTCAAATGCTTCCATCATGATTTCCGCATTTTCCTTATTGTTATGCACTATTTTTCCATCTTTATTTTTCATTAATAATGTGGGGGGGAGTTGTATTTTTCCAATTGTTTACCAAAGGCTTTGTAATAATCTCCAGAATTGGTTTTGTAATAATTTTCCTCAATCTTCTTCTTCTTTTCTAGCCTATTTCAATCCACTGCTGGATATAGGCCTCTTCCATATGTTTCCATTGTCTTCGGTCTTGAGCCACTTGGAACCAGCGTGTTCCAGCCAACAGCTTTACTTTGTCGAGCCATCTCTTCTGGGGTCTTCCAATGCCTCTCTTGTGTCCCCATGGTCTCCAGTGAACAATCCTAGAGGTCCACCTGTTGTAGTCTTGTCGAGCTACGTGTCCTACCCATTGCCATTTTAGTCTTGCTACTCTCTCTAGGATGTCTGTTACATTAGTTCTTCTCCTGATGTCCTCTGAACGGATCTTATCCCTAAGGCTGATCCCTAGCATCTGTCGCTCCATAGCTCGTTGTGTTCGCTGAAGCTTGCGAGCGCTTTCCTTCGTCAGAGTCATCGTTTCCAGACCGTAAGTTGTAACTGGCAGCACGCACGTATTATAAACCTTGGTCTTCAGGTTAATTGGAACATCCTTGTTGGTGAGGATGAATCTTAGTTTTCGGAATGCAGTCCAACTCATACCTATTCTGCGAGGAATTTCTGCACGTTGGTTGTCTTTTCCAAGTTTCATCTTGTGTCCAAGATAGATGTACTCATCGACAGCTTCTATATATTGGTTTCCCATTTTAAGTGGTCGACTCTCTGGGCTTAGTATTTTCGTTTTATTAATGTTCATTTCCAAACCAATCTTAGCAGAAGCAGTTTTTAATTCTTGGATCATGCTTTCTAGCTCATCTATATTTTCACTTATGAGCACAATGTCATCGGCAAAACACAGGTGGTTCAAATATACCCCGTTGATTTTTATTCCTTTATTATCCCAATGAAGGGTTTTGAATACATCTTCCAAGGCAAGGGTAAACAGCTTTGGAGAAATTGTGTCACCTTGTCGAACTCCTTTGCCAACTGAGATTTTATTGGTGATGAGGTCTTCGTCCACTCTGACTACCATTGTTGCTTGATCATAAATGTTTTCCAGAAGCTACCTTGAGTTTATCATGGCATTTTGAAGTGCCTTCATGATTGCCCAAATCTCCACTGAGTCAAAAGCTTTTTTATAATCAATGAAGGCCAGATGAATCTTGATGTTGTACTCAGTGGTTTTCTCAAGAAGAAGACAAATAGTCTGGATGTGTTCAACAGTTGAGAAACCTTTATGAAATCCCGCTTGTTCAGCAGGTTGATAAAAATCCAGTTCTCTTGTGAGGCGGTTGGTTACAATTTTAGTCATGAGCTTGTAAAGGTGTGATAACAAACTCACAGGACGATAGTTCTCTAAATTTTCCTTATCACCTTTCTTGAAGAGAAGTATCACTTCAGCATTTTTCCAATTTTCTGGTATTCTTCCAGAGTTAATACACTTGTTGATGAGTATTCTCATGGCTTCTAGCAGATCTCTTCCACCTAATTTCAGCATTTCATTCGTTATTTTATCCTCCCCAGGGGATTTTTTATTCCTTAGTTGTTTAAGTGCATTTTCAATCTCAGCAGTGGTTACTTCCGGTGTTACTTCATGTGTATAATTCTGGGCTAGTTGTTCATCGCTGGATGGTTTATTAATGGTTGATGTATACAATAGAGTTTCTTGAATCTTTTTGATATTTTCTCTTAATTCTTCTAATCATTTGGGTGAATTCTTTTCTGGCATTCTTGAGGTTCATGGTGTTTTCTTCTGTTTTGTGGGCTTGAAATTTCAATCAAGCTTGATGTCTTTCTTCATACATTCTATCACAATCAGAGGTCCACCAGGCATGTCTTTTCCTTGCATTTAATGGAGCTAAATCTTCTGCATTCTGTTTAAGAATTGTTATTAGGTCATCTAAATTATCTGTTAGCCTTGTAGTTCCTGTTCTTAACCGATATTGGGTATTCTGGATTAACTGGTGAGGGTCGTATGTCCTTTTCTATCCAACTCTATTTTGTCTTTTCCTTCTTAATGGAATAAATTTAATCTTGATTTTAATTAAGTAATAATCTGAACCAGTGTCCATTCCCCTTAGAACTTTGACATTGTGGATTTCCTTGTGAAAGAATTTGTCCATACATACGTGGTCTAGTTGCCATTCTCCCTTTGCCCAATCAGGATGTTTCCAAGTTTTTTAAGTTTTGTGGTTTTCTTTTAAAATATGTAGATTTGGAAATTAGTCCATGGGTTCTGCAAATTTCTATGAGTCTATGGCCATTTCTGTTAGTATATTTAAGAGGAGCCCACTTTCCTAGACAGCATTAGAAAAAGAAAGGAAGATTATGCAGAAGTGAAGAAAAGGGCACAAGGTCGAGAGATATGGAGGTCACAGCCATGATTGGACCTGCCGGATGGCAGAACAACCTATGATGATGACTTTCCTACTACATCTTGACAGTCCTTTTCCTTACCCAGTTGAGCGTTAAAGTCCCCTATAAGGATCTTGATGTTATTCATATTTATTTTATTCATTGTCTGATCAAGGAGATCCAAGAAATTATCGACTCCTTGCAGAGTTTTTGTTAGGAAATTTTTTTCATTGGTAAGGGCGTGAGCACTTATGATGGTGTAAAGTTTGTTTGTGGTTTGTAAAGTTAGAATTGCAATTCTCGGCGAGATGGCTTTAAAATCAATTACGGAATCTATTATTTTCAAATTTACTATAAATCCTGTACCAAACTGGGGGCAATGTTTCATGACCCTTTGGCCTGGCTTCCCATTGTACATACTATAACCTTGAGATTCAATCGGATCTTCTGTTAAATTTCTCATTTCTTGAAGCCCTACCACAAGAATATTTTGTCTATCTAATTCATCTGTGAGCTTTCCAGTTTTCAGCAAGGAGTTTATATTGTGCGTTGCAATGTAGTTAATATGCTTATATTTGATTCTATATTTGTATGTTTGGTTATATGTATGTATTTTTGAGTGTTCAAATTCATTCTTGCCTTTTAGGCGACTACCCACCGAATCCGATGTAGTCTTCTCCATCCTTACGGGGTTGGATGGTGGAATTCTTTTAGTAAAAGACTTTTCCATGTCTGACTATCAAAGGTTATCAACCTTAAGTGCAGCAAGCTCTGATTTATAACTACGGTTGTTAGCTGTAGAGGATATTTATTCAGCCGCCACTAATATGTGAAACAGACGCACTCAGTCCACGTATCCCATAGGTGGTCTGCTTTGTAAACAACATACATCAGAAGCAGGTTACCTGTTGTCCCGCAAACATGACTGATGTGGTCCCTTTGGAGAAGTTTCTCACCATCTCAGGATATTTTGTCCCTCTCTTGAAAATGGCAACTTCTCTGGGTCATTGCTCAGCTTTGCTTCCTCATAGTTAATAAAGTTAGATGATGTAAAGATATAAAGTCATGTTATCAAAATACTCATTCACATCTTCTGGAGACTTCTCTACTCGGCAATGTTTTATGTTCTCAGCTAACCTTTCAGTCAATTGTGCTTTATGTCCTTTCATAAATAAGCTAGAATATGTACATATACTGTACTCATGTGTAATTAGCTGCAGTTATTATTGAGTGCAGTGATGCACAATCAGCACAAACAGGATTTTCTTACCAGCACACTTTACTCTGCTTTGTATAAACATTACTCCAAAATCAGCCACGTGCAGCCTTCATCAGAATTTCCTGTGCAGTTACCCAACCTGTGTAATACAACCCTGGTTGACATGTCAAAAACCAAGAAACAGAGATAGCTAGAGGTTAATACAGGACTGTTATGTCCTGTCAGAATGTCTGAGAACATTGTTTAAAAAAATCTACTGTTATACAGCAATGAGATTAGAATAAACAGTATCAGAAATGGTGAAATACAGAGAAAGACCAGAAACAAATTATTTCACAAAACAGAATAATTTAATTTCTACAGGGTGGCCCAAAAGTCCTGCATTGTAGGAAAAAAACAACTATATTATGCGCAGTAGTTAATATTATTTCTTGCTGGTAAAAAATGGTGACTATGGGTTCCCTGTTCCTGATCTTAAATCCAATTAATTTTGCTGTATAAGGTTACCCCAAAGTAAAAGTTTACAGGGGTACAAACCATTTGTGTGAGCAAATAGCTGCTGAGTACAATGCTCTAACACTAGTCAGGATAAAAAAAATAAAAATAAAAAACCACCCATTCTGCAGGACACGAAGGAACATTTACAGTTGTGTTTTGACATTGGAGGCAATCATACTGAACAGGTATTGTAATATAAATTATTCTATGATGCAGAACATTTGGGCCACCTTGTATGTTGAGTCTCTTATAGTACTTACCTGAGGAGTTGACTTCGTGGCAGTATTACCGAGTCCAAGTTTACCATAGTCGCCATCTCCAAATGCCCATACAGAACTACCATCAGAAGAAACACATACTGTATGATTCAAACCACATGCCACCTGGCCAATGTTGTAACCTTCTAAAGCTGTTACTCGTTCAGGTAACTTTTTGTTTGCTGTGGAGCCTAGTCCAAGACGACCATAGTCACCATTACCAAATGTGAACAATTTTCCATCTGCCGTGACAACTGCACTGTGCTTAAAACCACATGCCACCTGCAATTACAATAGGTGCTGTGAAACAAGCTCTGTTACAGCCTTTAATCTATATACATGTTTGCACTGACATGTAACACACTAGCACTAGAAAGACCATCAACACAATACTCCTCAATATGAAATAAATATATTAATTGACTGGTACTTGATTTAAGTTTCACTATTTTGACAGTCTGTTAATCACTTGTTTTATTTGTTCCTTGTCCATCCATATCAACCTATTCTGTGAACCATATGTTTGTTGCAGCAGTGAAGCAGATAGTCGATCCAAAGGTGCAACCATGTTGTACGACATCTGTTGCATGGCCAGATTGATGAATGATTCATCGAAAGGGAGAAGCAAATATTTCAGAAGCAACAATGGCAGTAGTCTGGATGACTGAATGAAATGGCATTATAATATTACCTCCTCCTTCTTGGACTTCTCGCAGTTATTGTGGTTATCACTACAAAAAAGATTAAGACCAGTTTTATGGCCAGATGTCTTTCTAACTACAACCTTATGTGGAGGGATGTATTCCCTAATGCATGTTTCTTTAGTGGCTGGTAGTGCGATGTGTTGTATGTAAATGAAGATGTGTATTAAGATGAAAACAAACACCCAGTCCCTGCACCAGAGAATTAACTAGACATGGCTAAAATCCCTCGGCTGGCTGGGAATCAGAACCAGGGTCCTCTGAATCGAAGGCTACTACACTGACCATTCAGCCAAGGAGTCAGACATTGTATTGTAATACTGCCAAACATACCCAAAAGCATTGGTAAACCACGCTCATATATCCCGAGTACACACATCTTATTACTCTATGAAGCCATTTCCTCCCTGCCTTCCTATTATACTTCTTCATTTCAGGTCTAATTTCATCTATTCCTGCTGCTTTATGACAATGGAGTTTATTTACCATTCTTTCCATTTTCTCACACGTAATTTCACCAACATGAGCTTGGTTGTTTGTGATATCACCAGGAAGATTTCCTTTTACGTTGAGAAGATTTTTCAAAGTATTTCTTCCACCTATCCAGTGATTCCCAGGGATCTAATACGAGTTCACCCGATTCACTCAAAACACTATTCATTTCCTTTTATCCCCCTTGTTACGATTCTTTATTACTGTCCAGAAAGGTTTCCTTGCCGCTTGACCTAGCCTTTCCAGGTTATTACCAAAATCTTCCCACAACTTCTTCTTGGATTCAACAACTATTTGTTTCACTCTGTTTCATGTACAATTTCCTCTCTGCATCAGTTCTTGTTTGGAGCCATTTCTGATACACCTTCCTTTTATATTTATAAGCTGCTCTCACTTATAATTCTACCAAGATGTTTGTTTTTTCCCATCAGTACAAACAGTTGTTCCTAGGCTTCCCTTTGCTATTTCTACTACAGAATCCTTGTATTTCTTTCTATATCCTGAACCTGCTTACTGTCCACTGTTTGGAATTCACTAATCATATCCATGTACTTCTGTCTAATTTCCTCGTGCACGATATTTTCTACCCTTATCTGCCTGCAGACAGATTTCTCTTTCTCTATCCTTGGTCTGGAGATACTTAGCTCACTACAGATCAAATAGTGGTCTGTATCATCAAAAAATCTTTGGAATATCCACACATTCCTAACAGTTTTCCTGAATTCAAAGTTGGTTATGATACAGTCTATTATGGATCTGGTGGCCCTACCCTCCCATGTGTAGCGGTGAATAGCCTTATGCTTGAAGAATGTATTTGTAATTGCTAATCCCATACTAGCAGAGAAGTCCAACAAATACTTCCCATTGCAATTAGCTTCCATATCTTCCCTACAATTACCAATCACCTTTTTGTAGAGTTCGATTCCCAACTTTTGCATTGAAATTGTCCATCAGCACTATCCTCTATCCTTGCTGTTGAGCCTGACTACAATGTCACTCAATGCTTCATAAAACTTGTCAACTTGATCCTCATCTACACCCTCACATAGTGAGTACACTAACACAATTCTCGTCCCAATTTTTCCAACTGCCAAATTTACCCACATCATTCGCTCGTTTATGTGCTGAACAGAAACTATGCTGTGTGCAATAGTATTCCTGATGAACAATCCTACCCCACACTCTGCCCTTCCCTTTTTAACACCCTTCAAGTACACTTTATAATCTATCTCTGCCTCATTATCTCCTCTTACTCAAACACATTCAGACGCATCCTTTTCGCTGACTCAGCCAGTTCTACTTTCTTTCTTTCTTTCTTCCATAAGCGCCATTAATACTGACAGTTCCCCATCGAATTCCATTTCATTTGCCAAGTACTCCGAGGCTTGCTTAAAATGTTCAGTGTGCTTGGTGAAAATTCTGTGAAGCAGGATGCACTCTTACTTAGACATAGTCCAAATGGGGATCTCTCCTCTAATGGGTTAGGGACCACAGGTGGATTTTATAGTTCTAGCAGCCTGAGCACAAGGAGGACCACGACTCGGAATATATCTCACAGCCACTCAGCCGTTGCCCACGATTCACGAACTAGGATGTGACCACAATAACCCACACCATGAATCATGTACAACTTACTACACTGAACAACTCTTACCCTCATAGTTTAGCCAGCATAAGCTAAAAATCCACATGGTTTTTCTTCAACTTGCTTCGTTAAACTTGTTGTTGTTGTTCAGTACTCAGCCCTAAGGCTGGTTGGTCCTCAACAGCTCTGCCATCAGCTGTCATAGATGGCCTAGGCATCACTGAAGAGGCGTACTAGGGAAATGAGGAGCTTGTTTCATTTGCATATTTCAGAATGGAGAATGTGCAGAGAAACAAAACCAATGATATTTTCAAATGTACAGATAAAAATTACATACTGTACAGTAAATGACATTTTAATCCACATTAGTTACTTGAGGTGAATAAACAATTTGTTTTGATAAGGATTACCTGATAATTTAAAGAATTGTTTCTAAACATGATAGTGGGCGATGTGTTACAGACAGATATCTGCTGTCATGGAATTTTTTGGTAGAAGTTTTCATGTTGAATAATCCTTACCCTCATAGTATAAACACATCATTAATGGTTTAGCCAGCATAAGCTAAAAAGTTGCACAGATGGTCGTTTTTCCTTCGACTTACTTCCCTAAAATCATTAATGCTCAGCTTCCTTTCATCACAAATGAATGTTTGTAGACATAAACCTTTCTCAGGAAATATTATTATTATTTTTTTTGCAAGTTCCTTTACGTCACACCAACACAGATAGGTCTTACGGCGACAATGGACAGGAAAGGGCTAGGAGTGGGAAGGAAGCGGCCCTGGCCTTAATTAAGGTACAGCCCCAGCATTTGCCTGGTGCGAAAACGGGAAATGGAAAAATCTTCAGGGCTGCTGACAGTGGGATTCGAACGCACTATCTCCCAAATACTGGATACTGGCTGCAATTAAGCGACTGCAGCTATCGAGCTTGGTAGGAAATGTTTTATATAATGGTGAAATTCACATCAAAATCCATCCAGTAGTTCTCGAGATTAGCCGTCACAGACAGACATAATCGAGGACTTTATTTTAAAGTGTGTAGAGATTATTTGTGTCATTTATTATCAGTAGTAGTATCAAATTCCTAATACAGTTGTAATTATTTTATAGGTTAGTTAATTATTTCCCTTGTATTAGTGTCATGTACTTGTTAAGTCTGGTTTTGTCAAGCAAAAAAAAACAACACATTTTTCTCTTTTGCTAGTGGTTTAACGTCACACTAACATAACAAAGGTTTTTGGTGATGCACAAGGTTGGGAAAGAGCTACAATTTGAAAGGTAGTGGCTGTGGCCTTAATAAAGGTACAGCCTCAGAATTTGCCTGGTGTGAAAATGGGAAAACCAGAAAACAATCTTCAGGGCAGCCGGCAGTGGGATACGAACCCACCATCTCCCGAATGCAAGTTCCCAGCTACGTGACCCTAACCACTCAGCCAACTCGCTCAGTAACTAACTAACTACTGTAAATACATACATACATACATACATACATACATACATACATACATACATACATGCATACATACATACATACATACATACATACATTACAGGAGTACACTAATTGTGAAACCTAATGGCTAACAACTTATTTCTTGTAGAATGACTCTTATGCCATTTATGCACCAACATGCAGCTTAGAAAAATTTCAACATTTTCCTACACACTCCAATGACAGAGTACCTTCAATATTCAAGAAAAATTATTTATAATATGTTTGTATGCATTTTTATAGCTAATGTTATATATGTTTTAGATAAGTTTTAATTTGCCATATTTTTGGTCTGTGTACAGGCATAAAATACTTTTGCTCACAAAGGGATACGATTAATTTAAGTTTTTTGTTAGTTGCTTTAAATCGCACTGACACAGATAGGTCTTATGGCGACGATGGGATAGGAAAGGCCTACGAGTTGGAAGGAATCAGCCTGGTTTGAAATGTGAAACCACGAAAAACCATCTTCAGGGCTGCCGACAGTGGGATTCGAACCTACTATCTCCTGGATGCATTAATTTAAGTACTCACTTGAAACATAAGATAAAGAACAATATGTAGTGTTCATTTAGTAACTTAAGATGTTAGGAAAACCTATATTAGCACATTCCAAGGGGCTGATGATCTAGCTGTTAAGCCCCTTTAAATAACAAACATAAACATCATCAGTAAGTTCCAACAATTCTTTCATGTTAGAATACAGCACATAAAGATATTTTATGAAAACCATATGAGGATATGAGGTATACATTTAATATGGATAATTTAGAACATGATTTTTGAATTGTAAGATATGAACAGCCCATTCTTCACAAAGGAAATACTAATTACATCACATCAACAGGAACCTAGATATCTTCTTATCGCATCCTTCCTTCTGTCATGGTATTTCTCGCATAACTTAATTTTCCTTCTGGTTCTTTCCTGTCTCTTCTCTTGTAATGAAAATTACGTGAATTTTCCTCTGTTTATGTCACTATTTATGTGAATATGTAAAATATAGGATTGTACAGTTTTTATTGTATATATATTTGTGTCCTTTGTAAATGTTTATATATTTTTCATTTTAGATGAGTAACTGTTGTACACACTACTAATTTTTGTAGTATGGCGTTATGCTGTTGCTGATAATGAATCAACGAACGAATGAACGAACAAACAAACAAATAAATAAATAAACAAACATGGTCATTATGAGCTGAAAAATGTACTCAATCATAATATAACACTTCTGTAACAATAATAACTATAATCAACATACCTGCACTACTTCTTCATTCTGTAAAGCCTCTATCTGACGAGGTCTACGCTGACGATCACTATTTCCGTGACCAAGTTTACCATAATCCCCATCTCCCCATGAAAATACCTCACCACTCTCCGCCAAGGCTAAGCTGTGACCATCAGAACCACATGATGTAGCGAGTGCTACAATTACAAAGCCTAAAACAGAAGAAAAGGAAATTCATAAATATATTTGATGATTAAATTAACATCTACTTTAGAATTCTTAGTTATGGTGCCATAATAAGCTGAGGATGTGTCAAGCTCATCCTATATACTCTCTCTCTTCAGGTCACCCTGAACACTATAACAGACAAGATATTGCATTCTAAGTTTTCCTTATTTCAAATATAAGTCGACCTTCCTCAGGCAATATTTGTATGTTGGTGGAACTCAATTCGCTTCCTGATTGTTAGACTGACTTCTTTGGTTCCATGTTTTGTAGAAATTTCTCCAACAGATTGCAGAATACATCAAAATAGTAAAGACTGTTGTTGTTGATGATGATGCTTTTTGTTAAAGGGGCCTAACACCTAAGGTCATCAGCCCCTAATGGTACGAGACGGATGACATGATATGATAATTAAAATTTTAAAAGGTATCCACTGACTAGAATTTAAAACAAATGAAGATGAATAATGATGCTGAATTTAAAATAATCAATTTAAAACAAATGAAGATGAATGATGATGGTGAACTTAAAAAAATCACTGGATTTAATTCGCAATGCCTTATTTTCAGTAAAATGAAAGAGGATAGGTAATGGCAGAATAAGACATTGCCTTCAAATTCAAAAATATATCAGCCAAATGACTATTCAAATTAAAAAACACATTAAAATAGACAAACACAAACTAAAAGAGAGTCAAATTGATATTCATGTAGTGAACAATAATACAAAGACTAATATGAAACACAACATTTATATATGATAAAACAAATCAAATCAAATCAAATCAAAATCTCTTTATTTGCAAATGAGGTGTTTACCTCGGTGGCAAATGGTACACTAAAATACATTATTGTCAAGCACTAAATATTAAATTAACTAGAGAATAAAATTTTCCTATAATACAATATTATATAATTTACGGTAACAACTTTTTCTATTAAACACACAGCTCATCCTTAATAAATTTACATTGTTTACAAAATTCTACTTATAATATCTCCTGTACTACTTACAAATATAGTCATCTGATACACAGTATGTGGAATTACTTCAAATGATACTATACAACTGGTATAAGATTAAAATTTATATTGCATTTATTTACTTTTTCTTTTCTTTACCCATTCTGGAACCTAAGTAGCATAACGACCTGCTGCGTCTTAACCAGAGCCCCTTTTGCCACCACTTTTCAGAGTTCCTGAAGGGCCTTCACAGCTACCGTAGCGGTCCCAGGGCCCTCGAAGTCCCCACTGTACTTCACCCCTACAGGCAGTCCCCTACTTTGGCTGTCCAAACTCCTTAGACCAGGGGATGGAATTAATTTATTCACACACATAACCTGCACTGGTCGAATGCCCTCTAACACTTCATTTATTTTCTCTGTTGCTGTTTATTCTCTTCTTGAATATCTGTACAGATTTTGGAAAAGGATCAAACAATACCCCTGGTAAACTGTTCCACTCCTTCACACCCTTCCCAATGAATGAAAATTTACCCCAATCGCTTCTGCTAAAATTCCTTCTAATTTTATATTTGTGGTCAGTCCTGCCGATACAATTATTTTCCAACTGAAGCCTCTCATGGATATCTCCCCATGCTGCTTCTCCTGTACAGGCTCTATATAAACCTATAAGTCTAGTTTTCTCCCTTCTCTTACTTAAAGTTTCCCACCCTACTTTCTTTAACATTTCTGACACACTACTCTTTCTCCTGAAATCCCCTGTTACAAATCTTGCTGCTTTCCTTTGCACACTATCTATTTCTTTTATTAGGTATTCTTGGTGAGGATCCCAAACACTGTTTGCATATTCCAATAATGGACGAACCATACCTAAGTAACTTTTCTCTTTTAATTCTTTGTTGCATCCTTTAAGTAGCCTCATTATGACATGTAACGATTTGTATGCTTTCCCAACAATGTCATCCACATGACTCTTCCAGTGCAAATTACTTTCAAATCTTACACCTAAGTATTTGCACTTGCACTTGCACCAAGAATACATCTAGTAAGTTATTGAGACGAGTCGGTTCTTGTACTACTTGTGTAAATCCTCCCTCCCAAATTAACTTATTTGCCAGTTTCTGTTCATGGGCTTCACTTGCAGCTCCATTCCATTCAACCTCAGGCAAGTTTAGATCTCCCCCAATTATTACCACATCATTATTATTGTTTTTATGAGAATAATCTATTATTTTCTCAAATATTTCCATGTCTCTTTCCTCTCTTCCAGGCCTGTATGTTCCTATAATTCCCACCTCTTTCATATTATCACAAATTAATTTTATCCCTAATATTTCATCCCTTTCATCGGTAAACCATTCATGTGAACAATATGTTTCCTTCACCAGAATAAACATCCCCCCCCCTCCCTTTTTATCTCCTCGGTCTCTACGATAGACTGTGTACCCTTCTGAAAATACTTCTCTTATTACCCACCCCTTCTCTCAACCACGATTCCACTCCTATCACCACATCAGTCTCATATGATTCCATCAATGTACCGAATTTTAATTGTTTATTTACTACACTCTGACAGTTTGCCAAGAGCAGTCTCATACCCCCTTCCTCCCTAAAAATTGACTGTTGCAATTGGGTAACTTGAAATTCCTTAATTTCCTGAGTTTCATTTTCTAGTTGGCTGAGCCAGCTTGAAGTACAGCTGGCTCTTTCTACTAGTTTTCCTGGTCAGTATTATAACTCAAGGGAGTTGCCTTTTTTACAGTACATATCTTATGATTAATAAAATCTAGAACAATATTTGCTATCTTTCGTTTACCTGAATTGTTTAGATGAAGGCCATGCTTTGTGTAACAGTGTCTCTCGAAACTGCTGCTATCAATTACCTGTGTATTACGAAAATGTTTACAAATTTTAACCATATCTGTATTAACTTAGTCCACTTCAATGTTCACACACGAGTCTCTAATCAAATCATGCCTGTGGGGCACGTTCACTACAAAGATGTTAGTGTGAGTCAGCTTACCTAGTGTACATTTAAGTTCAGAAATAACATTCTTAGCTTCGTTGTAAGCTACGTCGTTCGTCCCGCCGATGATCACTACTGCATCACGACTTCCGAGATTTCTTGCCGCCTGCTCCGTGTTTTCCAATACCTTCTTCATTGGGGCCCCAGGATAGATAACTGCCGATGCTGCAATATCTTCATTGACCATTTTCTCCGCAATTCCCCTCGCCTGGCTATCACCAAATATAAGAATGTTCGACACTTTCGCCGGTGCACTGTGTGGGATTTTAGGCCTAACTTTGCCGCTTCTCGTAACGGATTTTGCGCTATACGTTTGACTGCTTCCTATACGGATACCTTGCGTATTGCTTACTTCCCTCAGGGCTGAAAATCTATTTTTGGTGTCAATTACAAAGTTGTCCTTATTAAACTGTACACTTTTCCTCCTAGAATCTGAAGCAACTTGACACCACGCGCTAGAATTCTCGGAGCCACCTGTGTTCTGAGTGTTTACTGGCACCGGTACTTTCGATTCCAGTAAACGTACCTTTTCCTTTAAAATCTCATTCTCCACTATCCCTCATAAAACGGATGTCGAGGTCTGCTGACTGCATGTCATCTCACAGGATGAGGGAGATGGTACTATGGAATTTTAGACTACGGCGCACATCAACCAGGTCCACGCACTCTGTAAGGATGTGTACCACGGTAAGATGATCGCCACAAGTAAACACTGGAGGGGGTTCTCCTTTCAGTAAATAGGAGTGTGTTATTACACCGTGGCCGATCTGAAGACAACATAATACCACTGCTTCCCTCCAAGAAGCCTGAAGGGAAGTCCTCCATACCTTCGTTGTACCTTTTATTGCTCTCACCTTATTTGGAAGTGGAGTGGCCTGCCACTCCATCTCCCAATGCAACATAACCAAATGTCTCAGCTGAGAGCGAATATCACTTACTGGAACCTTGTAAGGCAACGGGAGCAATGTAACTGCCTCCTTGGCAGCCTTATCAGCCAACTCATTTCCCTCTAAACCCGAGGCTTCAGAGCCACATAAACGTGATTCTGGTGCCGGCATCTGAACACCTGGCCAGCAGGTCCTGCATCCGCTGCACCAGAGGGTGCCGAGAAAAACAGGAATCAATAGACTGTAGCGAGATCAAGGAGTTAGTACACAGCAGAAAGTGTCTGCACTCATTGGACAGTGTGTACCGCAGAGCTTCACAGATAGCATAGAGCTCTGCTGTGTACACACTATAGGTTTCTGGGAGAGCAAAAAGAAACCTATCAATGTTGACAACGAACGCACAGCCCACTTTAGTTTCTGCCCGCGAACCATCTGTGTAAACGACGACTGAACCAGGATACCGGCCAACAACGGACAGGAAGAGCCTTCGATAAATCGAAGGGTCCGTATTTCCCTTTGGGCCAGTCTGCAGATCCAGGATTATTTCAGGTTGTCGTATTATCCATGGAGGTACCCTACTAGGTTGTCTGACAAGGCAGGGAACCGAAGGTACATCAAACAATCTGTGACTGCTATCCAAGCGTATTCAACCGGCCGCATTGCTCGAGGATAAGCCGACGGTTTCCATTGTGGAATACGCAACGACAGCTTGGGTGAAGAGGCATCTGTTGCAAATTTGCAGCATAAGACAAATGCATTTGCTGGCACCTCAGGTAAAAAGGTGGCACACCAGATTCAGTGAGCAGGCTAGCAAGGGGCTTGTACGAAAAGCTCCCGTTGCCAAGCTAACCCCGCTGTGGCGGATGCTATTCAGTTTCACAAGGACGCTTTGCCTTGCTGATCCATATGCTGCACTGCTGTAGTCTAACCGGGATAAAATATGTGCCCTATAAAATCATAGGAGCACTGTGCAGTCAGCCCCCCAATCAGTACTGCTAAAAAACTTCAAAATATTCAACCTCTTAGTGCTTTGCACTTTTAACTGCCGCACATGTGGCTCCCACGCTAATTTTCTATTGAAAAGGAGCCCAAGAAATCGGTAAGTGTCGACTACGGGAAGAGCAACATTTCCTAAATAAAGCTCAGAATGTGAGTGAAGAGTACGCTTCTGGCAAAAGGACACAACAGAGGTTTTGAGGTTGAAAACCGAAGGCCATGTTCTAAAGTCCACTGTTCCACTCTCCTAATAGCTTGCTGTAATTGTCACTCTGCAACTCCCATATTATGCAAGCTATAATGCAGAGCAAAATCATCCACATATAGAGACGGTATTACTGCTGAACCAGCAGCAGCGACAATACCGTTTATGGCAATCGTGAACAGAGTGACACTAAGAACCGATCACTATGGGACTCCATTTTCTTGAATGTGGTATTGCGAATATGCCCTCCCTACTCCGACACGGAGGGATAAAATATTCGCAATAAATATCGGCAAGTTACCTCGGAATCTCCATTAATGCAGGACTGATAGGATACCATATCGCCATGTGGTGTCATAGGCCTTTTCTAAGTCAAAGAAAACAGCCACCAAATGCTGTTTGCGGAGAAAAGCATCCTGGATAGAACTCTCCAGGCGTACCAACTGGTCAGGGGTCAAGCGAGCAGCTCGAAAATAACATTGGTACTCGGACAAAAGTCCTTGTTTCTCCAGACACCACACACGTCGGCAATTTACCATCCTCTCAAATTGCTTACACAAACAGTTAGTAAGACAAATAGGTCTGTAACTTCCTGCACACTTAGGACTTTTGTCAGACTTGAGGACAGGAATTACTATACCCCCCCACCAGTGAGATGGAAACTTACTCTCTATCCAGATTCGGTTGAGCACATGAAGGAGATATAAAAGACTATCCTCACTAAGGTATTTCAACATCTAGTTATGGACATCGTCTGGTCCAAGAGACGTCTCGTTGCAAAGCGCGAAGGCACTGTGGAGTTCCCACTCCGTAAAGGGCACGTTATAGTTCTCTGAAGCTTGTCTGGCAAAACAAATGTGATGATGTCCTGCCTCGCGCTTCAGAGTGAGGAAATCACAATGGCAATTCCCGGAGCCAGACACATCCACAAAATGACTAACATATCCAAAAAGACGCACACAAAATGCTGTCAGTTGGCACAGTTATTTATTTACATCTATTTACAAATTAACACACACATAACCTTAATCACAGTATACCGAGCTCGATAGCTGCAGTCGCTTAATTGCGGCCAGTATCCAGTATTCGGGAGATAGTGGGTTCGAGCCCAACTGTCAGCAGTCCTGAAGATATTTTTCCGTGGTTTCCCATTTTCACACCAGGCAAATGCTGGGGCTGTACCTAATTAAGGCCACTGCCCCTTCCTTCCCACTCCTAGCTCTTTCCTGTCCCATTGTCGCCATAAGACCTGTCTGTGTCAGTGCAACGTAAAGCAACTTGCAAAAAGAACAAAGAAAAAAATCACAGTATCACATACAAAACACTTCACTCCGAGAACATCAACAGCTGCCATTTTAACAATTGTGTATCACAGCACATAGAGATTACAACCTTGAAACACAGCTGAAACAGATGACTACCGACTGCCTACCTCAGCATGTCAGTTAACATGTGTTCACCAGTGACACTCTTACTACACCATAACTTTACTAAACAATAACTCGTTATTACCATCAAGACCATCTCCTTATACACGTGCCTGGCCAGGCTTCCAGAGAGATACGTTACAAAAAAATATCTTCTTGAAAATTCTAGAGTACTTAAAAACATTGTTATAATATACAGAATATTCTACCATGATCTAGTGCCATTCTAGAAGTTACAGTGTATTTCAAAATACTGTAGTGGATTACAAATTATATATACAGGTAAGAATAAATTATATAATATTAATTTACAGGTATTTACATTAACTGAACTCACATAAATATTTATGTACAGCACATGTTTCATGACATAACCTCACAAACATCAGATTGTATTATAATAATAATAATAATACAAATACTAATTGGATGGAATACTTCACAAGTCATAATAATAATAATAATAATAATAATAATAATAATAATAATAATAATAATAATAATAATAATAATAATAATAATAATAATAATAATAATAATACGAGCTCGATCATCATCATCATCATCGTTGACCAACTCCAGTTTCCCAGGTGTGGTATACGAGCCCCTTCCATTTTGTTCTGTCCATGAACCATTCTTCGTTCACAATTCAAGCTCGATACTTGCATTAATTTCCCATGGGTGAGAGAATACTCTTTTCAAGTTATACCCGTTTATCACACTTGCGTCATGACCGGCTAGATGGTTCGCAATCGAGAGCGGTGCGCATGTCTAAAATTGCTTTCTCTGAGATATGAACAGATTGTGCTATCATTTATTTAAAGTATCGAGTTTCTTTCCGTAACATGCGAAGAAGTCGTGTGGGCCCTATTAGTGATATTAAAAGCAAACTGACTGTACTGTGTAGTGTTAATTTAAATTTCTGTTTATCTTCAGTTTTTGGTACTGTGAACAGCATAGTTCGAACTGTCAGCTGTTTCTAAGTTGTGTTTGGGAGTCTTCGTTCCTTTTTAAAACAGTATCGGTAATAAAACAAATCCTGTTCGTTCTGCTGTGATTTAACATATTACAATGTTGAGTGGGAAACTAAAATAGATTTGCCTACAAAATATGAAAATGTGAAGGCTTTTAAAAAAGCAGTGGGAGCAAAAGTGAAATGGGCAAGCGGTATAATTTATTAACATCATCGACTCTATTTACTATCCTTAAAAATAAGGAAAAAATCAAAGACTGTTTTAAAAGGTAGCATTCCAAGTGGGAGTAAAAAACAGTGTGGTGCAGACCATGCTGACCCTGAAGCTCCCATTTTTGAGTGGTTTACCCAGAAACGAGCTGCAGGAGTTCCTATTTCAGGGCCCTTGTTAAAATCTAAGGTGCAAGACTTGGCTCTCAGACTAAATATTTCAGACTTCTAGTGCAGTGATGGATGGTTACACCGTTTTGAAGCCAGACGTGGCATTTCACTTCACACAATAAAAGAGGAATCAGGAAGTGTAGACGAAAAAGCTGTCAATGGCTGGCTTTGAATTCTCTGCAAAATTCTTAAAAGATACGAGCCCAAAGATGTCTACAACGCTGATGAATCTGCATTTTTCTATAAGTTATTACCCCAAAGGACTCTTGCGGTGAAGGGCGACCCATGCAAAGGTGGAAAATGCAGCAAAGAACGGCTAACAGTTCCTTTGTGCTGCAACATGGATGGTAGTGATAAACTAAAACATTTTATTATCGGCAAGTCAGGATAGTAAATAAACTCCACTGTCCTAAGGCAGCAGGAATAGATGGAATTAGACCTGAAATCGTGAAGCATAGTGGGAAGGCAGGGATGAAATGGCTTCATAGAGTAGTCAAATTAGCGTGGAGTGTTGGTAAGGTACCTTCAGATTGGACAAAAGCAGTAATTGCACCTATCTATAAGCAAGGGAACAGGAAGGATTGCAACAACTATCGAGGTATCTCATTGATTAGTATACCAGGCAAAGTGTTCACAGGCATCTTGGAAGGGAGGGTGCGATCAGTCGTTGAGAGGAAGTTGGATGAAAACCAGTGTGGTTTCAGACCACAGAGAGGCTGTCAGGATCAGATTTTCAGTATGCGCCAGGTAATTGAAAAATGCTACGAGAGGAATAGGCAGTTGTGTTTATGTTTCGTAGATCTAGAGAAAGCATATGACAGGGTACCGAGGGAAAAGATGTTCGCTATACTGGGGGACTATGGAATTAAAGGTAGATTATTAAAATCAATCAAAGGCATTTATGTTGACAATTGGGCTTCAGTGAGAATTGATGGTAGAATGAGTTCTTGGTTCAGGGTACTTACAGGAGTTAGACAAGGCTGTAATCTTTCACCTTTGCTGTTTGTAGTTTACATGGATCATATGCTGAAAGGTATAAAATGGCAGGGAGGGATTCAGTTAGGTGGAAATGTAGTAAGCAGCCTGGCCTATGCTGACGACTTGGTCTTAATGGCAGACTGTGCCGAAAGCCTGCAGTCTAACATCTTGGAACTTGAAAATAGGTGCAATGAGTATGGTATGAAAATTAGCCTCTCGAAGACTAAATTGATGTCAGTAGGTAAGAAATCCAACAGAATTGAATGTCAGATTGGTGATACAAAGCTAGAACAGGTCGATAATTTCAAGTATTTAGGTTGTGTGTTTTCCCAGGATGGTAATATAGTAAGTGAGATTGAATCAAGATGTAGTAAAGCTAATGCAGTGAGCTCGCAGTTGCGATCAGCAGTATTCTGTAAGAAAGAAGTCAGCTCCCAGACGAAACTATCTTTACATCAGTCTGTTTTCAGACCAACTTTGCTTTATGGGAGCGAAAGCTGGGTGGACTCAGGATATCTTATTCATAAGTTAGAAGTAACAGACATGAAAGTAGCAAGAATGATTGCTGGTACAAACATGTGGGAACAATGGCAGGAGGGAACTCTGAATGAGGAGATAAAGGCTAATTTAGGAATGAACTCGATGGATGAAGCTGTACGCATAAACCGGCTTCGATGGTGGGGTCATGTGAGGAGAATGGAGGAGGATAGGTTACCTAGGAGAATAATGGACTCTGTTATGGAGGGTAAGAGAAGTAGAGGGAGACCAAGACGACGATGGTTAGACTCTGTTTCTAACGATTTAAAGATAAGAGGTATAGAACTAAATGAGGCCACAACACTAGTTGCAAATCGAGGATTGTGGCGACGTTTAGTAAATTCTCAGAGACTTGCAGACTGAACGCTGAAAGGCATAACAGTCTATAATGATAATGTATGTGTATGTATGTAGTCAGCCAACCCACGAGCATTTAAAGCCGTGCATAACATTCTGTGAACGTATGAAGCGAACATGAAAGCATGGTTGACATCGGCGCTTTTTAAGCAGTGGCTTCAAGGATTTGATTCGAGAATGGGATCGAAGAACAGAAAAGTAGTTCTTTTTATAGACCATTGCACCGCTCATCTAAATTTTGAGCTATGGAATATTGAATTGGTATACTTACTACCAAATTGTACCAGTGTGCTACAACCACTTGATCAGGGCATATTTAAACTCCTTAAACACCGCTTTCGTAGCATACTGGTCAACTCATTGAGGTAAAATGAGTACGGAAATGGAATGTACTGGAAGCTGTCTGAGGTATCGCAGTGTCATGGAAAACCATATCTCCCGCTGTAATTTCTGCATGTTTCAGATACGCTGGCTTCCGATGAAGTGAAATAGAAAGCAAAATGATTGAGGAGGAACTTCCTCATCTCGAAATGCCAGATAGGTGGAATCGTCTCTCTTCTCACCTGGAAGTCCCCTGTCAATTTGACGATTATGTAAAAGGTGACAATGGTGTGCCTGTGTGCAGGGATCCGAAGGAGAGTGAAATTCTTGAACTCATTAAGCCTACTAACTCACATGATGAATCCGATGAGCGTGAGGAGGACAGGGACATCACAGATGTACCAACACAGTCTGCAGTCATGAGTGCTTTAGATGTTTTAAAAACATTTTATGCAGTAAATGACACATCACTAGGCGATTTGGTGGCTATCCAATGAGTGGAGAATTTTGTGATAAGGAACACCATTGCCGGCACACGATTGAAGCAAGCGACTTTGGACTCCTTCCTGAAGCCTCTATAAGATAACTACTGTATTCAAATTTAGCGTTGTGAATGGAAACTTTACTTTCATTTTGCACAGTGAAACATTTTTAATCGCTGCACTTTTTGCCAGTTTTGGTAACTGATCCCTTGTTTGAATTATGCTGGTGTGTTTTATTTTGTATTATAAGAAGTTGTGTGTTGAAACTCAATTCATGTCCTGTCGATCAAAGACTTTGACAGAATTGCAAACAAAAATGGCTTCATTACCGAGGGATGTTACATGTATATTAACTGCTAAAGTATGAAGCACATCTCTGCCTTTATTCAGGGAGCTCTGTAGAGTACCACAATAAAATGAATTAAGTGGAAGCTACGAGAAGATAGAAGAGAAATTTCTCAAGGAAGTGGACAGCTATTATTTATTACCATATGATAATCTGTAAGTAAACACCATCTGCAATGTTCGATTATGACAATCTTCGCATATTTTTATTAATATTAGTAGCGAATTATCTCAATATTGGAAGCAAATAACACGATCAATATCATTACTGAATTCCTAATATGTTTTCATGCAATAAGATACAAATTTCTATTGCACTGCTATAATTTTTTATTCAAATCATGTGCGTAAATGCTATATAACATAATCCCTGCAAATGATGTTAAGGCAGTAAATACATTTAAAAAATGATGTAGAAGAATATCACAATCTTTTTTCTGTGTAAATTATGCCTTACTGTGTGTTTCTCTTCCTTTTAAGAATACATCACACTGCTAGCCCAAGAACCACAACTGCTGGTTGACTTTCCTTCACATTAAAACAAAATTTTCTCAAATCTTGCCAAATCTTTTCAAATCTTGTCAAACTTTCAGGAATGTTGAACAGTCTTTGAAGAGATTTGAAATTTTTCTTGTGAAGTATTGAACTGAAAGAAAAATGTGATGGTGCAAAACAGGCATTTCTGTCGTGTGTTTCTGAAGGCTAGATTTAAACTGAAACAATATTGATTTCTCACTATGTCCACTACCCACAATAGCGAGCTATCTCGCGCTGCCGATTATTAATCCCCATCGACTGGTGAAAAGAAATATTCAAGTTCGAAACGAGAGAGAACATGCCTTCATAATTCTACTTCTTCATAAGTGTGTAAACAACGTGACAGATAGCTTTCATTAACTCGGTCAAAATAATGGCTGAAATAAACACTTGATTTCAGTAATAACTATGTAATTGGCCTTACGTACCACTAACTACTTTTACCGGTTTTCAGAGAGGCCAAGGTGACAAAATTTAGTCCCGCGGGAGTTCTTTTACATACCAGTAAATCTATAGACATGAGGCTGGCGTATTTCAGAACCTTCAAATACCACCGGACTGAACCAGGATCGAACCTACCAGGTTGGGGTCAGTGCCTCAACCATCTGAGCCACTCAGCCCGGCAGTTGATTTTAGTACTAGGTACAGCAGATAAACAAAAATGTGATACATCTCAAGATACGACAGTATGCATCACTGGATTGAGAGGTTAGTTTATTACCACGTCGGGTTAAATTTTAGAAAGGCTGCTCCCTCATAAATTTACAGCGAAATTATTATTATTATTATTATTATTTTGCTGGGACGTACAATATGTTTCCATGATACGTGCATGGTGAAGTATTTAGTTTATTGCATATCTTTTCTGAAATTTAGGGAAAATCAAGTGTAATGACAATCCGCTATAGCGAGTAAATTTTTCGCCATTGTAAATTCTCACTTATAACGGACTTCTACTGTAGATGTTGATTCCCATACGGAACCTGAAATATTCTTTTCCGAATAAGTAAATTTACAATACCTATATAGCAGGTCTGTTATTGGACATTATAAATTTTCCTGTTAACTCATTACTGGTTGCCAGCATTTTGCCCCAGTGTGCTAAGTTGGGCTCATTAATTAGCATCTACTCGGAACTCAAACCCTCTCAGTCCACATTAGGTCGAGTTTGCGGGACTCTACTGTATTAGCATTGCTCATACCTCAGTAACCTTAATATTGCCAAAGCCAAGGATGAGAATGAGTTCAATGACAGTAACAAATTTGTTCTAGCCCATACCACAAGACACATTGCACTGAAAGATTTTGTTTCACCAGAAATAGTAAGAGTAGGAAAAAAAAAAAAAAAAATACATGCACATCTTATTAACAGTAATCACTGGAATGCAATGTCCCTTTTTCAGTGCACTGCATCTGTACAAGAAAAATCAGCAGCCCATTAACAATATCAGTAGGAGAGAATTTTCAATTACTTAATTACTGAGATCTCTGATTGTAACTCTCACCTTGAAGTGAAGAAATTATGTTCAGAGAGTGAAGATCATCTGAATTGCCCTGGCCCAACCGGCCATAGCTCCCTTCCCCACATGCCAGCACAGTACCATTGGCCTGGATCACAAAAGTACAATTTTGGCCACAAACTATCTGCTGGGCACCAGAGAATGAATCTGTTGCAACAGGTAACAAGGAGTTTCGACCTGAAAGAAATTGTCTTAGTTTTTTAGATTGAAAGAGTATGATAATGATAAGATAGTTGAAGGTTTTAGGCATAGTAAATAATAAAACAAAATAAAACACAGTAAATAACGTCTGGTAATTACAGTGTGTACAAATTTTTTTTCAGAATGTTTAATGATTTTCAAGGTGGAGGTTTACAAAATTTCCCATTATTGATGATGATGGTGAATATTTATTGACTTTGATGTAATAGATCACCACCACCACCACCACCACCACCACCACCACAAGATCATCATCATCATCATCATCATTCCCCTATACTGCATGATGGTATACATAATTCCGTCCAAGTTATAGTTATATACAGAAAGACAGAAACAGTAAACGAAAAAAACATCCCAAGAAAACACAACAGGGCAAGGAAAATCTCCATGTCTTCATAGGCTGCCGCCTACAGTTAGGTTGGCTCTCTCCTCATCAATGCCCATTCTTCTACATCCATTCTTTTCTCAGCCCCTAGCAAGCTCATTTCTACTTCCCAGCTTCGTCAGGAGGGCAGGCTTCAACACTCATTGAGGGGCCATCTTGACAGATCTTCAGTCTCGATATGGAAAGAATAGGATAAGAAGAAAACTGCATATAGAAATTAATTGTCTTTCTATCTCTTCCTTCTTCCTTTGTTTATCCGGCTGTGGATGTGGAGATTTTCCTTGTCCTTTCGATTTTCTTTCTATTTCTCCCACTTGCCACACTGACTTGTCATTGAGATTTTCCAGTTATGTGTTCCCTTTCATTGTTCACGTCTTTCTAGATATGACTTGAATTGCACTTGTTTGTTCCTTTTCATTATCATCATCATCATCATCATCATCATCATTTCTTTGCTCCAGCAAGCCGGGTGCGGTTGTATACGAACCTCCTCCAGTTTGTCCTGTCCATCCACAGATGTTGTTCATATAGGCAACACCAGTTTATATCTCTGATTTCAAGGTCCTTAAAAATATGCTTCTCTCAGACATTATGAGGTCTTCCTCTGGGTCTCTTTCTAGGAACACTGAGGTCAACGTATGCTCAAGGAGTCCTATGGGGATCCATTCTTTTCATGTGACCATACCATTGCAATCTCTTCACTTCGAAACTCTCCAGCAAGCTTCTTTCCAATTCAAGCTGTTGTCGAATATCCACATTCCTTATTTTATCCATTTTTTATTTTTGCAGACAAGAATGGAGGAATTTAATTTCTGTTGCCTGAAGACAATTCTTTGTTGATCCAGTAAGTGGTGTTGCTTCCAGACCATACATCAATATAGGGACCAGATACATTTTGTACAAACTGATCTTGGAAATTAACGGAAATGTTTTGCCCCACAGTATTTGGACGTACAGTGTGATAGAATGTGGAAGCTTTCTGTATTCTGTTGCTAATCTCTTGATGTATGGTATTGTTTGAGGAGAGAACACTATCTAAGCACTGGAAGTTGTCTACAATATTTATCTCCTAATCTCCAAATCTTAGATGAACAGTTGGAGAGTTTCTACTCATCTCCAAGCCAACAATTTTGGTTTTGCTGATATTAAGACCTAAGGTTGCAAAAGCTTCATGCCAAAGATCTAGTCTAGTTGTACTTCTGCTTCCATCTCATTCCATACCATTACATCATCAGCAAACACCCTGAAAGAAATTCCCCCTTTGTGTTAGGCTCAGCAGGTCAATAGAAAGATTACTGAAGAAGTTGCTTTCAAGAACAATACGAGCCTCAGATGTTCCTTTTCAATAACTACTTATATTGACCTGTTGGATTCCTTTCCTCCTTTTGCATTTGCCCTATGTTCCTATACTTTAACCATCCATATTTATCTTTACTTTTTTCCTTTGTTTATCTGGCTTTTATCTTATCCTACACTTTTCACATCAAGACTGAAAATTTGTGAAGATGACCCCTCAATGAGAGTTGAGGCCTGTTCTCTTGATGAAGCTGGGAAGCAGAAATGAGCTTGTTGAGAAAATATGGATGTAGAAGAACGGGGATTGATGGGGAGAGAGCCAAACTATCTGTAGATAGAGTGGTATGAAGATGTGGAGATTGTCCTAGTCCTTTTGTGTTCTTTCTTTCTTTCTCTCTCCCTTTTCCCACACTGTCATGGTATTCTTCCAGTTACGTGTGCCTTTCAATGTTCCTGCCTTCCTAGATACGACTTGAACTGCACTTGCTTGTTCCTTTCCACTGCCTACTTACCTGAATAATTCCTGTCCATTTTACTCTATACTTTCCTTATTTCTAACTGAATTGTATGTTCCAGTCCAGGTCCAGTTGTTTCATGCTGCTCTTAGACAGGACCATCCTCTGTAATGTGGGTGTTCCTTAAACTCTCTCTCTTTTAAATCGTAATTCTTTAATTTTGCTTAAGTATTCTTTTATTATTCATCCATTAACCATGTGAAACCAATTCAGTCTATTACTTTACAGCGTAACTTCAACTTTTCCACCTTTATTTAATGTCTCCATTCTACCTCCACCTTTCTCTGCCTCTTGTATTATACTTCTAAAAGGTAATTTCTGCTATCTACATTAATTTTCCATCTTCTTTATCACTGGTCAGATCACAGCTGCATATATCACAATAGGCAGGTAATATGTGTTGCACACTGTTTCTTTAACCTTCATTGGAATATCTTTGTTCCATGGTAAATTGTTTCCTAATTTTATTGCTCCTTTTCTTTCTCTCCTGCATCTTGCCATCATTATTTTCTTCCTTATCTCCACCCTGATTCACATTCTCAATTCTTAAATCTTCTCATTTACTATATGAAGGTGCACGAGGGTGCCTGATTCCTTCCTTCCTTAACCCCTTCAGTGGTGAGTTCTGGAAGACCTCCTGTGCCAGAAAAGTGAGGGTTTTTTTCAGAGGAAATTATTTATCTTTAGGAAGCAAGAAATGAGTAACAATTATTAATATATTATTCAAAGTTAATAAAAACTTACTTTGCACTCGGTTTACCCTTTTTTGTTTTACGGTAAGCCTGTGGCATGGTTTCGAAAGATATTAATGTTTTGAGAATACTGTCCTGTGAGCAACACATTTTTATTTCAGTCTTTTGTATTATTCCCATCAACAACACTAACAGAATAAACTTCCGAATTTCATAAGAGTTTGTTTCTTTCCAAAACTGTGCCCTTGTATGCGGAGATTTATTTTTTCAATGCACTTTTAGTATACTATCACTATCAAATTTACAACTTTATCCATTAGAAACAGTTCAAAACAGTTAACCACACTCACCTCTGGTAATAATCTAACCATCACTCCAGGATTTCCTGTACATGGAATTATATTAGGTCGCACACTATCCCCAGGCTTACACTTTTTCCACACGAATGGATGCTCAACATCTCCTACTATCACCTTAGCTTCTGACGTAATATCTTCTTCACTTTCACTAGAAATACTACAAAGGTCATCATCCGAAGAATCAATATAATCATTATCACCACTTTCAGAAATACTAATGTCACTTAGAGATTCATCTCTGGTGTAGTTCCTTATTTTGTCTTCAGACAGACAACTCTTCCGTTTTGTGGTCGCCATTTCTATTTACAATACCAATATAAATGGTCCATTATTGGACATTATAAATTTTCCAGCTAACTCATTCCTAGTTGCCAGCGTTTCGCCCTCGTGTGCTAGGTTGGGCTCATCAGTTGGTACCTAGCACACCTACCAAGACGCTGGCTAGTGCATACCGTGGAGGCCACTGCGTAGGCTACTTGGAGCCACCAGCTTGCCACTGAAGAGATTAATCACAGCACTACCACAAATTGCATCATGTTCATTCTTTTACCTCCATGCTGCTCTCATGGTATCATCTGTCATAATTATAAACAGCAGTAAAGGTAACAGTATACTTTGCTCAATCCAATTTCAGTTTAAACCATCCTGTAATTTCCAGTTCCATCTTGATACAGCTGCAGTATTTGAAATACAGTATATTTATTGTTTCAACAATTTTGACTGTTTATTTTTCAGTACTATCCTAGACTTACATGACTTATCTCCTTCAAGTCCTGGGGAGGAGCACAGGGCCTAAACATTGTTTCACTATCTGGTTCTGTGCTGAACTCTTTGGTTTAAGTCTCTCCTCCAACTATAACCCATCTGTACTCTCTCCTCTTCCAATGATCTTCTCCACATTCTTTTAGGTCTTCCTCTTCTCCTCTGTCCTTGCGGATTCTACTGTAGGGCTTGTTCAAGGATATTTTCATCAGATCTTCACAATGTATGTCCAATCCACTGCCATTTCTTTCCCTTGATCTGCTGGTTGATCAGTAATTGATGCGATCTTACCTGGAGTTCCTCACTGGACATTATGTCTGGCCAATGTATACCTAGTAAACTTTTATGAGATCTGTTAACAAATGTCTGGATCTTTCTTTTCAACTGCATTGTTGCCTTCCAAGTTTCACAGGCATACAGAGAGACTTTACATTCCTATTAAAACATCTGGCAGTTAAATTCTAATACAGAGCTCTTTTTACCTCCATATACAGCGATGCATCATAAAAGCACCCTTGACTTTGTTTTTTATATTCTCATGACACTCACCAAGAGGATGAGACGAATTTGTGAGCCATCAAATATCCAGGGAGATGGACACACTCAAAGTCACGTTCAAGGTTAATGGTTACAGCGGTTTACAGATTCATAGAGCCCTGCATCCCAGAGAAACGACCAAGCAAAGCTCACAGAAGGAAGAAGTGAAGGGAACTGCCTACCTGCTTTACATTCACAACACCACAGATCGAACTGCCAAGGTCCTCCACAAACACAATATAAAAACCGTGTTTGGCAATGTCACTAAAATAGCTCACAGTCTGGATAAAACCATGGACAAATTGTCCCCTCTTTTACATCCTGGCGAATATAAAATTCCCTGTACTTGTGGTAAGGTATACACTGGCCAAACATGCCGGTCCATTGGTACTCATATCAAGGAACATGAACGAAATATTCGTCTCAACCAGCCAGACAAATCAGCAATAGCTGAGCATGCTCTATTGTTGGGTCATGATATCGTGTTCCAAGATGCTCAAGCTCTTACCCACACTAGACACTAAAGGTCCAGGATTCTACGGGAAGCTGTGGAAATACGTAGAAATCCTAACCATTTCAACAGGGACACTGGCTATTAATTAAGTAAAACGTCGTTGCCAGTCATTAAGGATTTATGTAGGTAGTTCCCTTCCCTGTCCCTTCACTACTGTTATTTCGTTTCGGTGTTTTCCAAATTCATACGTTCCTCATCACCAGATGTTTCATTCCAGGCTTGTGTCAATATCATACTTTCATATGTGTGTGTACACCTGTTATATTATATGAAACTCTCAGACTGATTCTGATGGTTCCATCAGCTTCCGCTTCGAACACTAGCACTGTACCGCATCCAGGGAGCCATCTGGTGATGAATGAACATACCACTCCTGTTCTTCTTCTTCTTCTTTTATGACCACATAGGATCACTTTAGTCAGTCCGTCGTTCAGGTCTCTTTGAAGGGATTGTTCGGGCTTTGCGGTCCTCCCAGTACTTCTTCAGACGCTCCGATCTTCGTGCCCTTTCCTCAGTTGAAAATGTCCGTGTTGTTGGTTTGTTTTGTGTAAGGGTAAATTCAAACCTCATTGTTTGAGAAGCCTTTTCTGTGGAGAGTCAAGATTTTCTTCTGAAGACGCAGAGCAAAGTTCTCTGCGAAACATAAAGAATTTCACCTTATTTTCTTGACACAGCATAAGCCCAAAATCCTATATCATGTCTACTTTTACGGTTTTCAGAGATGCCAAGGTGCCAGCATTTTGTCCTGCAGGAGATCTTTTTAATGTGCTGGTAAATTTACTGACATGGGGTTAACGTATCTGAGCGCCTTCAAATACCACCAGACTGAGCCAGGAGTTCAACAGTTCAGATAGCCAGCACTCTACCACCTAAGCTACTCAGCCCAGCTTTTCTTTCCTCATTCCTTTCCAGACTTTGGAATTATGGGATATAACTGTAATTCCTCTTTACTCATCTCCCTTATTCAAATAGATAACACAATTAGTTTCTTTCAACCCTCTGGGACATGTCTCAGTTTCTATACACTTTTGAGTAGTTGGTACATCCACTGTAATTTCTCTGTACTATTTCTACTGCAACTTCATCTAATTTCACAGCTTTCTCACCTTCAATTTCTAACTGCAAGTTTCTTCTCTGCTATGATAGTATCTCTTTTCACTTCTACCTTCTGCCCAATATAGTGATTCATTTTACACCCCCATATCAGAGATATAATCAATATGGTTGAAGGCTGAAAGTTTTTATAAATAGGCTAGTCCATTAGTTGTGGCATCATACACAACCATTAACCCGGCTCAAGGGAGATAGGGTCATCTTCCCTATCCTTCACTTGAGTAATTCTTGTCTGGTGCATCCACATTGTGGGGGTGGGTATCCTCCACATCAGTAGGCCGGTGTGAGGGAGAGCTAAGTTCAGGCAGGGGCCCAGTCTCACGGGGTATAACGTGGAAACCATGCCCAGGGTTAGGGGTGAAGACCTTAACAGCATCTTAGGCAGAGAAGGAGACCTTCAGAATGGTAAAGATGGTGGATGAGGCAACCCATCCTCTCTGAGGAAAATTAGGAAACCACTGCCTTGTGGAGAAGAGGGATTTTTAAAGGCTAAGGGAGAAAACCCCGAAAGAAAATCCTCAGATGTGTTAGGCTTAGCAGGTCAGCAGATGAGTAAATTTGTATTTGCTTTCAACTACAATACAAGTCTCAGATGGAAGTTTAAAAATGGAAATGGAACTGACAAGTCTCTGACTACAGTTGCACAGTATGATGGTAATGCTGATGTTTGTGCAAGTGTTAGATCAGAGAACAAAACCCGATTTGGAACAATAAATATTTTAACAATGAATGGGAAGGAAAATGAATTGATTGACCTAATGGAGAGACAAAAACTCAACATCCTGGGATTAAGTGAAGTAAAATGGAAAGGGAAAGGAATGAAGAAAATAAGAAAGGGGTACACCCTGTACTGGATGGGTAACAGTAAAGAGAAAAGAAATGGAGTGGGATTTGTAGTGAATCAGAATGTTGAACCAATAACTGAAGTTGAGTATGTAAATGAAAGAATTATAATAATGCACATACATGTAAACAAGAAACTACTGAAGATAAAACAGGTGTATGCTCCACAGAGAGGATGTAGCGTGGAAGAAAAAGAAGAGTTCCTCAATGAACTGGAAACACATATTGTTGGAGATGGGATGATGATAATGGGAGATCTGAATGCTCATCTAGGAACTGATAGAAAGGGATATGAGAATGATCTGGGTCCACATGGGTATAGCAATAGAAATGAAGATGGAGAGAAACTGTAGGACTTTTGTATCAGAAATAACCTGATAATAAAGAATACATGGTTTATGAAGATGAATAGCCATAAGATCAACTATATAGTTGGGATGGACAGTATGGAACACTCATCGATTTTATAATAACAGACCGAGAATGGGGAAGATACGTCATAAATACAAAGATAATCCTCAGTGAAAGTATGGGAGGTGATCATAGATTATTGATTGTAGAATTAAAACAAGTAAAAATCCCTAAAATTGTACTGAAGAAGAAACAAAAGACTAGGATTTGGGAATTGGAGGAGGAGGATAAAAGAATGGCATTCCAATATTGTATAAAAAGGAAGTTGCCTAACATGAAAATACGAAGTGAAGAAGAAGAGTGGAACAATTGAACAATTTAAGACAGACATTTGTGGAAGCAGTAATTGAGGTATGCGGGAAAACAAAAGAAAGGAGACACAGTGGTGGAAAAAAAAAAAAAAAAAAAAAAAAGAGCAGCAAGAAATGGATAAGGAAAAGCAAAAAACATATCAGAGGGATGAGAATAAGATAGGAAGGTTACATATGGAATACAAAAGACTGAAACTACAAGTAAAGAGGAGTATCAAGCAAGAAAAGGAGAAATGTTGGGGAGAGTTTACCAACAAAATTGAGCAAGACAGTCGAGACAAAATCAGAAACTATTACACAGAGTAATAAAATCAAAAAGGAAAAATCAAGGCATTACAGAGGGAAGATGGATCCATAGTACATGAAGAAAAGGGTCTTCAGAAGGTAATGGCAAAGTATTTCGAAAAACTGTATAATGAGGACGGCTGCTCGGAGGAAGAAGATAAGAAAATGGAAATAATAGATGGAGAAAAAGAAGAGAACCCGATAACATGGTTGGAACTTGAAAGGGCAGTGAAAGCAATGACCAAAGGTAAAGCAAGTGGAAGAGACAAATTCAATGCTGATATGATTAAGGCAGCAGGAAGCACTGGAATACAGTGGCTATACAGAGCCCTCAATGCATATGGAAGGATGAAAGGATACCTGAAGATTGGCAACAAGGAAGCACTGTACCACTATTCAAAAAAAGGAAATAGGAAGAAATGTGAAAATTATATCACATTATATCACTATTATCACATGGGCTAAAAATAATGGAGAAAGTCACAGACAAAAGACTGAGGGATATAATAGAAACACAGTTAGAGGAAGAACAATATGGCTTTAGACCAAATAGATCAGACTTGATATTTACAGTGCGAACGATAATGGAAAGACATCTGGAAAGGAACAAGGAAATCATATTCGTATTTTTGGATTTGGAAAAAGCTTATGATACAGTTAAGAGAAAATATGTATGGGGAATGCCTACTGAAAAGGAATGTACCAAAATCATTAATTAACAAGATAAAAATGTTGTATCAAGAGAGTAAAGGCAGTATACAAGTGGGGAATGGTGACTCGGAAATATTTTATACAAAAAAA
Source organism: Anabrus simplex (assembly GCF_040414725.1). Classification (NCBI taxonomy): domain Eukaryota; kingdom Metazoa; phylum Arthropoda; class Insecta; order Orthoptera; family Tettigoniidae; genus Anabrus; species Anabrus simplex. Next base: position 1,078,754,685 of record NC_090265.1, on the reverse strand, counting down.
GGTCTCAAGCAAGGAAGTGCACTGTTGCCATTATTGTTTGTTATATTGATGGATAAAATCATAAAATGTGTAAAACAGAGTATTAGTAGTGATGAAGTGAATGCTTTGGTATTTGCAGATGATGTGGTGATTTGGGGAAAGGGAGAAAAGGAAGTACAAAGGAGACTGGACATTTGGAATGTAAAATCTGAAGGAGTTTGGAATGGTAATTAGTAAAAAGAAAACTGTAGTCATGCACTGTGGAAAAAAGAAAAAGAGAAGCCAAGTGAACATAGATGGAGAACGGTTAGAGAATGTAGAACAGTTTACATATCAGGGTAGCATTATTAAAGGAAGTAATAAAATCAACCCTGAAATTAATAACAGACTAAGTAAAGGTACAACATTTTATCAAGTCAGAGAGCTTTTATGGGATGACAAAGTACCCAAGAGAACGAAATTAACATTATATAAACAGTATTTCATACCAACTGTAACATATGGACTAGAAACGCTGGTAACTAATAAGGGACAAGGAAGTAAGATCCAAGCAGTAGAAATGAAATTTTTAAGAATATCGGTTAAAAAGACAAGAAGAGAATTCAATTACAATCAGAGAAGAGCTAAATATAGAACTGTTAGAACAGAACATACAGAAAGCAAGACTGAGATGGTTTGGACATGTAAAAAGAATGGGAAAAGAACGGGTAGAAAGAAGGGAATTGGAAAGAGAAGTTAAGGGAAAGAGACCAGTTGGAAGACCGAGAAGAAGGTGGATGGATCAGATTTGGAAGGACATTAGAGAAGCTGGATTGATGTGGCAGAAGTAATGGAGCTGGAAAAGTGGAAATACAGAAAGTAGTGAAGGAGGCTTGTTAACGACACCTGGGCAACTGGAGTGGGACGTTGATGATGATGTAACACCATAGTAAAAAGCAATTTATAAAGTGTTTGTAATATAGCCAAAAGAAGCAAGTATAGTTATTAAGGTTGAGATCACAATAAGTTAACATTCACATAGTCAAGAGTTCTGAAAATTTTATGAGAAGAAGTTATAAAAAATATTGATATTTGAATAACAACTATGGTTGGGAGGGTTTGATTAGGAATAGGGAAATATTTGTTAGTGCCAGTAAACAACAACAACAACAACAACAACAACAACAACAACAACAACAACAACAACAACAACAACAACAACAACAACAACAACAACAACAACAACAACAACAACAACAACAACAACAACAACAACAACAACAACAACAACAACAACAACAACAACAACAACAACAACAACAACAACAACAACAACAACAACAACAACAACAACAACAACAACAACAACAACAACAACAACAACAACAACAACAACAACAACAACAACAACAACAACAACAACAACAACAACAACAACAACAACAACAACAACAACTGCTCTCTCTCAGTGGTTACCAACTTTTTAAGAAACTTCTTTTCTTCTTTTCAAGGTTGCAGAGATGAGATTAAATTATATGGCATTCCTCTTTACAGCCAGATGGCCTTCCTAATGCCAACTTTGGTTAGGAGCTAATGAAGACAAAATTAATTATAATGAACAAAATTGGATAAAGATATGGATGAATTTGGCCGTGGCCTATAAATAGGAACTGTCCTGACATTTGCCTGGAAGTGAAAATGGGAAATCACGAAAAAAATCCTCAGGATAGCTGACAGTGGGTATTGAACCCGCTCGCCTCCCGAATACAGAGCTGGGCTCCATAACCGCAGCAAGTTAATACATGTGGCCAGCCTGCTCTGTCTATTAAAGAACCACTTCAAGAACAAAATTTTACTACTCTAGCATCACTTTAGACTATTATTTCTAAAATGTAAGTTTAAAGAAAGCTGGGTGTAGTTCAAGTCAAAGACTTCATCAATAAACTCAGTCTTTCTTAAATTATTAACAATATGAAACTTGAAGGGCACAGCGTACCATCTAGCATTTAATATCATGATTAGTGAAATTCTTATCTATCTGAAAAGAGACAAGGATTATACCTGCTTCTCCCAATTGACCATGTCTGCCACTGCCCCACAGATAGGCTTGGCATTTCCCACCCATCTGCCAGTCATGTGGCTGCTGTGTGGACCAGGTCATGATCTGCTCATCTGCCTTTAAACTCCAGTTTGCATTATTAATGGCTGATGTTTCCTCTTCCTCTTCTGTATGAAAAGAGAGACATGAATATATTTCTTATTGTATGTAATTATTATATTTTATCATAATACAATAATCTAAAATATAGCCAAATGAAATTTGCAAGTAAATAAAACACTAACAACTAATCTTAACTTACATCATCATTATCACCACCACCATCGTTGAACCCTACCAGCATGCCGAGTAGGATGGTTGTAAACAAGCACTCTCCAATGTTGTCTGTCCAAAAACATTTTGTCGTTAATGACTAATTTCCAATTCCACCCTCTGCTCTCCACATCTTCCCTCAGTTGGTCTATCCATCTTTTTCTTGGCCTTTCAACTAGTCTTCTGCATGATAATCTTTCCATATAAGCATGTGGTATTGTTGTGACATTCATTCTTTTAACATGCCCAAACAGTTTAAGTCTAGATGAAGTTAGTCTTTCCTCCATAGATTCAGTTAATTCTAGGTTTGTTCGTGTCTCTTCATACTTTATATGATCAAGTCGTGTCTTTTGGAGGGCAATTCTAAGAAACACCATCTCGCAAGCTTGAAGCTTGCTTAAGTTCTTTTTCTCTATTTGCTTTACGTTGCACTGACACAGATAGGTCTTATGGCGATGATGGGATAGCAATGGGCTAGGAGTGGGAAGGAAGCGACTGTGGCCTTAATTGAGGTACAGCCCCAGTATTTGCCTGGTGTGAAAATGGGAAACCATGGAAAACCATCTTCAGGGCTGCCAAGAGTGGGGTTCGAACCCATTATCTGCCGAACGCAAGCTCACAGCGCTTATGTTCTTTAATGACAGCGTGCATGTTTCCAAGAAATAATGGAAAAGAGATCTGACTTGTATAGGTGATTTTTGTTATCTAATGGTTGTCCCATAGTAAGTTTCACACAAGACTCTCTGTTCAGTATTTCTGCCTCCACCCTGGTATATTTGGCCATCATGCTACCCAGATATGTGAATTTGTTTACTACTTCAACCTGTCTGCTGTGCACTCAGAACTCTCTCTGCTTTCCTAGCCACAGTTTTTGTTGTGCTCACTTTCATTCCATACTCTTAGAATTTATTTTTACACAAATTAAGTTTACTTTGTACTCCCTCCTCCATGTCATCCCATATTGCTACATCATCTGCAAACACCAAAACCGCAGTTCTACATTTCCTACTCCACTTAGGTCTTTCAGAATGGAATCCATAACTGCTATGAACAGAAAAAGTGAGAGGACACTTCCTTGTTGCACTCTCTTGGTTGTGTCAAACCATTCAGAGTATCCATCTCCAACATGGACACAACTTCTGAAATTGGTATACAACATTTGAATTTTGCTGATGAGATACTCAGGTATTCCAAGTTTACTGAGACTTCCACATAACTGATCTAGGGATATTAACGTATGCCTTTTCAAGGTCCATAAAAAGTTAAATAGGTCTTTTCTTCTCTCCCAACATTTTTCTGCCAACATCTTAGAGACAAATATCAGAACAGTTGTGCTTCTTTCAGCCCTAAATCCATGTTGTACCTATACTAAGATGGGCTCCAGAATTGCTTGCACTCTGGCTTCAACGATCTACTCGATAATTTTAAGGTCATTGGAGAGAAGAGTTATACCTCTGTAATTTTAATTTTTCCTCCTATTCCCTTTCTTGAAGATAGGAACTATCATCCCTTTTGTCTAATCTTCTGGCACTTGGTTATCATTCCATATTGTTGAAAGGACTCTGGACAACCATTACTGTACATCCCAGGTATATCAGCAGCTTTAATCATATCAGTTGTAATTTCATCTACTCAGACTGACTTAACCACTTTTCATCTTGTGAAGAGCTCACTCAACTTCTGCTCATATAATCGGAATGTCCTTATCTGTTGCTATTTTACTTTCCTCCCTGTCACACAACTTGTCAGATCCAAGGAGCCTGTCAAAATACTGTTTCATTGCATTCCAGATGTCTCTGATCCTGCGATCTATATTCCCATCAGCTGTCTCTATTGTTCTCATTGTTTCTTTGTCAGATATTTCACTTTCCACAATTCCATACAGCATTTTTATGTTTCCTTTACTGTCATCTTCCAATTTAGAGGTGAATTCCTCCCAACATTTCTCTTTTTCTTCCAGTACAATTCTTGTATTTTTCAATTTCCTGTACCTATATTATTTTGCAATGTCTTCCAATCTGCAGTTATCTCAGTGGTCACTCTATCCTTTCATTAGATTTGGCTAAATCTAGAGCTTTCTTGGCCTTATTTCTGTTTGTTATTGCTTCTTTCATTCAATCATTCTAACATGATGTTCTTAACTTACATACATTCCATAATCATAAATGCAAGTGGAAAAAATGCAAAATGCTGAAATTACATAAAAATATAAGCAGACAATGCAAAAATTATTGACAAATTCTGCCACAAGCTTCTGTTCTGTTGACCAAGTATCTCACCATGCCTCATACCTTGTCAAAACCTTCATTGCCACCTCAAAATTCAAGTTGGGATCTCTTATTATATTTTATGCAATTATGGATTCTACAAGCATAAACAACATTTCTTAGCCTCGAGTGATAAAATATTATCATAAATATTTTAAAATACAATTTTATCAATGAGTATGTATTGGTAGATTTTCTTTCTCCTGTTCATAATCCATCAAACTGTTATCAATTCACTTTTATGTTAATGATACAACGATTGCAATTTAAACAAGAATAGGCCTACTTTATTTTGCTTTAGAACTCAATAATAATAATAATAATAATAATAATAATAATAATAATAATAATAATAATAATAATAATAATAATGCCGGGCTGAATGGCTCAGACGGTTAAGGCGCTGGCCTTCTAACCCCAACTTGGCAGGTTCGATCCTGGCTCAGTCCAGTGGTATTTGAAGGTGCTCAAATACGACAGCCCCGTGTTGGTATTTACTGGCACGTAAAAGAACTCCTGTGGGACTAAATTCCGGCACCTGAGCGTCTCCGAAGACCTTAAAAAGTAGTTAGTGGGACGTAAAGCAAATAACATTAATAATAATAATAATAATAATAATAATAATAATAATAATAATAATAATAATAATAATAATGAAAATGAAAATGAAAACCTACAACCTGTTTTCCAGTCTTTGACCGGGTCAGGGATGGAATGAATGAAAAATATATAGGCTGTTATTACAATGGGGTCGCCACTCCCAAGGGGATTTATTAATGAGTGATAAATGCTATGAAATGATAATGGAGAGTGTTGCTGGAATGAAAGATGACAGGGAAAACCGGAGTACCCGGAGAAAAACGTGTCCCGCCTCCGATTTGTCCAGCACAAATCTCACATGGAGTCACCGGGATTTGAACCACGGTATCCAGCGGTGAGAGGCTGACATGCTGCCATCTGAGCCACGGAGGCTAATAATAATAATAATAATAATAATAATAATAATAATAATAATAATAATAATAATAATAATAATAACAATAATAATATTTGCTTTACGTCCCACTAATTACTTTTATGGTTTTTGGAGACACCAAGGTGATGGAATTTAGTCCTGCAAGAGTTCTTTTATATGCCAGTAAAACTACCAACACGAGGCTGACGTATTTGAGCACCTTCAAATACCACCGGACTAAGCTAGGAACTTAAGAACTCAACTTCAATAACTAAATTATGTTATTATTTTCTTTCTTTGCCATTATTTCAAACAAAAATTATCCTGTCATGCATACAATTTCATTGCACACTGACTAGCAGATGAAAATCACTTAATTTACTTATAATGTTTAAGTTTAAACAGAATTTAGAATGGAGTAATACATGTTTGTTACTGGCAAGTATGGTTTCATAGTTTTACTGAATACATGGCCCCTTCTTATCTACACTTTACCATGCAACAAGAAGACTTCTCATGAATGGGTGATTTACCAGTGCTGAACACCTGCTATGTGGTGTTTTGTTGCTTTATTGTCTCCCTTCCAATTGGAATGTATAACAACTGTCAACAACGGTTAGGGAGTCATTTCATCATTAAGTTTAGTTGAAAAGATGCCTCAGACACCTGATGTTGCCAAAGCCATCATCCTGATTGCCGATGGTCACAGCCCTCTGTTATGCCACATTTGGCTTAGGTGCACCATACACCACGGTGCAAGAGACAGTGAAATGGTTTTGAGAAACGAGTCCGGGTTCTCCCTGAAATCTCCAAATAGTAGGGAAGGAGTCTGGAAATGATCTGGATAGCAGTAGTATGAACACGAGTTTTGCTGAGCACTGTCTTTATGGGTAAGTAGTGACAGGGAAGGGAGGAGAGTGCTGTTTCGGCATTCACGATCGCATTACTACCAACCAAAGAGAATGAAACACATGGAGAGAAAAGTAGTAAGCCAAGTTCGGTCTAAACAATATTTACTGTACTTCACAGATGCATGTTTATTTCACACCTATAAAGGAGGAGAAAGAAATAGAAATGAAAAGAATTAAAGGCAAAGTTAAAGAAGTGCAGTGCTATAGATGTTAATAGCTATCTTGCATGCACATAATATTTCTTATGTTAAATATGTTACTAAAAATACTAAAAGAACAAAATATTACATACATCCAAGCAGAATTAATTATGGGAAAACTTCTGCTACATGATACCATATTTTGTTCCTATGTTTATGAAAATGAAGCATTTGTTTCAACATGAAAATCTCATACTTCACTCTGCTACAGAGCGTTTTCAACACAGAACCTATATCAATATAATTATGCTCCTATCTGATATAGACATTGATAAAAGGGCATTACAGCTTCAGTGGCCAGTAGATTATCATGAAATTCAATTAAATATAAGCATACTGTGTCTACCTTGTACCCTTACGTGGAGATTCATCTATGTCCATGGCTATGCTCAATAAATATAAAATATTTTGTCATCTTTGCTCACTATCATAAGCTTTCACATTTTTTCCTCTATTCACGTCTTATCTGCAGGGTGCAGGTTTGTAATAACTGTGGCACAGATACATTGGATTAAACTAAGAGTCATTGAGGATAATGCCCAAATTAATAAATAAAACCACCGGGCGAGTTGGCCGTGCACGTAGAGGCGTGCGGCTGTGAGCTTGCATCTGGGAGATAGTAGGTTCGAATCTCACTATCGGCAGCCCTGAAGATGGTTTTCCATGGTTTCCCATTTTCACACCAGGCAAATGCTGGGGCTGTACCTTAATTAAGGCCACGGCCGCTTCCTTCCAACTCCTAGGCCTTTCCTATCCCATCGTCGCCATAAGACCTATCCTTGTTGGTGCGACGTAAAGCCCTTAGCAACAACAATAAATAAAACCTAACTACTAACTAAAATATATTAAAATAATCTCATCAAATACTGAAATAACAATGCTAATATTATAACAAGTAACCTCTATTTATTAAGATTAAATAACAATCCAATTGATAATAACAAAATAAGAAATTATCACAGAGACATAACTATGATCTGCAATATAATTACATTTATGCAATATTATACCAATTGCTCCAGTTCGGAAATTGACATTATTACAAACTAATGAGTTAATATGGAATGTATAACCTGATTTAATCCATCATGGATAGCCTTATCTTCGATATTCCTGTATATTTATGTTTGTCATTGACAGTAAGCAAAGAGCAAGAACATGTTTGTTTGTTTAAGACTAGGTAATAATACTTTGTTAGTCGATAAATTTCGTAACCAGTTGAAACTGCTGGAATATTGTGGTTTTCTCATAAAAATAAAATGTCATGTATCATATCTATATATATAAAATAAGAGTTTTGTCTGTACATTGCTCAGAATTTTAAAAGAATGGTATTTCTGTATCGGTCATGTCCACAGTAACAAGGAAATGCACTTTTTACTTTTCCATAATTTCTGTCTGTCCTTCTGTCCGTATGTATGTACACGCATCACTAGAAAACGGCTAAAGAGAATGTAATGAAAATCGGGGAATAAGTCGCTATGATCTAGGCTATAAGTAATTTTATTCACGCTGAGTGAAATGGTAGTATAGGGGAGGGCCTAAAATTTAATTCTTAAATATTTACGTCATCAGTGGTCCTATCTAATTAAAAACTGGTGCACAAAGTCGGAGAATGAGCCACTACAATCTAGGCTATAAATCATTTTATTCATGCTGAATGAAATAGTAGTTTAGGGGAAGACCTAAAATTTAATTCTCAAATATTTATATTATTATTGGTCGTATCGATAAATACTACATAACCAAAGTTATATAGAATTACATCTCCTACCATTTATGTTTTATATATTTTTACCATACCAGCTATGAAAATAACAGAGTTAAACATGAATTTGTATATTTGTTGCTAAATCAATACCGACGCCGAGCTATGAGAAAATGGGTTACAACAGAATTTAATGAAAATCGGTGTATAGAGTCGGGGAATAAGAAACTACAGTCCAAGCTATAAACAATTTTATTCACCCTGGATGAAATTGCAGTTTAGGGGAAGACGCCTAAAATTTAATATATAAATACGTATGTTTTTGTTCCTATCGAAAAGTGCTACATAACAAAAGTTACAGAGAATACAATTTCCAATCATTTATATTTTATTCAGTTTTACCGTACGGACTATGATGAGTGGTATTTCAGAGTCGGAAGAAAACTAAACGTGAAGGCCTACAATATCGAAAGCACATAACATCGATCAACAACAACATTACATTGACCATTGTTTGTTGTGATGTTCTTTGTCTCTTATGCTGCCTCTCAACTCCGATAGATGTGATTGCTGCTGTGTACTGAGCATAATAGCCTGACTGAATATGAGCAGAAAATAGCCAGGGAGTTAGAAAACTTTCTTCTTTAGCATACCATTCCTCTGGTTCATACATTTTCTGATACAGGTGGTACGTAACACGCTGGTTCTTTATAGTACTCCAGTTATTCGATCCCTACTCTGTTGCGCTGTTTTGAATGAGCAGTGTGCATACTTAAGGCAGAGGCTTATTTAGTAGTAGTAATATGGCGTGGTCTAGAATAATAATTGAGGCCTATTCCAGATTATAGAACCACAATTCACTAAATAACTCAAAATTCAACCCTGAAAAGAGCCGTTTCTTAAGAAAAGCTTCTTCCTCTTCACTTTTATTAAATTCTACATTCATTTTATTCCAAATTATCAGTGAAGAGGGGGTTTCTCCTCTGGCTTGGAGGAAAAATTTGCCTCCTAGTCAGGTACATTTTTCCGCCGCCAGTGTAGTGAATTGATATTTTCTGACTCATCGGGTACTCCTAGGAAACAGATTAGTAAAAGGGCATATTTTTTGCACTATTCGATCCCCCCACCCCCGCCGCCGAAAAAAAGACGAAGAGTGTTCACGAATCATGGCTGTCTGCGGCTTGATCATTCTAGCTCAGGAACTTTGGATTGTTAGATAGGCAGTGTAGTCCTGTTCGTTAAAAATGAGAAAGTGTGTGGCGATTTATTTGATCGAGTATCTCATATGAATACGTTGCTTTTAATCGCGCCATTCCTACTGACGTCATGGTAATATATGTTCATTTCGATTGGAAAAACCACTAAGACAGTCTTTCTGAGGATGTAAAAAGGCAGGTGGAGAGTGAGTGTCTACCATTATAATGAAATCTCCCCAACCTGATTGTGACTGATGGTATGCAAGTGGGTCTACCATTACAGTGAAAATTCCCTAACTCAGTCTTCATATGAGAAAAGATGTTTGGTAACTTCCCCGTAGCGTTTCTAGGGTAACGTTAAGAGCTATGCAATTTAATACAATCTTGCTCACAACATGTACACTAGCATTCCTTATACAATGTAGAATTCCGTAGCGAAGCACAAGTACATCAGCTAGTCTTATATATACCTTAAGGAAAACAACATTGAGGTTATGTGTTGGTAACTCATATGATTTTAGTCAAGTGGTTTATCTTTGTTTTGTTCTTTGGACGTTTGAATTGCTTCGTGTGTGTGAATATCAGTTGTAGTCAACAGCTCGTAATAAATGGATGTGTGTGAAGAAGGTGGTGTTTCAATGGTATAATTTGATTACCTAAACCGGTGTAACAAGCAGAAATGAAGATATATCAACAGGTTATGGGCCCAGAGCTCCAGAGCGCCAAAACACTGCAGTAAATTTCGGACAATATAAGTTGAAATGGAGTAACGAGAATTAACGGACGAAGCAAGTTGTGACATTATTGACGGGAAAAATGGCGACCTTGTGGACCGGCGAAGAAATACTGAATAGGAATGTGGCCAAGCTTACAGTGAACTATTATTCGTGGGCATGAAAGGTGAAACAAGAGCTGTTGTTGAAAGATGTATAGGAATCAGTAATAGGGTATGAGGATACGCCAGGTTGTCAACTGCCTCAGACAGAAACGAGACGACGAGCGCAAAACAATGTGATCGCGTTAGCAGTTATTTTCAAATATGTGGGAGAAGATTTTGAAAGTGACATTGCAGATATTGAATCAGCGAAAAAGGCATGGGAAAAACTGGACGAGTTATGTAATGACGGAGGGCTAGTGAATGGTACTACGACCCTGAAACAGTTAACTCATTTTGTGAAGCCCAAGGACATGAGTGTTCAAGAATACTTCGCAAAAATAAATCAACTATGGAGGAGAATGAGTTCACAGATCAACAAATTGCAGGAATGATCGTCGGGACGAGGAAAATATAGTTGCTACAATTGCGGTAAACAGGGACATGTATCTAAATATTGTCGCAGTACCTGAAAGTGCTTCAAATGTGGCAAGTCGGGACATTATTCAAAAGTATGTCCAACAATGAAGAGTAACGAATCACCGCAGGAGAGTAGATCAGTGAATGTGAGTGGAAAAGTGGTAAGCTCAGAAATTATACATTTAGTAGATAAAGCAATGAGCATGGTAATTTCTGTAGGAACTGAGAAAATTAAAGATTGGCTGTTCGATTCACGTGCGTCCCTCATATGTGTCCAACAAAGGAGATGTTTATAGACATGTTAACAAGTGTAACCGGGAATGCAGAAATAGGAGATAACAGTAAGCTGGATATCAAAGGTATAGGCAAGGTCAAAGTAAAAATGTCAACAGGCTGGACAATTACATTTACGGATGTGTTGTATGTACCAAACTTAGGTGCAAATTTAATATCAGCAAAGGTTTCAAAGTAGGATTTGCAGGTGAGAAAGCAGTGGTTGTAGATAAGAATGGAGATGAAACATTGTTTGTTGCAAACAGGAGGAATGATGTGTATGTAGTACAAATAGAGGGGAAAAATGATATTGTAGCTGTGAGTGACTGTGATCAAATGATAGATCAAGAATGTAATAACAATGTAGCATTTAAAAGTGTTGGGCAGGTTAGGTTGTGGCATGAGAGATATGGACACGTACATTCTGAAACTTTGTTTAAATTGCCTATGTTAGAATTGAAAAGAAGTAATGATATTAATACTTCTTCTGTATGCATTCAGGGGAAACTAAGTAACAAGGGAGTACCTAAGTCTTGTGAGCGTAAGGCAGAAAAACCACTTGATGTTGTGCTACTGATGTAGTTGGAAAAATTAGTCCACCATCACTTGGGAATTCTCAATATGTTGTAACAATGATTGACGAATACCTCAGATATAATGTGCCTGTATGTATGAAAACCAAGGATGAAGTTTGGAGGTGTTTAATAGGTATCAGGCAAATGCAGAAAATTTACGTGGTGTAGGAATTAAGGTAGTGCAATCTGACAATGGTACAGAGTATACATGTAGTGGGTTTCAAGCACAATTGCAAAAATGTGGTATTACTCATAGGAGATCTGTACCGTATACTCCACAACAAAATGGATTAGCAGAGAGACAGAATGGAATGATGTTTGATACTGTTAGATGTCTATTGATCCAGTCAGGGTTACCAAAGGAATTCTGGGGAGAAGCGGTAATGATGGCGGTGTACTTAAGAAATAGGTGCCCATCCTCAGCAATACATTTTCAGATACTGTATGAACTGTGGTTCAATAGGAAGTTGGATCAGGAAGAAATAGGTAGATTGAAAGTATTTGGATGTCAGGCGTGGGCTGTGAGGGCAGACAGCAGGAAGTTAGATCCCAGAGCAGAGTCATACGTTATGATAGGGTATGAAGCAGGTACTAACGATGGATACAGATTATGGAGTCTTGAAAGGAAAAAGGTAAGAGTGAGGAGAAATGTGGTATTTGAGGAGCAGATATTTCCCTTTAAGGTGAAAAGTCCTGGAGCTCACAGCCGCCTGCCTCTACGCGCACGGCCAACTCGCCCGGGGCTTACTCAGATTGTGATTATTTCCACATATATTCACAAACTTTAATAAATTTCTGCATTACACTGCTCAAATTACAGGATGACTTCTTCATAACGACTCACACACAAATCACGACGAACTACTAACGAACTGACGTTGAACTGGAAATGAACTGGTAGTGTCTGCTCTTCAGCTCCTTCCTATATAGGCGAGATGCCCTGGTACTAGCAGTGCGAGAGAAACGCAACCCCTTCTCAAAAGGTGCTCTGGTAATACGCAATGTAGAGTGACGAACAGGATATCAAATTGTAGCTCCTGTATTCCCATTTTCACTGAGTGAATATTATTGAAATAGCTTTGTGGATTCTCAAGCAATCTTAAAAGCGTCCTTTTGTCTCTGTTGATGAATGATGACGAGCACTAGGGAAATCCTTCAGTTCGTTGCCACGGTTGGGACTCAACATCTGTTAGCCATTAAGACGTGCCCCTGTTACGGCGTAGCTACCGTTCTTTCAATTAAGTAGAGTACTTCTCGGTCTCATAATTATGCGTAAAATTCCTTGATTTGAATGAATGTTTGCACGTGATTATCCGTTGAGTATCTTGCGATTTATAAAAATTAACAGGGGAAAAACAATTGAACTCGATGAGTTGGCAGTGGTGAATGAATGAGAGAAATAGGGTATAATGTTAATTTTCACGTTGGATATACTCCCTGGGCTCGGCTAGTGACCTAGATTTCTTTGTCACGTGATAACGCGTCTCTTTCTGTCCTGCTCGTGGTTGGAGTGAGAAAACTTTGAGTACCAGCGCTCTTGCACCGCCTTGCTGCTAATTACCAGCAACTAGAGCTGGGTCGCGCGACTCAGGATACTGCCAATCGTATCCCGGAGCGGGTGGAAAAATTCTAACTTGGGCAGTTTTTATCATAGAATGACGCGGGAAACGGCATATTTCATCTCCTGGGTATCATGACATACTATAGGTGACGTTGTAAACGGTCACACTAGATACAGAGTGTTTGGTTCTGTTATTGTTAAGAGTCCAATAAAGCTGTGTGCATTAGCACCATTTTCAATGAAGATTAGTGGGTTGAAAGTTAAACAACAATTTTGACAAAACTTGGCGAAAGAGTAGCTATGTTGTTCTAATGATGGTCCTTGTCTCAAAATTGGTTTAAAGGTATGAATTTGTGTGTCACAATTTCATAAAAATGTCATTTTTAAGTTGGGTATAATTCCAGCTAGTACATCTCTGTGATGTAGTTGTTAGTGTTATTAGCTGCCACCTCTGGAGACCCGGGTTTGATTCCCAGCTCCAACACGTAATTTGAAAAGTGATCCGAGGGCAGGAACGGGATCCATTCATCCTCGGGAGGTCAACTGAATAGAGAGAGATTCGATTCCCACCTCAGCCATCCTGAAAGTGGTTTCCTACTTCTCCTCTAGGCAAATGCCACGATGCTACATAACTTAAGGGTATGGCTGCTTTTTTTCCTGTTCCTTGTCTATCCCTACCAATTTTTCCACCCCCCCCCACCACAAGGCTCCTGTTCAGCATAGCAGATGAGGACTTCTGGGTGAGGTATAGGTCTTCCTCTCCAGTTGTATCCCCGACCCAAAGTCTCATGCTCCAAGACACTGCCCTTGAGGCGGCAGAAGTGGGATCTCTCGCTAAGTCCGAGGGAAAAACCAACCCTGGAGGGTAAAAGGATTAAGAAAGAAAGAAAGAAAGAAAGAAAGAAAGAAAGAGAGAGAGATGATTCCAGCTATGTTATTTTCTATGACTGTTTCATAATTTACATTTATACTTGAATTTTAGTATTTCCTTGAACTGATCTCCTTTTTCATGATGGTAGCTGAGCACATGATGATGACCTAGTATTTCCTTTCATACCTGGGTTTTAGTACGACAATAACACAAATAATTTTACTTACAACAAAATGATCAATGAAGTAAATGTAGCAGCACCACAACAATGGAGAATCATCATTCAGATCATAATAACCATAATCATTAACAAAAGGAGATAGATGGCAAAAGGTAAAACTTATCAAAATATGATGATGATGATGATGATGATGATGATGCTTGTTTAACGGGGCCTAACATCTAGGTCATCGGCCCCTAATGGTACGAAATGAGACGAAATGTAATGACAGTTTAAAAGTCCAAAATCCTCTACTGATCAGAATTCAAAACGTGAGGACAAAGAATGAATGGATGGATATGAATTTAAAACAATCAGTGGATCTGACCCGCAATGCCCCACATTCCCAGAAACTAGTGTTAAATAATAGTATTACTGACCAAGAGACTGCTTCTAAAGCACAATACTGAATCAATGATGCTTGTAGTCTTAAGGGATCCAAAATCCAGGTCATTGGCCCCTCATAATGGTACTTACTGCTAGGAAAGTAGAACCTATTGGCTTTACGTCGCACCAACACAGATAGGTCTTACGGCGACGATGGGACAGGAAAGGGCTAGGACTGGGAAGGAAGCGGCCGTGACCTTAATTAAGGTTCAGCCCCAGCATTTGCCTGGTGTGAAAATGGGAAACCACGGAAAACCATTTTCAGGCCTGCCGACAGTGGGGTTCGAACCCACTATCTCCCGAATACTGGATACTGGCCGCACTTAAGCGACTGCAGCTATCGAGCTCGGTGGAAAGTAGAACCATGGTATTTGTCATGTTGCGGTATTAATCAAAAGTAGCACAGACTCGCGGTATTCCACACATTATAGTACTACACAAGAACCTTGTTTATCCAGCCTTCATTAATCTGGATCTCCGGTTTATCTGGACCGAAAATAATAAACATTTATTTCTACTTGTACAGTATTTCTTTTACGGTGTCGACTCTTCTTGGATGTCTTTTCCGCCAAGGATAGTTAAGGACAGGAATTGGAAGTAATTCGGCCACGGTCTATAAAAGGTACCATCCCGGGGTTTCCCTGGAATTGAGAATGGGAAACCATGGAAAACCATTCTCAGGACGGCCGAGGTGGGATTCGAACGCAGGCTCTTCTGAATGCAACACACTATTATTTCACTGATGGTGAATTCGAAAATGAAACCTGCTCTCCATTGTAAGAAACAATGACTCGTGGAGAGGCAACAAGTGCACCTGGACAAACTGACAGCCTATTTAGAATCCTTGACTGAAACCAGACCGGCAGAACATCTTCGTGATTGTGCTGCGCACAAACGCTATACAAATGTAAAACAGAAAAAAAAAAATCGCACATTATTTTAGTGCATAAAACAGAGTTGTAAATATACAAAGTGTTCTTTTATTTTTTGTACAGTTGAAAAAAGGTATTACTGTACAACTTATGTTAATAGATTATATTGTATAACATGTACTGTATTTCTTTTTAGTTTTATCCAGATTATCCAGATTTTTGACAATCCAGATCAGTTTTGGTCCCATTTAATCTGGATAAACGAGGTTCTTGTATACTCACAGGTAATGTAATGCGCACATTGCGGAGCCATTTACAGGCAATGCAAATCTATGGTGTTCCTCACATAAGTGTACTAACCACAGGGACTCGTACTATTCCGTGGTGTTCCTCACATTGTGGGTACTAATCACAGGCAAGGCAGAACCATGGTGTTGCTCACCCATGGTGTCGCTCATATAATGGTACTAATTACAGGTACTGTAAAACCCAGCCGGAGGCACACCTAGTGGTACTACGCACAAGTAAAAGTGACCCATGGTGTTCCTCAAGTGATGGTACTAATTACAAGTAGTCTCATGGTACTACGACAATCATCCCTTGCAGTCGCTTTTTACGATAGGCAGGGGATACCACGGTGTATTCTTTGTCTGCATCCCCCACCCACATGGGGTTATATCAAAAGTAAGCTGCCAGTTAACCCAAGACAGGTTAAGAGCTTTATAGCACTATAATACAATACAGAATATTTCCAATCCAATTTGCTTTCCTTTTCCATATTGCTTTCTTCACATCTACATTTCAAAGCTTTCTAGGTAGTTTCTTTCTTTCAGACAGTCCATTTTACAGACCTATATAGATCCTCACTTCAGACAAAAATATTTGTGAAACATTTCCTTAGTATAAGGTTAATAGTTAATAATTTCTGCAGTTAACAGCTCTTTTGCCTTTCTAAAGGCTTCCATTCCATAGGTTATTCTTCCTCTACTGTAATCTTCTCCATATAACTTTCTCCAAGGTATTTGAATAAATGCACCTCTTATAGTTTTTGACCCGCATATTTGGCTTACAAACAGACTAAAAATGACATCAGTCACTGTATGGGATGAAAAAATAAAACAAGTTTCATCTTATCCAAGAGTGGGATGGGGTAGAAGGCAGTGGTAATGTTCATGATCCTGGGAAATCAGAAGTGACATCATACAATGCATCAGTCAGTTAACTCAAGACGGATTAAGAGGGCATCCACTATAATTCTATAATGTTGCTAATTTACAAAAAAAAGATAGTGGCGAAGGCATTTTTCAGTTATGAGCTTTATAGCACTATAATACAATACCTGAAATGGAACATGCATAAGTGCAAAACTCCGCAGGTAGTTTGGTGCGATTCACCAAGGCCTCAGCAGTTCGAACTCCCATTGCAAATACCTGCAGCCACTGCCACTCAGAAACTAGAACAGAACATCGAACACAGGAACTAGAATTGAATTTATTGAGGTACAGCAGAACAGGCAAATTCTCAAGAGAATTACAGTGAACTCTGGTTAATTCGACACTGGATAATTAAAAAATTGGATAATTTGAATAAAAGTCTATTCTTCTTGAAATTCCTATTCTAATCAATGCAAAAATATCCTATTTAATTCAAATTTTCAAAGCTTGAATTTGGATAATTGAAACTCAGGATTTTATTGCAAGTTACTTACATAAAGGTCCAACGAATTGAAGTCTTCAAATAATTCCCAAGAATTCTCTACTGTATTGCATCCACATCTGGCCACAAGAAATTTTGCCCTTTCCTCATCCCAAAGCCATCAAACTTAGAATGCGAGCAAACAATAATTGCAAACTGTTATATGTACGCTTTTTTTCAAAATAGCTGTTTAATTCTTAACCTTTCAAGTTGTATATTTCTTTTGAGTAGCTACTATGAGTGGCACATTTTCCATAAGGTACTGGGAAGTAACATATAGTGAGATACTC
This sequence comes from Anabrus simplex, assembly GCF_040414725.1. Taxonomy (NCBI): domain Eukaryota; kingdom Metazoa; phylum Arthropoda; class Insecta; order Orthoptera; family Tettigoniidae; genus Anabrus; species Anabrus simplex. The sequence continues at coordinate 1,078,737,081 of NC_090265.1, read as the reverse complement.
TTGTGTAGTATCGTATTTTTATCAGGTTCAAAAAGTACAGAGTATGTATCAAGCTGTCAAAAATGATCATAGTACAAAGAGCAAGGCGTCTGGCCTGCTGGGGTAAGCAACGAGAACTTACGGTGGGATACTTTTAATTGGTCAGGTACAAGTATTTTCATCAGGTTAAAATAAAGTCTCACTTTCAAGCTATAAATGATTACAGTGCCAAGGGCAAGGAAAGAGAATTTGGCTCAGTGAAGAAAGCAATGGGAAACCTACAATAACATACTCTTGTGTAGTCAAGTATTTTATCAGATTTTACAAATACACATACATTATCGACTTACCAGAAATGATTACAGATCCAAGGAAGCCTCCGCAGTAAAGTTCAGTCAGGACATTATATTATTAACTCCTCTTCAAATAACATATTTACTTACATGATTACCACACCCGGGAAACTGGAGATGGTTTAGGATGATGATGATGATGATGATGATGATGATGATGACGACGACTTACCACATAAAAGAAATTGTCTTAGGTATTACGAACACAACATTTATTCTCTACTTTACAATACTTTATTCCTATTCATCAATCTTGAAGCATTGCTTCCACTTCTGTAAAAGGAGTCCTCAGAAGTCCACAACTGTGTGGTAGCACTGGAAGCAAGGTGCGGCGCAGAGAGCTACTTTGCTGTCTTCACACTCATATCTAAATTTGCGTCTCTGTCCCATTCGGTAACAGACAACACACTGCTAAGTAGGGTTTTCCTTGCATGCTGTTGCAACAATGTGTGAGAGACAGTGAGGGGCATTGATTCTTGTTGGGGGAGGAGTCTTCGAAGGACCTCTTGAAGGTCTGCCTGGCTGCGGTCTTTCATGCTTATTGCACTTTATTATGATGTTCTCAATAAGTCTCACCTGGAACTCTAATCGGGTATCCTGACCTCCTGACTTCTTCAGTTTTTTACGAATACTTCGATAGCTCACGAGACATGCATCACTCAGGTCAACTCCACCCATCTGACAGTTGTAGTCAATAACTAACTTTGGTTTTGTGGTTTTTTCCCTCTCCCCCAACACAACACTATGATATCACCATGCATAGGGATTATGAGACACACATCCTTTTAATCCCTCCATTTCATTATCATGAGTTTTCCGTTATAAATGCCATTTTTTCTCCCTTCCTGAGTGTGCTGTTTTTTATTTCCAACGGAACGCCCTGTCGATTTTGACTCATCGAACCCACTACATCTGTCTCCTTATCACATGGCTTGTTGTACAAATCTGGGCTTGAAAACCAGTTATCCATTGTTACATGATACCCTTTGTTTAGAAGTGGTGCCATGAGTTGTTAAATAACTTTCAAACCATACGGTTCGGATCCTATTTTTGTCCAAACACCAAGCTGAATATCACCACTAGTGCTACCATCACGTTCACCACTGCACTCGTTATCTCCTGACATTTCAACATTAGTCTCACTATCAGATGATGATCGAGCTCGATAGCTGTAGTCGCTTAAGTGCAGCTAGTATCCAGTAATCGGGAGATAGTGGATTCGAGCCCCACTGTCGACAGCCCTGAAGATGGTTTTCCGTTTTTTCCCATTTTCATACCAGGCAAATGCCGGAGCAGTACCTTAATTAAGGCCAAGGCCACTTCCTTCCACTTCCTAGACCTTTCCTATCCCACCATCGCCGTAAGACATATCTGTGTCGGTGCGACGTAAAAAAAAAAAACCTATCAGATGACATATCACTCTCCGAATTGTTAACAGTGTAATAAATCAAACAGTTCTTCTTCTCGCAGACGTTTCCAAGCTCTGCTTGCACCTGCCACAATGCCGCTTGAAAGGTTAAGAATCATCCTAAATGAATTGGAAAAAGACCACGAAGAAGCCTGAACATTCAAAATGCCATGTCCATGAGTTCTCTGAATCCACCAGCCTATTAGGTTTACTTAATTCTCCATCATGGTAACTGTAAGTAATTTTATGAGAGTTCAATTTCTACTCACTTGTCAAAAGAAATACCAGATCCCTTCTGTACAATTAAAAGCTGCACAAGTGTTTGCCATTGTGAATACTTTTCCACTCGACGCGTAAGGCCTAACTTATGGTGCCCTCCTTTAATATTGCCGATCAATTTAACTAACCTATAAGTTCTCACTTATTCAGTGAAAATATTTGGCAATATAGTATTACTCCATTACGTATAATACTACACCAGATCCACTTACAGACCCAATTCAATTTGAAAAATTTGCAAAGAACTGATTGTAATTCGGCTAAGCAGAAGCGCCCACAACATGGCGATGCACAACAGTGTTCAATATTCTGCATAGCATCAGAGCGCTCTGTGAGTCTAGATACGTAATTTTACAATCTTTGCTTTAAATAGAATGGCACCCTTCTCATCAGTCCCCGTTCTACTCCATTACTTCTCAGCTCATAACAAACTCGATTCTGCTTCCCAGCTCTACTAAGAGGGGGGCTTAAACACTTATGAGCCGGCCCCGTGGTGTAGGGGTAGCGTGCCTGCCTCTTACTCGGAGGCCCCGGGTTCAATTCCCGGCCAGGTCAGGGATTTTCACCTGGACCTGAGGGCTGGTTCGAGGTCCACTCTGCCTACGTGATTACAATTGAGGAGCTATCTGACGGTGAGATAGCGGCCCCGGTCTAGAAAGCCAAGAATAACGGCCGAGAGGATTCGTCGTGCTTACCACATGACACCTCGTAATCTGCAGGCCCTCGGGCTGAGCAGCGGTCGCTTGGTAGGCCAAGGCCCTTCAAGGGCTGTAGTGCCATGTGGTTTGGTTTTTTTTTTTTTTTTTAAACACTTATTGAGTCATCCATTTGTGTTTTCTTTCTATTTCTCCTCTTCCTATACCAAAATGTCATTGTGTTTGTCCTATTTTGTGTTCTTTTTAATGTTCCTTTTTATATATGACTTGACTCCACCTGTTTGTTCCTTCCCATTACTTAGACTGACTCATTGCTTGGTTTCATAGTTACATAGTAAAAATGCCAGCCTTTGGTCCAAAGGGTCCCAGTTTTGATTCCCGGCCATGTTGGGGATTTTTACTTCCATTGGCTAATTCCTCTGGCTTGGGGACTGAGTATTTGTACCATTTTCAGCATATGAATTCATCTTAGGTAGAGACATGCAGGTCAGAGGGTGTCAACTCGAAAGAGCTCCAACAGGCTTCTCCAGAGATCACAAACTGTTATTACTGACCTGTTGGGTTCCTTTCTTCTTTTGCGTATGTCCTGTGTCCATAGTCTTCACCACCTGTATTCAACTCTATGTCTCCTCCCTTTTCCTGAGTTTATCCCACTTTCCTCTTTCCTACACTTCTCACATCAAGACTGAAGATCTGTCAAGATGGCTTTACAGCTAGCTGGGGCAGCCTAACAAGATTCTTTTTATCCTGATGGATTAAGGGGACACTCTGGAGATAAAAATATATTTTTACCTAATGCATGGATTTTAACGAAACGGTGTGGGAATGTCACCTACATAAAAGTAGAGATATTGCAAACATTTCTTTCATATACAATTAATAGTTTTTCCAAAATATTTTTTAAATATTATTATTATTATTATTATTATTATTATTATTATTATTATTATTATTATTATTATTATTATTATTATTATTATTATTATTATTATTATTATTATTATTATTATTATTATTATGTGTGTATGGACCCTATGGATCACGCAAAGCTCTAACGATTCTGTTTTCTGAGTTGCCAAAGAGCTCTCATCCTTTTTCGTTCTTCTCTCCACTTTGCTCCAGTCTTCTTTTTCACTTCGTTCTCTGGTTGCACTTTCCATCCGTTAACATTTTTCCTATAGAGGTTTCTGTCCGCGGTGTCAGTTGAGTTCATATGGGCTTTTTCCAGATCCTTCTTCACTTCCAGTCAGTCTGTCTGTCTGTTAGGTCATCAGCCCGGAGACTGGTTGGATCCTCAAATAGCACCACCAAAGGTTATGCGGTTATAAGGAAACCCCAAAAACCAATGGCAGCACCAAAGAGGCGTACTAGGCAAGATGAAAAGTGAAGTAGTTTGCCATTGCTTTCCTCACTGGGTCAGAAAGTACTACTGCAGCACGACTGACCCTATGAGCAGCACCTTTCATAACACTCAGATGCACCAGTCATGTTCCGAATGTCATTACTCAGCACTACCCATACCCCAGCAACTTCCATATTGCCACAGCCATGGATGTTGACTGGGACTTCGGTGGAAGCTACACTTTACTCTGGCCTGTGCCAAGAGATGGATGCAAAAGTACTGCATCCATCAAGAAATGACAGCAGGCATTCACTTCCAGTACCCATGGAATATTTTTTAGATGTTCTATGTAGGTTAGAATCTTGTGTGTCAGTCTACTTGCCGGCAGTCTGCGAACGTGCTCATAAAATTTCAGACGTCTGCTGCAATGTTGGAAAGCTCTTCTGTCACTTTGCATGACCTCAGTCTATATCCATCTTCTATTTTTCAGGGGGCGAGAATTTTCCTCAGGATTCTGCTTTCTTTTTTAAAAATGTTTTCTAGGTCACCTTTCCCATTTAGTGTAAGGGTCTCACTGGCATATAAGACTTCGGGCTTGATTACTATATTATAGTGTCTGATCTTTGCATGGTGGGACAAGCACTTTTTATTGTATATGTTGTGAACCCTACTGTAGGCTTTCCGAAATTTTTGTAGGTGAATTTTCTGGGCAGCCTTCTCACCTCTCGTTGGTTCAAGTATTTCTCCCAAGTACTTGAAGTGTGGTACTCGGTTGATTTTCCCATATGTCGTGTTCAAATTTTGGATGTCAAGTTTTGAGCAGAAGAACTTGGTCTTTTCAAAGGAAATTTGTAGGCCAACCTTTCCAGCACATTCACTAAGAGTTTCAATTTGTTTAACGGCTGTGACTACATCATCTGTCAGTATGGCAAGATCATCTGCAAAAGCGAGGCATGATATCTCAATACCGTCTTTGGGTCGCCCTAGTCGTATGGGGCGCCATTATCCCATGTCTTTCAATGCCTTCTCCCACTCGCGGATGACTTTGTCTAGGACGAGGTTGAAAAGAAGCGGAGATAAGCCGTCACCTTGTCGGACGCCAGTTTTAATCAGGAATGGTTCAGAGATCTCCACCATGAATTTAACTTTGGAGATAGTGTCAGTGAGTGTTGCCTTGATGAGGTTGAGGGTCTTGGAATCAAGCCCCAGTTCCTCAAGAATAACGAAGAGAGACTGTCGATCAACCGAGTCGTACGCTTTCCTGAAGTCAACAAAAATGCAGATGACTGGTTTGTTCCTCAATGCCTTGTATTTAAGAGTTGCCTTCAAGTTGAATATTTGTTCTGCACACGAGCAACCAGGGCGGAAGCCTGCTTGATATTCGCCAATACTTTGTTCAAGTTGTTCTTGCGTTCTCTTCAAAAGGCAAGCTGAAAGAATTTTGTATGTCTCTTGGAGAAGAGAAATGCCCCTGTAATTGTTCAAATCAGTCCTATCTCCTTTTCTGTGTATTGGGTGGATGAGGGCTCACTTCCAGTCCTGAGGTAATTCTTCCGATTTGAGTGAGTTCCTTGAGGGAGTTAAGTCCAAGATTTTTCAGAAGTTCCACAATGATGCCATCTTCTCCAGAGGTCGAATTGTTTTTAAGTTTGAGAATGTGGTCGCGGATTTCTTCCTCTGTTGGTGGTGGAGAGTCTGGGAAAGTGTGCCTTGGGGGTTCTTGAGGGAATCTTGTGAGGGGCTCTGGACAGTTGAGGAGATCAGCAAAGTACAGTGCTAGTTCCTGACAATTTTCCTGATTAGTGAGTGCATGTTTTCCATCTGATCTTTTGAAAGCCAGGTTTAGAGGAGCATACCCATGGATTGTCCTCCGAATTCCCTGTAGAAATCTTGTGTGTTGTAGTTACGAAAGTTATCTTCAATTGAGTTGAGTTGTTGCTTCAAGTGTTTTCTCTTGACCTGCCTGATGATTTTGGCTACTCATTTTCTAGTTTCATTGAAATATGTTTAGTTTCTTGGTGATTTCATGCTGTTGTATTTCTGGAATGCTTCTTTTCGTTCCTTCAAGGCATGTTCACATTCAAAATTCCACCAAGGGTGGTTTTTTTTTTTTTTCAGGGGAATTTGCTCTCGAGCTTTCTGAATGATTTTGTTGCGGAATTTCTCCCAGGTGCCTGCATGTTCGCTTTCCCACACTTCTTGCAGATTAGTGTTTCCAATCTGTGTTGTGTCAAACTTCGGTATGTGTGGCCTCTTATGGTGAATTTTCTTCGGGGTGAATTTTACCTTGATTCTCACTAGGTAGTGATTGGAATCTACATTTGCTCCTTGGCGTACCTGTACATCGTGTACCTTTCTCTGCATGGGATGAGAGATGGCAATGTGATCGATTTGATATTCACCAATCCCTGAAACGGGAGACCTCCAGGTCTTCTGTTTCCATGGTGACTTTCTCAGAGAAGTTGACATGATTTTAAGATTGTTTTGTTGACACAGTTCAATGAGTCTCAATTTGTTTTTGTTAGTGAATTTGTGAGCAGGGAATCTATCAACAGTTTTCTGGTGTTCTTTCTTTTTTTACAATTTTTAATTTAATTTTTTCATGAAATTTAATTAACATGTTAGAGTAAATTTGTAATTAGGTAGATAATACTTCTTTTAAAAGCACTACGTATAGATTTTTCTGTACACAATTTATATAAGGAGGTGTGTCGTACTAAAGTTTGTGTAATTTTTATGTTCTAAAATATTGGACTTAAAAATCCCCACTACTTGAAAAAATTCTGCAATCAAAAAATTCCATAAGCAGGTTTCTTAATATAGCTCTGATACTTATACCATACAAATTTTGTTACATTTGGCAGAATATTATGGGATAAAAATGGGACTTACATGTAAAATTACAACTGGCAAACAAAGCATTATTACAGTGATAAATTGTTTGAATTCAGCAGAATAACTTCGTGACAAGAAAAAGAAACTCGATCCTTTCAATTTCAGTCAAAACCAAATTCGCCAAAATGATCAAAATATCGATTTTAATCTCTGGAGTGTCGCCTTAAGCTTTCAGAGAAAAGCTTGTTCAACGGTTTCCAGACGATTAAGAAGAATATCATTGAACTTTCATCACTTTCAGCTTTCTGGTTGCTGTTGTTATGACAGCACCTGAAGATTATGATGAGGGAGAAGAAAACGGCACATTATTTTAAAAAATTTTGATCTTTTATGTACGCTTCATTACTTGCACATAAAACAAAAATTAAAGCTTTTTATTTGGTTAGTATCTTCCCTCCTAAAATTATAATTCAGGGATTATTGTGTATATATGGTATTATCTCCTACCTAAAACATTCATAAGACTATTGTACTAGTTCTAGTTAGTTTAGCAGTACTCACCCACTGATCTAGCATGTTCACTGTTGAGAGGAACTGCTTGGTAGCACAGCACTCGGTCCAGCTCCAAGGTAAGTACCAGTGCAGCTAAACACTTGAGATGGTCACTATGAAGCAATTGTTCCCCACTGACTACTAGTGGCTTCTCGTGCATATACTGATTCTGTACCAACATAGGCAACACTTGGAACAAGGTCCGCAAGCACGGTGCACTCTGCAGTCCTGGAATACCTTGTTTTAGAAGGGAACTGCGAGCAGCAGCCAGAACGCGATCCTTCAGGAAGTTCTTGCTTGTATAGTGCACAATGCGGACATCCTAAAATACAGAGGCAATTTCAATTTGTGATTGGTGGCCATTTTTTTTTTTTTATGGGGAAGTATACCTACATAATCATTCCCTCATTTCATAATTAGATACAGAACAATACACTGGAAATGGAAATAAGTGTACAATTGAATTGAGCATCAAACAAGCACCATTACCCCATACCAGGCCCATATTTTACATTTTTGTCACTGGCCCATTAACCCCTTAACTGGGGAATAGTTTCATTAACATCAACCAGCCAGTGGATAATTATTCAGCGCAACGCGCACTTTTGGAATGGGTACAGTAGCGTGCGGCAGATGTAAATACAAAAAACAAAAACAAACACCATGGCACTACAGCCCTTAAAGGGCCTTGGCCTACCAAACGACCGCTGCTCAGCCCGAAGGCCTGCAGATTATGAGCTGTCGTGTGATCAGCATGACGAATCCTCTCGGCCGTTATTCTTGGCTTTCAAGACCAGGGCCGCTATCTCACCGTCAAATAGCTCCTCAAATTCTAATCACGTAGGCTGAGTGGACTTCGAACCAGCCCTCAGGTCCAGGTAAAAATCCCCGACCTGGCCGGGAATCGAACCTGGGGCCTCCGGGTAAGAGGCAGGCATGCTACCCCTACAGCACGGTCCGGCATAGATGTAAATACTCAACAGAAAAATATATTTTACTTGATTTATTTAAATTATGAGTGATATAGTAGAAATTCAACAGCATTATGTTATTACCGTTTTTCTTGTAAACCCGTAAATTATACATATATACACAATGTGTTCATACAAAACTGAATTTAAAAAGTGTTCCTTTCATTATTATGATGACATTTTTCAAGTTTTCAGATATGCACCAATAGGTTCTACATACTTTCTGGTTCATAGGTGATTCAGAAATTGCGCACAGTGTGGTAAATACGGAAGCAAGGGCAAGCACAAAGTGCCACGTCACATTCCTCACAGTAGTAGACAGTTTTCCGTCGCCTCTGGTTTGACAGGCATACAACACAACGTTTTCTTGAGTGATTCCTACATCCGGTCGGCAGATTCTCAGATAATTCAACATCTTTCCTAACCAAGCCATTATCACGTCACACGGAACAGTTTACCATCATATACAGTCCAATTTACAAAACATTATCAGAACATGGACAATGGAGTTCGCAGAACAACTGTATCGTAGCAACAACAACAACAACGATGACAACAACTCGCAAATTTAGTTATTTCAATGTACATATACACGAATAAATTATTTACGAAGAATTTGGCGTGGACCGTACGAGGCAACACGAGACAGCTGTTGGACTGCCGCCTAGGCGCGATTTACCCAAATGGCGGGAGACCGGATAGAAATGAATAGGACAGCAATAATCACATCTAATATGAATGGAATTTGTTTTAAATTACGATAGTAGAGGGCAGAAGTGATTAAGAATAGTCAGACGCCTATAGGAAGCTAACCCTACGTAAGAACACATTTAGAAGTACAAGAACGCCTAAAGGCGTCAAACCCAATACTCGTGCGACAGCTGTTGACGCCTTTAGGCGTCAAACCCAGTTAAGGGGTTAACTAAATGCTGCCCCACCACCATCTCCCAACAAAATTGCTATCATATGAAAATAATCAAAAGAAATAATAAATATGAAAATTTAAATCATTAAAGAGGAAAAATATAACAATTCAAAAGTGATTAAAGCTGTGGTAGGTTTCAGTTACCAATATAAGGCCACTGCTGAAGATGTTTTTTCACACATTCTATTGGACAAAGGTATTGATCACCCCGTAATAATCTATGGATTTTAAAAGAATTCACTCTCAGAAGAGGAAAGGCATATAAGCTTTCTTTAGGCAAAGAAAAATGAAGATATGTTTTGATTTGTTGTGATGACGAAAATGAACATTCAGTGGAGCCGTCGGATAGAGGGTTCACAAGTACAAATGTAAACTTATGTTCACGTATGGGTATACATATTTCAAATCCTTTCATCGAATCAAAATGCACGAAACAAGTGTTATTTGCCTCTGAAGTATTATGATCTGCGCAGTAACAATAAGGAAGTTACAAGCATAAATTCTGCAATATAACTGCGTGACAGTATAGTCTGGTCTGACATCAAACATCATTACCTATTTGAAGTTTCAATGACCATTCTTTAAAGAAGATTCTAATAAAAGTTTATGGCATAGCAAGAAATGTTGGCTTGAAAGAAAAATGTTCCCCCTTATCGAAAGTTGCCACGCTGGATCATTGTCCCCTTTGAAAATATGCTCCATCTTCTTCTTCATGTGCCATGTCTCTGCAGAATGCTGGCAATCAGTAGCATGATCTAATGTTTGTTGATAAGCTGTCCTGAATAGAGTAAGCTTCGTCTCCCCAAACCACTGGCTCAAGTCGCCGAGCTATAATGTTCTACTTCATCCCAAACCATGTTTACCATTCATTTTTGCTTGGAGTATTACTTGTAAAAGGTGGTATTTTCTGTTCTGCATCATATGACCAAAGTATTCCAGCTTCCCTTTCTTGAAGGTAGCAAGAATTTCTCGTTTTTGGTCATAGTGTCACGCTGTCTTAATGCTAGCAATGTCCGGCTCCTTGACTAAATGGTTAGCATGCTGGCCTCTGGTTACAGGGGTCCCAGGTTCGATTTCCGGCAGGGTTGGGAATTTTAACCATAATTGGTAAATTCTCCTGGCATGGGGACTGGATGTATGTACCATCTTCATTGTCATTCCATCCTCATCATGACATGCAGGTCGCCTACGGGCGTCAAATCAAAAGACCTGTATCAGGCCTCTTCGGAGGCCACATGCCATTATTATTATTATAATTAATGCTAGCAATATTTGGATAAGTATTTCTCTGCTCTAGTGGCAATGATCAACTCGTGCAATTCAACAAAGTCCACCTTTTTGACTCATTGCATGAAGCTAATTTAAATGTGGTATTGATCTTGCGGAGTTTATCTCACCATAATTGGTAAATTCCCCTGGCATGGGGAGTGGGTGTATGTGCCGTCTATTGTCATTCCATCCCCATCACGACGCGCAGGTCGCCTACGGCACTCAAATCAAAAGACCTGTATATTTTTACAATGATTTTATCTGCATGAGTAGTTTATTTCACAAAGCCACTCATGTTATCGAAACAGACTTTCAACGTATTAGGTCGTGTTACGTACATGTAGTACGTGTTGAAGAGATGTTAAGTACAGAACAAAAATGGCCAGCCGGACACCAGTGGGATCCGAACCCACAACCTCCCGATTTCGCGTCGGTTGCTCTACCAATTGAGCTATGGTGGCCTAGGCCATCTTTGTTCTGTTGAAAGGATCTGAGCTACAGGTCTGGCACTGCTGCTAGCACACTGTAGAGTGCGTTTAAGTCGCCCGTTGTGGGGCATGTCAATGAATATTGAATTTTCACGACCGCATTGTAATCGAAACAGACTTTCAACGTATTAGGTCGTGTTACGTACATGTAGTACGTGTTGAAGAGATGTTAAGTACAGAACAAAAATGGCCAGCCGGACACCAAATGGCGGGAGACCGGATAGAAATGAATAGGACAGCAATAATCACATCTAATATGAATGGAATTTGTTTTAAATGACGATAGTAGATGGCAGAAGTGATTAAGAATAGGTTGTGGGTTCGGATCCCACTGGTGTCCGGCTGGCCATTTTTGTTCTGTACTTAACATCTCTTCAACACGTACTACATGTACGTAACACGACCTAATATGTTGAAAGTCTGTTTCGATTACAATGCGGTCGTGAAAATTCAATATTCATTGACATGCCCCACAACGGGCGACTTAAATGCACTCTACAGTGTGCTAGCAGCAGTGCCAGACCTGTAGCTCAGATCTTTTCAACAGAACAAAGATGGCCTAGGCCACTATAGCTCAATTGGTAGAGCAACCGATGTGAAATTGGGAGGTTGTGGGTTTGGATCCCACTGGTGTCCGGCTGGCCATTTTTGTTCTGTACTTGCCATCTCTTCAACATGTACTACATGTACCTAACACGACCTAATACGTCGAAAGTCTGTTTCGATTACAATGCGGTCGTGAAAATTCAATAACCACTCATGTTATATTAAATCTGTGCAATCCATGGGCGCAGTGATATTTTAACCTGTGCAACATTTGGACGTTGTGATTCACATCATATTCATGTTAATTTACTTTAAAGACTCAAGTTAACTACAAAACATCAACATCTCATGCTACAAGATGTATATACTTTTTATCTAATGGTTTTATCATGTCCCTACCATATTTTTAATGACTGAAGATGTCTCGAAAGTGGGACGAAATATGTATCATTATATTTTAATGTAGTCTTATTAATAATGACGATTTATGGTATTGTAAATGTGGAACATCTGATGTAAGGATTTCACAAGTTAACAATACAATCTACTACAGACTTTGAGAATATTTTCTCAAAAACCACTACAGTTAAAGTTTGGAATATCAATTTACCCTCAAAAGACAAAGACAAAAAGACAAAGTCACCTCTGTACAGGCCATGAAGGCCCTTGGAGGAGTGAAAGGTAAAGGCTTCTACCATTGTTAACCGTGGCACGTGATGGGGTAGAGTGGTTAGCTCTACGCCCGGCTGCCTTTGCCCCCAGGAATTAACCTGGTACTTATTTTTGGTGTAAGCTGAGTGAACCTCAGGGCCATATGCACCTCCGGAAGTGGAAATCTCGTTTCTTAAATTTTCCGACTTCCTGACGGGGATTCCAACCCACGTCCTTCCGGGCGAACCGAGCACGCCTTTACCGCCTTGGCCAGGCAGCCCCTTTTACCCTCAAAAGGGTGTATCAAAAGATGCTAAACATATGTACATTCATAAACAGAAAGAATGTCGAACCGTACAAAAGGGAAGGGAAGATAGCAAAGTCAGGCATGCAATGGGAGGAAGCTCCTGCATAATTACATTAATTCTGATTTTTTTTTTTTTTTAAAGAAAGTCCGTTAAACAACTTGAGGAAGCATTGGTTGAATAGGTGACAAACATTCACATGCACTATCCTACATCCAGTTACTTCTTACATTTCAAATCTTAATAGTCAAAAAGAGAATGAGAGCATCCTGCATTCGTAAACAGTTTGTAGTCACTGGAGCACATAAGCACGGTCAGTCTATCACAGAAGAAATTTCTGGCCAGAGAGAAGGAGTTACCCTCTAGGTGGCCTGACCTTCCCCCTCAGGGAGGGGAATGAAAACTTTTCATGATGATGATCACAGAAGTGTCAAGCCTGAAGGCCTGTGAGAAGCTAAGTCCCAAAACATAGTAAATGTTGCCTCTTTTTCTCACCAAATAACATGTAGAAGTCCGTAATGGCTGGGAAATAAAGCAGGCGTGTGAAACACGCGGTGCAGCCCTCCAAACCACACTGTAGTCAAAAGTGGGCTGATTGACTGGTGGGTTAGGTGGGACTTATATTGTACATTGTTCAGAAAAAAATAGTTGAAAGTGGTGTCTTCAATTTCTTCTAGAACAGGGAGTGATGTCAAGGGTGACATAGAGGCAGGCTGGTGATCAGCTGTAAAGTGACGGTGGAAGATAGCTGATGGGGAAGTGGCGAGATTGGAACAGAGGAAAACAGCGTGAATGCAGACAAGGTGAAGTTTTGTCTGGAATTTTTCTAGGTGAACTTTACAATACAGTGCACAACTTCTATGTTGGTCATTTTAGCTGCCCAAGGTATCTTTAGCATCCTTCAGTACGTCCACACTTCAAACACTTACAATCTCTTGCACATGGTCTCAGTTAATGTCCATGCCTCAACGCCATATAGTAGGATGCTGAAGATGTAGCACCAGAGTAGTCATGTTTCTAGTCTAATGGCAAGGTCACGGCTTGTCAAACGTTTTCTAAGTTTCCGAAAAGAAGTTCTGGCCTTCTCAATTCTGCAATGGATCTCAGGAGCAAGGTCCTAATCATCATTAATGTGAAATCCCACATATTTAAATGCTGCCTCTCTTGCGATCCGGTCTTTTCCTGCTTTGAGACTGCTCCGAATACCATCTTCTTTCCTAGTTACAACCATCCACTTGGTCTTCTTTACATTCAGCCTCAAGCCCATGGTGTTGCTGGCTTCAATGACAACATTAAGTAGTTCCTGTAGATCTTGGAAACTGGTTGCAAGTAGGACAGTGTCACTGGCATACCTGCTATTATTTATGATGACTCCGTTAACCACAACTCACTGAGTCTTTTCGCACAGAGCATCTTGAATAAACCTTTAATGAATAGATGTTGTAAACCACTGATGAAAGAATGCAGTCTTGGTGGACTCCTTTTCATAACTTACACTTCTTTCGAGACACAACCATCGACTCTTATACCAGCACTCTGGTTCCAATATACATTATTAACAATAAAGATTTTCTGTCTATCAAGCCCTAATTCTCGAAGAATGTTCATGAGCTTGTTATAGCAGACTGTAACAAAAGCGCCATACTTGCCATTAAAAAAAGAATATTAGATTTCCACCAACTGAAAAAAAAGTTGGCACAAGTTGCGATCCCAAATGCAAAAATGTTTTGGTTTGCATGTAAAAGTTTTACATGTACATTACAAAAATGTGCACAATATTTGCCATTGACAATTACACTGCACTTTACAATCATGTGTATGTTCAGTTACAAAGTTCAAAACATGGGTTGGTATGGATGGTAGCTCTTGACAAAAGATTAATAAATGGATGAACATTTCCACAGAGTGTAAAGTGCCACAAATAGAGTTGCTTATCACAGTAGGAGCACTTCACGAATGCCTGCATTAAGCAGTATTCCAAGACACACTGCTTTTGAACATCAAAAATACGTTCTGGCAGTGTTTTAAATCTCTGCGGTCAGAAGTCATATCTAGCTACAGTCCAGGAGTACCGAACAAAGTCTGTGAAGACTGGAGAACAGAACAGATTGTGTAGAATACACATCAGCAACGAAACTGAATTCTTATTACACTGAAACTGAATTCCTCGATGATGGTGTGAACTGATAGTTGTTAAGGATACAGTAATCCTCAATCTGCTTCGCCTGAATTGTCGGAAGAATAGCACACCAAGTGGCTGAATGTAAGGTGTGCACCCAGGAGGGATGGTCTTGACTGTATACACCATGTTTTGAGGTTAGATAGCATCAATATGAGTTCTGTCACAATATGTTCCGAGTGAATCAACCAGAAGAAGAGACTCCTTCACTGCAAATGGGAAGTAGACTTCTTGAAAGAATTGTATCAGGATTTGTTCATGATTAGGTTGGACTTCGAGGCAACTTGAATCAGATTTTGTGGTTTCAGCATGTGTTGCACCACTTGCACTCCAAACTGACCTATAGGTTCCTGGTAAATTACCAGCATCTTTGGAAACATGTATCCACTTTACAAGTCATTAATCTCATTTTTTGCTCCGTATTAACTACAGTGATCACATTCAATTGACAAAGTATACATTTATTGTTCACCTATTCAATACCTACAGTAGGTGAGTGAGTAGTGAGTGATGAGTGAAGTTCTTTCCATATACCACTTTGATCGACATTATAAATCTGTAAAGTTCCATTGTATTCATTAACGACATTACCTCACTGCAAAATTCATCACATATTCCAGGTTCTAGTGGTTACACATTTTGTTATTGCCTGTGTCTCTGTTTAAACCTTGCAACCCATCCATGGATAGATCCAGTGAATCGAGTCAGTCTATTTCTGGGGCCTTTTCCAAACCCCACGCATGAATATCCCTATAATATAAAACGAAAGCTGAAAGGTTTCCATATACTCAATATTTCTTCTTCTTCTTCTTCTTCTTCTTCTTCTTCTTCTTCTTCTTCTTCTGAGACCACATTGAATCACTTTTATCAACCCTTTGGTTTGTCGATTTCTTGGTAGGAACTGTCCGAGCCCTGCAGTCCTCCCAGTACTTCTTCATACGTGTTGACATTCTTGTGCAGAGAATATCCTAGTTGAGATTTTCTTCTTTGTAAGTATAACCTAAGGAAGCTTAAACTCTTTACTTGTCTGGCACCGAATATCAACAACACATGCTTGCTACATAAATTTTATCTATCTACAATTCATGTCTTGCCTTAACTTTAATAATTTTGACTGATGATGGTCTCTGGCAAAACCAAAACTAGTTTCATCAAACATACATAACTTTTTTAGATTACAATAAATAGTATTGAAAATGAAATGGCGTATGGCTTTTAGTGCTGGGAGTGTCCAATGACATGTTTGGCTCGCCAGGTGCATTTCTTTTGATTTGACATCCATAGGCGACCTGCGCATCGTGATGAGGATGAAATTATGATGAAGACGACACATACACCCAGTCCCTGTGCCAGCAAAATTAAACAATGATGGTTAACATTCCCGATCCTGCTGGGAATCGAACCCGGGACCCCTGTGACCAACGGCTAGCATGCTAACAATTTAGCCATGGAGCCGGACAATAAATAGTACTGAATAGGTGGAAACCTTTTAGCTTTTGTTTTATATTATATTGCTCTTCAATATGGAATAATATGAAATTTATTACCTACGAATATCCCCATCGTGAACATTAGCGCCTAGAACAGTTCTTGTCAACCTGAATTTTTCACCTACATAATCGTCGAGCACATGAATTTTTGAGCTCTGGCCCATCTCCCCTTTCTCTACAACATGACGTAAATATTGTAGATGATGTATGTATGTATGTATGTATGTATGTATGCATGTATAAATAAAACTAACCTTGGATCTACCAAAACACACAGCCAGACCCATATCCCCCAACCATGCGAGGGACTGTACACCTCCAGTGCCTGTTTGAGTCTGCAATAGGCTGCCATCCTGAAGTGACCAGATGTTAACAACTCCACTTGGACCTTTGAAGCAGCCTACAACAAAAACATATATGAGCTACACACAGTAATATCACCTTTCCTATTTGATCATGACTAAAAGAAAGGACAAATAAATAAACATAAACAAAATAGAAGAAAAGGCAAGATTTGTAATCAAGTAATTTATCAACAAGCTCAACTTAAACAGTGACTACGTGAAATATTATCTAAGGTGGTTTGCCACTTGAAGTGGTTGGAACCACAATGAATTGCAAGAAAGTGGCGGGAAACCATAGTTGAAGGCAAGATGCAGAGGAACAAGGGCTGAAATGGCAGCAGATCCAGCAGGAAGAATCCTACCTAGACAGATACAAGTGAGAAGCCCACTGCACCTGGGCAAAAGGAAATCATTAATGTTAAATTTTCTACATGGCTTTTTAAATATATATAATGGCTATGTTACTATGAGAATTCAAGCACATTTTCAGCATGTGAAATTATTGTTCAATAAAAAAGTGGGGAAAAGATGCACAGATAAGTAAAGACAACTGCAAAGTATTGATCAAAGAATGTTAGGCTCAGAGTGTGCTAGTATTTCAAAAGAACTGTTAAATGAGGTACACCTAAGGCTGCCAGACATCCTCCTTTTTCTGGGCATGTCCCCTTTTTAGGTCTGGGTTATTTTTTTTTTACTAAGTCCTCTAGTTTTTTCTCTTCTTAAAATGGCCTAACGTCAAATTTATATCCAAGAAATCAATAGTACTTGTGTTAAAAATATTAGAATATTGATAGTAAGAAGTATGAACTGATTTTAAACAGTTCATAGATGATCGAACGTTGGTATTATTATTTTCGGGTCTTTATAAGATCACAGCACTGAAAGAGAGATCATATTACGCGTATATAGGTATTCTCTATTTTGTGGAATAATCTCTTTGTTACAAAAATTAATTTGTGTATGTGTCTTTGCATGCTTCTTAAACAGTCTAAGCTTAGTAAGTTGTGTTTGTTGTTGTGTTAAGTGAATTTTTAAAACTTTCACTGTGTGGTAGATATGCCAAAATGAAAGTGTATATTCAATGAAGAACGAAAATCTAAATTTAAGTGCTTTAGGAATGGGAGGAATGAAAATGATGCAGAATGTTCAGTGTGCCTTCTGGGCATGTATATTTCTGTTGGATAATCACCATACAAAACCATGTGAACATGTTCAAACAAACTCTAACAAACACACAAAATAGCATTGAGGTGAATATTCAAGAAAAGTGACAATGTTTTTTTACTTCAAAAGACAATGATAAAAATAATGTTACTGTGTTTTATACTGCCGTACATTGGCACAGTTTCAAGACGATTGTAGTGAAATATATCTGTGGCAGCTGCATTCCTTGGCAAGTATTTTCCACACATATTGAAAAGGCGGACAAATCTCTTGTAGAAGTAATTCATTGTTTGGAGACTGTGCTTAAGACTCTTGGAGTTATTAGGAAAACAAAAAACGAAGGAAATAAATGGAAATCAAACATTTTCAGACAGTAAGTTTTTAAAATGTATGTAGCATGTATCAAATATTTAGAACTGTAGCTTAAACCTTTGGAAGAGTTTGGGTGTTTCATATGGATAAGGCTCACAGGAAGTTTGTTGCGGGATAATGTGGAAGCTTGCATAATATATCTTAATGAGAAGAATGTGTGTAGAGATGATGCCAAAGCCTTTGAGCAATTCTATAACTTGAAATGCAGATATCCCTTGCTGTATGAGATTAATTTGTTCTGAGTAAATATCGTGTAATATGAAAATGAGTGAAGTGAATGTACTGTATTATAATATGGGTTGGATAAAAGAGGGACTATTTCAAGGAAAAAATGTAAAGCCTATGAGTTTTAAAGTTTTTTATTCATGCCATTAGTACAGTGTGAAACTCTATGTATGTACCTAACCTTGAGTGATCTAGTCTGTAATTGTTTCGGTTGCAAAAATGTATATATCTATATATATAAAATACAATTTTATATAATTGAGGTAGGTAACTAGGATCTTGTAGATTCTTTAGAACAGTTGACGTAAAAAACAACTCTGAAGAGAAAAATGGATCACTAAGCTATTCACCGAGTTCCGTCGGCATTTGAAAGCACAGTGCCGGACAATGAATATGTTGATGATATATATGTTAATTCCCATAGGGAATCTGAAACATTTGTCCCGAATGAGCACACGAGGGCGAAACGCTGGCAACCAAGAATGAGTTAGCTGGAAAATTTATAATGTCCAATAACGGACCATTTATATTGAATTACAATGAATATGTTGCGCTGATCTTCAGGAGCTAGTAATCTGCTTCAATTAGAGACTCGTCTTCGACTTCTACACAATTCTGGGACTTCATATTTACTAAACTGTACTGTGACTTCGCGCTTGATAGTATATGCAGGCTGGCTCACTTAACTGTTCTCCGCTTCTCACAAACATTTTGAGACAGTGACGAACTTTGCGTGTGTTGTACTACTATTCAGAAGATTGCGCCTTAAGCGACTGACCTGCTACTTCTTCTAAATTTTACAATTTAAAACTGTGCAGTGCCTATCCCCTTTACCTTATATTGCTTCTTTAACTATTTTTGTTAGGGACTCATTCTTAATTTCTTATTTACCTATGCATTGTCTTTGCATTTTACTCGGCTGATGATGACCCAGACTGGGGTCGAAACTGGTACTGCTTCTGCTTATAATTAAATAGGAATGTAAAAATCACATTTCTTATTTACTTGTATTGAATAGGTTGAACTACGTTATTTGTTATTTCAATTTAATTGTGATACAGTTCAATACGCAACATCATGACATTTTTATCTTTATAGTGAGAACGCATATAATGAGGGATGGCTGTAATAATCTGTTACTAAAATTGAGAGGGAGGATTTCAGAAAATTGCCATTTTCATTTAAAATAAGTAAAACACTTAAAACAAAATAACAATGCATAATTTCATTCAGAGTGGCTTATAAGCTCAAACCCAAGATAACACATGGTGTAGTTCACTTGTGAAGTCATACCGTTTAACACCAGCCATATCCTCAAGTAAACTATCAATTAGTTATTGCAAGGTGATGGTAACTGTTGAATAAGTGTAATATCAACATTTTTAGTGAACATCGTGACTCTAAAAGCAGTACAATCGAAGACAACATTATTCAAAGATCGCATGAATGAGTTTCACAAACGACTGGAACAAGCAACCATGGCTGCAGGCAGGGCCGCCAACCCCACGGAACAATTGAACGCTCTGCACTCGAACTTCTGCAAATTTCAGGCATCTGTAAGTGCTGAGCTAGTATCCATTAAGCAAGAACTCTCAGCACTTCAGCTGAGAGCTAACAAACAAGATGAGATACTGGATGCTCAAGAGCAGTACTCCAGGAGGAGTTGTCGTCTTCTTCATGGTGTTAGTGAGGGTCCTAGTGAGGATACAGCTGCAAAAGTCTAAAACACTGTGAAGAAGAAACTAAACATAGAACTGATAATGGCCAACATTCATTGGTGTCACAGACATGGAGACCATAAGAGGACAGTGGCAGATGTAGTGGCTAATGCAGAAAGACCCATAATTAATTGTAAATTTGTTAGGTATCATGAGCACAAAACAGTGAGGCATGCTAAAAGGGCTCTAAAGGGTATTCAGTTGTTATTAACTGCCTTACTCAGACAAGCAAGGAGATGATACACAAAGCCAGGGAAGTGTGGGCAGGCAAGCTTGGTCACAAGATGGGTGTGTCATTTTAACAGACAGTGGATAAAAAAAATTACGTAAATACCTGGTGAACTACTTGGTGAACAAGATTCTGTTCTGCAAAGGGTTGGTGCAAAGATGATCAATCCACTACCGTATGGCTGTATTATCTTGTATTGATCTTAGGATAGGTTTATGTTATTTCAGTTAATTTTTATGCTGTGTGTGTGTGTTGAGTGCAAGGACAAGTTGGTGATTCATCTACAGACGTATGAAGGTAAGATGCATACCTTCTCTCCTGGCTAATGCTTTTATTACAGAGTTCTGTATGACCTCCCTCTAAGTGTGGCAATGACCTTCAGCTAGATAGCGGACCTGTTCCTTTCTGTTCCGCACCCTATCAGCACTTTCTCCCATCACTACCTACACTTTGTAACACGCTAGAGAAAGTATTCAAGACAAGACGTCATTCGATGAACTGCATTAATAAAAATTCACAGTCTGTCCCAGCCCAAACTGACAGGCTTAGAGTTCTACTTCAAGAAAGCAATGGGCATATTACTGGAGTGAGTGAAATTTGGTTGAGGAAGTCCATTCCTTGTAGATTGGTTGAGATAAATAGATATCATCTATGCAGGCATGACAGAGTTGACTGCAGAGGAGGATATCAGTTGTAAATTAGTTTACACCTCTATCCGCTCTGCTGAGCTGAGACCCAAGTTCATGTTTGCTGAGGCAATCATTTCCCCAGTAAAGGTATTAATTGGTGATATCTACAGGCCCCCGTGAGTAGGACATATGACTGACTTTGAAGACATTCTAAACCGACTATTACCAACTTATGAACATGTATTAATAATCAAGGACTTCAATACTGACATATTACAGCAGACACATGAAACAAAGCAACTGCTAAATATATTCTAGTCATGTAACATGACAGTACTACCACTTTCTAATTCTCTTTTTTTTTTTTACAATTGGCTTTACAAGTAATAGGTATATGATATGTTTAGCCCATATTGTCAACTTTGAACAGTTTAAAGATATTAACATTAAGAGTTCAACCTTTACAATATTCACAAAAGTTTTTATTCTTAATGCAAAGTTATAGGTACATGTTTTGTCCCCAAAGAGGGAAATAAGTAAGTATGTTAAAGGTGGAACTTTTAATATTAATATCTTTAAATTGGCTTTACATCACACCGACATAGATAAGTTCTTATGGCAACGATGGGATAGGAAAGGGATAGAAGCCGGAAGGAATTGGCCATGTCCATAATTAAGGTACAGCCCCAGCATTTGCTTGGTGTGAAAATGGGAAACCACAGAAAATCATCTTCAGGGCTGCAGACAGCAGGATTCGAACCCACTACCTCCCAAATGCAAGCTCACAAGTGTTACTACCACAGCCGACTAACAATACTATCGTAACCACCTCGTCATCTCATACCCTTCTTGATTTAATGGTTATGAATAATTCTCATAAATTTTTTTACACATGGACAGATTCCTATGCCATGCATTTCTAAGCATGACTTGATATCCCTGTCATGTTCTCTTAAAGTACCAAAATATAAAATGAAATATATCTTTCAGAGAAATTAAACATATAAATATGTGTGACTTTAGACTGGATACTTCCAATTCCACTAGGGAGAACATAATAAACATAGATGACACTGATATGAAACTACAAAAGTTCAAGTTCCTTTTACTTCATCTTCTCGACAAGCATGCTCCAAAATGTAGATTAAAGTATCTCGACCTCCCTCCACATGGCTAACTGATGATGTTAATGCAGAATGTCCCATTGAGATTCATTACATCGGCTGAATACATGAACCAATTTTCCTTATGTGCTTGAACAGTATCAGGCTCTGCACAACAAACATTAGAGTAGTAATCCTAAATAAGAAATTCTCTCGCTACCAACAGCTAGCCAATAAATTGAATGCAGGAAACACATGGCTTTGTTCCATGGCAATAGGGAAACATGAACAGTGAGTTATCCAAGTGCATTATTTGAATACTGTAAATGCACCTTCTTGGATGCACTTTGGAAATAGTTTTTTTCTTTTTTCATGGCATTTGAAAGGTTTAAACTGTGAATGAAGGTTAACTGCATGCACTAACGGGCCTTAGAACATTTTGTAACGCGGCAAGGGTTGGTACTTCTGAATTACGAATTGATGGTTAATTTGAAATCATGTAATTCGAAGTCCGATTTTTGAGTCCCAACGACTTTGAATTAACGAGGTTTTACTGTATTAGCTTTCATCTTTGTATGATCTGTTTTTCCTCTCATATACAAGAAGGGATGAGTCTGATAAATTGTGTGAGCAACTATGAGCATCTGAACAACAGTATTTTTTGATTGGCTGATTTCCTACATTTCGTATCACTCAACACGTTCAGTGCTGCCTGATGCATATGTGTATCACCTGGTTTCCACAATACATGCTGATAAAATGCATGAGCGTCATTCTAAGTGATCCAGTTTACAGAAGAAAACCTATCAGCTGTGGTTAAATTTGTAGGTGAATTAAGAAGGCAGTGAATGTGTTACTGCTCTTTGTTCGGAATAATCGTAAGCCTAGAAGCATGGACCTTCCTAGCTCTTATGTTATTGTTTAATGGAATGTTTAATTTTGCTTACATGAATGGTTCCAGTATATTAAACATCATCTAGTTTTTATGTGTACACAAGAACCTTGTTTATCTGGATTAAAAGGGACCAAAACTGATCCGATTATCGAAAATCCGGATAATCCCGGAAACACTAAAAAACAAATACAGTACATGTTATATAATCTATTAACACAAGTTGTACGCTAATACCTTTTTTCAATTGTACAAAAAATATCAGAACACTTTTCTTACAGTTATGACTATGTTTTATGCACTAAAATATTGTGCGAGTGTTTTTCTGTTAAACATTTGAAGAGCGTTTTGCGCACAGCCCGATCACAGAGACGCTTTACTAACAACAGTTCTGCCGCTGTGGTTTCAGTCAAGGATTTTCAATAGGTCTTCAGTTTGTCCAGCTGCACTGTTGTCTCTCCATGAGTCATTGTTTCTTCTGATGCAGTACTGGTTCCATCTTTGAAATTCGCCATCAGTGAATTAATAGTGCGTTGCATTCAGAAGAGCGTGGGTTCAAATCCCACCTCGGCTGCCTTGGTAATGGTTTTCCAGCGTTTCCCATTCTCAATTCCAGGTGAACGCTGGGATGGTACCATTGACAGATCATGGCCAAATTACTCCCAATTCCTGTCGTTAACTATCATTGGCAGAAAAGACATTCAAGGAGAGTAGATGCTGTAAAAGAAATACTGTAGAAGTAAAATTAAAATTTTTATTATTTTTGATCCGGATAAACCGGAGATACGGATTAACGAGGGCCAGATAAACGAGGTTCTTGTGTACATTATGTTTAATTTTCATTGTAAATGAAACCTGTAAAAGGGGTTCAGAATCATACTGTACGCGAGTAGAAAGAAGGTAGTTTGAAGGAACTGACATCCCAGTATGCTGACAAGACAGGTTCTTGTTTTTAAAATGTACTAGCTGACCAGAGGGAAGGATGGTAAGGAACACGTGATAGTTTTATCATGCGCAGATAGTGACGTAACAGAAAAGCTGCCTCTTTTAACAGCGAGAAAATTTGCAAAGCCGCAATGTTTTAAAAACAAGTAACAAAAACTCATGGATCAAAAAGAAGTTCTTTGAAAATTGGTTGAGAGGAACTGACACAAAAATGGGTACGAAGGGTAGGAAGATCCTCCTACTTGTGGGCAGAGATATGGTGCACCCTCCTGAAACATTAAAACTGAGAAATGTGACTAGAATTTTTCCACCCATATTGGACCAGTGAACTGCAACCACTAGATCTTGGGAACACACACTATTTTAACTTGCAATGTTGTGAAATGTTGGTGCACCAGAGCATCCACTGTGTAGCTATAGGAAAGAAGGATGCAATGAACATATACTTTCTTAAAAATACAGTAAGTGTATTCCAAAATTGTACACATGTGCAACATTTGAATCACTGCAATAGGGAATGCATTACATCATAGCTTTGAGGCAATGAGTGACACAATTAACTACATGCAACTGTTTTTGTGAAGTGGGATGATGATGGTGGTGATGATGATGATGGTGACAAAGAATGGAAGAGTTTGGGAGATTGGGCATTGTCTGAAGAAGACACAGACGACGACAGGAAAGTCGCTGCTATAGAACCTGTCACCATTAGCAAAACTGTTGGCGGTATTCTGCAGAAATTGGGCGAGGAAGATGTTAAAGATGATGGTGTGTTTTAATGAGGTTGTTAGTGTCCTAGAAACTATCAAATGTTTTGTGATGCATCACAATATATCTGGCATAATAATCTAAGAATTACCATGATTTGAGGGCATAGATTATGCAACAGGCAATAATAAATAGTACAATATAACCAGTTTTTTCTGTACAATGTGTGCTCCTAGTTTATATTCAGTCAAACAACAATGCATTACACTGTTTCTTTTTTTCCTTCTATTTTCCATATAATGTACTGCAGGCATACTTTCAGTTACAAGTGAATTTTTTTAAAGTTTTAAGTCCCTGAAAAAAGTATTAAAAAATTTTTAAGAATGAAACTAAGCATGCATCTTTACAGAGTATTGGAATCAGAAAGTACAATAATTAATGAGAAAACATTCATGAAAAGTTCTGACAGACAGACTGCTCTTTCATACATACCGATTTTAGTGTGTGTTTTTTATTTGTTTGTATCTTTTCTGACTTTTACGGAAAATGGGATATTAGGACAATCCTCTGTAGCGAGTAAATTTATCACTGTTATGAATTCTCATATACCATAGCTGATTCCTTCCAGAAGGTCTCGGGTTCGATTCCAGGCTGGGTCGGGGATTTTAACCTTCATTGGTTAATTCTAGTGGCCCGGGGACTGGGCGTTTGTGCTGTCCCCAACATGCCAGCAACTCACACACCACACATAACACTATCCCCCCTCTACAATAACACGCAGTTACCTATACATGGCAGATGCCGCCCAACCTCATCGGAGGGTCTGCCTTACAAGGGCTGCACTCGGCTAGAAATAGCCATACGAAATTATTATTATAGCTCCTCAACTGAGGTTGGCATCTTGAATGGCATCCAGCCATAAAAACATGCCAGATAATTCCATCTCACCTCATCCTCAACCCCATATCAGGAAACGTGATTAAGGGACAGACATACATAAATTAATTCTTATTCGAACAGACTTCTACTGAACTTGCCATCAAGTAGATGTTAGGATTTGCCTTGAGAAGCATACTGTACAATCCATTTCAATCAAATCAGACAAAAGCGGCATTACAACAAAGGTCCTATAGTCAGGTCATAATATATTCTAGAATCTCACCACTTTTCATGGTCAAAGTTCAAGTTCTAGGATTATTAGGTAAATTGCATCAACCAAAAACTACTTTGAACTGTTAAAATAGTAACTTTAATTCACCCTCTATGCCTCATAAGATAGTACTACAATCAGTGTGAAGGTTCAAGAACTAAAAAAAATTATTAATCTATTCAGTTCAAGTTTGTGGGTTACTGTAGTCACGTCCTAGTTCGTGAACCATGGGCAACGGCTGAGTGGCCTAGTAAGTGGTCCTGAGAGTTGGGATACCAGTTGCTATGGAATGGGAGTGGGCATCTCGGACATATTCTGAGTCGTGGCCCTCCTTGTGCAAAGGGGGCTAGGACTATACAATTCACCGGTGGTCCATAACCCGTTAGAGGAGAGATCCTCATTTGGACTATGTGCAAGTAGGGTAGCATCCTGCTTCACGAATTTACCAAGCTCAGAACATTTTAAGCTAGCCTTGGGCCTATGGGAGTAATGGAGTCACACTCCCATTTGACAGGCGAGGGACTCCTTGGAAACAACTTGGCGAACAAAATGGAATTCAATGGGGAGCTATCAATATTAATGGGGCTTATGGAAGAAAGAATGTAGAACTGGCTGAGTCAGCAAAGAAGATGCATCTGGATGTGGTAGGAGTAAGTGATATTCGGGTAAGGGGAGATAACGAGGAAGAGACAGGAGATTATAAAGTGTACTTGACCGGTGTTAGAAAGGGAAGGGCAGAATCTGGGGTAGGGTCTTTATCAGGAATACCATTGCATGCAACATAGTTTCTGTTAGGCACGTAAATGAGCGAATGATGTGGGTAGATTTGTCAGTTGGAGGAATTAGAACACGAATTGTGTCCGTGTATTCACCATGTGAGGGTGCAGATGAGGATGAACTGGTCAAGTTTTATGAAGCATTGAGTGACATCGTGGTCAGGGTCAACAGCAAGGATAGAATAGTGCTAATGGGAGATTTCAATGCGAGAGTTGGGAATAGAACTGAAGGATATGAAAGGGTGATTGGTAAATGTGGGGAAGATATGGAAGCTAATGGGAATGGGAAGCGTTTGCTGGACTTCTGTGCTAGTATGGGTTTAGCTGTTACGAATACATTCTTCAAGCATAAGGGTATTCACTGCTACACATGGGAGGCTAGGGGTACCAGATCCATAATAGACTATATCTTAACAGACTTTGAATTCAGGAAATCTGTTAGGAATGTACAAATTTTCCGTGGATTTTTCAATGATACAGACCACTATCTGATCTGTAGTGAGGCCTAGGGTAGAGAAAGTGAAATCTGTCTGCAAACGAATAAGGGTAGAAAATCTCCAGGACGAGGAAATTAGACAGAAGTACATGGATATGATTAGTGAGAAGTTTCGAACAGTAGACAGTAAGCAGGTTCAGGATATAGAAAGTGAATGGGTGGCATACAGGGATGCTGTAGTAGAAACAGCAAGGGAATGCCTAGGAACAAAGATGGGAAAAGGCGAACATCTTGGTGGAATGATGAAGTGAGAGCAGCTTGTAAACGTAAAAAGAAGGCTTATCAGAAATGGCTCCAAACAAGGGCCAAGGCAGGCAGGGATTTGTACACAGATGAAAGAAACAGAGTGAAACAAACCCAAACAATCCCCAAAAAAAGTCGTGGGAAGATTTTGGTAATAACCTAGATAGGCTAGGTTAAGCAGCAGGGAAACCTTTCTGGACAGTAATAAAGAATCTTAGGAAGGGAGGGAAAAAGGAAATAAACAGTGTTTTGAGTAATTCAGGTGAACTCATAATAGATCCCAGGGAATCACTGGAGAGGTGGAGGGAATATTTTGAACATCTTCTCAATGTAAAAGGAAATCATCATGGTGGTGTTGCGAATGGCCAAGGTCAAGGGGAGGAGGAAAATGATGATGGTGAAATTATGCTTGAGGAAGTGGAAAGGATGGTAAATAAACTCCATTGTCATAAGGCAGCAGGAATAGATGAAATTAGACCTGAAATGGTGAAGTATACTGGGAAGGCAGGCATGAAATGGCTTCATAGAGTAGTAAAATTAGCATGGAGTGTTGGTAAGGTACCTTCAGATTGGACAAAAGCAGTAATTGCACCTACCTATAACCAAGGGAACAGGAAGGATTGCAACAACTATCGAGGTATCTCATTGGTTAGTATACCAGGCAAAGTATTCACTGGCATCTTGGAAGGGAGGGTGCGATCAGTCGTTGAGAGGAAGTTGGATGAAAACCAGTGTGGTTTCAGACCACAGAGAGGCTGTCAGGATCAGATTTTCAGTATGCGCCAGGTAATTGAAAAATGCTACGAGAGAAATAGGCAGTTGTGTTTATGTTTCGTAGATCTAGAGAAAGCATATGACAGGGTACCGAGGGAAAAGATGTTTGCCATACTGGGAGACTATGGAATTAAAGGTAGATTATTAAAAGCAATCAAAGGCATTTATGTTGACAATTGGGCTTCAGTGAGAATTGATGGTAGAATGAGTTCTTGGTTCAGGATACTTACAGGGGTTAGACAAGGCTGTAATCTTTCACCTCTGCTGTTTGTAGTTTACATGGATCATCTGCTGAAATGTATAAAATGGCAGGGAGGGATTCAGTTAGGTGGAAATGTAGTAAGCAGTTTGGCCTATGCTGACAACTTGGTTTTAATGACAGATTGTGCCGAAAGCCTGCAGTCTAATATCTTGGAACTTGAAAATAGGTGCAATGAGTATGGTATGAAAATTAGCCTCATGAAGACTAAATTGATGTCAGTGGGTAAGAAATTCAACAGAATTGAATGTCGGATTGGTGATACAAAGCTAGAACAGGTCGATAATTTCAAGTATTTAGGTTGTGTGTTCTGCCAGGATGGTAATATACTGAGTGAGATTGAATCAAGTTGTCGTAAAGCTACTGCAGTGAGCTCGCAGTTGCGATCAGCAGTATTTTGTAAGAAGGAAGTCAGCTCCCAGACTAAACTATCTTTACATCGGTCTGTTTTCAAACCAACTTTGCTTTACGGGAGCGAAAGCTGGGTGGACTCAGGATATCTTATTCATAAGTTAGAAGTAACAGACATGAAAGGAGCAAGAATGATTGCTGGTACAAACAGGTGGGAACAATGGCAGGAGGGTGCTCGAAATGAGGAGATAAAGGCTAATTTAGGAATGAACTTGATGGATGAAGCTGTACACATAAACCGGCTTCGGTGGGGGGTCATGTGAGGCGAATGGAGGAGGATAGGTTACCTAGGAGAATAATGGACTCTGTTATGGAGGGTAAGAGAAGTAGAGGGAGACCAAGACGATGATGGTTAGACTGTTTCTAACGATTTAAAGATAAGAGGTATAGAACTAAATGAGGCCACAAGACTAGTTGCAAATCGAGGATTGTGGTGACGTTTAGTAAATTTCAGAGGCTTGCAGACTGAACGCTGAAAGGCATAACTGTCTATAATGATAATGTATGTATGTATGTATGTATGTATGTATGTATGTATGTATGTATGTATGTATGTATGTATGTATGTATGTATGTATTCGGATAGCAAAAACCTAAAATTTCATAAGATCATATTCACGGAATATGTTGAAAAAGTGCTGCATACCAGTTGCAAGCAAGAGCCCATCTCGATGAATAGAAAGGACAGTGACAGGATGGTACAAGTGTCCTTGGAGACATAACATAAGCTGTGGACTGGCTGCAGCTGTCTGCTGTTCCTCTGAGTCTGCATCTGGTAATATCCACACATTCACACTACCATGAACAGTCCCCACACACAGGAGTAATGGCCGAGGACCTTTGCCTGCAACAAACAATTGGTATAAACACTTCTATCTTCCTTCTTTTCATTATCATCCAGATATAAAGAGGAATAGAGTACTTACCAATGAATGGAGACCAAATGAGGGAGGCAGGTTTATGTGTTGGCAGTAATGTATGTTGGCACTGCCATACATTCTCCACCTTATGCCAGATGCGGCACATACCATCTGCTCCACATGTTGCAAGGAGACGTCCAGAAGGATCCCAGCGCATACAGGCTACATTTCCCTAGAACATGGCAAATAAAAGCAAATCCCGAATTCTCAAAAACAAAATTTATCTCTTGCCCACAATAAATTTGTATTCAATCTCAATATGACGACGATGACAACAACAAAAGATAATAAATATCTGTACTGTGCCTCCATGTAACAGTAGAGATAATTTTAAAATATATAGCAGCAGCCATATACTGAAGATCTAAGAAAGAACCTCAACAGAAGTTTGGATCGAAACCTAACAATCCTCAGTTACCTAGATACACAATTAAAAGTACTATCAGACCTCAATGATAGACAATGTTTACACTTGACGTACAGTAGTTTATATCCCAGTCCCTTTATCCACCTCTCATGTCATTGCATGTTGGGAGGTACATCACTACAAAAATGGTTCAGTCACTATATGTTATGGACATGTACATGAACACAGGAGTTTATTACAATCCAGATAGTTGCTTTAATTCTGGCAGGTTATACACCGTAGAAGGTTGATGAGTGTTAATGCATTTAATGTAGGGATTCTCAAACTTTCGGCACCCGTGGCTCCCTATTCCTGCTGAACTCATACTGGTGGCATACTCATGGCTGTCACAGTCATATAAATTGGGTATACTCTGCTTTTTGTCTTAATTTTTTGGGTACTATACTACTTTAGGTCCTCCCCTGTGAACCATGTGACCTTGTCGCAGTGGGCAGCCTTGTGCATCCCAATTACGCAAGTAGCCAGGCCGTAGGTGCAACTATATCGGATGGGTACCTGTTGAGACCAGACTAATGGATGGCTTATTGGAAGGGGAGAAGAAGACTTTCGAAAGTTGCAAGGTCAGCAGTCTGGATGACTGACTGATATGGCTCTATGATAATATTTAACATGGCTATGTTGATACCATTTCATGGCTTACAGCAACGGTAAACTCCAGCCGTAACTAACTCCCCAGGACATGCTCTCTGTGGGAATGAATCATGTAATGATGATAGCTCCCGCTGGGTAAATTCTTTTGGAGGTAAAATTGTCCTCCATTCAAATTTCCCTGTGGGAACTATACAAGAGGGAGCAATCATCAGAAAGAAAAAAATATTGACATTCTGTGAGCTGAAGCGAGTGCAAGAGGTTTGAATCACTGAGGTAGGATAGAGAATCTGAAAAGGGAAATTGATAGACTTCAGTTAAAAGTAGTTGGTACAAGTGAAGTACATTGGCAGGCTCAGCAGGATTTTTGGTCAGGCAACTACAGAATTAACACAAAATCAAAGAGGGAAAATGCAGGAGTTGGTTTAATAATGAATACGGTATCAAGGAAGAGAAGGCAATTTTGTAGGAGAATATGAACTGCAACAAGGGAGTGAAAGAGGAAGTCGGCTTGTAGAATTATGCACCAATCATAATTTAGTCCTTGATAATGAAAACCTACAACCTGTTTTCCAGTCATTGACCGGGTCAGGGATGTAATGAATGAATCATATATAGGCTATTGGTATGATGGGGTCGCCACTCCCAAAGTGATTTAGTAATGACTGATAGATGCTATGAAATGAGAATGGAGTGTGTTGCTGGAATGAAAGATGACAGGGAAAACTGGAGTACCCGGAGAAAAACCTGCCCCGCCTCCGCTTTGTCCAGCACAAATCTCACATGGAGTGACCGGGATTTGAACCACGGTATCCAGTGGTGAGAGGCCGACGCGCTGCCGTCTGAGCCACGGAGGCTCAGTCCTTGATAATACTTGATTCAAACACCACGAGTAAGCTACTATGACCAGTACAGTGAGCTGATTGTCAAGATACACACCAAGTCAATACTCACCACAATAGTGCAGGCCTATATGCCCACTAGTTCAGTGGATGATGATGATGAAATCAAAAGAATATATAAAGAGATACAATATTTAATACAATATATAAAAGGAAATGAGGAACTAATTGTGATGGAAGACTGAAATTCAGTGGTAGGCCAAGGAAGAGAAGGCAATTTTGTATGAGATATGAAATGGAACAACGGAGTGAAAGAGGAAGTTGGCTGGTAGAATTATGCACCAATCATAATTTAGTCCTAAATAATACTTGGTTCAAACACCATAATTGATGGCTGTGTACATAGACAAGAAATGGAGACACTGGTAGATATCAACAGACTTCATTATCATTACGCAGAGATTCAGAAATTAGGAGTTGGATTGGAAGACCTTCACAACAGCAGATGTGGACTGACCACAATTTGGTGACCATGAAATGTCGTGTGGGACCAGGATTTTGACTGGTTACATTGAGTTATGGTGACTGTACAGTTTGAGCATAAATATTCAAACTAAGTGGTGAAAATTCTACAAAGAAGTTGAAGAAATTGAAGAAAGGAAGGAATGCAAGGAGATGAGATCTAGACAAGTTGAAGAAAAAAAGAGTGAGGGATTGTTTCAAGGAATATGTTGCACAAGGACTAAATGAAAAAGCTGAAAGAAACACAATACATGAAGAGTGGACAATCTTGAAGAGTAAGATCAGTAAGGCTGCTGAAGAAGTTATTTATGTACTTATTTATTTAGGTCTTTTGTAGTGGAGAAGTTAGGGCTTGTGGCCCTCTCTTACACTTAACCACATAATTATAATATAATAAAGAAATACTATCATTGAACTAGATATCTAAACAAGATAATAAGGTAGAAAATTTACATAAAAAGTAGCAATGTGCATCAAACAAAGAAAAATACAAAGCAGTAATGAGAAACAATACATCACAAAGGATCCATACTAGGCCTATATATAATATGTCATAAAACAAATATGGCAGTAAACAGTGACTACTTAAATTCTATGTACATGAATTGAAAGATTAATAATAATAATAATAATAATAATAATAATAATAATAATAATAATAATAATAATAATAATAATAATAATAATAATAATAATAATAATAATAATAATAATAACAACAACAACAACAACAACAATAACAATAATAATAATAATAATAATAATAATAATAACAATAATAATAATAATAATAATAATAATAGAATGAGTTAGCTGGAAAATCTATATTGTCCAATAACGGACCGTTATATTGGTAATATAAATTTATTCATTATTATTATTATTAGATGACCCACCCCGGCTTCGCATGGGTGGCCTTACATATTAAGTATCTCCCGTATATACTACATTACATGACTCTCTCTCTGGGGCCAACCCAAATACATTTTTTTTGGAAGTAACATATGACATGCCACAGAGTTTACGATGAGAAAAAACACTCAACACTCCAGTTTAGACCTGTAACGTTTAGAGTTTGGCCCTCTGATTTACAACTGGTCATACTAAAACATACTTTTACTGGAAACTGGTGCCTTTTAAACTAAAATTGTAGGTCGGTGGTTATCACTGGTATTCGAGGGATCAAAACAGTTTCACCAGCTCCACAACCAGTAAGGATCGTGCACTCAAGTAGCATTGTATTTAACGATCAGTTATTCCATAATTTTGGTGTGTTTAGGCTGCGGAGCAATAATATAGAGGAACCTATCTTTAAAATCAGTTTGTGGAGAGTAGTTCCAGGAGAATTCAAGTATTATAAATTCAGTTGGATAATGTACCACCTCTTCTATATCCAGGACAGTATCAACAGAATGGTTAGAATGTTCAGCAATGAATTACGATTCTCCCATAGATTACAAAATTATTAGAATTATGTGTTCTAATCACATAATGATATTGTTGTGCATGCGTGGCACGATCTCTGAGCACATGCTATTCTCTCTCTATCAACATACATTTCTCAAAATCTTTGGGGCCTAAGTCTTCCACAATCTTGAGATAATTGTTTTGTTCCAGAGAAGTTTCCCTCTCTCTACAAAGACTGGTTTGCCCTTTTAGTCTCTAAACAGTCTTCTCTTTCATCATAACTTTCATTCCTATATTAGCACAATTAAAAAGAAACAAAACCAATGACTTTATCACAATCTACATGATATTACTCAGTGCAGCCATTCATTGCAAGATACAAAACTCATATGATGTGATCTTGTCTTATACACAGCGCCAGCAGTAAAATTCTAAACTATTTGACTTGCTTGCTTGAAAAAAAACTGTAACTTTCAGTCTTACAGGCAGCACCTGG
Organism: Anabrus simplex; assembly: GCF_040414725.1. Lineage (NCBI taxonomy): Eukaryota > Metazoa > Arthropoda > Insecta > Orthoptera > Tettigoniidae > Anabrus > Anabrus simplex. The sequence goes on along the minus strand of NC_090265.1, from coordinate 1,078,703,213 downwards.
TCAATATAGGCAGTGCCAGCGATAGTATTCTAAGCAAAGACATGCAGAAAAAGCACACTGCCCGTCTTAAAGATGGCTGACAGTAATGGAAGGCTCTGTGACCTAGGCAATGCCGTAATAGAACACAGAGTGCACATCATCTTCATGGTTTCCATGCCAGTGATGGCAAAATATTGGGTGACTGTTTTACTTAATCAGTAAATATATTTCCGTTGACATTTCAAGAAATAGAAGATTTTTCCTGCACTAATGTGAAGATTCGGATGCTTTTGGTACAAACCGCACCTTTTAACTCTCAATAGTTTAAGAGCTTGAGTTTTGTGCAACGTACACGTTAGTGTTTATAATAATAATAATAATAATAATAATAATAATAATAATAATAATAATAATAATAATAATAATAATAATAATAATAATAATAATAACAATAACAATAATAATAATAGAACATGACGTAACAAGCTGAGAGAGTGTTTCAAATTTAACCAATTCATTGGTTCATCAATTCAAACAAAAGTGTCAAAATTGTTATTGTTCTAAAACTCCATCTCTCTAGATATCAACATCACTTTTTTTTTTTCTTTTTTTGCTTTACGCCGCACCGACACAGATAGGTCTTACGGCAATGATGGGACAGGAAAGGCCTAGGAATGGGAAGGAAGCGGTCGTGGCCTTAATTAAGGTACAACCCCAGCATTTTCCTGGTGTGAAACTGGAACTTTATACTGAGAAAAAACTTAACGATAAAAGACAATGTTTCTCAACACCTTTCTCATATGAAAGAATTCTTAAGGCAATAATTTTGATTCACACAGAAGGTTCTACTACAATAGAAGTCCGTTATAGCAAGAATTCACAACGGCAAAAAATCACTAGCTATAGATGATTGTTGTTAAATCCAATTTTTGTAAACAAAAAAATAAAAAAGTCAGGCGGACCCTCACTCAGATTTCCATACTACGGCTTACTCATTAGTTATTTTTCTAATTCCGAAACAATATTAATTCCTATGTTCAATTTCATTCTGAAAAATTGGAGTAGTATCACTCCAGTGGCTTCTGTGGCAAATGTTTCACTTTCTTATTCAAACAGCATCATTTAACCTAACTTAATCTTATATGCAAAGTAAAAATATATTTCAAGCGCCAGTAATGATAACCTATTCACTATAAATTTTCAAGGTAGCCTTTCTGAAATTTAACCAGATGCAAGGGATTTCCTCAATAAAACGATTTTTTGCTTAGCATGGCGTAAATTTGAAGTCCTGATTCACGGCGTATTAAACCTATATAAAAATACCTCACTTATCGCGTCAAGGATTTTCACCAATACCTTGTAGTACGATCTTATTTTTCCTAGCCCTAAAAATGTTCTTTGTCATCCCTCGTGTAAGGAACAGATTTCCAACACAGATTAGATCCCTTGCGACAGGAGGCCGCTCTGAGAAATTTGTGTGAAAAAGAGAAATGGCCATGAATTCCTGAACTTTACAGGGTAAATTACACCTTCAGGAAGGAAACCGTTAGCCACAGGAAAGTTAAGTTTTGCTCTCCGATTTTAATTGATATTGCTGAATAACCTAGAAAAAGCCTGTTTGTATTTGTATTTCGCATTCTTTGCAGAAGTTCAGAAATTTATTCCAAGTTGGTCATACACTGAAAGGTAGCGACTATTTGTTGCGTAAGAGCCTACGTACGGATGAAGATCACAATCGTGTTAAGCTGACTAGCGTGGTCTATTACTGTGTAGTCCAGTTATAGATACTGAAAAAGTAGTGATAATTGCTTACTATATATATACATACATACATTACATACATTATCATTATAGACTGTTATGCCTTTCAGCGTTCAGTCTGCAAGCCTCTGAGAATTTACTACACGTCGCCACAATCCTCGATTTGCAACTAGTCTTGTGGCCTCATTTAGTTCTATACCTCTTATCTTTAAATCATTAGAAACCGAGTCTAACCATCGTCGTCGTCTTGGTTTTCCTCTACTTCTCTTACCCTCCATAACAGAGTCCATTATTGTCTTAGGTAACCTATCCTCCTCCATTCGCCTCACATGACCCCACCACAAAAGCTGGTTTATGCGTACAGCTTCATCCATCGAGTTCATTCCTAAATTTGCCTTTATCTCCTCATTCCAATTACCCTTCCTGTCATTGTTCCCATCTGTTTGTACCAGCAATCATTCTTGCTACTTTCATGTCTGTTACTTCTAACTTATGAATAAGATATCCTGAGTCCACCCAGCTTTTGCTCCCGTAAAGCAAAGTTGGTCTGAAAACAGACCGATGTAAAGATAGTTTCGTCTGGGAGCTGACTTCCTTCTTACAGAATACTGCTGATCGCAACTGAGAGCTCACTGCATTAGCTTTACTACACCTTGATTCAATCTCACTTATTACATTACCATCCTGGGAGAACACACAACCAAAATACTTGAAATTATTGACCTGTTCTAGCTTTGTATCACCAATCTGACATTCAAATCTGTAGAATTTCTTACCTACTGACTTCAATTTAGTCTTCGAGAGGCTAATTTTCATACCATACTCATTTCACCTATTTTCAAATTCCAAGATATCAGACTGCAGGCTTTTGGCATAGTCTGCCATTAAGACCAAGTCGTCAGCATAGGCCAAACTGCTTACTACATTTCCACCTAACTGTCCCTCCCTGGTATTTTATATCTGCTGCTTGACCGAGCCTTTCCAGATTATTACCAAAATCTTCCCATGACTTCTTTTTGGATTCAACAACTATTTGTTTCGCTCTGTTTCTTTCATCTACGTACAAATCCCTGTCTGCCTCGGCCCTTGTTTGGAGCCATTTCTGATAACATCATTCTACCCAGATGTTCGTCTTTTCCCATCTTTACACACAGTTGTTCCTAGGCATTCCCTTGCTGTTTCTACTACAGCATCCCTGTATGCCACCCATTCACTTTCTATATCCTGAACCTGCTTACTGTCTACTGTTCGAAACTTCTCACTAATCATATCCATGTACTTCTGTCTAATTTCCTCGTCCTGGAGATTTTCTACCCTTATTCGTTTGCAGACAGATTTCACTTTCTCTACCCTAGGCCTAGAGATACTTAGTTCACTACAGATCAGATAGTGGTCTGTATCATTGAAAAATCCATGGAAAATTTGTACATTCCTAACAGATTCAAGAATTTGAAGTCTGTTAAGATATAGTCTATTATGGATCTGGTACCCCTAGCCTCCCATGTGTAGCGGTGAATAGCCTTATGCTTGAAGTATGTATTCGTAACAGCTATACCCATACTAGCACAGAAGTCCAGCAAACGCTTCCCATTCCCATCAGCTTTCATATCTTCCCCACATTTACCAATCACCGTTTCGTATCCTTCAGTTCTATTCCCAACTCTCGCATTGAAATCGCCCATTAGCACTATTCTATCCTTGCTGTTGACCCTGACCTCGATGTCACTCAATGCTTCATAAAACTTGTCAACTTCATCCTCATCTGCACCCTCACATGGTGAATACACGGACACAAATCTTGTCCTAATTCCTCCAACTGACAAATCTACCCACTCATTTGCTCGTTTACGTGCCTAACAGAAACTATGTTGCATGCAATGGTATTTCTGATAAAGAGCCCTATCCCAGACTCCACCCTTCCCTTTCTAACACCCGTCAAGTACACTTTATAATCTCCTATCTCTTCGTCGTTATCTCCCTTTACCCGAATATCACTTACTCCTAGCTCATTCAGATGCATCCTCTTTGCTGACTCAGCCAGTTCTACCTTCTTTCTTTCATAAGCCCCATTAATATTGATATTTCCCCGTCGAATTCCATTTCGTTCGCCAAGTTGTTTCCAAGGAGTCCCTCGCCTGTGAAACGGGAGTGGGTCTCCATTACTCCCATAGGTCCGAGGCTTTCCTAAAATGTTCTGAGCTCGGTAAATTCATGAAGCAGGATGCTACCCTACTTGCACATAGTCCAAGTGAGGATCTCTCCTCTAACGGGTTATCGACCACCGGTGAATTGTATAGTCCTAGCCGCCTGAGCACAAGGAGGGCCACGACTCAGAATATGTCCGAGATACCCACTCCCATTCCATAGCAACTGGTATCCCAACTCTCAGGACCACTTACTAGGCCACTCAGCCATTGCCCATGGTTCACGAACTAGGATGTGACTACAGTAACCCACAAACATGAATGAAGACAAAATTAAAATCCAGGAAGAGGACAAGCATCCACATCTTTCAACATTGGCGCTTATGTTGAAACTCTCAAGTTCGAGTTTCGACTCGAGTCAATCGAAGTGTTGTCACATTGGAGATGACGCTCAAGGTAATCTTCTCGCACATGGTCAATTTTAATCTCCAAATAAAACATGCTCATGAGTGTGACCCGAGAACAATGTTTAATAACCTGCTGGTCCGAAAAATATGACTTCAGCTGACATTTGTTTTAGAAAGTGTGTGATCTGCAAATAATGCGCTCATACTTTCATGGACCCCAGTACAATTTGTTGTCTGGTCTTTTACACACCTTGTATACCGTTGTTATTTAATATACCCGAGTGGAAAAGCTTTTCGTATTTGTTCTCTTGTCTTTTTCATGCCTTTTAATACTCTCATCTTTAGAAACAGTAGATAGCCCATCTCTTTCACTGTACCCTACATACACGACTCAAAATATACTCACAACAAAAAAGAAGAGCTTTTCTCTGTTGGATAGTTCTGATTTGTATATTCAATGGTATGTTTTCTTGTTCAACTCATTCTCTTTCCTTGTCCCCCACAGAAACGCCCAAAAAATATTTTACTGAATAAACTAACCGCTGAAATCGATCATCCTTTCTGCGCCGTATTAAAAAAATGTAATGTTATTGACTTTACGTCCCAATAACTGCTTTTGCGGTTTTCGAACATCCCAATGTGCCCGAATGTATTGCGACAGGAGTTCTTTTACAAGCCAGTAAGTCTACCAACACGAGGCTGATGTTTTTGGGCACCTTCAAATACCACCGGACTAAGCCAAGATCGAACCGGTCAAGTCGAGGTCAGAAGGTCAGCGTCACAACTGTCTGAGCCTGCCGTATTTTGAGATGTATCACATTCTTATTTAATTTCAGCAGGCCTACACAACATTAAATTATCGATTGTTTATTTCAGCCTCTATTTCTAATTACTATCGGCCAGGTTATTTATGCATTTATTACGGGAACATGTTTTCTTTAATTTTCAAATTGTGTTTACAGAACAACAATCAACAAGTATTACTAATTGATTCCGACATTCCCTTCACGTTCCAATGTCGGCGAAAGAGCTTGCTAGTGCACATAGCGCGATAACTGCACCGAAGACGATTGTTCGCATTCACTGTAGTCACTGGAGTCCATAAATATCGATAATGGAAATAATAACGCATGCTTAATCGCTCGTAATAATGGATGCATCAGTTATAGGGTTCCCGCTGTAACTGGAGGGTAATACACAGTTTAATATAGGAATTTTCAAGGGACATAAAACATATGTTGTTACAATATAGTTCTTGCTATATGCCGTACTCGCTATAGCAGACCTTTGCTGTATTTGGATTATATTCATAAAGCATCAAGATGTTAATTTTCAGAATAAACTTGTGTGACCAACTCACCTGATGAGCATTTAATGTGTGGGATTGAAAGTTAGCATTCTTATGTCCAAGGTGAACTATGCCATCACTATAAGCCACAGCAAACTCTTTCTCCTCATCAAACCACTCAATTTCTGTGACAGGAACTGAAAATAACAACATTTAAATTACTCAAACAACAGAATTGATATAAGATACATTTTTGAATTCTTAGTATCAATGGGAAAATTACTTTAAAATCCCCACTACACCCAGTTAAAAGGGAAAATAAATAGTGTTAAAACTATACATGTAAGAATATTGACCCATTTGAGACAAGAGAACTAGATGTTCAGTCATTACTATCACAAACAAAATGAAGAGAATGAAATACCGAATTTACGCTAATAATCCCCGCACCCTAACTTTAGGAAAGCTGATTTTGTATTAAAAAAAAAAAAAAAAAAAAAAAAAAAAAAAAAAAAAAAAAAGCCAACATTGACACAAATAAAACCTGCACTACAATTTCATGCCTCAAATTTTTTTAAAAAATATGCAGGTATTATGCGTGTAAATACTGTATTTTCTCACTTCCTTTCATTTCAAAATGTAGCTCTAAGAGGGTCCTTTACATAGACTGCCTTTTCATAGCTACACAATGAGTACAAATTTTGGTACTGGGGAGCTGGACAAAGTAGACACAAAATAGAATATGAGGTTCTTATTCTTTTTTTCTTCTGCTATTTGCTTTACAAAGATACGTCTTTTGGCGACAATGGGATAGGAAAGGCTTAGGAATGGGAAGGAAGTGGCCGTGGCCATAATTAAGGTATAGCCTCAGCATTTGCCTGGTGTGAAAATGGGAAACCACGGAAAACAATCTTCAGGGCTGCCGACAGTGGGGTTCGAACCCACTATCTCCCAGATGCAAGCTCACAGCTGCGCGCCCCTAACGGCATGGCCAACTCACCCAGTGGTTCATATTATCCTCTATTGTAATAAGTTTAGCTTTGTTCTTTGATCATCAACCTTCATTTTGAAGGAATGGCACACAGTATGATTCTATACCGTAATACTGGAGCACAACCGTCTGAATATCATGCGGAAGACCTACAGTTAGAGCCTGAGGAAGAAGGTAAAAAATAAGGGCAAGCTGACCATGTGGTAAGCTTGCAGTAAGCTTGATTTGGGTGATGGAGTTTTGTACGCAACCTGGGGCAGTCTCTAAAGAGAGTTTTCAATTTTCATATCATGCAAATGCTGGGCTACACCTTAATCAAGTGGATGGCTGCTTCCTTCTCAGGCCAAGCCCTTTCCTATTCCAACATTTCCAAAAATCTCTCTGAGTTATTGTGATGTTAAAACACTACAGAAAAACAAAATAATGGTTCCTCTACGAGGAAGTTCTGCTGATTTTTCTATCCAGACAACTGAGATGCAAATTCCAGTGGGTCCTAGGATGGAGTTTCACCTGTGAAATCACATGGTGATAGGAAGGGCACATCTGGCCTTAAAGCCCCAACCAAAGACAGACAGGCTTTGGCAGCCAGCACAGTTCCTATCCTTGCCATTAGATGGGGGCTCCATTCATTTCATTCCTGACCCGGTCAAATGAGTGGAAACAGGCTGTGCATTTTCAAAACTATTCCATGCTGTAATCACCCTTATTGCTATGTATGGTTTCAAAATTATTTAGGAAAAATCTAAGAAGAGAGAAAATAAATGCAACATTCCTAAAGTGAATAAAATGGTACCTTTGGTAGCATTGAACATGCAATCCAGATAAGTGTACGAGCTCTGTAAAGAACCATTATTTACTGAGCAGTTAACACTCCTTCTAATGCTGCTCTAATGCTGCTGCTCAACTGCCCGAAGGAAGGATGAAACAGGATCATATATGGCTGCAATTCTATGTCACAGAAGCTATGATAGAATGGAAATGGACTGAAACAAAACAATGAACTAAGATGTGTTGTCAAAAGTCTGGCAGCTCATGGATTCCACTTTAAAGAATGTATAACACAATGATTCCACAAAGCTACAACGTGTGTGCTCCCTGTGTGAGGAAAAGTGTGACCAATATCACATCATGAGGTGTAAGCAAATTCATACAAACATATATGTGAGGAATGTAATCATGACAGGAGTGCAAGTGTAGGAACTGTGGGTGTGACCAGGCATTAAGGAGTATGAGGGAGATAATAAGAATTCTCCCAGAGGACAGGAAGGAAAGTGGGCCTCTTTCAAAAAATGTACAGGATACAGTAGGAGTAAAAGAGGGATGGGAAGGAAAGGGGGCAACTGTAGAAGACGATGAAGGAGATTGCAGTCTAAGGGCTCTATTCAGGATCAGAATTCAGGAAACGTGTCTGTGAGAAATCGGTAAGAGTCACAACAGGTAGAACAACCGAGGGAAGATAAGAAACAGGGAACTGTTGCTGAGATGTGTGGAAGTACGAGAAGGGAAAAGGTAGGAAAGGGAAATGTAGAGTAGTGGATAGAAAATGACAGGTGGAACAGAGTCATGGGAAAGAGAAAAGGGAGGAGGGAGTAGCTTCTGCAGCAGTGAGAGAAGATAGGGCTGACCAGGAGGGGAGGGGATCAAATGAGGTGGGTAGGGTTGAAGCTCTGGTCATGGGGGATTCCATGGTTAGACATGTGGGGAAACTGTGTGGAGGAAAGGGAACCAGGGTAGAGTGTTATCCAGGAATTAGGTTGATGCAGATGTTGAGGAAAGTAGAAGAGAAGGAAGAGGGAAAGGAGAAGGTGCTAGTGTTTCACATTGGTACTAACAACGTAAAACAAGCAGGTATAAGTACAAACATAGCTGGGGATGTGTGGGATCTGGTAAATGCAGCATGGGAGAAGTTTAAGAAAGCAGAGATTGTTATTAGTGGAATACTGTGTAGGAGGGATACTGACTGGAAGGTGATTGGGGAATTAAATGAGACTATGGAGTGGGTATGTGGGAAAATGAGGGTGAGATTTCTAGATCCTAATGGGTGGGTAGTAGACAGGGATCTGCGCTCAGATGGCCTTCACTTAAACCGCAGTAGTAATTATAAGTTAGGAAATTTTATAGACAGGTACATTCAGGGAAACGGGGTGGCCGAGGCAGCAGTGAAAAGGGTACAAGGAAATGGAAGTCAAGTAGGGATGACATAAAAATGTTAGTGCTCAACTGTAGAAATACCCTAAAGAAAGGAATTGAATTAAGTAATTTAATAGATATATACCAGATATTGTAACAGGAGTTGAATCATAGCTGAGAAATGATACAATGAAAGCAAAAATATTCTCATGGTACTGGAATGTGTATCATAGAGATAGGATAGGAACGGTGGGAGGGGGAGGATTCATTCTGGTGAAAGAAGAATTTGTAAGCTACGAAAAAGTTAAAGATGACAAGCCTGAAATTTTAGGTGTAAAGGCTCATCTCTAAAGATAATAAGCAACTTGATGTCTTTGGAGTGTACAGACCGGGAAAGGGTAGTGCTGATGTTGATTCAGAATTATTTGATAAGATAATCAGCTATGTTGGAAACGATATGGAAAGGAATGTTATAGTAGCAGGTGATCTCAATTTACCAAATGTCAATTGGGAAGGTAATGCGAACGACAGGAAGCATGAACAACAAATGGCAAATAAGTTAATATGGGAAGGGCAGCTGATTCAGAAAGTGATGGAACCAAAGGAAGAAAGAATATTCTGGATGTGGTGCTGATGAAACCAGATGAGCTCTATAGAGAAAATGAAGTAATAGATGGTATTAGTGATCACAAAGCTGTTTTTGTCATAGTTAAAAATAAATATGTGAAAGAAGGGTTGGTATTAAAATTAGGACTATTAGGCAGTACCGTATGGCTGATAAAACAATCTTCAGGGAGTTTTTAAAAAGTAACTATGATCGGTGGAAAATGGTAAATAAAAAAGTAAACAGACTCTGGGATGGGTTTAAAGTAATTGTTGAGTAATTTGAAAGTAGGTTTGTACCTTTAAATGTGGTAAGGAATGGTAAAGATTCACTATATTATAACACAGAAGTAAAGAGACTAAGGAGGAGGTGCAGCTTGGAAAGAAATAGAGTTAGAAATGGCTGTGGAAGTAAGGAGAAATTGAAGGAACTTACTAGGAAATTGAATCTAGCAAAGAAGTCAGCATAATTGGTGGTCATACAAATTTTAGTGAAAAATGGAAGTGTATGTATAGGTATTTTAAGGCAGAAACAAGTTCCAAGAAGGACATTCCAGGTATCATTAATGAACAAGGGGAGTGTGTATGCGAGGATCTTCAAAAGGCAGAAGTATTCAGTCAGCAGTATGTAAAGATTGCTGGTTACAAGGATAATGTCCAGATAGAGGAGGTGACTAATACTAAAGAAGTATTAAAATGTATCTATGATAACAATGACATTTACAGTAAAATACAAAAGTTGAATACTAGAAAAGTGGCTGGAATTGATAAGATTTCTGGGGATATACTAAACGCAATGGGTTGGGATATAGTAACATATCCAAAGTAATTTGATTGCTTTTTGCATGAAGGAGCTATACCAAATGAATGGAGAGATGCTATAGTAGCTCCTGAGTATAAAGGAAAGGGTGAAAAACATAAAGCTGAAAATTATAGGCCAGCCAGTTTGACATGCATTGCATGTAAGCTTTGGGAAAGAATTCTTTCTGATTATATTAGACATGTTTGTGAAATTAATAACTGGTTTGACAAAAGGCAGTTTGGGTTTAGGAAAGGTTATTCCACTGAAGCTCAACTTATAGGATTCCAGCAAGGTATAGCAGATATCTTGGATTCAGGAGGTCAAAAGGACTGTGTCGCGACTGACCTGTCCAAGGCATTTGATAGTGTAGATCACGGGAGACTATTGACAAAAATGAGTGCTACTGGACTAGAAAAAAGAGTGACTGAATTGGTGGCCATATTTCTAGAAAATAGAACTGAGAGAATTAGAGTAGGCAAAGCTTTATCTGACCCTGTAATAATTAGGAGGGGAATTCCTCAAAGCAGTATTATTGGACCTTTATGTTTTCTTATATATATCAATGATATGTGTAAAGACCTCCTCTGCGAACCATGTGACCTTGCCGCGGTGGGGAGGCTTGCGTGTCCCAATGATGCAGATGGCCGAGCCGCAGGTGCAACCATATCGGATGGGTATCTGTTGAGAGACCAGACTAACGAATGGTTCATCGAAAGGGGGGTAGCAGCCTTTCGGTAGTTGCAAGGGTGGCAGTCTAGATGATTGACTGATACGGCCTTGTAATAATACTCAACATGGCTTAGCTGTGTTGATACTGCTACACGGCTGAAAGCAACGGGAAACTACAGCTGTAACTACCTCCCGAGGACATGCAGCTCTCTCTGTATGAGTGATGTACTGATGATGGCTTCCTCCCGGGTAAAATATTCCGGAGGTAAACTAGTCCCCCATTCGGATCTCCGGGTGGGGACTACACGAGAAGGGGCGATCATCAGGAAGATGGATACCGACATTCTGCGAGTCGGAGCGTGGAATGTTAGAAGTTTGAATCATTGTGGTAGGTTAGAGAATCTGAAAAGGGAGATGGATAGGCTAAAGTTAGATGTAGTTGGTATAAGTGAAGTACGTTGGCAGGAAGAACAGGATTTTTGGACAGGCGACTACCGAATTATCAACACGAAATCAAACAGGGGAAATGCAGGAGTTGGTTTAATAATGAATAAGAAAATAGGGCAGTGGATAAGCTACTACGACCAGCATAGTGAAAGAATTATTGTCGTCAAGATAGACACCAAACCAATGCCACCACAATAGTGCAGGTCTATATGCCTACTAGTTCAGCGGATGATGAAGAAATTGAAAGAATATATGAAGAGATAGAAGATTTAATACAATATGTAAAAGGTGACGAGAATCTAATTGTGATGGGAGACTGGAATGCAGTGGTAGGCCAAGGAAGAGAAGGTAGTACAGTAGGAGAATTTGGATTGGGACAAAGGAACAAAAGAGGAAGTCGGCTGGTTGAATTCTGCACTGATCATAATTTAGTCCTTGCCAATACTTGGTTCAAACACCACAAACGACGGCTGTATACGTGGACGAGACCTGGAGACACTGGAAGGTATCTAATAGACATTATGATTAGGCAGAGATTCAGAAACCAGGTGTTGGATTGCAAAACTTTCCCAGGAGCAGACGTCGACTCTGACCACAACTTGTTGGTCATGAAATACCATCTGAAATTGAAGAAATTGAAAAAAGGAAAAAATGCAAAAGATGGGATCTAGACAAGTTGAAAGAAAAGAGTGTGAGGGATTGTTTCAAGGAACATGTTGCACAAGGACTAAATGAAAAGGCTGAAGGAAACACAATAGAGGAAGAGTGGAGAGTCATGAAAAATGAAGTCAGTAGGGCTGCTGAAGAAATCTTAGGAAGGAAGAAAAGATCAACGAAGAATCAGTGGATAACTCAGGAGATATACAAGAATGCTAGAAATGAATAAGGCAGAAAAGAATACAGGCGATTAAAGAATCAAGTGGATAGAAAGTGCAAGATAGTTAAGGAAGAATGGCTGAAGGATAAGTGCAAGGATGTCGAAGGCTGTATGGTCCTGGGAAAGGTAGATGCTGCATACAGGAAAATCAAGGGAACCTTTGGAGAAAGGAAATCTATGTGCATGAATATTAAGAGCTCAGATGGAAAGCCACTTCTAGGGAAAGAAGACAAAGCAGAAAGATGGCAGGAGCATATCCAACAGTTGTATCAAGGTAACGATGTAGATAATTTGGTTCAGGAACATGAAGAGGCTGTTGATGCTGATGAAATGGGAGACCCAATTTTGAGGTCAGAGTTTGACAGAGCTGTGAGTGACCTAAATAGGAACAAGGCACCTGGAATTGATGATATTCCCTCTGAATTACTGATTGCCTTAGGAGAAACCAGCATGGTAAGGTTATTTCATTTAGTGTGCAGGATGTATGAGACAGGAGAAGTCCCATCCGATTTTCGGCAGAATGTTGTTATACCTATTCCCAAGAAAGCCGGTGCTGACAGGTGTGAAAACTACCGCACCATTAGTTTAGTATCTCATGCCTGCAAAATTTTAACACGTATTATTTACAGAAGAATGGAAAAACAAGTTGAAGCTGAGTTGGGAGAAGATCAATTTGGCTTCAGAAGAAATGTAGGAACACGTGAAGCAATCCTGACTTTACGTCTGATCTTAGAGGATCGAATCAAGAAGGACAAGCCCACGTACATGGCATTCGTAGATCTAGAAAAGGCATTCGATAATGTTGATTGGACCAGGCTATTTATGATTCTGAAGATGATAGGGATCAGATACCGAGAACGAAGAATTATCTACAACCTGTATAAAAATCAGTCTGCAGTGATAAGAATTGAGGGCTTTGAAAAAGAAGCAGCAATCCAGAAAGGAGTGAGGCAAGGCTGCAGTTTGTCCCCTCTCCTTTTCAATGTTTACATAGAACAGGCAGTAAAGGAAATCAAAGAGAAATTTGGAAAGGGAATCACAGTCCAAGGGGAGGAAATCAAAACCTTGAGATTTGCCGATGATATTGTTATTTTATCTGAGACTGCAGAAGATCTCGAGAAGTTGCTGAATGGTATGGATGAAGTCTTGGGTAAGGACTACAAGATGAAAATAAATAAGTCCAAAACAAAAGTAATGGAGTGCAGTCGAACGAAGGCAGGTGATGTAGGAAATATTAGATTAGGAAATGAAGTCTTAAAGGAAGTAGATGAATATTGTTACTTGGGTAGTAAAATAACTAACGATGACAGAAGTAAAGAGGACATAAAATGCAGACTAGCACAAGCAAGGAAGAGCTTTCTTAAGAAAAGAAATTTGCTCACTTCAAACATTGATATCGGAATTAGAAATATGTTTTTGAAGACTTTCGTGTGGAGCGTGGCATTGTATGGAAGTGAAACATGGACGATAACTAGCTCAGAAAGAAAGAGAATAGAAGGTTTTGAAATGTGGTGTTACAGAAGAATGCTGAAGGTGAGATGGATAGATCGAATCACGAATGAAGAGATACTGAATCGAATTGGTGAGAGGAGATCTATTTGGCTAAATTTGACGAGAAGAAGAGATAGAATGACAGGACACATCTTAAGACACCCAGGACTTGTGCAGTTGGTTTTAGAAGGAAGTGTAGGTGGTAAGAACGGTAGGGGTAGACCAAGGTATGAATATGACAAACAGATCAGAGCAGACGTAGGATGCAATAGTTACGTAGAAATGAAAAGGTTAGCACAGGATAGGGTGGAATGGAGGGCTGCATCAAACCAGTCTATGGACTGATGACTCAAACAACACACATGTGTAAAGAAGTGGAATCAGAGTTAAGGCTGTTTGCAAATGATGTCATTCTGTACAGAGTAATAAATAATTTACAAGATTGTGAGCATCTGCAAAATGACCTCGATAATGTTGTGAGATGGACAGTAGGCAATGGTATGATGATAAACGGGGTTAAAATTCAGGTTGCTAGTTGCACGAATAGGAAAAATCCTCTCAGTTTTAATTACTGCATTAATGGGGTGAATGTTCCTTTTGGGGATCATTGTAAGTACCTACGTGTTAATACAAGGAAAGATCTTCGTTGGGGTGATCACATAAATAATAAAGGGTACAGATCTCTGCACATGGTTATGAGGGTATTTAGGGGTTGTAGTAAGGATGTAAAGGAGAGGGCATATAAGTCTCTGGTAAGACCCCAGCTAGTGTATGGTTCCAGTGGATGGGACTTTCACCAGGATTATTTGAGTCACAAACTGGAAAAAATCCAAAGAAATGCAGCTCGATTTGTTCTGGGTGATTTCCGATAAAAGAGTAGCGTTACAAAGATGTTGCAAAGTTTGGGCTGGGGAGACTTGCCAGAAAGGAGACGAGCTGCTCGACTAAGTGGTATGTTATTCACAGCCATTATAATAAGAAGTTATTTCTTGCCCACCTATTCAATACAATCCACCTTCTGGTGTTTACAATTTCATACAACTAGTTTCTCTAAGGGACATGTTTCACTCACTTAATGAGCATCTTCAGCCTTAATTAATCTTAAAATGATGTTCTTGAACAGTCGTGATTATATTAAAAAGTAAATAGTCAATATAAAAATTATAATAGTCTAGAAACCAACTTACATTACATCTAAAAATGCAACATTAAAACACTTCTTAAAAACGTGATAACATGAATAATTAAAATTATCACATTGTCAATTCAAAACCTTGTGTCTGAAACTAATATTGAATCTTCGTCTTAAGAACAGTAGTAAATGATTTCTACAAAACAGCACCAAGGTGAACACCAATCTTGCAGAAAAACTTAATTGAAATGCAACTTGTGTGACGTGGTGTATCCAGAATGTATGTTATTAAAATAGTGCGCCCACAGGATGAATTGTGAAAACATAATAATCCATACTGCTTTAAAACATAACAGACAGGACACTCATTAAGTGAGTGAAACATGTTCCTTAGAGAAATTAATTGTATAAAATTGTAAACACCAAAACCTGGATTGTATTGAATAGATGGGCAAGAAATAACTTCTTAATATAATTGCTGTGAATAACATCATTCAATATGGAGTAACCATGAGGATAATGATCTGTAATAAGTGGTATGTTCCGAGCTGTCAGTGCAGAGATGGCGTGGAATGACATCAGTAGACGAATATATTTGAACGATGTCTTTCAAAGTAGGAAAGATCACAATATGAAGATAAAACTGGAATTCAAGAGGACAACTTGGGGGCAAATATTCGTTTATACGTAGGGGAGTTAGTGATTGGAATAACTTACCAAGGGAGATGTTCATAAATTTCCAATTTCTTTGCGATCATCTAAGAAAAGGCTAGGAAAACAACAGATAGGGAATCTGCCACCTGGGCGACTGCCCTAAATACAGATCAGTAGTGACTGATTGATTTCATTGTAACCAAGTTTTTCAAACCAATATTTGACAATCATGAAAGAAATATTACAAACAACACCGATTTCATGAAGAATTTCATAACAAAGCCTCTAAGTCGGAAGGTGCTACAATTATTTCACAGTATGCGGGACTATTTAAAGGTATATAATCTTTATTACTAAAAAAGTTGTTTATTAACATGTCAAGTGAATTTTTTTGTTTCCATAACTATATAACTATTAATTCAATTCAAATGATTTGTGATGAATTACGTATCCCGCCTGATAATAACATTCACATTAATAGCTCTTAACAATGCAATCTAACAGTGCATTCTCAAACAATGCCGAACTGCTTCTCAGAGCAGCTCTTTCACGGCCTTGAGTATAACGTAGGCAATGATTCAAAGATGGAGCAAGCTGGAAGTGAATATAATAGAAGGTAAGTAACAGCAGATATAAATTTGAGTGGAAAAAGTTAAGTCAAATGTAAATCTCAAAATGACACATCAAAATTACTGAGGAATAATGAAGATACAACAGACAAAGAAAATTTATTTCCAAATGTGTGGCAAAGTTCAAGCAATGAAACTTACCACATTCCCGCTTGTGTTGCACCAGTTCTTCCTTCTGTGTACTGTGAGGAAGAATGTTCAGCAGAGCTACTGTGCCATTGATGGTCCCAACTAACATGTGCTCTGGGCCACCATCACATCTAAAGCGAGGCCAGCACAAAGCCGTTACCCAGGCCTGCTGTACATCAATGTGATACTCGTCACAAGTGAGTGAAGTATTTGGACCTTCTGTAAATATACATATCACACACCAGAATAAATGAAAAATGATAAAACTTGTTTGTTGTAAATATAATGAAATAGCAACATCAACATAATTTCCCTTTAAGAAGATGCAGTCAGGAAATGTCAAATATACTTCTTCTCCATTTACAACCTGCAACTTCCAAACATAAGATCTCATTAGAGCGATCAAGTCTACAAATAGTCAGTATCAGAATGGTTTCTTAGTACTTTTTCTCCACCCAAATCCATGTACAATATTCTTTCTATAATTATTCATGGAATTTGAAGGCCTGCAGATTAGAAGGTAATGCATGGTCAGTATGATGAATCCTCTCGGTCGTTATTCCTGACTCCCTAGACCGGTGTCACCATCTCACCGTTAGATAGCTCTTTGATGAACGGTAATCATATACGTTGATTGGGCTTGGAACCAGCCGTTATATCCAGGTGAAATATCTGACCTTGCTAGGAATCGAACCCGGGGCCTCCAGATGAGAGGCAGGCAAGCTAGACAGTGGGGGTGGCTTCAAACATGAATTATATAAAAAATTTCAATACTTTACATTCAGTTTTAGTGAGGTAATTTCATGAGTTTCCCGTGAAAACTCCTTTCAGGCCAGTAACCAATGTTGCCAACCATAACTACGTATAGCGCGATTGGAACCCTGGTGAGAGAAAGCGGAGAAAAAGGAAAAACATGGAAAAAGGAGCTACTTTTTGAAACTGGTCGATTTTTAGGAATTTTTATGTAAGTGATTAAAATATGCTCTAATACGAAATTTACAGACAAAATAATTTGGATATTACATAAGAGAGCTGAAAGTGAATAACAATTTCATAAGATAGTAGCAGAACACATAGCTCTAATAGTTTTTGCCACAGCACGGAAGCTGAGTAGTCCAATGATGAAACAATGGAGGTAGCAATTTTCTGCGACATCGAGAATAGGGCCTTTGTCCATATTCATGAGCACTTCTATATCTTGTTGTATGTTACTGAAGCTATGCTTTGAATATTGAATGTGCTGCGCAACTGCCGAGTATCTATTATATTTTCTAGCATTAACATGTTCCATGTATTTTTTTAAATTAATTTATTTCTTTATATGAATGGCATACTTCAAGAGGGTAATGACCACAAAGGGAAATGGAAAAAGCTGTATTCATATATCAGGAATCAAAAAGGAAAAGCAATCCAAATTCCTACAATGGTGGGAGAAGGGGCTGAACACTATTTAACAGATACTGAGAAAGCAAACCTATTTAGTAGGGAATTCAGAGATTCAGTAGATGATTGTCAGGAGTTGGAAAACAAAACAGAAGATAGAGAGGGAGACAGAGGGAAACAAGAAGCTTCTCATTCACAAATGAAGATATTCTCAGAGAAATTCAACTGCTTCAGCAAGGAAAAGCAGCAGGAAGTGATCAAATTACTGGGGAGGTAATAAAGACAATGGGGTGGTACATAGTGCCTTATTTAAGATTTCTCTTTGACTATGTCATAAATAATAGTGTAATACCAAAGGAATCTATAATAATACCAATTTATAAAGGAAAGGGTGATAAAAGGAAATCAGAGAACTACAGACCAATCAGCCTGACCAGTATAGTTTGTAAAATACCGGAGAGTTTAATATCAAAGTACATCAGAGGGATATGTGATGATAAAAATTGGTTCATGAGGAGCCAGTATGGATTTAGAAAGAAATTTTCTCGTGAGGCACAACTGGTGGGATTTCAGTAGGACATATCAGATCAATTGGATTCAGGAGGTCAGTTAGATTGCATAGCCATAGATCTTTCCAAAGCCTTTGATAGAGTGGAACATGGAATATTATTAAAGAAATTGGAGGGAATAGAATTGGACATAAGGGTTACACGTTGGATAAAAACATTTCTAAATTCAAGGGTTCAGAAAGTCAAAGTAGGAAATGATGTATCGCAGGAAGAGAAAGTTTGGAAGGGAATTGCACAGGCTAGTATAATCGGTCCATTACTTTCCTTAATATATGCAAATGATTTAGGGAACAATATAACATCAAAAATAAGATTGTATGCAGATGACATAATTGTTTATAGGGAAATAAACAACATTGAGGATTGTTCAGAATTGAAAGTATCCAACAATGGGTTGAAGAAAATAATATGAAGGTTAATGGAGGCAAATCAACTGTTACAACTTTTACAAACAGGAGCTTTAAAACTGAATTTGAATATACTTTGGATGAGGTAGTTATCCCAAAAGATGGCAAGTGCAAATACTTAGGTGTGAGATTTCAATGTAATTTGCACTGGAAGGGTAATGTTGATGACATTGTTGGGAAAGCATACAGATCGTTACATGTCATAATGAGGCTACTTAAAGGATGCAACAAAGAGTTAAAAGAAAAAAGTTACTTGAGTATGGTTCGTCCATTATTGGAATATGCAAACAGTGTTTGGGATCCTCACCAAGAATACCTAATAAAAGAAATAGATAGTGTGCAGAGAAAAGCAGCAAGATTTGTAACAGGGGATTTCAGGAGAAAGAGTAGTGTATCAGAAATGTTAAAGGAACTGGGGTGGGAAACTTTAAGTGAGAGAAGGGAGAAAACTAGACTTACAGAATTATATACAGCCTATACAGGAGAAGAAGCATGGGGAGATATCCGTGAGAGGCTTCAGTTGGAAAATAATTATATCGGCAGGACTGACCACAAATATAAAATTAGAAGTAATTTTAGCAGAAGCGATTGGGGTAAATTTTCATTCATTGGGAAGGGCGTGAAGGAGTGGAACAGTTTACCAGGGGTAGTGTTTGATCCCTTTCCAAAATCTATACAGATATTCAAGAAGAGAATAAACAGCAATAGAGAAAATAAATGAAGTGTTAGAGGGCATTCGACCAGTGCAGGTTACTGTAAATAAAATTTAAAAAATGTGTGTGAATAAATTAATTCCATCCCCTGGTTCATGGAGTTTGGACAGCCAAAGTAGGGGACTGCCTGTAGGGGTGAAGTACAGTGGGGACTTTGAGGGCCCTGGGACCGCTACAGTAGCTATGACGGCCCTTCAGGAACTCTGAAAAGTGGTGGCAAAAGGGGCTCTGGTTAAGACGCAGCAGGTCGTTATGCTACTTAGGTTCCAGAATGGGTTAAAAAAAAAAAGTAAATAAATGCCATGTAAAGTTTACTCTTATACCAGTTGTATAGTATCATTTGAAGTAATTCCACATACTGTATATCAGTTGACTATATTTGTAAGTAGTACTGGAGATATTATAAGTAGAATTTTGTAAACAATATAAATTTATTAAGGATGAGCTGTGTGTTTAATAAAAAAATTGTTAGCATAAATTGTATAATATTGTATTATAGGAAAATTTTCTTCTCTTGTTAATTTAATATTCAGTGCTTGACAATAATGTATTTTAGTGTACCATTTGCCACCGAGGTAGACACCTCATTTGCAAATAAAGAGAATTTGATTTTGACTTTGAAGTTCCTCCCTGTTTGACCAATGTACGAGGATTGACAGTTTTGACATTGGAATCTGTAGACTCCTGATTTTTGGTAAATGTTAGTCTTTTTAATTGAGCTGGTATTATATATGATATCCATATCTCTATTGTTAGTTCAATGTGCGATTTTGGTGTAGTGTTTCTTCAGAATATTTGTAACAACGTAAATATCTTTGTTGAATGTGAAGGTTGAATAATAATCAGGTTTAGTTTTCTGTCTAGTTAGAGTTGAATTCAGTGATATTTTCATTTGTTGATAATGCGCTCTATAAATGTATTGTCGTAACCATTATATTTGGCTATGAAGCGGATTGTATTCATTTCTTTATTTAGATTTACTGTATTAAGTGATATACTGAATGCCCTGTCTACCATATTGTTGTAGGTAGCATACTTGTGTGCTTTGGGATGAAAATTTTTCTTGATAGTAGTGGCTGTCTGTGTTGGTTTTCTGTAAATTCCACATTCTATTGACAAAGGAAGTCTGTTTACCGTGAGATTCTGAAAATTTATGCTTCTGTTTGTTTCAGAATCCAAAGTGAACTTTATCTGCAGAGCAATATTGTTTAGATTGCTAAGAGTGATGGCTGCATCAGTAATTCCTTCGTCAAAGATAATGAGTGTGTCATCCACAAATCTGGCCCAAAATTTTATGTTTGCGAAGCCACTGTTGTTGTTAATTGCTGTATGCTCTAAGCGGTCAATATATATCTCAGCTAAAATTTCTGTAGCCGGTGATCCCATAGCTAAGCCATCCTGTTGGTATATGCAATTATTGAAACTGAAGAAATTATTCTTAACCACTAGTTTCAAGATTTCCATTAAATCCTGGATCTCATGTTTACAGAGGTTGCTATACTTATTTAGATTGTTTTGGATTATAGGAAAAAGTTTCTTAGTATTGATGCTTGGATACATATTTGTTATGTCAAAAGAATGCATCGAGTAGAAAGGTTGCATTTCAAAGCCATCTAGTTTTTTAGCTAACTCAATAGTATTTTTCACTGACTTATTTGATAGAAATAATAGTAGTTCTTTTTTAGAAATTTCTGGAAAAATTGTGTTAGCTTATAAAATGGACTTGGCCTATAATTTATGATGGGGCGTATGGGGACGCCTGTTTTATGGATCTTTGGTAAAGCTTTTGCTATTGGAAGTCCTGGGTTCATGGTTATTAGTTTCGTCTTCACATGTTCTGTGAATAAAAATGACGTATTTTTTTAGGGTTGCTTTCAGAAGATGTAATTTTTGGGTCGGATCTTTTTTATCACTGAAAAAGAACTATTCTTGAAAAATTCTTCAGTTTTTCAATGTAATCCAAGGCTTCCAAAGTAAAAAGTCATTTAAAACACTCACACATGCTATGCGTCAATCAGAGCGTCCAAAACTTATTTGAATCACTTGGTATGTAATTTATACCTGATTTTTTTTTTTTAAACATTGATGAATATGAAATCAGTCAATGGTAAAAGACGTTAGTCTTGTGAGAAGTTGATATAAAATGTTATATGGGGTAGGTCTGGAGGGGAGAAGGCGGATGGTGGGGGAAGAAAAAGATCTTGTTAGGGGAGTAGTAGGTTTAAGGTGGGTCTTGTGAACAGTGTGGTGGGGGTTTGTAACATGATAGGGTACTGTGTATCGCGCTAAATATTGACTCCCTTTTCGGAAGATTAAAATAGTTAAATACTTTAATTAAAAAATCAAACAGAATGTTAGTTTTTTCTGAGATTTCGTTCAGATTCAAACTGGAGTTGAAGAACTGGTCTAAATGATTGAAGCAATATTCTGCAACATCGATAATAGGGCCTTTGTCCATATTCATGAGCACTTCTATATCTTGTTGTATGTTACTGAAGCTATGCTTTGAATATTGAATGTGCTGCGCAACTGCCGAGTATCTATTGTATTTTGTAGCATTAACATGTTCCATGTATCTGATTTTGAAGTTCCTCCCTGTTTGACCAATGTACGAGGATTGACAGTTTTGACATTGGAATCTGTAGACTCCTGATTTTTGGTAAATGTTAGTCTTGTTAATTGAGCTGGTATTATATATGATATCCATATTTCTATTGTTAGTTCAATATGCGATTTTGGTGTTGTGTTTCTTCAGAATATTTGTAACAACGTAAATATCTTCGTTGAATGTGAAGGTTGAATGATAATCAGGTTTATTTTTCTGTCTAGTTAGAGTTGAATTTCACTGATATTTTCGTTTGTTGATAATGCGCTCTATAAATGTATTGTCGTAAACGTTAAATTTGGCAATGAAGCGGATTGTATTCAATTCTTTATTTAGATTTACCGTATTAAGAGGTACACTGAATGCCCTGTCTACCATACTGTTGTAGGTAGCATACTTGTGTGCTTTGGGATGAAAAGAATTTTTCTTGATGGTAGTGGCCGGAAAACGACCAGTAGGAAGACCTAGGAAGAGATGGCTGGACCAAGTGAAAGAGGACATAGGAACAAGAGGAGTCAGATGGGATGTCGTCTTGAGAGAAGAGTGGTACATGGACAGACAGAAGTGGAGAGTGCTCGTAAACCACACCCGGGCAACTGGAGTGGAAAACTGATGATGATGATGATGATGATGATTATTATGCTAGTGGCTGTCTGTGTTGGTTTTCTGTAAATTCCGTATTCTATTGGTGAAGGAAGTCTGTTTAACATGAGATCCAGAAAAGTTATACTTCTGT
The DNA here is from genome assembly GCF_040414725.1 of Anabrus simplex. NCBI lineage: Eukaryota > Metazoa > Arthropoda > Insecta > Orthoptera > Tettigoniidae > Anabrus > Anabrus simplex. The sequence goes on along the minus strand of NC_090265.1, from coordinate 1,078,680,667 downwards.
TTGTCTCAGATTCCAGAGTGAACTTTATCTGCGGATCAATATTGTTTAGATTGCTAAGAGTGGTGGCTGCATCAGTAATTCCTTCGTCAAGGATAATGAGTGTGTCATCCACAAATCTGGCCCAAAATTTTATGTTCGCAAAGTCACTGTTGCTGTTAATTTCTGTATGCTGTAAATGGTCAATATATATATCTCAGCTAAAATTCCTGAAGCTGATGATCCCATAGTTAAGCCATCCTGTTGTATATGCAATTATTTAAACTGAAGAAAATATTCTTAACCACGTTTCGAGATTTCCATGAAATCCTGGATCTGTTATAATAATAACAACAACAACAACAACAACAACAACAACAACAACAACAACAATAATAATAATAATAATAATAATAATAATAATAATAATAATAATAATAATAATAATAATAATAATAACTATAATTGTTTCAGTCCTTGGAAGAGTGATTAACCAAGTTCTCAACCAGAGGTTAAGGAATTCTTACAGATTCACCTCACATAATATGTAATTGCATTTGTAGACAATGAAAAAGCATATGATAGTGTTCCTCGAAACAAGATATGGGAATGTCTGGAAGACCTAAAGGTGCCAAAGTACTTAACTGACAAAGTCGAGATGCTATACCAGAAGTGCTACAGCTCTGTCCAGATGGGCAATGGATGATCAGAATGGTTCGAAACAAAGAGAGGTGTCCAACAAGGAAGTGCCCTGTCACCACTCCTGTTCATAATAGTAATGGACAAGGTCATAAAATCTATCAAGAAAATGGACAGTGAACCAAACGCCCTGGTATTTGCTGATCATGTGTTTATACGGGGAGAGACAGAAGCTGAAGTTCAGAAGAAACATAATGAATGGAACAACACATTCAAAAATTTTGGACTGAAGATGAGGAAAACAGAGAGTGGAAATGACTATCAAAAGGGAAGGAACTAGCTCAAATATATTTCTGGAAGGAGTAAAGGTCAGAGATGGCCATGATTGAGCATACAACGGTGTTTGTGAGGACGAATTAACAAAAGCGACTAGCGCGTGGGCTAGCTACTCTTATTATTCGGCAGGAGTCTGCGGAGGTACGTCATAAGAAGTATATTTATGTGAGTGCAGCTCAAGACTTACGTATCTTGATCGTGTGAGGAGTTGTAACTTTTGTTTAAGATGCTCAGACTGCATTTAACCATTCAGGAGTAAATTTGGGAGATTTGATTTATATTTCGATTTGCAGATGGAAAGAACAGTTTCCGATGATCTTTTACATGCGAAGTTCAGAAGAAACGTAATGAATGGAACAACACATTCAAAAATTTTGGACTGAAGATGAGCAAAACAAAGGGAGTGTTTAAGTAGATTTTTTGAAAATACGAACATTAAAACCTCTAGTCCAGCATTTATGTACAGTTGCAGATGTTACAGCTGTGACACAACACAGAGAAAGTAACCTATTACCAGAATAGATAAAAAGAAATGTCCTGCAGCTGAATGGGAACTGGTTTTTCATGGTAAGTGGAAATTACCCTGGCAGTAGTATTGTAGTAACTGGAAGGTTATCTTGATCCAGTTTTTTTTTCAATACAATGGATGAGCGGATGTTCTAGTCAACCTGGGAACGGCAGAAGCAGCAAGACGACATTTCTATGCCACGATGGAGAACCAAGGACTGACCCAGTTCAATTCTGACGGCATCACATTTAATATAACAGGTTAAAAGGACGAGGAAATTAGACATAAGTACATGGATATGATTAGTGAGAAGTTTCGAACAGTAGACAGTAAGGAGGTTCAGGATATAGAAAGAGAATGGGTGGCATACAGGGATGCTCTAGTAGAAAAAGCAAGGGAATGCCTGGGAGCAACTGTGTGTAAAGATGGAAAAGATCAAGTGAGAGCAGCTTCTAAACATAAAAAGAAGGCTCTTATCATAAATGGCTCCAAACAAGGGGCGGAGCAGACAGGGATTTGTACGTATATGAAAGAAACAGAGATAAACAAATAATTGTTGAATACAAAAATACATCGTGGGAATATTTTGGTAATAACCTGGAAAGGCTAGGTCAAGTAGCACGGGTCATGGGGTGGGTTACCGTAGTCACGTCCTAGTTCGTGAACCACAGGCAACGGCTGAGTGGCCTGGTAAGTGGTTCTGAGTGTCGGGATACCAGTTGCTATGGAATGGGAGTGGGCATCTCAGACATATTCTGAGTCATGGCCCTCCTTTTGCTCAGGCGGCTAGGACTATACAATCCACCGGTGGTCCATAACCCATTAGAGGAGAGATCCTCACTTGGACTATGTGTAAGTAGGGTAGCATTATGCTTCATGAATTTACCAAGCTCAGAACATTTTAAGCAAGCCTCAGACCTATGGGAGTAACGGAGTCCCACTCCTATTTGATAGGCGAGGTACTTCTTGGAGACAACTTGGTGAACGAAATGGAATTCGATGGGGAGCTTTCAATATTAATGGGACTTATGGAAGAAAGAAACTAGAACTAGCTGAGTCTGCTAAGAGGATGCATCTGGATGTATTAGGATATTCGGGTAACGGAAGAAAACAAGGAAGAGATAGGAGATTATAAAGTGTACTTGATGGGTCTTAGAGAGGGAAGGGCAGTGTAGGGTAGGGCTGTTTATCAGAAATACCACTGCACACAACATAGTTTCTGTTAGGCACGTAAATGAGCGAATGATATGGGTAGATTTGTCAGTTGGAGGAATTAGGAAGAGAATATTCTCAGTGTATTCACCATGTGAGGGTGCAGATGAGGATGAAGTTGACAAGTTTTATAAAGCATTGAGTGACATCGTGGTCAGGGTCAACAGCATGGATAGAATAGTGCTAATGGGCGATTTCAATGCCAGAGTTGGGAATAGAACTGAAGGATAGGAAAGGGTGATTGATAAATGTGGGGGAGATATGGAAGCTCATGGGAATGGGATGAGTTCTGTGCTAGTAAGGGTTCAGCAGTTACGAATACATTCTTCAAGCATAAGGCTATTCACCGCTACCCATGGGAGGCTAGGGGTACAGATGCATAATAGACTATATCTTAACTGACTTTGAATTCAGGAAATCTGTTATGAATGTACAAGTTTTCCAGGGATTTTTTGATGATACAGACCACTATCTGATCTGTAGTGAACTAAGTATCTCTAGGCCTAGGGTAGAGAAAGTGAAATCTGTCTGCAAATGAATAAGGGTAGAAAATCTCCAGGATGAGGAAATTAGACAGAAGTACATGGATATGATTAGTGAGAAGTTTTGAACAGTAGACAGTAAGCAGGTTCAGGATATAGAAAGAGAATAGGTGGCATACAGGGATGCTGTAGTAGAAACAGCAAGAGAATGCTTAGGAACAACTGTGTGTAAAGATGGGAAAAGGCAAACATCTTGGTGGAATGATGAAGTGAGAACAGCTTGTAAACGTAAAAAGACGGCTTATCAGAAATGCCTCCAAACAAGGGCCAAGGCAGGCAGGGATTTGTACGTAGATGAAAGAAACAGATTGAAACAAATCCAAACAATCCCAAAAAAAAGTCGTGGGATGATTTTGGTAATAACCTGGATAGGCTAGGTTAAGCAGCAGGGAAACCTTTCTGGTCAGTAATAAAAAATCTTAGGAAGGGAGGGAAAAAGGAAATGAACTGAGTTTTGAGTAATTCAGGTGAACTCACAATAGATCCCAAGGAATCACTGGAGAGGCGGAGGGAATATTCTGAACACCTTCTCAATGTAAAATGAAATCTTCCTGGTGTTGTGAACAGCCAAACTCATGGGGAGGAGGAAAATCATGTTGGTGAAATTATGACTGAGGAAGTGAAGAGGATGGTCAATAAACTCCATTGTCATAAAGCAGCAGGAATAGATGAAATTGGACCTGAAATGGTGAAGTATAGTGGGAAGGCAGGCATGAAATGGCTTCATAGGGTAGTAAGATTAGCATGGAGTGTTGGTAAGGTACCTTCAGATTGGACGAAAGCAGTAATTGCACCTGAGAACAGGAAGGATTGCAACAACTATGTAGGTATCTCATTGATTAGTATACTAGGCAAAGTATTCACTGGCATCTTGGAAGGGAGAGTGCGATCAGTGGTTGAGAGGAAGTTGGATGAAAACCAGTGTGGTTTCAGACCATAGAGAGGCTGTCAGGATCAGATTTTCAGTATGTGCCATGTAATTGAAAAATGCTACGAGAGGAATAGGCAGTTGCGTTTATGTTTCGTAGATCTAGAGAAAGCATATGACATGGTAGCAAGAGACTGGGACTATGGAATTAAAGGTAGATTATTAAAATCAATCAAAGGCATTTATGTTGACAATTGGGCTTCAGTGAGAATTGATGGTAAAATGAGTTCTTGGTACAGGGTACTTACATGGGTTAGACAAGGCTGAAATCTTTCACCTTTGCAGTCTAATATCTTGGAACTTGAAAACAGATGCAATGGGTATGGTATGAAAATTGGCCTTTTGAAGACTAAATTGATGTCAGTAGGTAAGAAATTCAACAGAATTGAATGTCAGATTGGTGATACAAAGCTAGAATAGGTAAATAATTTCAAGTATTTAGGTTGTGTGCTCTCCCAGGATGGTAATATAGTAAGTGACATTAAATCAAGGTGTAGTAAAGCTAATGCAGTGAGCTCGCAGTTGCGATCAGCAGTATTCTGTAAGAAGGAAGTCAGCTCCCCGATGAAATTATCTTTACATCGGTCTGTTTTCAGACCAACTTTGCTTTACGGGAGTGAAAGCTGGGTGGACTCAGGATATCTTATTCATAGCTTAGAAGTAACAGACATGAAAGTAGCGAGAATGATTGGTGGTACAAACAGGTGGGAACAATGGCAGGACGGTACTCGGAATGAGGAGATAATGGCTAATTTAAGAATGAACTTGATGGATGAAGCTGTACGCATAAACTGGCTTCGGTGGTGGGGTCATGTGAGGCGAACGGAGGAGGATAGGTTACCTAGGCGAATAATGGACTCTGTTATGGAGGGTAAGAGAAGTAGAGGGAGACCAAGACGATGATGGTTAGACTCGGTTTCTAACGATTTAAAGATAAGAGGTATAGAATTAAATGAGGCCACAGCACTAGTTGCAAATCGAGGATTGTGGCGTCGTTTAGTAAATTCTCAGAGGCTTGCAGACTGAACGCTGAAAGGCATAACAGTCTATAATGATAATGTATGTATGTATGTATAAAAGGAAGGGGGCCGGCTGTCCAGAGACACACATGTAATATGTCTAGAGACAGGCGGCTGAATCAACAAATAGATGAGTACTAGATATGCAATGCGATTATGTGTGTGTGCATGTGCAAAGGGGATAGGTTAGGTCTGTTATTTAATTTCAGTAGGTTTAGCTGTTGTTTGCAAGGACTATGTCCTATTACAGTAAATGTTAGGAAGCCTGCAAATGTAAATAATTTTAAAGCACATGTGGGCCGGTTGCATGAGGTCACAACTTGCTTTTTCTTTTTATTCAGATTTTATAGCTGAGTGGTTAATGTCATTTCTTTTCATAAGTCAGTTTCTTGCTTTAGCCTCGTATTTTTTTTCCCCCCCTTTGATGTTTGAGATGCAGTGTACATCTCGTGGCTTAAAATGTAAATATAATAAGGAGTTAAATTAAAGTCAGGAAGGACTAGATTAAATTGTTAATGGGAGTTCAAAGTATACGAAAAATTGCCATCACATTTTCATGGATTTATTGCATGAAAACACAGTTTCGTATTCCAAGTTCCGAATACTAGAATCAGTTTCCTTTAATATTATTATTATTATTATTATTATTATTATTATTATTATTATTATTATTAATGCGGTTTTCTCGACGTGTAAGGATGTGATATTTCAGTAACTTTCTGATTTTCAGGCATGATCTATCGTCTATGTGGTAAATTTCTAAATTATAAGTTAAGGTGTTAGTACAGAGTTGGCCGTTTAATTCAAGTTTAACTTTACGAGTGCGAGAACTTTGTTTGTGACCAGCGCAGTGTTGTTTCTTATCATGCACATATGTTAGACAATGTCACTTATATTCGTATTCAGTTTTGCCAACTTTCTGGACAGTTATTATAGCGGCCTATACTTCGTGATGATTTTACTGGTTTTTGTCCATGTCATTACGGTTGTTGCAGTAGACAAGATTTTTATATTGCAACGTTTAGTATGGTAGTCATTTTCTTTTATGATATGACCGCATTGAGGAATATTTGGGTCATGTAATCTTTTTCAGAGCCCAACGGTGAGTTATGTGTTGAGGGTTAAAACCTACTCTGTTATTTTCAATGAATATATGTCGTGTAATTTATTTCAGGAAACCACGTTGATTTGTGTGTGCCATTGTAAAGTCCACCAGTTGATTGGTTTTGTGTCATATAATTTATTTCAGGAACCTACACTGAATAGAAAGGGATTGCTCTAAGTGTAAATTTATTTCCTTATATTTTCCATTAAGACTGTGAGTGAGTGAGAGTTGCATAAATGCAGCATGCTTTTTCTTGATGAGGCTTGGAAAATATGACATCGTGTTTTTGTTCTTTGATTCTGTATATTTGCCATTTATGTGATTTTGTTGTGTGCTGTTTCGATCCACAGTGTTTTAGTTGTGCTCATGAGGTCACTCATGATTGAGGTGTATATATTACAGTCGAACCTCCCTTCTGCGGACACCATCGGTTCCAAGGAAAAATGTCCGTTATGAGAGGTGTCTGCTAACATAAGTTTGTAAAAATAATCGAACATTTTAACGGCAAAGAACATCCACCGTAAATATAAGCATACATATCTTTATTTTTATTATTCTAAGTCATTTCTGTGTTAGTATTTCATAGAGAGTTATTATAAATGATTTTACATCATTTACAAGCATTACAGCTTCGTGAAGTAAACGTGAAGCTTCGTCTGTGTAAATTTAGCACATTTTCTTAACTGCAATATTCTTGAAAACGGAATAAAGTCTGTTAAATGGTTCCATAGTGTTCTTGCCGTACTCGCGGTCCAGCGTGATACACAAATTCTTTATCTGTTTAAGCATATTTAGTCCCTGCTTCACTGTCAGAACTTCTTGTTCTTCTTCCGCCTCACTGTCATTGTCACTTTTCGTTCCTGATTCGGGCTCTGTAAAACGATAAAAAGTTTTACTGTATTCAAAATGGTCCTTTAGTACGACTAACGAAGGCTGCTATGGATAGTTAGAAATATTTACGAAGTGCAGTGAATTAAATGAAAGCTGAAAATTTAGCTTAAAAGAATTAAAAGCTGTCTATCACAAGAAGAAAATGAATGAGGAGCTGAGGTGCAAACAAACATGGACCTTATGATACATGCAACACATAATTACTGTATAACTTGATAACACAGAAAGCTTACCATAAAGTGCGTCCTGGAGTCGGGACTGCCAGTCGCTCTCGAGATCGTCACAGCAAGAAATATTCTCTTCTTTGGCTTCAATATCATACGTCAATCCAGCTGTCATTGCTAAAGTCTGAAGTTCATCATATTCATTTCGAACCTCCACCTCTGCTTGTTCTTCAACTGTAGAATTAACAATGCTGCATTTTGCAAAACATTTCCTGATTGTGGTTTCGCTGACTGCATTCCAGGGTGCCTTTGTCCACGAAACTGCATCACCAACATTGGTCTTCTTCATCAAATCAAAAGCTGAGTCTGCTTCATCCATGTGTGCCACTATTGACCGTAAAACCCTCTTACGATAGTCTAATTTGAATGCTTGGATGATTCCTTGATCCAATGGTTGAAGATGAGAAGTAGTATTGGTTGGAAGGAACAGGATTTTTACATTTGAAAGCCGTATTTCTGGATGGCATGTAGCATTATCTAGCAGTAAGATCATGTTATGGTTTCTGGTCTTCATCGTGGAATCCAAAGCAAGGAGCCAATTCTCGAATATTGCTGACGTCATCCATGCCTTTTTATTCGCATGCCATTCGATACCAAGACAATTTAAGCCCATGTTTTTAAAGCACCTGGGTCTCAAGGATTTACCGATTATTAGAGGATTTTCCTTTTCACCGAGTGCGTTACAACAAAACATGATGGTGATTCTTTCTTTTGACATTTTCCCACCCTTGCAACTTTCATTCGGCAAAGTCAGTGACTTCTTCGGGATCGCCCTAAAGACAGACCAGTTTCATCAACATGCAATATGTCTTTCAGTTCGTAACTATTCAAAATGTCTTTCCAATCCGCTACTTCAGTTGCAGACACATCACCACCTTCTCCACAGACTGTTTTGAAACTAACGTTATGACGTTTTCTAAAACAATCTAACCAACCATTGCTAGCTACAAAATTCTCAACTTTCAGATTATTTGCGATTTCTCGAGCTTTTTCTTGTAACATTGGTCCACACACAGTTTCTTCACTCGAACACACTTGAACCACTCGTATACCGCAACGTTCACTTCTGAAAAAACTGACTCCCACTTTCTTTTCACTCCTCGACTCCTATTTTCCTCCCACTCCTTTAAAATTTCAGTTCTATTCTTCACAATAGTGTTTATTTGAGTTTTCCCGCAGTTGAATTTTTCGGCAAGCTTTCTCACTGAAAGTCCCTTGTCACTTTCTGTAATTACATTTCTTCTTGCCTCGAGATCTAAACACGATCATCCCTTGTTACTCATGTTTAACAGACAACTGAACTGCTACGGTATTTCTGTCTCACTAATTAGCGCCTGTACTGTCTTTTCCTTCTCAAGTTGACTACCTGAGCTCGACCTTATCAGTGATGATCCGAGTTATGAATAGAATGAGGCAAGAAGGGACGAAAATCCCCAGGTAACTTGTGAGTGAACAGTCTCTGGCAGCATTTCTGGGCAATTAGAATTCTCGGAATAGGCCTATACACCACTAGGCAGAACTGCATTCCGATGTATCCTCTCTCCCCTCGCACTTGAAATAGTACAAACATTCAAAAGGGATTTCCTTATGTCTGAAGAATGGTTTTAAAAGAAAGGATGATATGTGGTCCGGCGTAATAAATTGTCCTGCAATGTGTAAAGTGTCCGCTTAAGTCAAGTGGACGGGACAAATGGCGATGTCCGCTGTCCGGAGTTCGAGTTGTCCGCTTAAATGAGGCCAATTTAACACTTGTCTTATGTAAAATAAAATTGGTTCCGAGGGAAATTGTCTGTATAGGCAGGTGTCTGCTGAATAAGGGTGGCCGTTAGGACAGGTTCGACTGTATTAGGATGTGTTACCACTGAGCATAGTTTTATGTTGTACAGTTAGATTAAGTTATAGTCTCCCCTATGCACATTAAGACACATCTTTTTCTTAAGGTTAGGTACTCCCACTGCAACGACAAGTGTGCACGAAAGGAGAAATATACTCATCTACAGTTGAAAGAATTATCAAAAATTATGCCAGGAGCGTGGTGCGAGCATGCTAGCCAAAGTGGTAAAGTAATAAAATTCAAGAAAATTTTTCTCCTTGCAGTGTTAAGTATGTGTGTTTGCATACAATTGTAAATTTGTATTATATTTTGTTTCTCAAGATGAACTCTATAAGCTGAGAATGATCTGAGTCATGTTAATATTTGATCAAGTTGATATTTTGCTATTATTTTCCTTTTTTCTTGTTTATTTTTAATAAACATGTTGTTCCTCTAAAATGACGTCATGCTTCTTCGCCTTGGTTTATTTATAGCTTTTAGTTGACCTCACCATGTCCATATTAGTTATATGTTCCCCATCAAAATCCAGGATGTGAATATTTTTAAGGTATTTTTTTTTCATAGTTCGAACTGAGCACACCTAGGAGTGACTGACTAGCCTGGGGCATATTACCTTGATGGTAGAAATGGGGACAGTATTTAGGAATTGCCGTTCTCACTCAATTTTTCTGCAACATATTCCAACACATGCAACTTGAAGGATTCCATAAAACTCATTCTCTTACTTATTTTCAGTCTTGTCTGTGTACTGGAAGCTTCTTAATTACACACAACAGTAGAAGTCCGCTATAGCGAGTACGGCATATAACGAGAACCTCGTTATAACGATAACTTTTGTCCGTCCCTTCAAAAGTCCTATAGTAAACTGTGTATTATCCTTCGGTTACATTGAGAGCCCTATCACTTGATGCATCCATTATTACGAGCGATTATGCGCGCTCAATTCTTCCGCTGCCGATATTTATGCACCCAGTCATTATACTGAATGCGATCGATCATCTTCGGTACCATATAGTTTTCTCGCTATGCCCACCAGCGAGATCTCTCGTCGACATTCGAAGGCATTGTCGGAGTCGATTAGTAATACACGTCGACTGCTCTTCCGCAAGGAAAAGGAAGGGGGAGAACATGTTTTCATAATAAATGCGTAAATAACGTGTCCGATAACCGTTGTTAACTCGTTCAAGATAAACGCTGAATAAACGATCGCTTAATTTTTATGCTAAATACCGCAATTAAGCAAGAATGAGATAGGCCTACACCTCAAGATAGGGCAGAGTGCGTCATTGATTACGAGGTTAGTTTATATTTTCTCGCGTCCGTTAAACTATAGCGAGAAGGTATTTCTCTACTGGTGCTTGAAGCATGTTTTCATCGTACATACAATACAGATAAGTTCGGAGAGGTGACGTTATTTGAATAACAAAACTGAAACGTTTGCCACAAAATGCGATCGATCATCTTCGGTACGGTATAGTTTTTGCGCTATGTGCATTTGCGAGCTCTCTTGTCAACATTCGAAGGCGATATTGGAGTCGATTAGTAATACCGGTCGACTGCTGTTCTCTAACGAAAATTCGAAATGAAAGATGATAACACGTTTTTGTAATAAATGCGTAAATGACGCGGCCGATAGCAGTTGTTAACTCGTTAAAAATAACGGCTGAAGTAAACGATCTCTTAATTGTAATGGTGTACCCGTATACTGAAATTAACTAAGAATATGATACACCTCAAGATATGGCAGGGTACATCACTGATTTCAGAGGATAGTTTATATTTTCTCGCATCTAGTTAAATTTCGGAAAGCTATTCCCATGTCAGGAGGTTATCATTTCCTACATGCGTTTGTAATATATTTCGCGATACATATATATGGTTAGGTTAGTTGATGCTGTTTGAAGAAGAAAACCGAAATATTTGCCACAGAAGCCTCTGGAGTGATACCATATTTCTCCAAATCCAAGACGATTTTTTTTCTCTCAGAATCTCATGTGAAAAATCGAGGGTCGTTTTGCATTCGCGGCCTGATAGTAATGAACACCACTGGCAACTACTGCAGTATCCACTTTGTTTCTTTTCACCCCCGCGTGCGCGCACACAAAACTCGTTGAGAAACGACCGCTTCTTTATCATACATCGCTAGCCTTGCGACCGGTTGTACAGTGCCTATGTGTAACGTCACTGGGTCTCGGGAAATAGTGGAGAGAGAATGACATTCTATTATCCTCTACAAAAACGTTTCCCAAATCTGCAGAATGGCATCAAAACATGCGAGCCTTCGAATTCTTAGGAAGGCCACGGCTATTCAGTAGCAGAGTTATAACACGTCTGTTGTACCTGACGCTTAGTAAAATTAAGTTTGATAGACAGCAGGAATATTTTCGTGATGGATCGTCGTATTGTAAAGATACGTGGAACAGGTATTGACGGCAAATTTTCAATGGGTTCTCGTCGATGTTATGATGCCAATTTTAAGTTAATGGCTATTAAGCACTCGGAAATGTATAATAATTGTGCAGCCGCAAAAAAATACGTCATAGTCCTAACTAAAGCCAATTTTCAGCATTACCGTGAAGACTAAGACAGCTTAAAAATGCATACTGCACAAAAAATGCATTCAGGGGCCCGCAACAAGGACGCTTTAAAGAAGTCGAAGATGAAATTGTGAGGTATGTGCACAAAAATGCAAGGGCGGAATTGCCATACCGCGGCGCAGTTAACTCGTTCGTTGACTTTCGAAGTCCGCGTTTAAGACCTATGCATCGTTAGCCACTGAAGTTGGCCAAATCCGGCAAGCAAGACGTGCGTGTAGCGGCAGCCAGTTATATCTGACGCTGAGTGAAAGTAACAGTTTTATAGTAAGCAAGAATATTTTCCTGATGGATCATCGTATTGTAGAGACGCGTGGAATGTGTATTGCCGACAATTTTCAACGAGTTCCCTTCGAAATTATAATGCCAATTTTAAGTTAATGGTTATTAAACCCGTTAAAGTAAAGCATAATTGTACTGCCGCAAAAAAATACGGCATAACTAAAGCCAATGTTCGGCGTCTACAAATAGTCTAAAAGTGCGTACTGTATAAGAAAGGCATTCATATGATTTTACAAAGCACTTTCTTAGCCCAATTAAAATTTTTTGAAGGAAAAAATGGGGGTCGTCTTGGATTCGGAGAAATACGGTAATATAAAACTGAAATTAAACACACACTTTCACGTAGTATCGGATTTCAAAAAGCAACAAACAAGTAAGCCGTAGTGTGGATATTATCCGCGAAAACACAAGTTTTGAACAAACCGATTGCCATTTCATACTGATTTTAATGTGTATGGGGTTTTCCCGACTTTTACAAAAAACTGGATATAACGACAGTCCGCTATAGCGAGTAAAATTTTCGCCTTTATGAATTCTCGTTATAACAGACTTCTACTGTATATGCAGCTATGCGTGACATGAAGCCTGGAAGCTGGAAAGGCATTGAGACATCTATGGCAGGTGGGAAAGAGAATTAGGCTTAGATGATCAGGACATGTTAAAAGGATATGAGATGAAAGAATGCAAAAACAGATGATGGAATGATGAACGGGAAGGGAATCTGAGGGCAAGTAATACTGAGATGGACAGACTCAGTCCAAAACAGCATCAGATTGGGAAGCTGGATTGGAACCCAGTGCTGGATGGTGAATGGTAGAATGATGGAAGAAAATTAAGAGGCCCCTATTCATATATGGAAAATGAAATGATAATGATGATGATGATGATAAAAGCATTTAAATACAAAGAAATACTGTAATCTCTGCTAAATGATTCTGAATAGGAGCCTGTCCATTTGGTTCAAGAGATATGGAGAAAAATTATATTTTCTGTGAACAAAAAGGATTAGTACTATTTACAGTTTAATGCACTGAAACTCAAAAGGACAGGCAAATAAGAGGTGAATACTGTATGCAGAAAATTGCTGTAAACCACAAATGATATGAATACCTGGAAGATACCAGATGTTGATGGTGTCAGCCATGCCAGCAGCCACATATTTCCCTGATGCTGACCAGCCAAGATGCCCAATCACTTCACCATCCAGTTCACTTCCATAGAGACCATCTGATTTATGAAACACTAGGGTATGCTCCAGGAAAGCTTGATTAGAATCTGCTGTGCACCATACTCGTATAGTCCCATCACTTCCACTGTAAGTAAAATAGATATATTCTGTTATAGTATTTAAGATTATAACAGTTATAATATATACAAGAATTTCCACTATGCAAGGTTACATAAAAAATTTACAGTACTTTGTACCAACACTGCACAAGAAGAAGTGTTATCATAGTGTTCCAAATCCCATGGAAAGACTACATCATCAATGAGAAGATACCCTGTCATGGCAGGAAAACATGTGAAGTCTAAACCCATGCAAAACACAGGAGAACAGCCTATTTCAGTCACAGTCACCTGACACAGTGGCTTACGCGATTTCCATGTTCCTCCAACTCCACAAAAGAACACAATGATAATATCCCTGAGAGGTCTGCAAAGATTAGAGACCCCAAGGATAAGGCAGGAAGCACAGCACTTTTTACAATGACAAATGCACGTCTGATACAACTAATGCTAGAAGGCAAGATAAGCATGAACATGGACAGAGAAGATTATATCTGGGTTCAGAACCTCCAATACAGGTTCAACATCCACAACATGGCAAATCTAGTATGGGAAACAAAAAACTCCTCCATAATGTTGCCAACCTTCTAGTTGAAGAAGAAGAAGAAGAAGAAGAAGAAGAAGAAGAAGAAGAAGAAGAAGAAGAAGAAGAAGAAGAAGAAGAAGAAGAAGAAGAACGAGAAGAAGAAAAGAAAGAAGAAGACTAATGTATTCTATTACGAATGTATAATTATCAAGAGTATAGCAAAATACATATTACTTTAGTAACTATGATAGGATCAATATGGCCAATTTGAAGTTAAAGACTAAAAATGAACCAAATTAAAAGGAATGTAGCAGTGGTGAGTGTTGTGGCTTTAGGCATGGATAATGGAAAGACACTGTTACTATAGCACTGAAGTGTGCCAACCCTACAACATACCAAGTGGCTAGCATCGAGCGGTCTTCAAACCAGGCACAGTGGCTGACACGATTTCCATGTCCCTCCAACTCCACAAAAGGGCACACTGGTAATACGCCTGAGAGGTCTGCAAAGTTCAGAGATTCCAAGGATGAGGCAGGAAGCACAGCACTTTTTGCTGCAATGCATTTAACCTGCAGAAAACAATAAAATATACAAATAAGTTAATCAAAGTCAAGATTTCTGTTCATTTTCTAAGTATTGTACTGCTTATACTTCATTAGTACTTTCACTTCATGATACGCAGAAAAATCTTGATAAAACTTATGAAATAAGATAGAAGAAGAGGCTGAACATAAAAATGTTGTAGTTACATTTAAGAAAAACCCTTTGATCACAGCAATCGTTGACACACCAGTCATTCCAAGCCATACTCTAGGTGTTACCATAAGATTGGCACACAGGAAACTAAGAAGAAATAGAATAAGAATTGGGATTGACAAGGAAAGAGTTCCTCAAAGAAGGCAGGAATGTGTATGAAAATGTAGAGTATGTCTTAATCCTTCTGTGTTATTTTTATTTTTCCATGTCTTTCACTCCAACAACTCACAGTGACCTGTCATAGCGTTTAACCTTCATATAATTTGCTATCCTTCTTCACAATTTTGCATGTTTGATGTATATTTGCATCCTTTGTTATATATCTTATATATCTTTGTAGTTTTGTATCACAGTCAGTTTATCCTGCTCTTTATATATCAAGAATGAAGATCTCTCAAGAATATCTTTAATGAATGTTGATGCTTACCTGACTAATAACATAGAATAACAGAAATCAGCTTGTCGCACGTTGGGAAGAAAAATTCTACAAAATGGGACCCTTCTTCCTAGCTTCTTATATATGACAGATATTTTCACACTGGGTGGTTCCTGTTCCATTGCACGATAGGTAAGGAATGCTTTAATGATGGTGGATAAAAAATTAAAAATCTCTCTCTTTAAGTTACCTGTAAGTAGTCTGAGGTTTGGATTAAATCTTAACAGTACTCGTGTTGTTAATCAGTTTGCCCAGAAAGTTTAATATTTTTTGACAGGTGTACATTTAAATGTTTCATATGCAGTCTTATGATTCAAAAACACAAGATGTGGTGTAACCAATTGCCAAGTGATGTATAAGCGCATCTCTCAGTAATGATTGGGTAAGATAGGTAAAAGCTATATGTTCTAATGAACTACAAATATGGATAAGTACCAGTTTCATTTCTAGGGAAAGTATTCCAAAAACATGTTAAAAATATCTGTGAAGTGTATAGAAAGTGTGCTGTTTAAGAATCTGTGGCTCAGACTGCCCAATTAGAAAAGCACTAATTTACTGCCAGGAAAAACTTAAGAATCTAAAATGCAATACAGGGAGCAGAAATAATGGTGAATTTCACACACATTTTGTTAGAAACTGAAACTGGAACAATATATTTGTCAATCACATAAATAAATTACAAATAACCTGTGCTACTTCTACTAAAAGTACTGAAGATATTACCAACTGCTGTGATGCCCACTGACGGTGTTCAGGAGCCAACCTGACGGAGAGCACACATGCTGCCAGGGCATCAGCAAGTTGTAAGCCATTAGTTGAAGTAGGATCAACAGGACTAGTTGCCAACTTCTCCTCTGTGAACATCAAACAGAAGTCATGTTACCTTATCACAATATTGTTGTGGGTCATTTTATTCTATAAAGTAGTATGTACCTTTCCAATAATTTGGCTTCCATTTAGAATTCAGGATCCCCATGGACACTTACAATTTGTGAACTGATGTCATCTTGGAATACAGTATATATATATATATTAAATCCCAAAAGAAGAGATGTGACTCAAGATATTAAGGGTGGTTGAAATTTCTCTTAACAATATTTACTGTCAGATTTTTTAAAGGCATTTTGTAAATACATTGATCCTTTAGCATTCCATAATCCTCAAATATGAACTTTGTACCCACAAAGTTGTTAATGCCTAATTGTTATCCATCATCCCTACCAGTGTCCAAAATAACATACTAAACATTAAATGAGAATGAGATATAAAGTATGATGGGCTATAAAAAATACGACACATAGATATAACAAAATAATTTCATTACTTAAAAGTTTAGTAATTTCATATTTATTTTCCTATATAATAGACAAAACGATTGAGATATTTGTCGATGCCCTCTGCAAGGAAGTCTGCTGCCAGTGAGGTAAGGTGTGTCTGGACAGCCTCCTGAAGTTCTTCATTGGTGGCGAAGTGTTGTCCGCCCAACCACGCTTTCAATTCTCTAAAGAGCTGAAAGTCACTACATGCGAGGTCCAGACAATACGATGGATGTTTGAAAGTTCCAACTTGAATTGTTTGAGGAGGTCTTTCATCACGTTGGCACAGTGCGGACATGCATTGTCATGGATCAAAACCATGCCGGATGAAAGCATGCCTCTTTGTATGTTTTGAATCATTCTGTGGAGGCGATGTAAAGTTTCACAATAAGCTTCCTTTGTTATTGTTGTCCCCTGCTCAATAAAGTTTACCAACAAAACACTTTTATGGTTCTAGAAAACAACAGCCACTGCTTTCCTGTTGCTCGGTGTCAGCTTACACTTTCTTAGCTTATTTGGAGAAGAAGGGTGCATCCACTGCTTACTGTTCTTTGGTTTCTGGAGTGTCATACAGGACCCAAGTTTCATCACCAGTAACAATAGACTTTAAAAGCTCTTCCCCCTCATTATGGTAACATTTGAGAAACATTACGGCTGATGCCATTTACTGAGTTTTGTGACTGTCAGTCAAATCCTATTATTCGGAAGGGATCAACAAACTAGAATATCGGTGGACGAAGTGTATATGCCTAAAAGGAGACTATGTCGAAAAATAAAAAAGGTTTACCCCAAACACGTAAATAGTTTTCATTTTTGCATGGACTTTTCAAACGCCTCTCGTACATCCTTCTGCTTGCAGAAAACGCATCACACTTGCAACACACTTGGCGGGAGTATCGATTATAGCGGCCATGTTCAGTTGCCCATAGCTTGGCTACGACTGGCACATTGGAACCAACAATTGCAAAGGGTGTGGAGAGTATGTTGCGCAATTGCACGATGAACAGATCTGGCTTCCGACCATCTCTTGTTTACTCACGTGCATGATCGGAGGTTGAAAGAAACACACAGCCTTCGTATTAAATAATGTTTGTGTACTAGAGAAAAATGAATACAGAGGTAATGTTAATTTGGCAAAGAAAAATTACATTCCCTTGATGATGACTATCTTGGCCCAAGATACGGTGTAATCCTGATAATTCATGTGCAGGTAATTGGTTTTGTTCCTCAGGCCTTGAATAATAATTTTTATAAAGTAGTAATTTTTATAGTACCTAAACATCAAAAAGCAAAGTCACCTCTATACAGGGCATGAAGGTCCTTGGAGGAGTGGAAGGTAAAGGCTTCCACCATTGTTAACCTTGGCACATGATGGGGTAGAGTGGTTAGTTCCACGCCCGGTCGCCTTTGCCCCCAGGAATTAACCTGGTACTCATTTTCGGTGTAGGCTGAGTGAACCTCAGGGCCACCTGCACCTCTGGAAGTGGAAATCTTCTTTCTTAAATTTTACGACTTCCCGACGGGAATTCGAACCCACGTCCTTCCGGGCGAACCGAGCACGCCTTTACCACCTCGGCCAGGCAGCCCCTACCTAATCATCACACATAGCAAAATAATATCTGCATCATTTAAAGGAATTTTAATGTCATGTGATACAAGGAGATTGAATTTTAGTGGTCCGAAAAGTCTGGACCGACTTCAACCTGTGGTGTAACAGTAGGCCTACTTGCACACTGCTAACAGAATGCTCCAAACTTGGAAATACATGGGCATTTTGCAGCGGGTGGTATGGAGTAACTTTCCCTTATCTTCTAAGGTGGGACAATACAAGAAGAGTGCATTTTCAGTCAGAACCTACTCTCCCTTTCCCAATTGCCATGCTCCAAGATCGCTGACCTAATGCTAAATTGAGTTGCAAATATAGGTGCACCAGAGATCCAAGGCCAGTGCTAACATACTTACAGAAGTCTTTTCGAAGTTTTGAATCAAAGTCAGTTGTGAGAGTATCCGATTGTGATTTTTTTGCTGAGTCAACCTTCAATATAAGTGGTCATAAAATTAAAAATAGAAGTTTAACCATCAGTGAAACACTGAAAATTGTAGAAAGAATAGAGGATGGGAGCTGACATCCAAAATACCTGGTGAGTTTTGTGTGGGTGAAACAAATGAGAGACATGAAGAAACTAAAGGAAACCTTGATCAAATTTTCCATTAGGTGTGTGTTTTTTGTTCCGAAAATCAATGAAAACGTCGGACTTTGACATGGCTTCATCGAGACTATGACAATCTCGATGAAGCCATGATCTTCTTCTTCTTCTACTGGATTTCCCACACATGTGTATTTGACCGTTTTACAGCCGGATGCCCTTCCTCAGGCCAATCCTTTATGAAGGGATGTAATCACTATTGTGTGCTTCTGTGGTGGTTGGTAAAGTAGTGTGTTGTCTGAATATGAGGAGGAAAGTATTGAGCCAGAATAATTAATATAAAGTGATTAAAATCCCTGACGTGGCCGGAAATCGAACCCAGGACCCTCTGAACCGAAGACCTCAACACTGACTACTCAGCCAAGGAATTGGACCGATGAAGCCATGATATGGTGGTTTAATAAAAAAATAAAAAAAAATCAGTGGAAGGTATTTCTGTGTCTAGGCCAATGTGTCCTAAGCAAGCAAAACATTTTCACTCTGCTCTTAGCTTCAAAGATTTTAATTCTGGGTAGTTTACATGGTTTAAGAAATGATGATCTAAGAAACAAGAAGATATGACAGATTTTAAGTTAAAGAAATATAAATATTCCACCTTGGTCAATATAATGAAATGTGACAAAGGTAATTTTAATAAATTCACATAAAATACAATTTGTACAAATTAATACCTATAAGCTTGTTCACAATTTTCTTACATCAAAACTTCTAGAATGAGTGCTTTTGTATGTTTTCTTTATGGTGTTTTTTGGTTAGGTTTTTTAACGATCAACGGGATAAAGTATTTCAAAATAGATCTTTTACAGGACTTCTTAATGTTGTGTTTCAGAATGTTCTGTAGAATTTGTATTTTTGTTTTCAAGGCTGAAGGGGGGCCCAATGGGGCCATAACATGTACCTGGCATGTGAAATTTCTTTTAATACACGTTTTATTGTATTAAGCAAGGTGGAATAATGACATATTTTTCTTTCCTTTACAGTTAATATGGAGCAACCCAAATATAAGATTTTTCATAAAATGATATTAATGTTGGCAAATTTACATTGCATTTTGTAAAACAGTTTTACTATAGTGTATCTTACAATATAATGTAAAATGTTATAATTACATTTTGATTGTTTACATAATACATTTCAATATTTTAACCAATAACTTCATTTCTGCTAGGCACAATAATCTGCACAAGTTCGTGCATTAATTATTGAAATTCTTGGGAGTGCACTGTGTTAAACATCATAATGTCCTCTGAATTTTGTGTCACTTTGTCCTACCCTATCATGAGTACAGAGTGAACACAACTATTAGTAACAATGTGAAGAAATCTAGATGACAGTTTTGTTTACAGTTGCTTTTTTCTTATCCTTCCCTATTCCATACAAAGTTTTCTGTTGTTCTCATTATAGCCTGTCAGTTAATTTAAAATAAAAAGGACCAAACAAAACATTCAAATGCCATGGCATCGCTAATGGTTAATAAAGTTCCTAAATTTCACTTTGTATTCCAAATTGAGTGTGAAAACTCCAGACTTCATTAGTTTGCACAAATCTGTAATTCATAATGTCGAGATCTCTAGAGAGCAATACACATATTTTGTTCTAGGTCTGAGGTGTTCCTATACTTTCCTTCGATTAGTGATGGTGCAGAAAAGCCTCACTGAAAGCATAGATGCAAGAAAATGTGAAAAGTAGCGGAAACCGAGTGTCACTAATATGCTTGAAAATAATAACATAAAAACAAATATTTGTATGATAGTATTCAGCACTGTTGTTGTTCTCAATGCTGGTGTTTCAGTTTATAAAGAATTGACTTTGAAGTTAAAAATAAAAATGAAGAGGAAAAGAAATAGTGCCTTTGGAAGAAATACTGTATTTCACCGCTTTATCGCCGTACTTTTTATACCAAAATTTTTCGAAAAATAGTAGGGTGCGACCATTACGCGAAGAATATTTTAATAGCAGTATTGTATTACTGAAAAACAAATAATTTATACAAGTTTAAGGTGTACATTATAATCGCATATAGGCCTATACTGAACCTGACAGGGGCATGCTCTAAGGACCTTTGGCTAATACTGACCTTCCAAATTACAGACGCAATGCTATCTGAGAAAAGGGACATTAATTAATATCCGCATCATTACGATATATAAATTGAGTCTTTAGAATTTATATTACAGGATTTCTTTATTTGCAACTCAGTGTGCGATACTTCCTTTGCGTAACGGGGGAACCCAGCTGGCGCCAAGCCTAGCCAGCGTCAAGAGGGGATACAATCATTGGTTTCCCACGGCGTCACTCGAGAAGAAACATCCCTTCCTCACGACTGAGAGAATGAGGGGAAACAGATTTTTTTCGAAGCGGAATACCGGAGCCATCTTTATTTCGGACTAGCCAACTTAATTCTCTACGACATAAAATTTATTGAAATCTGAATTCTGGAGTCGTTCTTCACTTTAAAAGAGACAACTATGATTGAGCCGTCTATTTAGAGTCTCTAATGTCATATTACATGCTAACTTTTCATACAAGAAAGAATTCGGCCTCAGTTATGAGTGGAAAGTTACCAAGGGCCATCTGGACATCGTCACCTTTCACCCTTCAGAGGGGAGTTCACCAGAGCAGAGAGGGGGAAGCTGGACGGACTTTAATTAATTAAAGAAAATCTAATGAAGGATAATTGGGCGGATATGTCACGGTCACATCAGATGGTTTTTGGTCACTTGATCGTTGCACTATCAAACCTCTAGGGTGCTGTTGATAGGCAATACGCAGATTTGTAGAAGGGGAAATCGCTTCTTTGTAAAAACCACTGCAGTAAGCGAAGAGCGTCATTCGGGATTTTCAGCTTGGTGAGGGCGGAGCTATATCCGCGACGCTCGCACTAGTGCTTTGTTCTAGTGACTTATTTTTCGTGACACCTACGCGATTATTTAATGAACAGTGTCGTATCGCAAACTTACAGCGCGGAATGTAATAACATTATTATTACTGTAGCATGGCAGCGCCAACGAGCAACAAAGGCTAAAGTAGCTGTGATAGACGGAGTTCGCTACTGAACCGCGAGTGACGGGATAGTATTCAAAGTAGTGCCTGAACGTTCATGTTCAACGCTGATTAATTGAAGTGTAAATTTAAATAGTGATGTGTCTGTGCACAGGAGTACTTCCAGTGGTTTCATCAGCAAGGACCAATGAACTTCAATCCTGAAGTGGTGATGGAGCTGCATACCGTGGTATCCATGGAGCAGCAGTAAATACAGGATGGATCTCCTGACCTGACAAAGATGTCGTCATCATGATAGAGATGAGTATTAATTCTAATATCTGGCATGTTTAGTGGGGATGGGAAATGTTTATCATAAGCTGACGCTATAAAAGGTTAAAGATGTAGTTGAATATAAGTGCCGAAATGGGCACGTAGTTCTTAGTTTAGGGAGTCGGCGACACGTCTGAGTGATTGATTGTAAATAATTTAGGGAATATAATACTTAAGTTTTGCATGTGGATTTATTCAGTTATTTTATCTTGGGAGATTATTGTTTGATTACTTGCGTGAGAAGACCGGTAGTAATGAGTTAGGGAATTGCAGTTAGAGTGTAATTATTCTAATTTGATAAGTGCATGACAGGTAAAAAGGGGTAAGTACTATATTGTGTGAAGGCATGGAGCTACAAGAAGCGCCAGCAGAACTGATAACCCAAGGCCTCCCCTGATATATTTAGATAGAGAGTCTTATATTTAAGTTGGATTATCAGGATGTGACTATAATGCGTGTGTCAAATATTAATCCGTGTGAATATCAAATTAATGAATTAATTAATTATTCAATGCATTGCCGTGTGATGATAAAGTGACCGGGTATAACTATCAATACTTAGAAGTTATTAATTAGGGATGAATTGCCGTTGAGGGTGCAATTAAATTGTGAGTGCAAAGTAGATTCTCCACGATGACCAGGTATGATCAAAGCACCAGGTGAGTCATGCGGAATGACAGTCAAAGATGGAAATAATAATAATAATAATAATAATAATAATAATAATAATAATAATAATAATAATAATAATAATAATAATAACAACAACAACAACAACAATAATAATAATAATAATAATAATAATAATAATAATAATAATAATAATAATAATGGTCATGCGAATATTAGCATTGTAATACCGGTGTCGGTAAAGTGACGTGATACTGTTGACAAAAGATGTGTTGAATTCAAGGCGATTTGCGTGGTTTTTGAGGAATGAGCCCATCGATTATTTTGTGGATGTACTTCAGTGTGAAGTGTTCTTGTTTCCTTTTGAAAGGAAATGTTACGCTTGTTATGTGGGCTATTGACCCTTAGGGTGGCGGACGTGGCCAACCGACCTTGCCCCAGTTGTGTTTCTTTTTTTTGTGTGGGTGTCCCGTAGCTGAGGAAGGAGGGACATTTCTGTTAAAGGGAAGTTGGCCTCTTTGAACGGCTAAATATGAGATTTATTCAACAAGCTAGAGTGGTGTATCTATTAACAAGTGATCCGGCCGATAATGCTAATGTTTGTCAGTGAATCATTGTTAATTGTTTGAATATAATATATAGATAGGGATTACAGGACCATGTTTTCATCGCAAGGAGTTATCAGTTCAATGCTCAGCGTAGGCATTGGAAGCCTACGATGCCAAGGAGAAGATTGGAGTGCCTCACGTATTTGCTGCATATCATGTATGATTTTTATGTGTTCTATGTGTCATGTTTGATTGTAATAAGGTCCGCGGTGGTTCTGTCCATCGGCCCGGCACCGTCTATACTAGCGAGGGTCAGTTCGAACCCAGGTGTTGTTTCATATGTGTGTATTTTTCATTTACGTCATTTCATTGGGAAATCTAGGTCTTCATTAGAGTAGGGATTGCTCAGACATGTTGTCGCGTGCATGTTAGTTTTATGTGTTAGTGATATGATATAGCCTCAGTGTTGTGGTAAAATTTTCCGTTCGCGTCATGTCATGATACATCGCTTAGCGATAAACTCACTCATTTCTATCACGCATAATGGACAACGTCCACAGAATAATTCACAACAACACTTATAAATATTAATGTAGTTCATCAGTGTATCTCAATGCATCATTCTCATCATCATCAAGGTTAAATAAACCGTCCTTGTTAGCTAAAATTTAATCCGAATGTGTTCTCATTTTAGTATGGTATGACCCGTATTTTCCTACACAGTATGCCTATAAGGATTACTTTAGTTCAGCGCCTATTTATTTATAATTTCTCAGACCCATGCGCGACCCTGTAGATCTCATGCCGGAGCCATTTTAGGGAAGGGGCGGGTGCAATACATCAATATAATTAAAATAGTCAAAATAAAAATTAATCATTTAATCACAACAGATGGGCGAATGTTTCTTCAATCTGAAAATAAAAATGAACTAATTAATTGTTATTAATCGAAGCATTAAAATTTAAAATATTACACTATCAAAATTATTGCATTATTATGAAATACAAACTTCCCAGTAAAAAAAATTACTCAAAATCTTCTGTGTCGCTATCAATGGTTTCGGTATCTGATGCATCATCCTCGCCGCTGCTCATACTAGTATCAGATTCTTCGTTATTCTGCCACACTGCATCATCTTGGGATCCGTCTAGGCGTTCGAAATCCAAGTCTTTTTTTAAGCTCTTGGAGACTAGTTCAGGTGGTATAAGGTCCCAACTCTTCATTGTCTACAAGCATAATAAGTCGAAGGATTGACGCTAATATTTCCTGTGGGTGTCAATTGCTGATCGCTGCTCTCATCACCCACTCGTAAAATTGATGTAAGTGATCTTTAAATGGTTTTTTAATGTCCAGTTGCTGCAAAGTAGATGTCAGGCCATCGGGAATGACCTTCTGTTGTGTAGTACTTTGAAGGAGAAGTTACTCCACTTCATTTACGCGGTGACATGTTTCAATAGTACATCGGGTCTTCTATTCCACACAGTTTTAACCCAGTCTAGCACGAGTTCTACGAGCATCCACGCTTTCGTTGCACTCGTACATGAATTCCATGAGGAAACTGTATCTGCTTAGACATCGTTTTCAACTTGAATATTATGTAAGGCAGCAAGTTTCTTCTGTCAGTTGTGCATTGTAATTTCTCACTACCGTTGATTTTTATAAAATTATACACTTCATGATCATTTTAGCACAACAGTGCTGTTGCGAGGCACATCGCAAAAGACTGGCACCTGATTAGCATTTCCAATTTGAGGAAGTAAGTATGAAGTTTCCTGGCGCAAACATAAGTAGTAAATTTCTCAGTACCGGAATGTTCGATTATGTATTGTAGCAGACCACAAGAACATGATGTTATGAAAAAAAAAGGAAATGTTAACATTAATAAGAGCAAATATTTACTTTCCTTTTCGTGAATTAGATTCTCATTAACTCATTTTGTCACCGTTTACCTGTGAGGGGCTGCCTGGCCAAGGCGGTAAAGGCGTGCTCGGTTTGCCCGGAAGGACGTGGGTTTGAATCCCCGTCAGGAAGTCGTAAAATTTAAGAAAGAAGATTTCCACTTCTGGAGGTGCATATGGCCCTGAGGTTCACTCAGCATACACCAAAAATGAGTACCAGGTTAATTCCTGGGGGCAAAGGTGGCCGGGCGTAGAGCTAACTACTCTACCCCATCACGTGCCGAGTTTAAGAATGGTGGAAGCCTTTACTTTCCACTCCTCCAAGGGCCTTCATGGCCTGTACAGAGGTGACTTTGCTTTGCTTACCTGCACGTTCTGATACCAGAGCACCCCTGGTTGCAAGGCTTTGAAAATTGTACTACAAAACAAGCGTGTGCAGTGCCGGTATTTCCCGGCGATGTTGCCGATAAACGATAACTTACAGCATTACATATTTCAAATGAAATAAAATAAAGTGAATAAAATGTATCTATATCGCCGCCTACTCCGAATACCTTGGGTGCTGAAAATTTCAAATGATGAAGTCCTTCATCGCATGGTGAAACATAAAGAACTACTACTTACTGTAAAAAAAAAAGAAAAACCCAATATCTAGGGCACATTATGAGAGGTGAGAAGTACCAGCTAATACAACTCATCATTGAAGGCAAAATTCAGGGGAAAAGGTCTGTTGACAGGAGGAGGAATTCATGGCTGAAGGACATCCGAAGATGGCACAACTGCATTTCAGAAGATGCTTTCCATGCTGCAACATCACGTCCGGAGCTGGGTATGTGGACCGCCAACCTTCGCTAGGAGAAGGCGCCTCCAGAAGAAGAAGATAAAATGTACACTGTCTCGCGACTACGGTGTCAAACTACCAATAATTTAGTGTGTCCAGTGTCGGTATTTTCCGGCGATGTTGCCAATAAGTGATAACTTAGAGCCTTACGTATTTCAAATGAAAACTCGTAATATGTCACTGGTGAATAAATTGTACATTGACTTGTGACCACGTTGCCAAACTACCAGTAATCAGTGCGTTGTACGTATATCGGAATATTTATTTATTTATACGTTGTTTGACATCTTGCAAATGTGCCTGTGTTGCCAAACGGCCGATAAGCCACATACATATTAAAATTGCGCATTCATATGCAACTTACACTGCAGTTTCATTTGCCTTTTAAACAGATTGATGAACAAAATTTGGATGTGTGACGATAATGCAATGAAATGTTAAAATTATATTGAAAATATAGGATGAGACGATTACGCGGTGGCGACGATTATGCGGTGAAATATGATACATGTTGTCCATCAATCAGGAGGAGGACACAATTTCAGTTAAATTAAAAGTTCAAATAAAAAAAGAGATCAATAAAAAAACGTACACAGAACAATTACTTTAACCAGTAGACTGGGGCAACAGTAATTTCATATTACCGATAAATAAAATACCTTGGTTCACATACTGATGAAAATGTCTGATGATTTATGTGTGAACTGTTTGATAAGAGAACAGGTCGGCTAGGAAGATGCCTGGTCATGCATGCACACTTTGAACAATCCAGCGTAGTGTAGCCCCCCCAATCAGAGCTTCTGCTACAAGGACAGAGGAGTGCATAAGTTTATACTCAGCTGTCTAAATGTGTGCACTGCTTTCTAATTTCTCATTGTGTTGTAACCATGGTGAATGGTGTACATCAGGTCTATCTGTGACAGTATAGAAGGCGTTCATGTGTCTAATTTAGAGCTGGAAGAGAATTCCAATAACTGAACATGTTTTGTGTCAAGACAATCAGCGGGGTGTTACATGTCCGTTATGACAAATATTTTGGGTCGACTGTACATTGCCACAACACCAAGTGAGAAGGGGAAGTCAGCATTCTCACTCCCGCATTTCTGCTCACTCACACACTTCCCCTCACTGGCCGGATCTCTAAACCAATTGATAATTATGCAAATCCAATGATGAGTGTGAAACATAGCACTGTAGAAAACAGAAGAGAAAAGAAACATTCAACTTATTTAAAATTTAGGGTACAACTGTCAACACTTGCTAAGTGAATTAGTAATCACATTTCTCAGTATTAATGCAGAAGTTAGAAGATTCTTCTGCAGGGAAAGTACATTTGCTGAAATAATAATGTACTTGAACAACATTCTGAAATAACGTCATGAGATGTTATCAACTTGCTGCTGAAGCATATGAAGCTTCATATGAAGAACACAATGAGCAAATTAAAGTAGACAATGCATGCAGTCAACAGCACCAAAAACTCTTGTAGCTTCTTCTCTTCTGCATGTTAAATTGTTCTGTAGTCTATTCTTCAAAATCACTATGCAAAATGACTACCCCATAGAGCACATAACATTGCCAACCATGCAACTTAAATCCAGGTTCAAATAGTTTGAATAATACATGAAGCCATGAGTACAAGTGCAGCTAGCAACAGAGTAGTGCAAAAAGCAATTAATGAGACTGAACAGTCAGGATAAGTCACCTGAAGAACCTCCATTCACTGGCCTTTTAGTGCAGTGTTTTAATTGCACCAAACACCAAGTGACTGTCACGGAATGTAGTTGATTTCCCTGATGCTTTACTCCATTCTCTACACCAGTGGCTCGTTTTCCTTTCATTGCAGAATCATTTGAAAAAGCTGCATGTTCAAAACAGACAAGATATTTCTAAGATCCTCTATCCAATCTAAAGAATGAAAGTTCTGTAGAAACATACTTGCATATCACTGTTGAGATATTACAACCCATAAGGTCATTATACATTATTTCTCACTTCTGTAGAGCAATTTACTGCTGAAGTTTTATCAATCACCAAAACAATTCAGTTTTGTAATCTTGTTCATGTTGTTGAACACTGTTAGTGTAGCAAACTGATAAATGTAATCTACAATTTGAGAAATAATACACCTTCAACATACATATGGTACAAAGAAAGAAACCGAATCATGTCAAAACACCAAACCTACATCTACATTTGTGCGACTAAAGAAAATACAGAAAGGAAGGGCAACTTTCATACAAAAAAAAAAAAAAAAAAAAGCGCAAGAAACAAGCAATAATTAAACATAAGAAATTTATAACAATTAATTCTATAAAAAAAATATTATTAATTTTGGCAGTAAAGAAGATTGTGTAAAATGGTTAGGAATTTATAAAAGTGGTGAATAAATGCTTTATTATCAGTGGAAAAAATATGTAAAAGGTGGTAAAAATAAGACAGGAATGTGTAAAGTGATAAATAAAGTACTAATGTTATTTGTTTTACGTCTCACTAACTACTCTTTTATGGTTTTCGGAGACGAAGAGGTGCCGGAATTTAGTCCCACAGGAGTTCTTTTACGTGCCAGTAAATCTACCGACACGAGGCTGACGTATTTGAGCACCTTCAAATACCACCGGACTGATCCAGGATCGAACCTGCCCAGTTGGGGTCAGAAGGCCAGCGCCTTAACCGTCTGAGCCTCTCAGCCCGGCGATAAATAAAGTACAGTAGCCTTTTGACTATTATGGTTCAGATCATCAATTACCATGTGACCTTTTTCAGTGGAGAGGCTTGTGCGTCCCAGTGAAGCAGATAGCCGAGCCATAGGTGCAACCATGTTGGATAGGTATCTGTCGAGAGATCAGAATAATGAATGGTTCATCAAAAGTGGGGTAATAGTCTTTTGGAAGTTGCAAGGCCAGAAGTCTAGATGATTGACTGATATGGCCTTGTAATAATACTTAACATGGCTCAGCTACTGCTACACGGTTGAAAACAATGGAAAACTAAGGCTGTAACTAACTCCCAAGGACATGCAGCTCTCTCTATGAATGATGTACTAATGATGGCTTCCTCCTAAGTAAAATATTCCGGAGGTAAAATAGTCCCCATTCAGATGTCCGGGTGGGGACTACACGAGAGGGGGCAATCATCAGGAGACGGATACTGACATTCTGCGAGTTGGAGTGGGAATGTTCGAAGCTTGAATTGTTGTGGTAGGTTAGAGAATCTGAAAAGGGAAATGGATAGAGTGAAGTTAAATGTAGTTGGTTTATATGAAGTACGCTGGCAGGAAGAGCAGAATTTTTGGTCAGGTGACTACAGAATTATCAATACAAAATCAAACAGGGGATGTGGAGGAGTTGGTTTAATAATGAATGAGAAAGTAGGGCAGCAGGTAAGCTATTAAAACCACCACAGTGAAAGGATTATTGTTGTCAAGATATATGCCAATGCCCACCACAATAGCACATGTATAAATGCCTACTCATTCAGTGGATAATGAAGAAATCGAAAGAATATATAAAGAGGTAAAAGATTTAATACAATATGTAAAAGGTGATGAGAATCTAATTGTGATGGGAGACTGGAATGCAGTGGCAGGCCACGGAAGAGAATGTAGCAGAAGAAAAATTTGGATTCGGACAAAGGAATGAAAGAAGAACTCGGCTGGTTGAATTCTAAACCAATCATAATTTAGTCCTAGCTAATACTTGGTTCAAAGACCACAAGGCCTGGAGGCACCAGACGGTATCAAACAGACTTCATCAGGTGTTGGATTGCAAGACTTACTCAGGAGAAGACATGGACTCTGACCACTGCTTGCTGGTAATGAAATAAAATCTGAAGTTGAAGAAATTGAAGAAAGGAAGGAATGCCACAAGATGGGATCTAGACAAATTGAAAGAAAAGAGAGTGAGGGAATGTTTCAAGGAACTGTTGCACAAGGACTAAATGAAAACGTGGAAGTAACAGTTGTGAAAAATGAGATCAGTAGGGTTGCCGAAAAAAGAAAAGATCAACTAAGAATCAATGGATAACTGAGGTGAAAATAGACCTGATTGATAAATGACAAAAGTGCAAGAATGCAAATAGAATGAGGAGGGCAGAAAAGAATACAGGTGATTAAAATACGAAGTAGATAGAAAGTGAAGGACAGCTATGGAAGATTGACTGAAAGAGAAGTGAAAGGATGTTGAAGGTCGTGTGGTTGTAGGAAAGGTAAATGCTGCATATAGGAAAATCAAGGAAACATTTGGAGAAAGGAAAACTAGGTCTATGAGTATTAAGAGCTCAGATGGAAAAGAACTTCTAGGGAAAGAAGACAAGACAGAAAGATGGCAGGAACATATCCAAAAGTTGTATCAAGTTAAAGAAGTAGATGATAAGGTTCTGGAACAAGAAGAAACTGTTGATGCTGATGAAATGGGAGACCCAATTTTGAGGTCAGAATTCGACAGAGCTTTGAGAGACCTATACAGGAACAAAGCGCCTGGAATTGATGACCTATCCTCATAATTACTGATTGGCTTATGAGAAAACAGCATGGTGAGGTTATTCCATTCAGTGTGTAAGATGTATGTTACAGCAGAAATAACATCCGATTTTAGGCAGAATGTTGTTATACCTATTCCTAAGAAAGCAGATGATGACAAGTGTGAAAACTGAGGCACTATTAGTTTAGTATCTCATGCCTGCAATATTTTAACATGTATTATTTACAGAAGAATTGAAAGACAAGTGGAAACTGAATTGGGAGAAGATCGATTTGGCTTCAGAAGATATGTATGCACATGTGAAGCAATCATGACTTTACGTCTCATCTTAGAGGACTGAATTAAGGAGAACAAGTCGGTGTACATGGCTTTTGTAGGTCTAGCAAAGGCATTTAATAATGCTGATTGGATCAAGCTATTTGAGATTCTGAAGGTGATCAGGATCAGATACCAAGAAAGAAGAATTATCTACAGTCTGCACAAAAATCAGTCTGCAGTGATAAGAATCGAGGGCTGTGAAAAAACAAGTAGCAATCCAGAAAAGAGTGAGGCAAGGCTGTAATCTTTCCCCTTCCTTTTCAAAGTATATATTACATTTGGTAGAGGAAATTAAAGTGGAATTTGGAAAGGGAATTACAATCCAAGGAGCGGAAATCAAAACCCTGAGATCTGCCG
Source organism: Anabrus simplex (assembly GCF_040414725.1). Classification (NCBI taxonomy): domain Eukaryota; kingdom Metazoa; phylum Arthropoda; class Insecta; order Orthoptera; family Tettigoniidae; genus Anabrus; species Anabrus simplex. The sequence goes on along the minus strand of NC_090265.1, from coordinate 1,078,649,660 downwards.
ATAATATTGTTATTTTATCTGAGTCTGCAGAAGATCTAGAGGAATTGCTGAATGGTATGGACAGAGAGTCTTCGGCAAGGAGCACAAGATGAAAATAAATAAGTCTAAAAACAAAAGTAAAGGAGTGCAGTCAAACAAAGTCATATGATGCAGGAAATATTATTAGATTAGGAAATGAAGTCTTAAAGGAAGTAGATGAATATTGTTACTTGGGTAGTAAAAGAACTAACAGTGGCAGAAGTAAGGAGGACATAAAATGCAGACTAGGACAAGCAAGGAAGACATTTCTTAAGAAAAGAAATTTGATCACTTTGAACATTGATATAGGAATTAGAAATATGTTTTTGAAAATTTTCTTGTCTGGAGCATGGCACTGTATGGACGTGAAACATGGACGATAAATAGCTCAGAAAGAAAGAGAATAGAAGCTTTTGAAACGCGGTGTTTCAGAAGAGTGCTGAAGGTGAGATGGGTAAATCGAATCACAAATGAAGAGATACTGAATCAAACTGGTGAGAGGAGATTGATGTGGCTAAATTTGATGAGAAGAAGAGATGGAATAAGAGGACACATATTAAGACACCCAGGACTTGTTCAGTTGGTTTTTGAGGGAAGTGTAGGCAATAAGAACAGTAGGCAAGCAGATTGGAGCAGATGTAGGATGTAGTAGTAACGCAGAAATGAAAATATTAGCACAGGGTAGGTTGGCATGGAGAGCTATTTCAAACCAGTCTATGGACTCAAAAAACAAGTTAAATAAGCTGAGATAATTTTAATTTATAATGAATCTTAAAGTAAAAATCAATAACTTATATAGGTCTAATAGCAACAACAGTACTAATAATAGTAATGTGTATACCTAAGAATTCTAGAAAACTCACTTTGCTACACTAATAACTGCTCAGAAATAATTTCTTTAGCATAGAGTATATGTACGTTGATTTGTTAAAAAGGAAACCATTCTTTTTCAGTGTTGACTCAGTTAAAATAACTTTTAAGTTTTTCCAGTCTGGTGAAATATGAAATATAACACTTAAAACTATAACATACCTGTAAATAAAAAAAATAAAAAAAATTTGCACTATAGCAAATTAATGACATATTTATTCTGCAGTAACAGTCTCATATTCTACTATGGGAAACCACGGAAAACCACCTTCAGGGCTGCCGACAGTGGGGCTCGAACCCACTATCTCCCGGATGCAAGCTCATGGCTGCGCGACTCTAACCGCACGGCCAACTTGCCTGGTGTTTCCCATTTTTTACACCAGGCAAATGCTGGGGCTGTACGTTAATTAAGGCCACGGCCGCTTCCTTCCAACTTCTAGGCCTTTCCTATCCCATCATTGCCATAAGACCTATCTGCGTCGGTGCGACGTAAAGCAAAAAAAAAAAAAAAATTAAATTGGTGGATGATGTCCTGTGATATACTGTGGTTTCCATTACAAGATTTGTCCAAATTGCAAAAAATGGTGAAATACATAGAAATCAACTAAAAGATAAGTGAATTACATAAGAATTCATGAAAAAGTGATAAAACAATTAAAACTGACAATGAACTGAAAAGATTGCTCCTAATAATAAACATAAAATATACTTAAAAGAATTATCTTTTATTGAGGACTAGTTTCGGCCCTTTTCATTGGGGTATCTTCAGCTTTATAGATAAACTTAAAAATCTGTATTTCACGTGCGATCTGCTGATGCAGCATCAGGCTTTGAAACGTTGACTTTGCCTTGCAGGGTAAAGTTAGATAGAGTGTTAGGATAAGTTATGGAACTTAGCATGGAGTCAATGTCAGAGTCGCAGTCAGCGTGCTTTCCTCTTACATAGAAGTATTTAGATACATGGATTTTAGGTCCTATGGCCATGAACTTGCACTCAAGAGATAATAAGTTCGAACCCCAGCTCTGAAGATAGTTTTACGTGGTTTCTCATTTTCACACTAAGCTGGTCAACATATTTACGTCACTGAAACAATAAACTACTCCTACTGCTCAGAGGCACAGTATTGTATGTTCTCTTCATATACCTTGTAGCGTATGACCTTTGACTCCTCATGGACTTAGTAGCGTATGACCTTCTCCTTCTCAAAGACATAGTAGCTTATGACCACCTCCTCCTCCTCATGGATTTAGTAATGCATGGCAACTTCCTCCTCCTCCTCAAAAATTAACTTACTACTCAATTCTGTTAAAGAGTTGTGTAAACCTCAGATATATCTCTCTGACATCTTAACAGACAATTGAACTTACATCATTTTCAAATAGAGTGAACGGAATTGCTGTTAAACTTTATACCTCATTACATGCTTTCCTCTGCACCACCATTAAGAATCAAAGTTATGAGATAGAGATTTGAACCTCGAAAATTACCATTTCAACATGAATAAAAATTATTTATAGCCTACGTGATAGGGGATTATTCCTAACTATTACACTGCGAGTTTTATTACATTCTATTCAACTATTTTCGTGCAACTCAGCAAAAGTATAAATTCACCATGTAAAACATGTCAAGATGAAAATGATTAGAATTTTTTTTTCTACAACTTTGGTTATGTAGTATTTTTCAATAGAACCATTGATAACATGATTATATGAAAATAAAATTTTAGACTTCACCCTAAATTACCATTTATGCTAGCATGAACAAAATTATTTATAGACTGCATCATAGCCCTTTATTCCTGACCTTTACATTTCAAGTTATATTACATTCTGTTCAACCATTTTCTAACAACTCAGCAATAGCCTAAATTTTAGACTCATAACCGTGCAGTTTTCAAGACTCAAAAGGCTAGTATACACTGCAGCCTGAGCTACTCAGCCTAAGTTAATCTACATAGACTTGATAGCTATGTTTCAACATCATCTCTGTCTTATGATTCTTAGATCAGCCATGTAGATTTCATACCTGAGCTACTCATCTGCCTTGACATGCTACTCAGCCTAAATCTATACAGACTTGATATGCTGATATGTTTTAATTCTTAGATCAGCCCCTTAGGCTGTTGTCAAGACTCAAAAGGCTAGCGCTTTGCCACATCAGCTACTCAGCCCAAGTCTATATAGACTAGATACTGTACCAGTTACGACTTATACATGAGTATTTTTTGAGTATAAATTACATTTAATTACCACGTGTAATGTTCTGAGCACGCCTGGTTTGTTTACCGTCAGCGGGCCAAGCAAACGAGTGAAGGACAGCTGTGAGCTGTGACGTAGCCACCCTAGACCGCCCGCCCGTCACAGCACGTGTTCCCAGCCTGGACTCGTATATTCTAGACTCCACGTCACATCTTCTGGATTGTTTGACGGGGAAAATTTTGTAACTCCCGTAATAATTACGCTAGCGGCTTGAGCAATATGTCATCTTGTTTGGGATCACCTGAACGTCGCAATGCTCGAGTTTGAAGTAAATTCATCGAGGGATTCAGGAGATATTCAGTCAAGCCGTATTGTGACGTAGACGCCCCGGATCGAATAAAAGGAGGGCGCACTGTAGCCTGTTCACTCAGTTACAGCTGAGTAGTCAGCGTGGATACTCTCGCTGCTACTATCGTCGTGTAGTGACAGTCCCGACGAGGAACTCTGTAATTTTCTAAGTATTCATAAAGTGAACTTGTATTTTCTTCGAGTGTGGGAGAACGAATTCTTCCAAGTATTCTCAAGTGGACTTGCAATATTTCGAGTGTTAAAGAACATTTTCTAAGTCTTCATAATTGAACTTACAATATTTACGGGTGTTCGAAATTGGAATTTTTCCAATTATTCATGAAATGGACTTGCATTATTTACGTGTGTTAAATTCATAATTGGACTTGTATTATTTACGAATTTAAAGATAAAAATTTCATTGTTCCGTATTGAAATTATTGATGTTAACATTAACATTAACATTAACATTATTTACGAATGTTAAAGAACGAATTCATAAATTGAACCTGCAATATTTGCGAGTGTTAAGAGACTCATTCCTCTAATAAACTTGTGTATTTCGTACATGTTCACTCAAAGACTTGTACATTCGCCAGTGTTGATTCAAAGACTTATAAATTTCGCCAGTGATAGACTGTAAATTTATTCATGTGGATGGACTTGTGTTTTTCGTCCTTGTTCACTCAAAGACTTGTACATTCGCCAGTGTTGATTCAAAGACTTATAAATTTTGCCAGTGATAGACTGTAAATTTATTCATGTGGATGGACTTGTGTTTTTCGTCCGTGTTCATTCAAAGACTTGTACCTTCGCCAGTGATGAACTTTAAATTTGGTCAGTTTCATGAGAAGGGACTCGTGTTATTTTTGCCAGCATTTATTCAGAGATGAGGACTTTGCTAGTGGTGAACTTTGAAAGTACTCATAATCCTCGTATACAGAGACATATCATTTTACGAGTGTTAAATTTTGAAAGTCTTGACGAATAATAACCAGTGACTTCGCTAATAGGTTAATCACCCAAGGTTTTCATGAACTAAGATTTATCAGTACTGCGAGTGACCTTGGAGACATCAACCCCCTCAGTCATGTTGGACTGAGGTAATAAATGATCATCCGCAACATCACCTGGATCATCGGGGTTCAACCTGGGCCTCGAAAGTTCGAGGCATCTCTACCTTCTACCAACCCAGACAGTCCAGCTGCTTCTGTACGGAGTCCCTGGAATCTTCTGGAACGTGTTCCAACCTGCTCGGCTTGGTGAACTGGAGAATCCGAGCCATATTATAGGACTATGTGGAAGACAGCTTATATCTACCTGGAGGTGATGTGCAATTTCATGTCTTATATGAATAAACTCATGTTCAGTCAATGTCAAAGTTTTCTTGTAGATAGGACCCTACCTCCTGTACCGAGCCCTAGCTACTAGTCACCCAGGTTTTGCCTTGAGAACTATATACTTGCTTACTTTAAAATATAATCTGAGAGTCGGGCTCTTTTACCGGTACAATACCTACGTATGTTTTAACATCACCTCTGTCTGTCACTCTTAGATCTGTTCTTTGGAGTGATGACCGTATAGTTTTCAAGAGGGTTACCCCTTAGTTAGGCTGTTTACAAATTCGGAAGATGGATGGATGTTTAAACCATATTTAGAAATTTTTTTGGTAGTGGCTTTTCGCCGCACCGACACAGATAGATCTTATGGCGACAATGGGATAGGAAAGGTCTAGGAGTTGGAAGGAAGCGGCCGTAGCCTTGGTACAGCCCCAGCATTTGCCTGGTGTGAAAATGGGAAACCACGGAAAACCATCTTCAGGGCTGCTGACAGTGCGATTCGAACCCACTATCCCCCGTGGGCCAACTCGCCCGGTATTATTCAGAATTAGATGACACCTTAAGTACTATAAGAGCTCAGGGCTAAATGCAAAACAATTAACTTTGTATTTCCTGTCAGCAAATTCATCCAAGGCTATTGATGATGCTTGTTGTTTAAAGGGGCCTAACATCTAGGATATCAGCCCCTAATGGTAAAAAATGAGATGAAATGCAATCACAATTTAAAAGTACAAAATTCATCCACTGACCATAATTCAAAACATGATGATGAAGAATGAATGGATAAATATGCATTTAAAACAAAGAGTGGATCTGACCCGCAATGCCTCACCTTCCCCGAAACAATATTACTGACCAAGGGACTGCTTCCAAACCACAATCCTGAATCGATGATACTTGTTGTCTAAATGGGTTCAATATCCAAGACAATGGTCCCTCATAATGGCATTAAGGTACTACTCACAAGTATTGTACATCGTACAGGTAACGCAGACCTATGGTGTTTCTCACATACTGACGCCACTCATAGGCAACGCAAACCCATGGTGCACCTCACATAGGTATACTAATCACAGGAACTCGTACTATCCCGGGGTGTTCCTCACATAGTGGGTACAAATCACAGGCAACGCAGACCAACAGTGTCACTCATATAGTGGTACTAATCACAGGCAACGCCCAACCCATGGTGTTTCTCACATAATAGTACAAATCATAGGCAAAAGCCTGTGATGTTCCGCATATAGTGGTACTAATCACAGGTACTGGAAACCCACAGTGAACTGCTCTCTGCTGCTACTAATCACAAACCGATTGTGTACCTAACATAGTAGTACTACTCGCAAGTAAAGGCGATCCATGGCTTTCCCCGTGTGATGGTACTAATCACAAGTAGTTTCATGGTTCTAATACAATCATTCCTTGGTTGGCCCTTTTAGTCACCTCTTAAGACAGGCAGGGGATACCGTGGGTGTATTCTTCGTCTGCGGCCACCGCCCACAGGGGGTAATCAAGGCTATTGAGCCTGCTCGTAAAGTCAATATTTTGCTGAGAAGTATATACTGTCAAGACCTCGCTTCATAATACATTTGTTGCATTACCTTTCAGTAGTCAGTTAACTTGGCTTGAGCTGTTAGCTCATACTACTGTAGTCTTCGGTCCAAGGGAATCTACAGACTTGATATACTGATAAGTTTCAACATCACCTCTGTTTAATAAACGGCCATTTTTGAAGAGGTTATCCTCTCAGCTAAGCTGCTTTCAAACTCGGAAGTGTCCTGGTCGGATGTTTGAATAAAATGCAAGATTTTAGAATTCACTTGCAGCATGTATGCTGTGTAGCTGCTAGTTTACACTAGTCTTCAGTCCAAGGGAATCTACAGACCTGATATGCTGCCATGTTTCAACATCAGATCTGTCTAATAACAGAGCATTTTTCAGGATGTTATCTGCTCAGCTAGGCTGCTTTGAAACTTGGAAGGTGGTGGTGGTGGTGGTGGTGGTGGTGACCAGTCAGGTTGGGGATTTTAAATTTTAATTGCTGTAGCTCAAAGGTTGGGTGTTTGAATTAAATGCAAACTTTTAAGATTCACTTGCAGCATGTATGCTGTGCAGCTGACAGCTTACACTAGTCTTTGGCCCAAGGGAATCTATAGACTTGATATGCTGCTATGTTTCAACATCATCCCTATCTAATAACTCTGCAGTTTTTAAGAGGTTATCCCCTCAGCTAGACTACTTTCAAACTCGGAAGGTAGTGGTGGTGGTGGTGGTGGTGGTGGTGGTGGTGGTGGTGGTGATGGTGGTGGAGGTGTCCCGTCAGGTCAGAGATTTTAACTTTTAGTTGCTGTAGCTTGAAGGCCAGGGTGTTTGAATTAAATGCAAGCTTTCAATGCATAATCATTTAATCACCATGCTAGTCTGCAGTCTAAGGGAAGGAGCCCTGGGTTCAATTCCTGGTCATGTCAGGGATTTTAACTTTTAATTCCTCAAGTCAAAAGATCAACACCAGACTTCATTAAAATCTACACACAAGACCAGCACTATACCTCGTAAGCTACTCTGCTTTAGTTTGGGAGTAAAAAATCCACAGCCTCCCACTACAGTTGTTACACAAATGGTTTTTTTCAGTTCTGAACACAAAGTTTTAATCTCTACGTAATGTAAACATTATGGTAGGCAATTATAAGTCTCTAGAGTTCAAATCTATAAGCTCAAAAAGTTAAAATAAAAAACTGAGTGTTCCAGACACTAAAAACAACAGAGCGCTACGCATCAGCACACACGCCAGCGCAGATGACTCCACACTCGCTCAGAACTAAGTTACTGAGGTAACCATTCAGAGTTACACCCATATAAGCAATGCATATGTATTAGGCCTTACACCACATCTGTAGTCCAATATGAACAATGGACAGTCCTCGTCTTGCTCGGAATTCAACGCTCAGCTCGGAGTTCCTGAGGTCACCCCCAAAGTTATTTCCATGTAAGCAATGCATATGTATTAGGCCTTCCACCATCTCCCTAGTCCCATAAGAATAACGTATAGTCGCCATCTTGTTCAGAATTCCATGTTCAGTTCCAATTTCCTGATGTCCCCCTCCAATGTTATTCCTATATAAGCAATGCATATGTATTAGACCTTACACCACCTCCTTACTCCCATACGAACAATGTATAGTCACCATCTTGCTCGGAATTCAAAGCTCAGCTCCGAGTCTCTGAGGTCTCCCCCAAAGTTATTTACATGTAAGCATTGCATACGTATTAGACCTTATACCACCTCCCTAGTCCCATAAGAATAATGTACAATTGCCATCTTGTTCAGAATTCCATGTTCAGCTCCCATTTCCTGAGGTCACCCTGCAAAGTTATTCCTATATAAGCAATGCATACGTATTAGTCCTTACACCACCTCTCTAGTCCCATATAAACAATGTACAGTTGCTATTTGCTCGGAATTCGAAGTTCAGCTCCGAGTACCTGAGGTTGTCCTTCAGAGTTATTCCCATATAAGCAATACATAAGTATTAGGCCTTACAGCACCTCACTAGTCACATAAGAACAATGTATTGTCACCATCATTTTCAGAATTCCAAGCTCAGCTCTGAGTCTCTGAAGTTGCCCTCAAAAGTTATTCGTATATAACCAATGCATATGTTTTAGGCCTTACACCACCTCCTTAGTCCCATTATAACAATGTATAATCACCATCTTTTCAGAATTCCAAGCTCGCTCTAAGTCCTTGATGTCGCACTTCAAAGTTATTCCTATATAACCCAAAGCATACATATTAGACATTACACCACCTCCCTAGTCCCATAAGAACAACGTATAGTTGCTGTCTTGTTCAGAATTCCAAGCTTAGCTCTGAGGCCATGAAGTAGCCCTGTACCATGTCTCATAAGAACAATGTATAGCCGCCATCTTGTTTGGTTGGGTTAAGCTTGCAATCTTATGCGATTAGCCTTCTTGAGCATCAAACTTGGATCTGTAAGGTTGGCACCTCTGTAAGGTTAAGCCTGGGATCGAATCCAAGCCTGTAAAGTTAAGCTTGCACACGGAGTCAGTGTTAAGTTATGACGTCATGTGAGGTTAAGCACGCACTCTTGGCCAGCATTTCAAATCATCTACACTGAGACATCACCTGGCAGAGGAGGCCGTCTCTCCGATGCCAGCGGAGGCCGCCAAACTCTCCAAAATACATTAGTGTGGACTATATTTCAAAACGATCATGCATGAATAGAAAGTTTCAAAATGCTGTTGGAGGAAAATATTGAGGATTCCTTGAACAACTCATTGCATAAACATGTTGATTCTGAACCAAATGTTAAAAAAAAAACTTTGTCTGTCATGCAAGATCTCTCATTGGATGATATGCTACTTTTTGGTCACATAATGCACCAAGAAGGCAGTCTTCAAAAGTTCATTGTTGAGGGTATAATAATTTCGTATGGCTATTTCTAGCCGGGTGCAGCCCTTGTAAGGCAGACCCTCCGATGAGGGTGGGCGGCATCTGCCATGTGTAAGTAACTGCGTGTTATTGTGGTGGAGGATAGCGTTATGTGTGGTGTGTGAGTTGCAGGGATATTGGGGACAGCACAAATACCCAGTCCCTGGGCCATTGGAATTAACCAATGAAGGTTAAAATCCCCGACCCAGCCGGGAATCGAACCCGGGACCCTCTGAACCGAAGGCCAGTACGCTGACCATTCGGCCGAATCAGACTTGTTGAGGGTAAAATCTAAGGAGGCAGATGACGAGGATAAGTACCAACATGATGTATGACATGTAGAATGGACCCTTAAAGAGCTCTCTCCATGTAATCACACTGAAGGCTTTGGACAGATAAGAATGGCAGAGCATGGTTCATTAGCTAAATGGCTGAATTATGATAGTCATGAGACAAACCTAATAAAAGCTCTAATTAAAAACATTAAGTCTTTATGGACATAGTGTTAAGGAATAAGTAAGAGTAACAATACACAATCTCTGATCACCTCTGTAATCAGTCTTGTAAATGATTTAAAAATAAGTAGAGAAAGTTTATGAGTAAGGTTGTGTATTTAGACAGACGGTTTGGTACAGTTTTATAATAGGATGTAGATTAGACTTATGAAGAATTTAGATATGTGACAACATGGTAAAAAAATACCACATCAACCAATATCTATAGCATTACTTACACCACATAAAAAGGTATTTTCTAGGAAAAATCTTGGTATTCAGAGATCACAACGTTTGTGCCAAATAGGTTTTATAAATATGAAGCAGAACACAAATAGGTGGAAGTGTGCCTAGACAAATTTTAAGGAAACAAAATGATACAGTAATAATTTCCTCCAATCAAGAATTAAGAGATAAACAACGTACCAGTCAGAGTGGTTCCACCATGAGAGGCTAACAAGCTGACTAGTGCCTGAGTGACTGCAAACCCAGCAGTTGGCTGGCTCATACCAGTCACTGCTGCTGCTATCAGTTCCTACAACATACAAATAACAAGATCACCTCAGCAAGGACTTCAAAATGATCTAAAAACTTTAATAGTTCTATTACCTATATAGGTCACTATGAAAACTTTACACATAGTGTGGTCCTCAAAGAACTTCGAAGCACTACAGGCTAACTTCCTATTTTTTATGCACTATATAACTGATAATCATGCTTGTAGATGTTCAAAATGCACAAAAATTCTGGATCCTTTTATCCTCAACATTTCAAGCTCCTCAAAGTAAAGCCATTCAATGACTAGCTGAGACAGCTATCCAAATGGCAACAGCTACACAGCTAGTCATTCCATTTAGTATTATATTAAGAAAGGCACATCAGTAAGTGGTATCTGAATTCTTATTTGGTTAGCTGCATGGTGCAATTGGTTTGGCATCTTCCTACACTCAAGGCAGCAGGATCCAATCCCACCTGTGATGATTATTGTTTGAAGGGGAAGTACAGCTAAGTATCCATCCCCAATTAACCTTAATCAGAGGAAAAATAGAAGAGTAATAACTCTTCAAAGAATGGGGATATCAACAAAAGAAAGAAAAGAATAATTCAAGCGTGAATATAAAATACTCTCTAGACTGGAAGAGAACAAGTGGTGACCAACCAGGGGTATGAATTTCATGTTTTTGGTCCGTATTGAACTGAGAATAACATATGAATAATAACACAGTAAAGGTTTCCACCTATTCAATACTAATATGTATTTACAATATTTTAAATTACATGGAACTAGTTTCGACCCACCTAGGGGTCATCATCAGCCATATTAAAGTATAAACAACTCTTGTCGAATCTTAAAACATGTTATTTTAACAGTAAGAATCTTATGGATTTAAAATTTATAAAGTGAAGTGTGGTAATGAAATGAGAAATGTTAGTATGGTACAGGTGAGTAATAATTAATAATTATACGAGGAATATACATATTAAGAAGTTTGGAACAAAGTATAAATGGGGTGCTTAGTGTTGTAAAAATTATACACTCATGGATATCAGTAGTCCTCGTACTAAAGAATACAATGTAAAATGACACATATAAAAATATATACACAAGTATGTACAAAGTTTGGAGAGTAAAAGGTGATACTCTTTATATGCCGAGTCGGCTTGACACTGATCAGCTTAAGCAGAGAAATTAGGCATTTGGTGTATTAAAGCTGTGTTGACTGGCAGCATTGTTGATTGTTGGACTTGAAGTTATTTTTGAATTTCTAGTTAAGAAGAAGGTGCATACTGCGCGTGGAGATATTAATTCTCAGTTCTTAGGGGAAACCAAATAGAACCTGTTAAAATGGAGAAAAGCCGGTAAAAAACAGAGCACGGTGGGAGGAAAAGGTTACCATAAAGTGAAAGGATGCTTACCTCGTGCTGCGGTGTGTGCAGTTTAGCTGATGGTGTGCGACTGGTGGCGAGAAGAGAATGTGGGCAGAGAGGAGGGCAGGCGTGTGCGGAAGTTGCACAGGAAAGACGAAAGCAAGGAGGGAGGTACAAATAAGTGGAAGTAATGCCACACTAAGCTAGGGGATAGAAGTTCACCAATTCACAGACCAAAGATGAAAGCTCCTAATGTTACTCACTTTGGTTGCTTCTTAAAACAGGTATTATGAATACATGCTAAGGTCCTACCCACAGGGGACTGCCTCAGTAAGTCAGTATTTCAGAAGGTTTAAATACAAGAAATACCTACTGTTACATTGCTACATAGTTCATAACATTCATTCTCCAGTAAGGTTAGATACCAGATTCATTTCATGAAATGTACGACACTAGGGCCTAGTGGTCTAAAAAGTAAAGCATTATAGAAAAATGCTAAATGGTGGAAAATTGAACTCTAAAACTAAATTACTATTCAAACATGTTTGCATAATGCACAGGTTTTATATTTTCTTGAGTATAGTAAGTTATTCGTGTAATAAAAGGAGTAACATCAGCTGTCAAAGAATCTTAACAATTACACTCATCTGAAGAACATATACAAAAGATCTGACTTCTCTGATATATAATCATGAAATTTTACAAGCACGCTTCTTCCATCTGTCAGCTGTGTTGATATCAATGAAAAAAACCCTCTCAACATTAGCACTGTATACATGAATAGCAAAATAATACTAAACCATTTTCAACAGTTTGATATGGCTGTTTTCATGCTTTTTATTTCTACTAATGAAATATCATTACAAATTTTCAAATATAGAAATATTTTGTTTGGTTCCAATTACATTCCTCAGCATATCACTTTATATCTTCGATTTCAATACCTTCCTCACTCAAAAATTTAATACACCTCTGAACATCATGCATGCACACTTTTACCTTCAAGTTCATCAAATTAAAACACACTCTGACAAGGACATATACCATTTCTACAAATAATTCAAACCTTCACTATACAATGAAACAGCCTCTTTAACAAAACCATCCACCTCTTCATCAAATTCCTCTACCCTAGCATTCGCCAGTATTTGTTGTGTTTAGAGCAATGAAAGACATCTCTAATCTATTCTAAGAAGGGAGCACACATTATCTAATATACCAGTCATTTCAGCAGTGCTTGTTTGTTCCCTTTCAGATTGTTTTATATCATCAAGAAACAAAGACATTAATGAATGCAAATGATATAAATATGCCTTACTCAGTCTGTTTTAAAAAAACATTTTCAGCACCTTACGGAAATAGGACATAGATGAGAAAAGAGATTTTAATTCCTCGCACATCTCAATTATTCTTTCAAGGGATGGAAACAGAGATAACCATCTTGTTTTGCTATGCCAAGGAAGTTGCTTTAAGTTAATTTTTATAAAAAATACAATAATCTTTCAGTTCACCTGTTCTTACTGTATAGATAGAAAAGTGATTATAAAGCTTGAACAGAATGCACTATAAAACTATACTTAAACTGTCTGATCCATGTTGGATGGCACTGTGAAGTATATGAGCCTGCCAACCCACACCAAGTATATACTTGAGAAAATGGAAATTGCAACACCATGAAGGCATTGGTCGTTTGTGTTGACTTTCAAGATATGGAACGATGCCATGTAGAAATGTAAATGATCAAAGTTTCAGACCCATTGGATTGTTGCTACAGGTCTCCCCACGTGATTGGTCGCGGAGGAATCAACTCCAGTATACGGACTCTGGTGTAGCGTAGTTGACTTGCAGTCTGTGCAGTGAAGTGTTCCCCGTCAAACATGCCAAGACGACAGAGAAGAGCACGCTATCAACAACTGTCGCCGTTTGAGAGGGCTCGGATAATTGGGCAGTGTGGGGCTGGATTATCGCTAAGGACTATCGCTGTACGTGTTGGCCGACAGACATCTATGGTACAACGTGTATGGCAGCAGTGGTCAAATGAAGGTACCCACACTCGTAGACCTGGCACAGGCCCAGCGCGACAGACAAATGTGAGAGAAGATCGCCGCATCATTCGGATGGCCCGGATGGAACCCCATGCAACAGCAGCGCAAATTCGAGCAGCTGTGGCACCCCGTGTTACACAATGAACAGTTGGTAATCGCCTGTGTGCAGCTGGCTTACGAGTCCGTGTCCCTGCAGAAGGTGTTCCATTGACCCCACAACAGCGACGTGTAAGGCTGGCCTGGTGTTGAGAAAGATCGACGTGGGTCGACGGATGGCATAGGGCCGTCCTTAGTGATGAATCGCGCTTCTGTCTTGGCCGCAGTGATCGCCGGAATCGTGTGTGCCGACGTACCGGAGAGAGGGGCCGCCCAGATCTTATTGTCGAGAGGCACACAGGGCAAACACCAAGCATTATGGTCTGGGGAGCTATTGGCTTTAATGTGAAATCACAATTAGTGCTTGTTGAGGGCACTATGACTGCTCGACAGTACGTTGATAGGGTACTCAATCCAGTGGTTGTCCCTATGATGGCGAACATTGCGAATGGGATGTTTCAGCAGGACAATGCCTGGGTTCTTACTGCACGCATCTCTAGAGAAACTCTCCACATCACAACCTTAGAATGGCCCGCCAGATCCCCGGACCTCAGTCCTATTGAGCATATGTGGGACATGATGGGTCGACAACTGGCCAACCGTCCTCAGCCACCCACAACTCTGGAACAACTGACCCGTGCAGTGCAGAAAGCATGGACCACAATTTCTCAGGAAGCGATCCAGGGCCTTATTGACTCAATGCCTCGATGAATTCATCAATGTATTGCAGCTCATGGTGGGCACATCCTGTATTGATTGTTGTCCAAACTTGCGGTCAGAGGGACCTGAAAATGTAACCATCGAATCACAACCGAACACTCGTCCTGCATGTTCAATTGCAGCAATGTAGCACCACTCCTTCTGGGTGTTGCAATTTCCATTTTCTTCAGTGTATTTTCATTAACATATGATTTTAATTTACTGAACACATTCTTGCCTTCAGCTTGCCATATACCACCAAAATGATTGTTGGTACTGTTAGCGGCAAATGCTACACATTTTTTTTTTACCTAAACTTGACAAGGCATCTCTAATGTACGATGATATTTTCTCTGCAGTTTCATTTGAAATAGTTTTGATTTCAACTACCTTTGTATGAATATCCCCAGCTTTAAGGTCAAAGTACTGAATCAAAATAGGAAATATTTTCCGGACGATGATTGCTACTGTCAGTCTTCTTCTTCATGTGCCATGCCCTCACAGAACATTAGTGATCAGTAGCCTGATCTGCTGTTTGTTCATAGCTGATCTGAATAGAGTAAGGTTCATCACCCCAAATCACTGGCTCAAGTTGCCGAGCCATGATGTTCTATTTCGTCCCAGGTCTTTACCATTAATTTTTCCTTGGAGTATTACTTGTAGAAGTTGGTATTTACTGTTTTGCATCATATGACCAAAGTATTCTTAGCTTCCTTCTTTTGAAGGCAGTGAGAATTTCTACTTATTTGTTCATATGGTGCAAAACTTCTATATTGGTCATTTTAACTGCAAAAGGTATCTTCAGTATCCTTCGGTATGTCCTTATTTCATCATCATCATCATCATCATCATCATCATCATCATCATCATCATCATCATATGCAGTTTCCAGCTGTTGACCAGGTCTGCTTGGAACATAAGCCTCTCCATCTTCTCCTCCCACCACTTCTCCCTCTTCACTCTTGTCCAGTCCTCTCTTCTTCTCTGTACACACTCTTCCACTCCTTTCCTCTGTCGTTTTCTTCATGTGCCCATACCATGTAAGTCTAGATGCCTCTATTCTGTTCTGTAGTGACTCTTATTTTACTATATCTCTACCCTTTTCATTTCTCATCTTATCTATTCCTGTCACTCTTATCCTGTTTCTCCGAAATTTCATTTCACTTGCCTGTATCCTATCACAGTTCTGTGCCTCATTACCCGAGTTTCTGTTGCATATATCAGAATAGGTACATAGTACATTCTGTATATCACTCTATTTTTTTCTGAGGGACATCCTTGCACCAAACCGGGCTTCTGAAACTTTTCAGGAACACTCGTGCTTGTCCTCCATGAGATCAATTATTTCCTTATCATTTCTTCCACTTTCCTCTATGGTACTTCCCAGGTATTTGAAACTCTCTACCTTCCTAAGCTGCAACCCTCCAAGCATTATTCCCCTAGTAGGTCCCTCCTTTTCTATAGTTGTGTTCACTATCTCGCTCTTTTTGGCATTAAATTTCACTCCATATTGTTCCACCTCATCTAACTGTCCCTGGATGTCCTCTTCCTTTTCTTCCCAGACTAACAGGTCATCTCCAAACAACATCACTTTGCCAGGCTGAGTGGCTCAGACGGTTGAGGCGCTGGCCTTCTGACCCCAACTTGGCAGGTTCGATCCTGGCTCAGTCCGGTGGTATTTGAAGGTGCTCAATTATGCCAACCTCATGTCGCTAGATTTACTGGCACGTAAAAGAACTCCTGCGGGAAAAATTTCCAGTACCTCGGCGTCTCAGAAAACCGAAAACCGAACAAGTAGTTGGTGGGAGTAAAGCCAATAACATTATTATCATTGTTATTAACAATAGGAGATTTAAAGAACCAAATTTCCCTTTCAACTCTATACAAGAAGCTACAGTCGCTCCTTCCAGCTAATATTTAGCACAGTTGCTTACCACTGAGCATTCTTCTTCACTCGTGCTTTAAGAAGACTACAGATTTATCTCTTCACACGAGATTTACAACAATCTAACCACTTTATATGTTATTATAAACCCCACTTGAAGTATCAAGCATTTCCCTCGCCCCTACAGCATAATTTGAGTGAATGGCAGAAACATCTCTTTACTAGCTTTAAAATGTATTTAAACTCCACTTGGAGTAATCAGCAACATTCTTCATCATTATTCTGTAGTAATCAGCAACATTCTTCATCATTATTCTGATGTTTGAACTGTTTAGGATCCAAACTTTTCTCTAACGCCCTCAACCAACACAGGGCGCCGCTTTACAAGATTCAAGTAACAATTTGCGTTCTTATAGAACTGCCCCTACAACATAATTTGAGTGAGCGGCAGAAAAGTCTCATTACTAGCTTTAAAATGTATTTAAACTCCATTTGTCTGACGTTTAAACTGATTAGGATCCAAACTTTTCTGTAACGCCCTCAACCAACACTACCTTGCTCTTTTTCGCATTAACGTAGCAATTTGCGTTCTTATAGAACTACCAATATGCAACTTGTTACCACATTTTTAGACAAGGACATTAAAGAAAGTGTATAAATTACGACTATTTTTTTTGTAAGACTTTATTAAGACTTTATTTTTAAGAATATCTTAACTACTGTCAACCATCTCGCTCACCTTTTGAAGCATACTTCTGACATCATCCTCACATTCATTTGTAATTTTTTTTTTTTAAACCAACACAATTAAGAACAATCATGATCCTGATTTTTTATCTTTCAGATTGAGATTAAGGCTGAAGATGCCCTTAAATAAAGGGCGAAACATGTCCCTATAATTTTATTCACAGATTTTAATTCTTAATTAAAATCACTTTTTATGTATTGAATAGGTGGAATAAATAAACATTAATATTTCTTTGACTTTAAGTGGTATGTTCCGAGCTGTCAGTGGGGAGATGGCGTGGGAGGACATCAGTAGATGAATAAGTTTGAGTGGTGTCTTTAAAAGTAGGAGAGATCACAATATGAAGATAAAGTTGGAATTCAAGAGGACAAATTGGGGCAAATGTTCATTTATAGGAAGGGGAGTTAGGGATTGGAATAACTTACCAAGGGAAATGTTCAATAATTTTCCAATTTCTTTGCGATCATTTAAGAAAAAGCTAGGAAAACAACAGATAGGGTATCTGCCACCTGGGCGACTGCCCTAAATGCAGATCAGTAGTGATTGATTGAATCTATTAATTCTGTTAACAGAAGTGGAATTGTGTAAGATATCTGCATTTTATTATTTGTTTTAAAGCCTATTTTTACATTGTGTTTCTTAAAAATGTTAGTGATTTTATAGATGTCTCAATTAAATGTGAAAGTGGAAATTAAGGGGATGTTCGGTTTTCTTTCTTTAAAGTGGTTGAAGGACAATGTCCGTATTTGTTCATTATTTCAATGAAAAAATTATTGAAACCATTGGATTTTGCAATGTATTGAATGGTGTTCAATTCGTTTCTTAGATCTTTTTTAGACATAGATACAGTAAAGGCTCGGTGAACTAAGCTGTTGTAAGCTGGTCGTTCGTGAATCTTGGCGGATTATAGAAGCTGTTTGAGTGGGTTTTCTGAAGATCTTGTAACTTAAAAAGGTTGGGTGTCTGGTGATAGATCTAAATAGTTTATTTTTTGGTGTTTTTCAGATTCTAGTGTGAATTTAATATGTGAATCAATGTTATTAAGAATGAGAAGAGTGGTAGTTATGTTGATTGTTTTATCATCTATAATAACCAAGATATCGTCTACATATCTGGCCCAAAAGAGAATATTGTTAAAGTTCTTGTTGTTGCCAGTCTTATTATATTCTAGAAAATCTAAGTATATTTCAGCTAGGATACCTGAGGCATGTGAGCCCATTGCCAAACCTTCCTGTTGATAGATGATGTTATCAAAAGTGAAGAAATTGTTATTTACAACTAATTTACTCAAATGACTGTATTTATTTAAATTGATTTCAATAACAGGGTAAAGTTTTGATAGTTGTATGTTGGGATACATATTAACGATATCAAAAGAATGAAGGGAGAGATAGGGCTGGATATTGAATTTATTTAACTTATTAATTAGATCTGAAGTGTTTTTAATGGATTTTTGGAAAATAAATTGATAATTCTTCCTCAAAAATGTTTGGACAAATTGAGATATTTTGTATAAAGGGCTAGGTCTATAGTTGATGATCGGGCAAATAGATACGCCGGCCTAGTGTATTTTTGGATGGGCTTTTGCAGTAGGATGACCTAAATGACATTTCTGAGACAACCAACATTCTATTTGACCTCCTGATTATTATTTTTAGACATTTAAATTTAACTAATCCAAAATCGGTTTTCCATTCAATTCATGGCACTTTTCCTCAGCAATTACTCCTATTCCCTCACCGCCACCTTTTCTCTAGGCCCACCAGATGGCAGACCGAGTAAACCGAAACTCTCTTGGGCGTCTATGGCTGAGATTTAATTAATTTTGTCGGGTAAACACCAAATGTGTCACCAGAGATCTTTTACATGCCGACATCGTACGACATGGAGTGTCTAATGGACTTTCTTCCGCCCTTCAAAAATCCGACTACCTCTGCCAGGTTTGAACCCGCTATCTTGGGATCTGGAGGCCGACACTCTACCAACTGATCCACAAAAGCAGCAAACGTCGTAATTGACGAGCAGACAGCCAGATGGCGTCAAAATGAAATGTCTGCACACGGTAGCTGAGGCCATACGATTGTTATTATTACTACCCCCACCTTAAATTAGTCCCTCCTCTGTTCTCCATCCCTTCTCTGTTTCTCTCCGATCTGTTATACCCATTTTTTCCCCTCTCTTCCTTACTCATATTTCCCATCACATAAGTTCTGCAATACGTCCAACACATCGCAGCGCAAGGTGAGTCACATATTACACATTACATATTTTTATTACTTTTTCTATTACATTTTCCCACCAATTTCATTACCCCCTTTACTAATTTGGCTTTTATTATTAACAACATTATTTATTTCACTTATTTCCATAATTTATGCAATACATCCAACAGATTGCAGCACAAGGTGATTCACATATTACACACTGCATTTTTTATTGCTGTTTCTATTTGTTTTTTCCACTTTTTTCATTACCCCCTTTACTAATTTAGCTTTTATTACTAAGAATATTATATTATTTATTTCACTTATTTCCGAATCGAACTGTGAATCTTCTCCACCTGCATCACAGAATTGTTTTGACTTTCAAGCGCTACTTTTACCTTCAGTTTTCTAAGGACTTTAATCTCTTTGAATGGCATCTATGTACCATCTTTCTACATTGCTCACTACGTACGCGAAAATTGTTTTCTTAACACCACTACTACCTTTGATAACATACAGCTGTTAGAACTTCATAACGAGTGATACACAACTCTAAAGATTCTTCGGTATCCATAGGTTATGCAATACATCCAACGCATCACAACGCAAGGTGTCAGAACTTCATAACGAAAGAATTACAAGTTTCAAGATTCTTCGACATCCAAATTGATCATCTTGAGTTCTTCCCTCAATGACAGCTAAGTGCATTAATTTATGCATTATCTGAAACTTTTAACCACAATGTTGACTATTTCTTCTTCATCTTTATAGTGTCAAATCCACTATGTTTTTGTGGCTTTTTTATACTTTCTATGAACTAATTGATACATTGTGCAACTCATGCTTTTGGCTGATGATGACCCTAATAATGCATCAAAACTAGTACCTAATAAATGTTTCTTCTGTAAAATAACCCACTTTACTTGAATTTGTATTGAAAAGGTGGAACTATCGTACTTTTAATTTTAATTGTAATCACAGTTCAATACGGATCATTCACAATGAAATTCATATCTCTTTATCTCTTAGCTATGGTGATGGACATAATTATTGTTAACTGAGGAAACTGGCGTGGCTGTGTTTTTCTGTGGAAGTACTTAACGTTCGTGATGTATTTTATTTTAATTCTTCAATTCAAAGTGATTTTTGCACGCATTCTTTGGTTTCTTCGTGGTAATATTTTTCTGGTTTATTTGTATTTTCGTGTGACTAATATTAACTTATACTAGTTGATTGATACGGTGATATGCCTTGCAGAAACTCAGTGGGACTTCTTGATACCAACAGAACTTAACTACAAAACTGGGAATTTGTTAAAAGAATGAAGTTAAGGATGTACCTGAAATTATTATTTTAAGTTAAATTTTTGATAATAGGATTAGCATTTCAAGTATGTTTCCTGATCCACTCCTTCCATATCACACCTCTGGGTTTTGAGGAAAGTTTTATCCTCTGTCTTCTTTTGGGTATTGTGTTTTAATTCTGTCATTGTAATCATAATATGTTATTACTTGTGTCTGTTCATTTCGGTACCATGGCAGCGCAGTAAGTGGTAGAAGAGCATGGAATTTTTAATGCTGAGTAGACTTCTATATATGAATTAATTTGTCATTTGCTTGTTCCTTCCCATTTCTTATATTGACTTGCTGAGATCCTTTTCTCCTTCTGTGCTTGTCCTGTGTTCTAGTCTTTTATAAGTAGTTATTTTTATCTTTCATCCTATCCCTTTTCCTGTGTTTATTCAGCTTCTTCTTATCCTACACTTCCCACATTAAGACTGAAGACCTGTCAAGATGGTCCCCCAGTGAGCACTGATGCACACCCTCCTGATGAAGCTGAGAAGGAGAAACAAGCGTGTTGGGGGCTGAGAAAAAATCAATGTAGAAGAATTGGGATTGATGTAGAGAGAGCCTATCTGCCTGAAGACAGCAAAGGATAAGAATAGAGAATATCGTCCTTTCGTGTTTTCATATTTGTCTTTGTCTCCTCAGGTTCCTATCTTTCAACACTCTGGCTCCATGGCTAAATGTTAATAGAGTCCTGGCCTTTGGCCCAAGGGATCCCAGGCTCAATTCCTGTCTGGGTTGGAGATTTTAACCTTCACTGGTTAATTCTACTGCTCTGAACAGTGGTGAACTATTACCACCACTGCAATTACGACACTGTCTGACAAAAGAATTGAAGCCCCCAGAAGGGGAGGAGGAAATGAAATGAAACTTCCATGTTTTGAGTGGGTACGTGATGTAATATCAGTGATAAGAAAATAGAGCCGATGTATCCTCTCCTGAGGCAAGCTGGCCTACAACAACTGTAGTAACTGGTCCTTGATATCCTGGGTGTTGGCACTGGGATGGAGGTGACATTTGAGCTGGTCCCACGCATGTTCTATCGGGGACAGATCTGAGGATCTTGCTGGCCATACCTTAACATTCGCAGACAGTTCAAAGAGACACATGCTATGTGTGGACAAAAATGGCACCACGATACTATCATACGAGAGGTAAGATATGAGGATGCAGGATGTCCATGACATATTGTTGTGCTGTCAGAGTTTTCTCAATCACCGGTGACATGAAGTCATACCTGATGGCTCCCCACACCATGATGCTAGGAGTAACACTGCTGTGCCTCCCCAAAACATCAGAAGAATGTGACCTCTCCCCGGGTCGCTACCATACTCACAGACAATCGTCATTCAGAGCAGTGCAGAACCACGATTCACAGGTGAACATAATGAGACACCATTCATCAGCAGTCCATGCTTTTCAGTTGTGGCACCACACCAAATGCAGCCATTTGTGTTGTGTTGTTAGCAGCAGCCTTTGCATGGTATGGTAATTCCCTAGTCCGACTGCTGCTAGTCTCTGACCAATGGTACGGGATGACACAAAACATTGCAGAATTCCATTACCTGTTTTCGGATGGCAGGCGCAGATGTGAAGGGGTTACGATGTGCCTGGTCCACAATACGGTGATCCTACATTGTAGTGATAAGACGTGCTCGACCGGAACCTTGACAACGAGTATGCCTGCAGTCCAACATCGAGCCACTGTCACATCGAAATACCCCACAAACCTGGATATTGCACGATTCGACCAGCTGGCTAAATGGAGACCCACAATGAGGTCCCTTTCAAACTCTGTCAGTTGCCGATAAACCTATCTCACACGAGTAGGAGGCATCTCCGTGTCCTTCGCAGTGATTACTCAAAATCTGATGCTGTTCATGCCCTTATATACCCTACCAGGCCTAGTAACAACACTAAACACGAACAACACTAATACACTCTGGTGGCCATTCTACCTGTCACAGATAATTGCAACTCTGATCATTTACATAGCCACCGACGGTGTGTACGTATATAAAGTTACACTGACATCCAACCATGCCGTCTGAGTACTTCAATCTTTTTTCAGGCAGTGTAGTATAATTTGATATACAGTATGAGCCTTTTCCAATACAATAATATAAAAAACAATGGCAATGTCTGAAAATGGTGAGCTGCTTCCATTAGAGTTTCTGGCTAAACCAAACCTTACTTGGAAGTGAGCAATAATTCAGCAGATCAGAATAAAATTTGGAAAAGAGTAAGGTGGGAAACCGACTGATCGACCGACCAACCGACCGACCGATCAATCAATCAATCAATCAATCAATGAGCTGCATTTAGAGCTGTCAGCCTGGTGGCAGATTCCCTATCAATTGCTTACCTACTCTTTTCTTAAGTGATTTCAATGAACTTGAAATTTTATCAAACATTTCCTTTAATAAATTGTTCCAATCCCTAATTTCTCTTCCTATAAATAAGTACTTGCCCCATTTTTTCCTCTTGAATTCCAACTTTATGATGTTGGCTACTGGTCACCCATTTTTCACAGTTCCCCCAGTGCCCAAGGAACTGCGTGTCGCTTGCAGCACGGTATGCCCTAACCTTTTCTGAGGCAAGTTCAGAAGCACCATATCATATACAGGCTATTATTATGGTGATGTCCCCACTCCCAGAGGCATTTTATACTTCCTGCCAGGTGTAACTTTAGGCTGCTCCTCAGGAGTACAGATGCCTTTTATAACCGCTTCACTGAAGTACAGACATTGCTGACAGGAGCAAGTTCTTCCGTTTTATCTGGTGTCCTCTTCTGCCATCTAAATCATTGATAATGTTCTCCTTCGTGGTGAATTTATCCATCATTTCCTACACAAAGGCTTCACCTCACCTCCAAAGGAAGCCTCTAGCCATTGTCGCTGCCCCTTTGGGTGTCAAGTTTGGTAAGAGCTGCTTGACCCTTGGCCAGGCAGTCACAGGTAGTACCGTCTGCTGTCACAACTTTTAACCCATTAACACACAATGTAAAATTGAGAGGACCTTTCCTCTTGGTGAAACCTACATGACTTTTTATCCCATTTACAATTGTCTGCTGTCCATCTCATAACTTTGTCAAGGTCTTTCTGCAATCACTCACAATCCTGCAACTTATTTACTACTCTATACAGTATAACATCACCTACAAAAAGCCTCATCTATGATTCAAGTTATTTACTCATATCACTTATGTATACACATCATATTCAAAACAACTCAATTATCAAACTTCATACCTTAGTACACATATGAACAACAAGATTGGATGCCTTAGTGTCAGTCTCAGCCAGTGCAGCAATAGCAGAACTCAGATAGTTGAGACATGTGGCACTGGCTGGTGGCAGGTGACTTGTCAGTTGTGTCAGCTGCAGATATGGAGGACCAGTGGTTCCCTCCACTGTGGGCAAATCCTGTGGCAACTCTACACGTCCACCGGCAGTCAGTCCCATCAGTCTCACCACCTTACGAATATCTGACAGTCCTACAGCTGACAGACCAGCAGCCAAGCTGCATGAAGTACCACTGAAAAAAATCAATGGGAAAACAATGAATGTACTGATGCTCATTACCATTACCTCAAAATTTTACAGAATATATTCCAATATATTAGCAAAGCATGAATCTGGGTTAGAATAAGAGTGGTAGTGGTCACCATTGACAAATAGCCACTGTTAAGTAAAGAGAGGGGAAAATAGGCGAGACAAGAGAACTGAGAAAAGGAGCCATTATCTAATGTTAACACCATGTGTTTCCCTAAAGCCGAGTACAAGTCAATGTCCTACTTCAGAATTATCCAGTGACGAGGGCTGCGGCCAAAAATTTTGGACCCAAGTGATTCTATTATGAGTAACTATCAATTACATCAATTCAAATGCAAACAATCCTCCTCTTCAATACTTTGTACTATATTACATCTATAATGGTAATGAACTGCAAGATTTTAATAAGCCACTTGTTAAACAGTTTATTATTTATTATTTACATATTTTACGCCCACATTGGAGCACTTAAATCAATACATTTGAGTTAATTTCTTCTTTTTCTTCTCCCAGAACTTTCTCATCCTCTCCAACCTGGAAGCCCTTTGTGTGTCCGATATAATATATTGTTTCCGTCCAACTGTTTTTAGTTTGAGACTTATGCTTTTGTTCTTCAAAATCCTCTTCTTTTCTGTCTTTGATTTGTAGCCGAGTTATACCCAATTCTTCCAAATCATCCTGAACTTCTTTGAACCAATTATTATTGATTTTATTTTTCAAAAAGTAATCAAATAGTTGTTTCAATATCCTGGTGTCTGGTAATCTTGATATATGACAGAAAAAGGAAATTCTTCTTTTACGCATTGTAGATATTATTGATTCACATTCACGATAGACAATGTTGTTAGGCAACAATCTCCACTGTCCATCAACTTGGTGTTTTTTATTAATAATTGTTCTAAGAATTTTCCTGTCAGTTTTCTGTAATTTGTCTGTTGTAAATTTTACATTTAATTTGAATAAAGTTTCGCTAGCATACGTTGCCTGTGGTTTAACTATGGAATTATAGTGTTTCAGCTTAGCATTTATCGAAAGAGATTTTTTTTTTTAATAGGTTGGCCAGGTAAGTCTTTGTGCTTGTTTAAATTTAGTTGTTCTGTGTTCTATTGCTTCTTATTTAGAAATAGTGTTATAGCATAACTTATGTTTTTAAGACTTATTTTCTACTGAAGATGACTCTACAGTGGGTCGAAACATGTTTTGATAATGTAGATACATTATATCATCTTTAGAGATGTAATATATTACGAAGTATTGAATAAGATGATTATTTACATTTGAAATGATGTAATTGAAAAACTGTCAATACAGAATGAAATTCATACTGTGCAATACTCTATCAATGCATGCTTGTAAAGTAACGTAGATTCCCACAGGGAACCTGATTTATTTGTCCTGAATGAATAAATTCATAATTCCAATACAAATGGTCCGTTATTGGAAATGATAAATTTTCCAGCTAATTCTTTCTTGGTTGCCAACATTTTGCTCCAGTATGTCAATTTGGGCTCATTAGTTGGTAAATAGCACACATATCAAGATGCATGACCAGTGCATATAGTGGAGGCCACTGTGTAGTAGTGTTGGCTACTGAATGCATGATTTGAAGCAGTGTATCGATTCATTCAAGTGTCCGAGTGAATCGATTCACAGGAAAGGCGAGCTCACGGCACACGATTCAGCTTACTCCCAGCGGACAGTGCTGAGTGGCGCACTCACTGGACGTTGACGGGGAGCCGAGCTTCCGCTGCAGCGAGACAGTGTATCATGGCACATCGAAAGAATCGTGAACGAGCGCGGCTCAGTGAGACACATGATACACACCGCTCCTTATCGGCTCACTGGACACGCGGAGAGCCGAGCTTCCGCTGCAGCGAGGCATACAGTGAATCATGGCACATCGAAAGAATCGTGAACGAGCGCGGCTCAGTGAGACACATGATACACACGGCTCCTTATCGGCTCACTGGACACGCAGAGAGCCGAGCTTCCGCTGCAGCGAGACATATAGTGAGCCATGCTAGACTGAAAGAATCGTATGCTATAATGAACTCTCGAGCTCAGCTCATTTGAAAATAATACCCATTTGCATTCACTGTCCTCTTCTTACAGGGAGGTTTAAATAATAGATGGATTTATTTGCAGTGTGAAAAAGGTAGTCACAACATAATTCTGAAGTAGCTAGTAAGTAGGTAGGCTATTAGGTTATACTATTTATTAGTTTAATGAATCTTAGTATTATAACTTAGTTGACATTTGACAGTTAAACTCGACTCTAGCCTGCCTTATGACTATGAGTCATGCTCATGAGTCATGACCACTCAAAAGTACCTGTTTTATATTGGGAAGAACGGCTCAGTATCCTCTCAGTTCATATGTCACATCGTTGCACAAGACTTCAATCATATGTGGACAGACGCAATAACTTAACCAACAGTATGTTGAATCAGAAAACCAGCGGGCTACTGTACATCTCGGGTAGCCTATACAAAATATGACGATTTAAAAAAATCCTCAGCTGATAGAAAAATACTTTTAAAAAAAAGACTGAGCGAGTTGTCGTGCGGTTAATATCGCGTGGTTATGCGCTTGCATTCGGGGGATGGTGGGTTCGAATCCCACCGTCGGCAGCCGTTAAGATGGTTTTTCCGTAGTTTCCCCATTTTCACACCAGGAAATGCTGGGACTGTACCTTAATT
Organism: Anabrus simplex; assembly: GCF_040414725.1. Lineage (NCBI taxonomy): Eukaryota > Metazoa > Arthropoda > Insecta > Orthoptera > Tettigoniidae > Anabrus > Anabrus simplex. The sequence continues at coordinate 1,078,622,790 of NC_090265.1, read as the reverse complement.
CAGGCCATGGCTGCTACCTTCCTAACCTTTCCCACCCTGCGTCGCCGGAAACCTTCGATGTATTGGAGTAACTAGCATTTTTTTCTAAGAAAGGAGTTCATAGTATGAAGACCAGATGGCAGCTGCGAGCACTGAATGCTGTTGCTGCTGTCTTACCAGCACATACTACACAGATGCAGTAGGAGCGGTGACCAATGAGCCGTGAATCGGATCACTGTATCGATTCAGTAACGTGAACGGAATCAAATGAATCGATTCAGTAAAATGAATCGAATGTCCCATCACTACTGTGTAGGCTACTTGGAGCCGCAGGCAGTGCCAATGCACTATGAGAGATATTGATTTTACAAAAATTTCCAATAACAGACCATTTCCATTAAAATTATGAATTTATTCATTTAGGACAAATATTTTGGGTTCTATATGGGAATCAATATCTATACCATCTGATGGCCTAGCAGGCATCAAGTCTCCCATAATGCATTGACACTGCCTGTGGTTCCAAATAGCCTACACAGTCATCATCATCATCATTTCCCAACTCCAGTTTCCCAGGTGTGGTGTACAAGCGCTCGCCATCTCCTTCTGTCTTCATACATCTTCTGTTCCAGTACATCCATTTGAGTCCTCTCTCCTCCACATCCAAGAGAGAGAAATGCATTTATTTCTGCTTCCCCCATTTGGAGGCTGCCAAAAAGATGAAGCATTTTCTTGGTCTTCCCTGTGGTCTTCTTCCTATGAGATTAAGGCCAGAATATTTTCTGGCAGGTCTTTCCCTGTTCATTCTTATTATGTGCCCATACCACTGACGTCTGAGTTTCTTTATGACACTGGTATTAGGAACCTCAATACCAGCTACTTTCCTATTCACTTCATTTCTGATCTTGTCCTTTTTGGTAGTTGGTTCATGGTTCTAATGAATCTCATTTCAGTTGCTTGGATTCTGCTAAAGTCTTTGTTTAGTAGGGTACATGTCTCTAAACCGTACACGAGGATTGGTACGAAGTAAGTGTGGTATATGATTGTTTTCACTTTTTGTGGTATTTTGTAGTCCCAGAGAAGATTTCTGACTTGACTGTAGAAGTTTGATGCTTACTGTGTTCTGCTGAGTATTTCGAGATTGTGCTTCCAAGGTACTTGAAGCGGGAAGCTGATTCGATTTTCATTCCTTCCAGAAATATGTTTGAGCTTGTTCGTTTTCTGTTGATGGTCATTTTCACTGTCTTTGTTTTGCTCATCTTCAGTCCAAAATTTTTTAATGTATTGTTCCATTCGTTGGGTTTCTTCTGAACTTCAGCTTCTGTCTCTCCCCATAAAAGCACATCATCAGCAAATACCAGAGTGTTTGGTTCAATGTCCATTTTCTTGATAGATTTTATAACCTCGTCCATTACCATTATGAACAGGAGTGGTGATAGGGCACTTCCTTGTTGGACACCTCTCTCTATTTCAAACCATTTTGATCATCCGTTGCCTATCTGGACACAGCTGTAGCACTTCTGGTATAGCATACTGATTTTGTCAATTAAGTACTTTGGCACCTTTAAGTCTTCCAGACATTCCCATATCTTGTTTCGAGGAACACTATCACATGCTTTTTTAATGTCTACAAATACAGTCAAGAAATATTTTCTGTATTCTCAGTACTTATATGTCAGCATTTATACTGCAAAGATAAGATCCACAGTACTTCGACCTTTTCTGAACCCGTGTTGTTCTTCCTCAACCAAAGGTTCCACTATCTTCCTAAGTCTCATTTCTATGATCTTTTCCAGCAGGTTCAGTGTGTGACAATAGCGTGATGCCTCTGTAATTTCCACATTTTCATTGGTTGCCCGTTTTGAACACTGGGATAATGACTCCTTTACTCCAATCTTCTGGGATTTTGTATCCTTCCCAAACAACTGATGACACTCTATATAGCCAATTTAAGCCTGGTATTCCAGCTGCCTTTATCACGTCTGAGCTGAGATCATCGAAGCCTGGGGACTTCCCATTTCGTATGCTCTTGACTTCATCTACACTACAGTCATTAGTGGTAGCGTTACCCCCATCTCCATTTAACAGCATGTTGAAGTACTTCTTTCATTTCATCCCTGATCCCTTCCTCTATTCGTATTAAGCTACCATCATTTGTTTCCAGTGCACAGATATTTATATATTAATTTCTTTTGTTGTTTACTACTTTATATAGTAGTTTCCACCTTCCTTGACAGTCTTTCTCTATCCTTGTAGTAAAGTCATCCCAGCACTTTTCCTTTTCTTCCTGGATCAGTCTTTTTACAGCTAGTTTCTTTTTCCGGTATATCTGTGCTAGATGTTCACTTTCTAATTCATTTCGTCTATCATCTGTTTTCTGTTTTTCATGGTCTCATTTTATTTTTAGTATATTTCTATCTCTGACTGCTGTCTTCCCTCGGTCATTCCACTACAGTGTTTCCTACTATTTTGGTGTGGCACTTGTTTTTCTGCAGATTTCCATGGCTTCTTTTACAAGGGTTTCTTTGAATAAGGACCATTCTTCTTCTACTTCCCCTTTCACAGTTTTTGGTAATTTGATTGTTATTCTTGCTTCATAATATTCTTTCTTCTCCATGTCCTTCAACAGCCATGTCTTAATCTTTGGCATTTTCTTTTATTTAATTTTGGGCACATGAACATCCGGTGGTCACGATCTAGGCACTCACTAGGTATGACTAACATCTGTAACATACTGACCACCGGGCGAGTTGGCCGTGCGGTTAGGGGCGTGCAGCTGTGAGCTCGCATCCGGGAGATAGTGGGTTCGAATCCCACTGTCGGCAGACCTGAAGAGGGTTTTCCGTGGTTTCCTATTTTCACACCAGGCAAATGCTGGGGTTGTACCTTAATTAAGGCCATGGCCGCTTCCTTCCCATTCCTAGGCCTTTCCTGTCCCATCATCGCCGTAAGACCTATCTGTGTCGGTACAACGTAAAGAGAAGAAAAAGAAGAAAAAGCATACTGACCACTTTTCTATCAGTGATGATGAAGTCGATCATAGTCTTAAGCTTTCCATCCCAGCTGTATCTTGTTGTTTTATGGCCCTCCCTCTTCTGATACCATGCGTTCTGAATGGTTAAGTTGTTTTGCACACAGAAATCAATCAATTTTATCCTTTAGAGTTTCTGTTACCATAGCCATGGGAACCAATGATGTTTTCACAACCTAGTCTTTCTTTACCAACTTGGGCATTCAGATCACCCATAATGATGGTGTTCTCCTCTGTTATTTGTTCCTCAAGTTCAATAAGGAATTGCTCTTTCTCTTCTGTGGTACATTCTGTCTGCAGTGTATATACTTGCAGAAGAGTATGATATGCATTACCAACACTTAGTCTCATCTGGATGATCCTATCACTCACATATTTGACATCTGTCTGTATTAATGGTTATGAATTTCATGTTTTTGGTCCGTATTGAACTGAGAATAATATATAAGTAATAATAATAACAACGTAAACGTTTCCACCTTTTCAATACTAAAATATATTCACAAAATTATAAATTACACGGTACTAGTTTCGACCCATCTAGGGGTCATCATCAGCCAAAAGTGATCTTTGCTCCAATACGGCTGATGATGACCCCTAGATGGGTCGAAACTAGTACCGTGTAATTTATAATTTTGTGAATATATTTTAGTATTGAAAAGGTGGAAACGTTTACGTTGTTATTATTTTTACTTATATATCTGTCTGTATGTCTATATCTTTATGAAGGAGGAAGCCAACTCCATTTTTGGATTCATTATTGTTCCCACTCCCCTCCAGTACAGCAAACATCCATTTCTTAAGAACTTCTTTCCATATTCTTTCCATTTTGTCTCACTCAACCACAATATCTTGAGCCTATGCCTCTCCATAAGATCCACAAGTTCTTCACATTTGTTGGTGAGAGTAAGGATACTGAGTGCACCAATTTTCAGTCGTTCCTTCTTGGGAGGGTTTTGCGTCTTCCGGTATCTCCGATGAGCATCAGGCTTTTGAACATCATAAATTTGGACGGTACAAGAAGAACTGTCATGTCCAGTATTTAATTTATTCTTCCATCCGAGGCATGCTTTAGGTTTGAAAGCAGTATAATCATACTCAACTGTTGACTTGCTAGCCACGTATCTTGGTAGGTGTGCTATTTACCAACTGATGAGCTCAATTTGGCACACTGGGTGAAATGCTGGCAACCAAGAATGAGCTAGCTAGAAAATGTGTAATTTCCAATAACAGATATTTTATATTGGAATTATAGTGTAGTACAACGATGTAGTATAATACAAACTACTACTATCGCTGTCTATTTGTGCATACTTTAATACATACATATACCAGTCCACCAGTGATTCATCAAATGATATCAATACAGGTTAACTAAACACACTCACTACAAAAACAAAACTTTACAACTTAACAACTTGACAATATGATGATCACTATGTACATTTCTGACTAAGTTTCCAGATACATCCTTTTAGAACATCGTATTAGCACAAGATTCCTAGAAAGTTCTACAATCAGTAACCAGAGGTCTTTGGTTCTTGAATTCTCTTGATTCGGTACAAACATACCTAGAAGTATTTCATATATGTTAAGGTTAAGTTGTGTGTATATAGGTAATATACTAAGGTTAGGTTTTACTTACAAACTGTAAATAACTGTTCATATATTTCATGTTGTCCAGGGAACTTTGAGTTGTGTTTGTACTTAAGAGAACACTGGAACACTGAAACACCAAGAAAAGTTTGTGTGGTAATTCTAAGACTTTTTGGATACCCTGTGGTGATGTGCCGTCACAGTGTATAGATGAAGTGTGAGCTCTCCTCCTTTCACCTTCAAGCTTTGGTATATTCATTTTTTCTTTTTTTTGCTATTTGTTTTACATCGCACCAACACAGATAGGTTTTATGGCAATGATGGGACAGGAAAGGGCCTAGGAATGGGAAGGAAGCGGCCGTGGTTTTAATTAAGGTACAACCCCAGCATTTTCCTGGTGTGAAATTGGGTAACCACGGAAAACCATCTTCAGAGCTGCCGACAGAGGGATTTGAACCCATTATCTCCCGGATGCGAGCTCACAGCTGTGCGCCCCTAACCACACGGCCAACTCGCCCGGTAGTGTATTCATTAGTGAATAGTGCAAGTTGTGTTATATCTTAAAAACACATTACATTGCAATTATTGTGCTTGAAGACAGTGCGAGAGGTACTTTCGCAACACACCCACGTGTTTCATAACTGGATATAGATTTGGACATGACTGATCGTCTTCAGGGAAGCATTTCTTTAGACCCCGTAAAAGTGTACGGTTCTTCTGAAATGGGAGAAAGCTGTCTGCAGAAATGATAGAAAACTGACTCATAATTGTTTGGTGTGTAATACTAATTTAGCCGGGCTGAGTGGCTCAGACGGTTAAGGCACTGGCCTTCTAACCCCAACTTGGCAGGTTCGATCCTGGCTCAGTCCGGTGGTATTTGAAGGTGCTCAAATACGACAGCCTCGTGTCGGTAGATTTACTGGCACGTAAAAGAACTCCTGCGGGACTAAATTCCGGCACCTAGGCGTCTCCGAAGACCGTAAAAGTAGTTAGTGGGACGTAAAGCAAATAACATTATTATTATTATTATTATTATTATTATTATTATGATACTAATTTATTGTGATAGTTTCTTAATAAAAGTAGACTTACTTACGGTGAATGGTGAAAGAGTGCTATTTTGCTATTTTCTTTACGTCGCACTGACACAGATGGGTCTTATGACAACGATGGGACAGGAAAGGCCTAGGAGTGGGAAGGAAGTGGCTGTGGCCTTAATTAAGGTACAGCCCCAGCATTTGCCTGGTGTGAAAATGGGAAACCACGGAAAACCATTTTCAGGACTGCCGACAGTGAGATTCGAACCCACTATCTCCCGATTACTGGATACTGGCCGCACTTAAGCGACTGGAGCTATCGAGCTCGGTGGTGACAAAGTAGAGATACCAAGAAAGCGGTGGAAATTAAAACCAGAAGCTTTCCCCCATATATTCCCGAATCTGCCCAAATATCTCTCTACGACATAACTGTCCCGTGAGGAGGCAATCCAAGTGAACAGATATCTCTATTAAAAGCCCTAATCAGAACATAAAAATCAGTGGTCAGCTCGTATGTTTAGCAGCTGAGAATAGTGCTGATGTTGCAAATGCTAGGAAAGCTATTGCTTTGTTAAAGAGGAGATCAAAGAATCAGAAACATAATTTCATTCAAACTCCGAATGAACTAAATGTAGTGAAGGTAAAAGAAATTTGCTTGAAAAAAACATTTCAGATATAAAATCAAGGAGCAATTTCACATAATCAAAAAAACTTTTCCTTTCTCAGAAAAAAACAGAAAGATATATTCAATGATAAAAAATGTCAAGTAAAAAAAAAAAAAAAAAAAAAAAAAAAAAAAAAAAAAATGAGGTGTAGTGATGAATTCCTTTCGGATTCCCTTCTTTTAAAATCTAAGTCTCCCAAAGGTTATTTGCTCTGTTTAAATCATAACTTGCTGTCTTTGTCTTCTTAAGCTCATTTAAGAAAATTGGTGAAGGGCCATAAATGTTCATATGACATACTGTAAATGATCATGCTACTGCTGCCATAGCACAATTTTTTGTGTAAAGAAGGAGCATGACAGCCTAAGGATGCTGATATTTGACAAGATAAGGCTTAGAGAAGAAATTTGCTCTAACTTGGATCTGCTACAAGTGAACGGTTTTGTTAATTTGGTGACTTAAGTCACTTCAGAGGAAAGCAAGAATCAGTTGGCAAATCATGCACTCGTTATCGTGTCACCTCTGGTGACATAATTGCAAAAATTCTCATTCAGGTCATCATACAATTAGAGAAAGTGGGTGTATGAATCATTGTTTCACATCAGATGCCATTTTGGTATCCTGCGATCACTAAGTTGTGACCATCAACTGTTCACTATTAACTTTCTACATTTATGTATGTTGCAGTTCATTAAAGTACCAACTGAATAAAAAGTTATGGAAATGCTTAGAAATATCCGACCGACAACATAATCTAAAGTGTTCAATTTCCAATCCAGCTGATTCTAGCAGAAAACTGTGGGTATTTTCAGACCCGCTTCATATAATTGTTTAAGAAATAATTTCCATGACAAAGTACAGGATAAATATAATGGTGATATATATTTGATTATTCATTTTACAGGAAAGTATATGAAATTCCTTGGCCACACACTTCAAAATAACACATTCCTCAGGACTCTGCTGGAAGGAAAAGTTCTGGGTAAGAAGGGAAGAGGAAGGCCGAGGAAGAAGTATCTGGATTCCGTGATGGACAGGCTGAATTTGAAAAAATATGTTGACCTGAAACGCTCAGCGAGGAGAGACAAATGTAGTTGCAGCGACAAGGCCTTGCCTTTAGGATATGAATGAATGAATATGACACATATCCCCAATTTTCTTGATTGAAAGTATGCTATAAACTCACCTCTGCCCATTTGGATCCTAATTTGTTTGAACGAATGAATGTAAGGCTGTGATTTCAAATTTTCAGTAGATCTCTTGCTAATGGTACAGAATTCTATCGGGATATTAATTCAGAGAGTGTAGAACACAGCGAAGCAATGGAAAATTTCACAAGCAATTTAAACCGGCTGATAGACGTATTAAATTCATTGTATAAAAGATCACAGGTACACAACATTAGAGTGAAGTGGTAGAATATCCTCAGAGACACACAAAATGCATTTGCTTCACAAAAAGCACTGGAGTCCTTAAGAGTTACCTTAGAAAGCACTTTACCAGCTTTTGAATATTTGTGGGAAAACAATTACAGCTATGTTTTGACAGGAAAATTTACTTCACAAAGGAAAAATTAAAACTATCCTCCTAAATCAATACATCACATAGTTCCATCGTTAGATAGAGTAACAAGATTCAAACATGTTTCGACTCGTTTGAACCATCTTCAGTGAAATGGGGAGGGGGTTAAAGTAAATTTACACAATGCAAGCTAAAAATGTGCCAAAAAATAATGAAGGAACAAATAAAAATTAAAAAAGCAATAAACAACTCACTGAGAATTCAGTGAAGAAAGGTTAATACAAAACATAATTAAATCTAAAAGGTGTGTTAAAGCTAAGAAGAAAAGAAATGAAAAATAGCACCACGAATGGCTATGAGGGGAGCAAAAAAGTTTGTGAAATCAAGCCTAAGAGGAGACAACGTGCAGGCAAAATGCATTTGACAAGTGATGGAAAATACCGATGAAATTTAAAAACAGCAGCATTTTCAATTTTTTCTCAATCTGGCAGTCCCGCTCCTGATTGTTGTTTCACAGTGTTGGCTGGTTTGTTTGCGTTGTAAATGAACACTGAACATTTAATTGCTGAACATAACAGGCTTCCGTCCAAATACCGTAAAACTTCGGCCACTTGTTCGTATATTTTAAAAAATAAAATGTGAAATATTCCCTCTAATTTTCTGAAAAATATAATATAAATTCGGCCATGTTTGTTCTTCATTTTTAAATATGAACATAATTCGCATCGTAATTCAGTAATGAATAATGATTATCGAAAGAGTGGCCGGAGTTTGGGGTAACTTCGGCCGCCATAAAAATAGCTCAAGAAACGAAGTTTTCTTCGATGTAGTGTTACTTCGGCCACCGTGAATGTTTCTTTTTAAAACCTGCAAAATGCCCCGTATCAACAATCACAAACAAATTAAAACGATTTATGCTGAAAAAGATGTATAGTGATCAAATTCACTTTTTCCCAAAAGAAGAAATTATTTTATTTAGCCTAAGCATACAAGCATTGTATGATATTACAAATTACATGTTGCATTGCGTAAATATTTGTAATGGTACAAAATGTAATAAATAAAAGGTACGGAAATCATAAAGCCCAACTGTATGGAGAGAAAAGGCGGTCGGAAAAGAAGCAATCTTGTAGACTGTTCTCATAATGCACTGTCTTCTAAATGGGAAAATATCTGGGCCAGCGTCAAGTTCTTAAATGTGTATCGTCCATGTCAACTGATATCCGTCTATTTATCATTGAAAATGGAAACTGTCTTTCCCCTCCCTGTCGGGATAAACGTCCCCGTTTATTGTTATTGTGCCTTTATTAATCTCTTCTAAAGTGTTCTCGAAGTAAACAGGATGGTAGTTACAATATCTGCGGTCGCGTAATGTTTTCCTGTACGTTATTGGCATGGCCGAAGTTATCCCGGAAGAGGACAAATTTTATCACAAAACTATTCCCTGAAAAACCTATTTGATTAAAATGTATAAAATTGTGTTGATCAGTTACCAGACAAACATTTTGACCCCATAAACCACTGGAATGGAGAATTGAATGCTGGGGCTAAAGAACAGTGTTTTCTGCTGTTACCAGACAAGACAATAGTCGGGGCTGAGAAAAAAATCGATTGACTCAACAATGAGCCCGCCAATGTTATTTGGACTACCGAGTGTTGATAGAGCATTCTATTGTGTGTGCATTTTAGTTGTTGCAATTGGTTCATCTTTTCCAGTATAGAAGGCAGGAGAAAATAAGTGTTGCTATTCGTCAGTGGCCGAGGTTTCCCTGTATGGCCGAAGTTACCCCACTTTACGGTACATGTTCCCCTACAAACCCAAATAATAAAAAATAAAAAATAATACAAGTACAAGAATAAACTAAATCTAACCCTACCCATTACACTCATTTTGATGGACCACTGCTTTCCATACCCGCTGACTTCACATTTCATCATCCTCAGCGCCTGTGCCTATCTGATCACCTAATGACTTAGCAGTTCCTAATATTTTGTATGGACTGACCTACTTCCAGATAAATTCCAGTTCACTTGTGTGTCAACAGTTACATCATGACTCCCATTATCTAACTTGCTTATCACTATTAATTCAATATTACATCCATGTTTTGCCATATCAATAATAACATGCCCCATCACTATCAATTAAACTTTCCACAATTACAATATCTTACCACTTCCCCATCTTAATTACACTTCACACATCTTCCACCTTTTCAATTTATCTCCAGATTTAACACTCAGATATAACAAGCCTGCACTCACATTTCACACTTAACTGCACTAATCAACTCTACACATACAGAACTTCATGTCTAAAAGACTTACTTATCACTGTTACTCCTCAAACTGGTTCTCACTCTGCACCGTTAACTCTCTAACCATTCTTTCTATGTACATTCCTCTTGAAGCTTTATTTCACAAATTCTCTTTACCGCACATAAATACCTGTTCTTTCATCCATGACTTTTTTTATCTCACGGATTTTCTTTTTGTAGTCTTTCCTTAAATTACAGAAAACTTCTCTTTCTGAGCTCCCACTTTTTTCTATACTCTCCTATACTTTTTACTGTACCATCCTTCCCCATCTCTCTTTTTTCTCCTTCTACCTTTTTCAATCTGGGCTGTCCTCTTGATTGGATGTAGAAGCAATTCGAAAGCTCTATCTATGTTGTTTTCCTCCAACGTGACCTCCCATCCATACCTTAGTAATTGTAACTATTCTTTTACTATCTCATTCTTGTTCCACTTTCTATGTCCATTTATATTCAATATACCCTCTCCCTAGTTCATCATTCTTCTTTTTGTGCCTCCCTTCCCTCTTAACAACACCCACACTGGAAAATGATGTGATTTAATCCAATCTCCTACCTCCATTCTTACAATTTCCTCTAGCAAATCTTCCGGGCTTAATACTATGTCAATCACGCTTCCTCCCAGCTCTGAAACATATGTCAGTTTCCCAGTACTATTGCCCTCCTTCCATCCATTTAGAATATATAAATTACCCGCTGCACACATTTCTAGGAGTTTATCACCATAACTGTTTATGCCTTTATCTTCACTTCTTCTACTTTTCATCATTAACCCCTCTTCTCCTCTACTATAAACTGGGCTCTGTTCCCCTATTCTCGCATTCCAGTCTCCAAATAACAATATATCATCTTCTGTAAACTTCTCTCTTATCATGCTAATATCCACCAATAACTCTTAAAAAAAATATTAAAAAAATAAAATGCTTATTTGTGTATATAGAACTCCTCAGGTGGCAATATGCAAATGCTAAACTTATCTTCTTAACCCTTCCCATATTAAATTTAATCCAGATAACTTCTTGCATCTCTGTCTCAATATCCTCTTCTAGTCCACCAATTTCTTCCTTTTTTAGCACCACTATTCCTCCTGGGGCGCATCCCTTATTCCTCTCATTTCTTTTGTATTTATATTTAACCACAAACCCTTCCCACTATATTTCACGGCATGCACTACACCACATGTCCACACTCAGCGATTGCTCAAGGTAGACTGTGCCTTGTAAAGGAAATTTTAATCAAGATCCCCTAGAATGCCATTTTGGTATCCTGCGATCACTAAGTTGTAACCATCAACCGTCCACTATTGACTTTCTACATTTATGTATGTCGCAGTTTATTTACGTACCAACTAAACTTGCTTTATCCTCTGGCGGAAACTGTGAGTACTGAGCTGATTACCCTTTAATGTTTTTTGTTAATCATGTCTGTATTCTTGCAAGAGCAACCGAGTACAGAAATTAGGCAGTGAAAACATAAGCTGAAGATTTTTTCTCTTATTTTTTACAATTTGCTTTACATCGCATTGACACAGATAGGTCTTATGGCGACGATGGGACAGGAAAAGGCTAGTAGTGGCAAGGAAGCGGCCATTGCCTTAATTAAGGTACAGCCCCAGCATTTGCCTGGAGTGAAAATGGAAAACACGGAAAACCATCTTCAGGGCTGCCGACAGTGGGGCTCGAACCATCTGCGAGTAGAGTTGTCGGAAGGAGGCTCCTTCTCGTATTTTGTCTGAAAATGGCGCTGGACTCTGGTAATGGATCGGTGTTGATGAAATTCAAGAGTACAAAAAGTTTTCTCCTTATCGCTAACCGCCATTTTGTTAAACACTGCTATTACTGCCATCTGGTGGTAACTTATGTACTAGAGTTGATGCAAAACAAAACTCTGAGAGTTTGTCTAACCGTTACTGCAACAATAAAAATGGTACATTTTCCAAGTTTTCAAAAAAAAAAAAAAAAAAAAAAAAAAAATTCACGAAACACCGACAATCATTTAGAATAACCCTGTATAATAAACAGAACCACTATAACTATCTATGTGTATATTTAAACGGAACATACACTGGCCGGCAAAAAAGTGGATCACTTTGAAAATGTTGATTTTCTGTTCGCTAAAACAAATTTTTAAGGACATATTTCATTTTGTGATGTTCCTCTTGATCGACTATTAGAGATAATTTTCCATGCCATTAGCTTTTATGACGATCCCTTTTAACTTTTATGGTTTTATGACGGTCCCTTTTAACGTGGTTCCTCGCCCCCTAATCAAGCATTAAAGTTACTGTAAACATTTGCAGTGATAAGATGTTCTTTGTAAAAACTCTGGGGAGTTCCAAATCAGTTTTTGTTCGATCCTTGATGAGTCAAGATGCCTCTAAGTAGAGAAAATGTTGCACGTGTAATCGCCCTGGTTGAAGACGGTCGCAGCCTTCGGTATGCGGCCCATGCTGTAGGAGCATCTTATAGAAGTCTACAACGGGCCGTGCAACATTATCGTGGAACATGCGAAAGGAGACCGGGATCTGGACGTCGACGAATTACGAACGCCAGGGATGAACGATTTCTTGTCCTCCAAGTCTTGAGAGACCGAAGAACAACAGCGGTTCAGGCGAGAAATCGTCTAGAGGCTACAAGAAATGTCCGTGTGAGTGAGAGAACCGTAAGACGAAGGCTCCAGGAGGCTAACCTTACTTCAAGAAGGCCCGCTACAGGGCCACTATTAACGGGGCAGCATCGGAGAAGACGACTCGAGTTCGCGATGCAGCATCGAAACTGGACCATTCAGGACTGGAGCATGGTGCTTTTTACAGATGAGAGCCGCTTCTGTCTGAGATCTCCAGATGGGCGAGAAAGAGTGTGGAGGAGGCCTGGTGAGCGATTCTCACCCGTAACTCTCTCCCAAACGACACCATTTGGGGGAGGCTCTGTGATGGTGTGGGGTGGCATAAACTTTGAATCCCGTACTGAGCTTGTGATTCTTGATGGCAGTTCTCTCACTGCCCACCGCTATGTGGAAGAAGTTATGCAGGATCATGTTGTCCCATTTGCACAATTTACAGGCGACAATTTCATTTTAATGCACGACAATGCTCGCCCGCACGTCGCCCGTATCGTCACCCGTTACCTAGAAGAAGTTGGAATTCAAACTCTAGACTGGCCAGCAAGGAGTCCTGACCTAAATCCCATAGAGCATGTATGGGATATGATTGGGAGAAGACTTCGGTCTCAGAATATCGAGACTCTGGCTGAACTGAGGGCACGATTGGTGACAGAATGGAACAGTATTCCTCAGGAAACAATTAGGAATCTAGCGCGCAGTGTACCACAACGCCTCCAGGAGTCATCACTGCCAGAGGCGGAAACACCAGATTTTAATGTCTCTAGTGGTTTGCTAAAACATTTTCTGACAGTGTAAATCAGTGAAAGTGTTAAAATTGGAGTTAACTTAAATACAGTGAAAGACATGCAAATGAGTAAAAATTACAGGAATTACAGAAACGATAAAATGTCATAATAAAGTGAATGTCAGATAAATTTTGAAAGTGAATTTAGTGTTAAACGTGAAGGTAACATAATGTTTGATTAGTATTATCAGTATTATTATTTATTTAGGACACTGGACTAACACTATATCCATTGAAACAATTTTTTTCAAAGTGATCCACTTTTTTGCCGGCCAGTGTATATTAATACACATATATAGAGATATACCACTTCACATTGATCCATCGAATGATATAGATATACAGCTAACAAAACTCGCTCACTACATCAACAAAATATCACAACTTAAACACCTAACAAGATCACCACTCTTTATATACATTTCTGACTAAGTTTCCAGATAATTCTGGCTTCTAACAACATCATATTAGCACAAGATACCCAAAAGGTTCTACAATTAGTACCCAGAAGTCCTTAGTTTTAAAATTCTCTTAAATCAGCACAAACATACTTGTAAGTTTTATCATTACGGTGCATTACCACAAGAATCCAAAAAGTCCTAGAATTACTACACAGACATTCCTTGGTACTTCAGTGTTCCAAAGTTCTCTTGAGAAAGCACAAACACAACTAGAAGTATCCTTAACAATTGAAAAAAACACAAAATATTATTTATATTATAACCTAAACTTAATACATAATCTATACAAACATAACTTAACCTTAACAACTTACGGATTGCTTTACCTAGCTTTCTTACCTGTGAATTTATAATTTACAACATAAGAGCAACATTGAGCTTACCTGACAGATAAAAGTGATAGGACATTCATGATGACAGACCGAGACATAAGCACTTGAGCAGCAGCTGTGGTGCGCTGCAATGCAGATATACGATCCTGAGAAGATAACAGCAAAGCAGCCTGTTCTCCAAGAGGTTTAGCTAGACTTGGCTTCATCAAACCTGAAGAATGAAAGAGAATTCTCAATAAGTGTGTTAGTAACAAAAGTAAATGAAAATATAACAGAAATTTCTAAAAACAATATTACTGATTTCTCTTACCTGGCAATAGCATGCTATTGGGGCTGGTTTCTACTGTGACAGTGGGGACACTGCTTGCCCCTAATGGGTCCCACTCCTTGATGAGCAGGGGCTCAGGAGTACCTAGTCGCTTGAGGTAGCTCTCTGTCACAAGACCAAGGCGATCGTCCACAGATAAACCAAGCATATCCACCTCTAAATACACAAACACAGAGAGATCAATATCTGAGATAATTTCTAACTTAGACATGACGTGTAATATCCAAATGGCAAATAGCTACAGCTAGAATTGTAAAATGGTTTATAACCTGATAAATATATTTATGGCTAGGAACTTTCATTATAAGTACTGGGTTGTCTATAAAAATCTGAATGAAATAAGTTTTGCTTTAAAAAACTTTTTCATTCAAGTATGCCACAATGTCAAGTATGAATGGTGAAAATTATAAAGTCATTTCCAATCAACTCCACAAAACATTTCAGGTGATCATAAACATGCTTGTCTCATATTCTCTTCCTGATAAATCATTTTTTGCAGTACATATCTGAACTAACTTATTATAAAGAGCAAATATTGTCTTTGAAATTCTGTCACACTCAGAATACAAGTTGTTCAGTATGAATACTATGCTTTTGCAAATACACATCTCAAAGAAGATTCGCAAAACCTGGATTGCCGAGGATCTAGGTTGTTTATGACAAAACAGAAAAATGGGAGACACATATACACTTTCTGTGCTAAAAGTAAACTCGTGCACCTCTTTTCAGGCACACCCCCAATGGAAGTGAGCTGCATGTACCATTTTAACCCCTTACCAGCCCTCCCACCATTCTTAAATTTCTGGCAGTACCGGGAATCGAACCCGGACCCTCGAGGACGGCAGGTAATAGTGCTAATCATTACGCTATGGAGGCGGACACTTTTTGTACTGAATAACATGATTGCTTTAATGAACACACACACACCCCTACAAAAAAAATGGCACATTATTTAGCAAAGTGCATCCATCTTTCCATCTTCTTTCACTTTTATTACTGCATAGGATCACTTTAGTCAGTTCATTATCCAAGACTCTTCAAAGGGACTATCATATTTCTCCAAATCCAAAATGACCCTGAATGCAAGATGAGCCCTACTTTTCTCTTTAAAAAAAAATTGGTTTAAAAAAAGCTTTGTGATACCATACTTTTATTTATTTATTTATTCAAGTTTAATTTGAGAAAAAATAAACACACATAAGTATTGTGTAAATCCTACCTACTTACCTAATCATTTTCATTAGAGGTATCTGATGCTGCCTTTTTAAGTCCAGGTAATTCCACTTCGCGAGCCCGTATTTGTATCGCATCACACGTTATGGCCAACCTTGCATATTTCATGCACATACCTCACAATTTCATGTTAGACTTCTTTAAAGTGTCCTTGTTGCGAACCACT
Source organism: Anabrus simplex (assembly GCF_040414725.1). NCBI lineage: Eukaryota > Metazoa > Arthropoda > Insecta > Orthoptera > Tettigoniidae > Anabrus > Anabrus simplex. The sequence continues at coordinate 1,078,606,723 of NC_090265.1, read as the reverse complement.
GAATGCCTTTCTTGTACAGTTCCTTTGTCTTCATGCTAACACCGAACATTGGCTTTAGTTATGCTGTATTTTCTTGTGGCTGCACAAATATTCTCTATTTCCGCATGTTTGATAACCATTAATTTAAAATTGGCATCATAATATCGACGAGGACCTGTTGAAAATTTGTCGGCAATACCTGTTCCATGTGTCTCTACAAGACAATGATCGATGACGAAAATATTCATACCGTCTATAAAACTGTTCCTTTTACTAAGCACAGTGTACAGTATAGACGCGTTACAATGTCAATGAGTAACAATGGCCTTTTTAAGAATTCTAAGGGTCGCATCCTTGCTATTCCAAATCAAATGACATTTTCTGCACAGCTAGGGCTTGGAAGTTCATTACGGTCAACCTTGCAATTAGCTCAAGAGATTAGGTCTTATCTTTTGATGCCATTCTGCAGATTTGAGAAATGTTTTTGTAGAGGCTAGTAAAATAACATTCTGTTTTCACTATTTGAATCAGTGATGTTACACAAAGGCACTGTGCAATTGACTGCTACAACTAGCGATGTACACTGACTGACAGAGCAAATGCAACACCAAGAAGGAGTGGTCAGAACTTTCTGCCAATTGCAGGGTAGACTGACGTCACTGAGGTATGCTCATGATGTGAAATGCGCCGCTGTGCTGCGCACGTAGCGAACGATAAATGGGACACGGCGTTGGCGAATGGCCCACTTCGTACCGTGATTTCTCAGCCAACAGTCATTGTAGAACGTGTTGTCGTGTGCCACAGGACACATGTATAGCTAAGAATGCCAGGCCGCCGTCAACGGAGGCATTTCCAGCAGACAGACGACTTTACGAGGGGTATGGTGATCGGGCTGAGAAGGGCAGGTTGGTCGCTTCGTCAAATCGCAGCCGATACCCATAGGGATGTGTCCACGGTGCAGCGCCTGTGGCGAAGATTGTTGGCGCAGGGACATGTGGCACGTGCGAGGGGTCCAGGCGCAGCCCGAGTGACGTCAGCACGCGAGGATCGGCGCATCCGCCGCCAAGCGGTGGCAGCCCCGCACGCCACGTCAACCGCCATTCTTCAGCATGTGCAAGACACCCTGGCTGTTCCAATATCGACCAGAACAATTTCCCGTCGATTGGTTGAAGGAGGCCTGCACTCCCGGCGTCCGCTCAGAAGACTACCATTGACTCCACAGCATAGACGTGCACGCCTGGCATGGTGCCGGGCTAGAGCAACTTGGATGAGGGAATGGCGGAACGTCGTGTTCTCCGATGAGTCACGCTTCTGTTCTGTCAGTGATAGTCACCGCAGACGAGTGTGGCGTCGGCGTGGAGAAAGGTCAAATCCGGCAGTAACTGTGGAGCGCCCTACCGCTAGACAACGCGGCATCATGGTTTGGGGCGCTATTGCGTATGATTCCACGTCACCTCTAGTGCGTATTCAAGGCACGTTAAATGCCCACCGCTACGTGCAGCATGTGCTGCGGCCGGTGGCACTCCCGTACCTTCAGGGGCTGCCCAATGCTCTGTTTCAGCAGGATAATGCCCGCCCACACACTGCTCGCATCTCCCAACAGGCTCTACGAGGTGTACAGATGCTTCCGTGGCCAGCGTACTCTCCGGATCTCTCACCAATCGAACACGTGTGGGATCTCATTGGACGCCGTTTGCAAACTCTGCCCCAGCCTCGTACGGACGACCAACTGTGGCAAATGGTTGACAGAGAATGGAGAACCATCCCTCAGGACACCATCCGCACTCTTATTGACTCTGTATCTCGACGTGTTTCTGCGTGCATCGCCGCTCGCGGTGGTCCTACATCCTACTGAGTCGATGCCGTGCGCATTGTGTAACCTGCATATCGGTTTGAAATAAACATCAATTATTCGTCCGTGCCGTCTCTGTTTTTTCCCCAACTTTCATCCCTTTCGAACCACTCCTTCTTGGTGTTGCATTTGCTCTGTCAGTCAGTGTATAATAAAGATGTGGGCGTTGAAGGTCGAGTTTTGACTTCTGAAATCCTTATGTCAAATATTCCACCTTTATAACACTACGAATTGCCTTTATTGTTAAGACAACATTAAGCTATAATAATGAGACATGTTTGTTCTGCTTTTGGGACATCTTCAGTCAAAGAAGAACAAGACCCATTTAAAAAATACAGTAAGGACAAAGTCCAACTATTTGATAAAAGCCTTTGCATCCTTGTTGCAACGTGACGTGTTGATGTCTTATCATGAAACCCTTTGGTAATAAGTTTAAAAAAGAAAATCTTTAAAATAACCTGCACATGGGTGTAACATAGATAACAACAGCAAAATATTGCATATATAGTTTTAACTGCATCACTATGTCCGTGGACTGCACAGATTTAATGCAACATAGCTTATAAAATAAATCGATCATGCTGACATTGATGACCCAGCATTTACAATTATTGCACACGTTATAAATTGTTTGCATAGACTATACAAGTTTGATGCCACATAAAAGTCGTTTCATAAAATGAGTCAGAGACAGGCAGACTTTTGATGAATTGCACAAGTTGGTCGTGTTTATGTTACTGACAATGTGGGCCTGAAAAAGGGAGACAAAACTGTAACTGAAAATTGATAAGTGAAGTGTGTAAAGCAATAAGTACGGGCCCATCCGGCCACTCACCTCTTCGCTCGTCCAGTGAAATCTGGATCACCTTATGGGATTCTTATCAAAATTTTGTTAATGAAGAATTTTCAGATCTACTAGCAGAAAAAGAGAATAAATGAAAACCTGTATAGAAGAACAGAAAGGATTTCCGACACAATAAGGAAAAAGAGAATTGACTTCTATGGCCACATCCTAAAAATGGACCCGAAAAGGACAACTAAAAGAATCTTTTGACTATTTCCGCAATAAGATAACCAAGCCGAACTGGTTTAAGGAAACTGAGAAGGACCTACGAGAGTTCCAAATTACAGACGAGATGCTTGAAGATGGATCCGCGAAGAAAATAACCAAAGATAACATAAAGAGGTTTCAAGACAGGGTGAAGCCAAAACGACTATACAGAGTTTCTGAAGAAGACAGGAAGGCAAGATCTGAAAGGATGAAAAAGTACTGGGAGGACAGGAAAACCTGACTCACTAACCACTGACTGATCTATTGTACCCCCAAGTGGGTGAAATGGACAAGAAGAAGAAGAAGAAGAAGAAGAAGAAGAAGAAGAAGAAGAAGAAGAAGAAGAAGAAGAAGAAGAAACTAATACACTTAGGTGCAATAATAAGAGAACTGATAGTAACTCTCCCTTGTCCGTGGAGATCAATAATCAGGCTCATTCAACCATTCCCAAATTTCAGAAGCCAGTAATCAATCTTTCCAAGACTCAATTTGAGGAGTTGGAAATGAAAGTCATGAAAAAATGGTCCCTAGTTCAATTGGCCTTGTCAATTTAAACTCAAGGATGCTATAATGATTACAGCAGAAGCAGAGAGTGCATTACAGAAATTACCATTTGAGAACCAAACTGAGATTAGATTTAATATTAGGGGAAAAAAAAAAAAAGAATATAAAAAGTAACAGCAAAGTAGCAATCCATCATATCAAAGCCAAGCAATAAGTTCATTAAAACAGAAAATAAAGGAGAATGACTTGATTTTGACAAAAGCAGACAAGAATAATGTTATGGTTATTTTGAGTAAAGAATCATAAACACAAAAAGTGGACACCTTCTTCGGCGAGAAATCATTCAAAATTATTTAAAAAAATGACCCGAATAACAATATTCTCAGAGAAATTTAATGCAACTTCTTAAACAGCCTTTTTCCATTTTTAATGAGAGAGAGTCTCAAAAACTAGTTAATGTGCACCCGAGTATCCTCATCACTAGGGCGCTACCAAAGGTGCATAAAGAGGATATACCTATAAAGACCTATCATAAATTTTTAAAACAGTCCTACATACAAGATGTCTAGATTTATCCACAATTTCAAAAAAAAAAAAATTTAGATTCAAGAGCAATAAGTTTATTAAGAATTTCAAAGAATTTTGAGATCAGACTAAAGATTTAAACAGGCAATATGTCCAGAAGATGTACTCCTTTGATGTTAATAATATGTTCTCTAATATTCCATTATCATAAACGACAAGACTAGTAAAGAATAATCTACTCAAATATAGTAGATTAAGCAGGCAAGAGGTAGAAGAGTTTATTAATATTTTCGAGTTCATCACCACTAATAATTATTTTACCTTTAACGGTCAGATTTATCAACAGGAAGTTCTCCTCATGGGCACCCCAGCTTCGGGGATCATGATGGAAATTTACATGGATTTTCTTGAAAAGAAGATTAGAAACATCAAAGGGATAATATTTTGATTAAGGTATGTGGATGAAATGTTCACATTAATTGATCACAGTAGTACTAATGGGGAGGAAGTATTGGAACAATGAAATAAAATGTACTCGGAGATCAAATTTTCATCTGAAAGCGAGAATAATAAGGCGTTTCATTTTCTTGACGTTACAGTCATTAATGACTCAAATAAGCTTAGATATAAAATTTTCAGAAAACTGACTCAGACAGCAAACACAATCAGACAAGATTCCATGCACCCAGAAGCACATAAAAAGACTTCCTTCTATAGTCTGATCCATAGGGCATACAGTATACATATGACATATTTTGATCGAAAGAATGAATTGGATGTCATCTATTTAATAGCAAAAAGCAACAGGTTTAACAGACAGTTTGTAGACAAAATTATTATTAGGAAAGTTGGGAGGAAATTGTTTTTGACACTATCTAAGGATATTAAAAAAAAAAGGACAGTTATACCCTTTTTACCTACAGCCATAATAAGATCTATGTACGAATATTTTTAAAAAACATAAGGCAAGAGTATCCTTAAAAACAACAAACAATAATGCTCACCTTTTTTATAATTATCACACTGTCAATAAAGTCAATAATAAATTTCAGAGATCCAGAGTTTACAAGCTGAAATGCCATCAATGTTCCGCAAGTTATTTTTCTATTAGATATAAAGAACACGTTAATGCTTTGAGACATGGCAGGTTCTCAGCTATGGGTGCTCATATGATGGATACTAACCACAAGTTTACGGATATGAAGCAAGATCTTCAAATTCTCTAAGTAACAATGGCGGCCTACTGAATATTTTTAAAAATATCTTTATAAATATTGTTCAAAAATGCAACCCGGTGTATAATTTGAATGAAATGTCAGAGGAAGTTAATATACTTATTGAAGAGATAATCGAAAATATTTTTCTTTACAATTGGCTTTACACCGCACCGACACAGATAGGTCTTATGGTGACAATGGGATAGGAAAGGCCTCGGAGTGGGAAGGAAGCATCCGTGGCCTTAATTAAGGTACAGCCCCAGCATTTTCCTGGTGTGAGAAGGGAAACCACAGAAAACCATCTTCAAGGCTGCCGACAGTGGGGTTCGAACCCACTCTCCCGGATGTAAGCTCACAGTTGCGCGCCCCTAACAACACAGCCAACTCGCCTGGTAACAAATTCTTTACTACAGGGTGCCAAAGTAAAGCAACACAACCTCACACCCCTCCTCCTGCTTCAAACCCCTTACAATCTCCCCTCCTAGTCAACTTTTCACAGCCTTCTAGCACAGCGTTCAGTTAGTTCCAACAATCGAGGTGATGCAGACGGCATGGGACGAGCAAGGAGGTGAGTGAATGGATGTGCCAGTACTTAATTCTTTACACATTTCACTTATCTATTTTTGCTTACAGTTTTTTCTTCCTTTTTCAGTCCCACATTGTCAATAACAACAACCTGACCAACTTGTGAAATTCATCAAAAGTTCCCCGTCTCTGACTCATTTTATGAAACGACTTTATGAATACAATTTATAAAGTGTGTAATAATTTTAAATGCTGGTTTACCAACCTTGGCACGATCAGTTTATTTTATAAGCCACTAGTTAATGTACCCATGCTTCTCTACGGAATTCTACACTGTATACAGAATTCTAAGTTAAGTAGTGCAAACAATGTGAGCAAGATGTATTAAATTGCACAGCTTTTCATATTACCCCAGAAACAGGATAAGTCACCATATGTCTTTCCTCATGTGAAGAGTGAGTTAGGGAATTTTCATTGTAAAGGCAGGCCCTCTTGCTTACTATCATTGACAATCAAGTTGGGGAGTTTTCATTATGATGGCAGTCCCACTTGCCTACTGCCAGTCACAATCGAGTGGGACAGTTTTCATTTTCATTATAATGGCAGACACTCTCCTTTCTACATCCTCAGAAAGACTGTCTCTGCGGTTTCCCCAACCGAAGTCAAAATACTGTAGGTCATTACAATGACATCCGTAGGAATGTCGCAATTAAAAGCAATGGCATCATATGAAATACTCGATCAAATGAAAAAAAAACACAAATTTTCTCACTTTTAACGAACAGTACTACGCTGCAGATCTAAATGTCCAAAGTTCCAGAGCTGGAATGATCAGGCCACAGACAGCCGTGAACACCCCTCTGCCATTATTCCGTTAAGTGTGCACACTGCTCATTCCAATTTTTAATTAAATTTTTCATTTTCTTCTGATGTTTTCTTAAGTAAGATAGGAAGCTTAAAATGGTCCACCTTTTCAATACAAATAAATGTTATAAGTTTATTTACAACATATATTTACACTTGGAACTAGTTTCGACGCTGTTTGGCGTCATCTTCAGCCAAAATGTGGGAAATAGGCATAGGCATAGTCAAAATGTTATGTGCATTTTTGAGACGATTGTGTTTGTTGAAATCTAATCTATGTTTTATACTACACTTGCGGCAGGCAACATTCAATGGAAGAGTGTCTGAAATAATTTGAATCTCCAATGCCAATTTCATCTCGAACTTCCACGTGGTTTTGTTGCGGTTTATATGTTTTTCAAGTGATTATGTTTTTGAGCCCTAACTCATGTTTATACAATTTTGACTCACCCTTCATGACCATTTTGTAAACTGACATTGTAATTCACTATTTCTTGTCTCTTATTTAATCACACTGATTTAACATCTTGTATAATGTAAATGTCTGCATGCTTATGCCTATGCCTATTTCCCACATTTTGGCTGAAGATGACGCCAAACAGCGTCGAAACTAGTTCCAAGCGTAAATAAACTTATAACATTTATTTGTTTCGAAAAGGTGGACCCTTTTAAGTTTCCTATCTTACGTTCTCAGTTCAATACGGACAAAAAATGAAATTCTTAGATTTAAATTTAGATGTTTTCTTATTCTTTATTTGTTTTTCCTTTTATCTTCTATTTAAGGACGACACACATACCCGCCCAGTCCTCAAACTAGTGGAAATAACCATTTATGGTTAAAATCCCTGACCCTTGAACCAAAGGCCAGCAAGCTAACTATTTAGCCATGGAGCCGGACAAATCTATCAATGCCTCAGAGTAGGGATCAAATAGCTGGAATAATATGATGAACCAGTGTGTTACATACCAGTCGCATTACAAAATTTATAAATCAGAGGAATAGCATGCTACAGAAGAAAGTTATCTAAGTCCCCAGCTACCTACTTCACAACGATATTCAGGCAGTCTGTTTTACTCAGTACGCAGCAGTAATCCCATCTATTCACAGATGAGTGGAAACAGAAGAGACAAATCACATCACAACAAACATTGGTCAATGTAATGTTATTGTTGATCAATTTTATGAGCTTTCGATGTTGTAGGCCTTCATATTTAGTTTTCTTCTGGCTTTGTGACATTAGAGCATCTAATGTACTGTAAAGGGAGTGCTCCCTTCTTTCATGCTTCCCTCTTGTCTTATTCTTCAAGTAATCGTTTCTTTATGTTTTTTATCATTTTTATAATCATCTTCATCATTTTCCTTGTCGATATGGATCAATGACCATGCGTTTTTACACCTGAAGACAATCATGACAAAAGCCATCACGAGTTAACACGACTGAACAATCTGCAAGGATGCAAAGACTTTTATCAAATAGCTGAACTTCGTCCTTACCATATTTCTTAAATGGGTCTTGTTCTTATTTGATTGAAGATGTTCTGAAAGCGGGACAAAACATGTCTCATTATTATTCACAGTATTGTAAAGGTGGAATATTTGACATAAGAATTTTACAAGTTAATACTTATGACAATACGGGCTCAAGCATGAAGTTTAGTATATGTACGGTCGAGTTTTGAGCACGTGGAAGGCAGGGGTAAAGAGAAGCAGATGGTTACTGTGGTAACTGCCCATGGTGTTCATTACTGCTGCCATAATTCCATATTCGTTAACACATTACTGTTGCGTCGCGAATTCAAGACAACCCTTGATTTTTCACATGAAATTCTGAGAGAAAAAAGTCGTCTTTGGAATAGGAGAAATATGGTATTTGTCCCTGGAGCCTACAACAGCCAGAATAAATTTGGAAAGATAGTGGAGGGGAAAAGACCTGCAAGGAAGACCTAAAACCCGATGGATGGACACGATCAAGGTTGATCTAGTTACCAGAGGATGGACAGTGGATGCTCCATGACAAGTTCTATATGGACAGAAAGATGTGGAAGAGGCTCATTAACAGTACCCGGGAGAGTGGAACTGTACATGATGATGATGATGATGATGATGATGATGATGATGATGATGGTATTTGGCCCTTGTGGTATTCCTAGTACTTTTCCGTATGTTCTGATCTTCGTGCCCTTTTTGCTGTTGAAAATATTTGAGTTATGAAGGCTTTTTTTCTCTTTTGTGACTACCAACCGTTTGTGTGCGAGATTTTTTGTATAACTTTAACTTCTCTGTGGTGTCTTCATGGTGTAAGGCCAATTTCCTTTCTGCATCCTGTTGTGAGATATTTTAAGTCAAGATTATACTGTACCAGTTGTCTCAGAAGTTTCTAATCTTGTATTCGCAATATGTATCCAAAGAATCCCAGTCTCCTTTTTTGAGATTAGCATCAGTAATGAGTTCCAACTTTTTGTACATGACTTCGTTCGGCACTATCCACCACTGTCCGTCTTTCTGGTATTTTTTCTTGATGCAGGATTTTCCAATTCTTCTTTCAATTTTCTGGAGCCTGTCTTTGATTGTTCATTCAGGTGGATGTGCGTTTCTGCTGTGGTTTCCAGTTGTAGTGATTCTTTTTTGTAGATGCTCCAGGTTATGTGTGCTTCAGCTAACTTGTTTGCTGAGGTTTCTTCCTTCGGTTGCTTGTTATTACTTCTTTGAGGTATTTGAACTGGGTGGCAATTTTAACTTTATTACCATTTATATTTAGTTTTTTTAAATGATGTTGGATTTAGGGGTATAATTTCTATCTTTTCAAATTATATTTCGAGGCCAATTTTAGTTGCAAGGTTTTGAAGTTCTGATAAATGCATTTTGGCTTTGTTCAAGTCAGTTGCTAGTAATGCGAAGTTGGCGAAACCAAGGCAGTTTGCTTTGATTTTTCTGTTTATTTTTATTTTTGGGGGCATTTCTTAAACCATTCCCTCGTTACCATTTCTAGAATGCAGCTGAACAGCAGTGGTGAGAGTCCATCATCATGGCATAGTCCTGTTTTGATCTTGAATGGTTCCGATAATTTACCCCTGAACTTCACTTTTTACTTGGTGTTTGTGAGGTCAATTTTATCATATTTGTTCATTTGGGGTATAGTCCGAGGTGACTCAGAATTTTTAGTAGGGAATCCCTGTGGATGCAAATATATGCTTTTTTGAAGTCTATAAACATTATCACCATATCTCTGTTTCTTCTCCTGTTATAATCCGTTATTAGCTTGAGACTCATAATCTAGTCAGGACAGCTTCTTCAAGGTCTGAAATCTCCCTGATATTCTTCTAGTTCTTTCTCAAGTTGTAACCTGATTCTGTTAATGATTATTCTTAAAAAGTTTTTGCATGTTATGTCAAGGAGTAAGATTTCTGTGTAATTGTTGGGGTTTGTTTGCCTGCTTTTTTGTAGAGTGGGTGGATGATGGCTGTCATCCAGTGATCTGGTAGTTTTTCTTAATCCATACGTCGACAAGCTGTTGGTGAAAGAAAATTTTTGCTGATCATCTTACATATTTCCAGACTCCTACAAAGATCAGATCTGCTCCTGGCGCTTTGTAATTTTTCATCTCATATGGTGCTTGATTTTTTCTGGTGGTGGCGTTATTGGAGTGTTGGTATCCAAGTTGAGGATTTCAGTCAGTTTTGCATAATTTAGGAGTTTATTGGAATATTTAGTCAGGATTTCCATATTGTCTTTATTATTATGGGCCAGCTTACTGTTTTTATCCTTCACTGGTAGGGTTGGGGGATTTGTAATTTTTGAGTTGCTTTTTGAATGTTTTGTAGTAATCTCATGATTGTGTTTTGCTGAATTCTTCTTCAATTCTTTCCAATGCATCCTTATGGTGTTGTCTCTTCAGGTGGTTTCCTTTCTATCAAACCTGGAAATCACAATCAGTGTCTTAGTATGGAGTTATTGGACCCTGTACGTAGAGGCATGCTTTGTTCATTTGTGGTATGCTGCCCACCTGGTGGTTGAGGCTGTCCTGTTCTGCCCTACCCCACTTTTTGAAGGCAGCCTTCTTGAGATCAACCAGGGTGAGAGGTGGGTCCCAATGTCTTCACACCACCTGCTTGAGAAAGTCCCAGGCATGTTCAATTGGATTCATTCCAGCAGACTCTACAGACCATTCTGTACAAATGTTTTGGATGGGCATAATGCTGTCTTACAGAACAAATCCATCTCCAACATGTTGCCAGTGTGGCCAAACACTGAATGGGCTGAAGGATTCAGTCCCAATATAGTACACTAGTCGTAATGCCCTCAATGATGATGAGTGGTGTCCAGCATCCGTATATAAAGCTGGCCAAAAAATATGACAAATATTCCTCCCAGTTGGACCTGTGGTATGGTATATACCACTCATCTGACATAAATTTTCTCTCTCAACACCCTCCAACATACATACATACATACATACATACATACATACATACATACATACATACATTATCATTATAGACTGTTATGCCTTTCAGCGTTCAGTCTGCAAGCCTCTGAGAATTTACTAAACATCGCCACAATCCTCGATTTGCAACTAGTGTTGTGGCCTCATTTAGTTCTATACCACTTATCTTTTAATCGTTAGAAACCGAGTCTAACCATCGTCGTCTTGGTCTCCCTCTACTTCTCTTACCCTCCATAACAGAGTCCATTATTGTCTTAGGTAACCTATCCTCCTCCATTCGCCTCACATGACCCCACCACCGAAGCCGGCTTATGCGTACAGCTTCATCCATCGAGTTCATTCCTAAATTAGCCTTTATCTCTTCATTCCGAGTACCCTCCAGCCATTGTTCCCACCTGTTTGTACCAACAATCATTCTTGCTACTTTCATGTCTGTTACTTCTAACTTATGAATAAGATATCCTGAGTCCACCCAGCTTTCGCTCCCGTAAAGCAAAGTTGGTCTGAAAACAGACCGATGTAAAGATAGTTTCGTCTGGGAGCTGACTTCCTTCTTACAGAATACTGCTGATCGCAACTGCGAGCTCACTGCATTAGCTTTACTACACCTTGATTCAATCTCACTTACTATATTACCATCCTGGGAGAACACACAACCTAAATACTTGAAATTATTGACCTGTTCTAGCTTTGTATCACCAATCTGACATTCAATTCTGTTGAATTTCTTACCCACTGACATCAATTTAGTCTTTGCAAGTGATAAAAATCATTGCTATCCGTATTGAAGATACTGAATGTAGGATGCTAAAAGGTTAGTTTTTTCACCTATTCAATACATATAAATTTTATAAATTAGGAATTTATTATTGATTCCACTTGAGACATGTTTCGCCCTTCTTTGAGGGCATCATCAGTCAAAATATCACCTCAAGGTAAAAAATCAGGTAACTGGTTAGTAGTTGACATGTACAAATTAATACATATTATTAATACATATTATTAATACAATTACAAAAATTAAGTATGGGAAATAGTTGTACAAAAGTGATGGTTGAACATATAGGTTTATAGATGAAAAGTCAGCACCAATGCCATCGACACATCAGATAACTTCCACTGCATACAATACAACTTTCAACAACACGCCGGAACCCAGCGCACATCGGCACAAATATGGCGTGCCACTACGGCTCCTCTTCGCAGTCAGAATGAGAAGATGCCTCACCCCAGCTTTAACGCTCTGACTCTGCAGTTGCCGTATACATTCTAATCTCTCCACAGCAGTTCACAACACAAGCAACTCTATTCTATCTCACCAGACCAGAAAAGAACAATAACTTCATCCCGAAGTCCGCCATACTTTATTCCACGGAACAATATCAATTTGTCTCACCGGCATTTCACACCGATGTCTTCACATCACATTCGAAGCTACAGAAGTCAACTAAAAGAATAAGCGAAAGTTCCAACCCGCAACATTTTCCTAATTAGCAATTACCCATATAACTAGCAATTACCCACTAATAACTGTCACCATTGTTGCCGTTCAAACGCACGGAATACCCATGAATCTCCATCCACACTGACCATCTCCGTACCGATCTCGGCGCTGCAACTGAAAAACTTCCAGCTTGATGCCTATAAAACCTCATTTGGCTATGAAATATTTCCCTACCCCCGGTGATTTTAACTAAAATAAACTGCTCTACATATTTCTGAAATGTCAATACTAATTCCTTCTTCCAACCTCTAAAACATCAGGACGCACTTGGTACTGAAAATTTTTTATCCTTGCACACCAGCTGCTCCTGTGTAATTATGTATATAATTGTAAATTCTCAACTATTCAATTAGATAATGTAATTACTATATAGTTACCAACTATTGACATTAGTTTTTATTACAAACATTTACGCTGAATGTTATAATGTAAATATTTTTAAAACTTTATCTCAACTATTCAATTGAACAATGTAAATACTGTATAGTTACCAACCTTTGACATTAATTTTTGGTTACAAACATTGACGCCGATCACTACACCTTTTCTCCCTTAATTGTTTTAATGTAAATATTTTTTAACTTTTCATTTTCCTATGATTGCGTCAACTGTTTCTCCAGAGCACCACTGCCGAACTCTACTATGTTAATTTTAGGCAGTGGTGCTGACTTTTCATCTATAAACCTATATGTTCAACCATCACTTTTGTACAACTATTTCCCATACTTAATTTTTGTAATTGTATTAATAATATGTATTAATTTGTACATGTCAACTACTAACCAGTTACCTGATTTTTTACCTTGAGGTGATATTTTGACTGATGATGCCCTCAAAGAAGGGCGAAACATGTCTCAAGTGGAATCAATAATAAATTCCTAATTTATAAAATTTATATGTATTGAACAGGTGGAAAAAACTAACCTTTTAGCATTCTACAATCAATTTAGTCTTCGAGAGGCTAATTTTCATACCATACTCTTTGCACCTATTTTCAAGTTCCAAGATATTAGACTGCAGGTTTTCGGCACAGTCTGCCATTAAGACCAAGTCGTCAGCATAAGCCAAACTGCTTACTACATTTCCACCTAACTGAATCCCTCCCTGCCATTTTATACCTTTCAGCAGATGATCCATGTAAACTACGAACAGCAAAGGTGAAAGATTACAGCCTTGTCTAACTCCTGTAAGTACCCTGAACCAAGAACTCATTCTACCATCAATTGGGAACATGCATCAATTTCAAAAAATTTTTTTTTTGAAAAGTACACCAATGTAATAGTACGTAAACGTACTGCATTTTGGTATGTTGCCTTGTTTTCTACCATTTAAAAAATATTTAATAGTGCCTTTCCGCAAGGTGAGTGAAACGGCCTCTGACGTAAGCGGCGCGCTGTGACGTCACGATCCAGTACCGCATACAGCTCTACCAGCCGTTGTGCATCAGCCGTTGCTAAAAGCCAATTGTTTATTATTCATGATTGCGAATAACTTCGAAATGACAGAAGAAAGGTTCAAAACAGCACAGTCAGACAATCTACCATGTGTAGATGTCATCATTCTTGAAAAATGTGACTTTTGTGGCCGCAGAAATTCGCGGATAACAAGCAAGTTTGTAAGTGGCGTCTTTTATATACGTGCAATGTACTGTAACCCATAGTATTTGGATAACAACGAACCTGGATAGATATCACATCACTTTCAACATTTCCTTCTAGACTGATTCCCCTATTAAAGAATAACATTACATTTTCGGGCTTTCAGCATTAGTAAAGTAAGAAATTGGATTTCAGCACTAACATAAACATATAGGTAGCATTATAGTACTAGTCCGCTTCTGTGGTGTAGTGGTTAATGTGTGCCACTCCCGGAGGCCCGGTTTCGATTCCCGGCTCTGCCATGAAAGTTGAAAACAAATAGTATGAGGGCTGGAACGGGGTCTACTCAGCCTCGGGAGGTCAACTTAGTAGAAGGGTTTCGAATCCCACCTCAGCCATCCTCGAAGTGGTTTTTCGTATTTCCCTACTTCTCCTCCAGGCACCTAAGGCCATGGCCATTTCCTTCCCTCTTCCTTGTCTATCCCTTCCAATCCTCCCATCCTCCAACAAGGCCCCTGTTGAGCATAACAGGTGAGGCCGCCTGGGCGAGGTAATGGCCCTCCTCACCAGTTTCATCACCATACTCAAAGTCTCACGTTCCAGGACACTGCCCTTGAAGTGGTAGAGGTGAAATCCCTCGCTGAGTCCGAGAGAAAACCAACCCTGAAGGATAAACTGATTAAGAAAGAAAGAAAGAAGGAAAGAAAGATCATAGTACTATAGGGCTATAATCTATCATTCCCAAAAAAATATATATTTATGGTTGGGACAACTGGCCTACCCACTTCCGGGGCCCATGAAAGAGAATTAAATATCTTTGTGGAGGGAAAAAGTTAAACATGATAAAGATAAATATGACTTCATCTAGTTTTCACAAGTCGGGCTGAGTGGTTCAGACTGTTGAGGTGCTGGCCTTCTGACCCCAACTTGGCAGGTTCAGTCCGGTGGTAGTTGAAGGTGCTCAAATACGTCAGCCTCGTGTCGGTAGATTTACTGGCACGTAAAAGAACTCCTGCAGGACTAAATTCCTGCACACCGGCGTCTCCGAAAATCGTAGAAGTAGTTAGCGGGGCGTGAAGCCAATAACATTAATTACATTTGGTTTTTAACAAGCTGAGCATATCAGGAAAGAAAAGTGTCCTGGTGACATTTTAGTCGCTCAATACAGGAATGTCTTTGGGTGCTGTGACTTTTACTTTTTTTTTTTCTGTTTGCTTTACGTCACACCGTCACATATAGGTCTTATGGCGACGATGGGACAGGAAAGGCCTAGGAATGGGAACAAAGCGGCCGTGGCCTTAGGTACAGCCTCATTATTTGCCTGGTGTGAAAATAGGAAACCACGGAAAACCACCTTCAGGGCTGCCGGCAGTGGGGTTCAAAACCCACTATCTCCCGGATGCGAGCTCACAGCTGTGCGCTCCTAACCGCACGGTCAACTCGCGCGGTATTTTTACCCTTCGGTTTATTGACTTGGCTTGTATAACCTAAAACTAAGTTGGATAATATTTTAAACACCTACATCACTATTTTCACCTGTGTGCAATTATGTTATTTGTTTCATTAATATTATGATAATTATTATAATTGAGCATTGTTAACTTATAAGACCCCAACAGACAAGCATTGGTTTTGTATAGAGTTATACATTTGTTAAATTCACGTTGTTTCCTTTCATGATGTATACGCCTATTCTTTGTTACATTATAGAGTATTTAGATATAGCCTAAATTTCTTTACCAATTAAGCTCTTCAATAAAGACATACATAACTGTCCCATGCCAAGATAGAATTACTTTTTTTTTTGCTACTTGCTTTACGTCGCACCGACACAGATAGGTCTTATGGCGACGATGGGACAGGGAAGGGCTAGGAGTGGGAAGGAAGCGGCCGTGGCCTTAATTAAGGTACAGCCCCAGCATTTGCCTGGTGTGAAAATGGGAAACCACGGAAAACCATAAGATAGAATTAGAGCTGTCAAAATGGTTCATAACCCCTTTGATTTATCATCTTGACATGGATCACCCAAAACATAGGTTAGGTTTGGAGAATACTTTAATAATCAGCATTATTCAATGCACTGTTTATTACTTTCATATTCCAAGATGTAATTGAAGCATTTAAATAAAGCATCATACATTAAAATTTAAAGTTTTACCACTAGAACAGCTGACATGGAAAAGTGGTTTGAAAATTCAAACAAATTCATCTTACGTTAAAATCTTCAAAAAAATAAACTGTAGACTTTTCCGATATATCACCAGCATTTCTCCGGCTCGCCAAAATCCATTTCTCCCTAGTTTTAGGGTCTTTGGAACATTTATAAACAATTTGTTTGGTGTACATGTTGAATCCCATAGGGAACCCAAAATATTTGTCCTGAATGAGTAAATTTATAATACCAATATAATGGTCTGAGGGCGAAACGCAGGCAACCAAGAATGAGTTAGCTGGAAAATTTATAATGTCCAATAACGGACCATTATATTGGTATTATAAATTTACTCATTCAGGACAAATATTTTGGGTTCCCTATGGGATTCAACATGTACATCATTTGATGGCCAGGCAGGCATCTATTTTTTGGAAATGAGACATAGCTCTCATAGTGCATTGGCACTGCTGGTGGCTTCAAATAGCCTATGCAGTGGCCTCCACGGTATGCACTAGCCTTGCGTCTTGGGTGGTGTGCTAAGTCCCAACTGACGAGCCTAACTTAGCACACGAGGGCGAAACGCAGGCAACCAAGAATGAGTTAGCTGGAAAATTTATAATGTCCAATAACGGACCATTATATTGGTATTACAATTTGTTTGGTACGGTATGCGATGTGCTCTACACCATTTATAAGTTTTCTGCCTCACTGTCTGCGCAGGATTCATTTTAAGTCTAAAATATACCACTCAGATTATTATCCAATGTATAGACCTCGAATTTAACCATACTAGACACTAACGTAAAGTAGAAATACGCGAAGTGTATCCTGCTTCTCACAGCACACTATGTGTTATTTCGTCTGCTAATTCAGTCAACCTGTACGATGACGTCAGACCAATGAGATCACGTACTTGCGTGACGTGACATTTTCGTAGACTTTTATCATGTTTGGAGTTATTATTTGTACATTCTGATCACATTTTTGAATTCTGCATGAAATTTTGAATCAGATTAGCATATTTTTAATTAAAACCCCGGATCATGCATGTTCCCTATTCTCACTGAAGCCCAATTGTCAATATAAATGCCTTTGATTGATTTTAATAATCTACCTTTAATTCCATAGTCCCCCAGTATGGCGAACATCTTTTTCCTCGGTACCCTGTCATATGCTTTCTCTAGATCTACGAAATATAAACACAACTGCCTATTCCTCTCGTAGCATTTTTCAATTACCTGGCGCATACTGAAAATCTGATCTTGACAGCCTCTCTGTGGTCTGAAACCACACTGGTTTTCATCCAACTTCCTCTCAACTACTGATCGCACCCTCCCTTCCAAGATGCCAGAGAATACTTTGCCTGGTATACTAATCAATGAGATACCTTGATAGTTGTTGCAATCCTTCCTGTTCCCTTGCTTATAGATAGGTGCAATTACTGCTTTTGTCCAATCTGAAGGTACCTTACCAACACTCCACGCTAATTTTACTACTCTATGAAGCCATTTCATCCCTGCCTTCCCACTATACTTCACCATTTCAGGTCTAATTTCATCTATTCCTGCTGCTTTATAGCAATGGAGTTTATTTACTATCCTTTCCACATCCTCAAGCATAATTTCACCAACATCATTGTCCTCCTCCCCATGAGCTTGGCTGTTTGCAACACCACCATGATGATTTCCTTTTACATTGAGAAGATGTTCAAAATATTCCCTCCACCTCTCCAGTGATTCCCTGGGATCTATTATGAGTTCCCCTGAATTACTCAAAACACTGTTCATTTCCTTTTTCCCTCCCTTCCTAAGATTCTTTATTACTGTCCAGAAAGGTTTCCCTGCTGCTTGACCTAGCCTTTCCAAGTTATTACCAAAATCCTCCCATGACTTCTTTTTGGATTCAACAACTAATTATTTCACTCTGTTTCTTTCATCTACGTACCAATCCCTGTCAGCCTCGCCCTTGTTTGGAGCCTTTTCTGATAAGCCTTCTTTTTAAGTTTACAAGCTGCTCTCACTTCATCATTCCACCAAGATGTTCGCCTTTTCCCATCTTTACACACAGTTGTTCCTAGGCATTCCCTTGCTGTTTCTACTACAGCATCCCTGTATGCCACCCATTCACTTTCTATATCCTGAACCTGCTTACTGTCTACTGTTCGAAACTTCTCACTAATCATATCCATGTACTTCTGTCTAATTTCCTCGTCCTGGAGATTTTCTACCCTTATTCGTTTGCAGACAGATTTCACTTTCTCTACCCTAGGCCTAGAGATACTTAGTTCACTACAGATCAGATAGTGGTCTGTATCATTGAAAAATCCACGGAAAATTTGTACATTCCTAACAGATTTCAAGAATTTGAAGTTGTTAAGATATAGTCTATTATGGATCTGGTACCCCTAGCCTCCCATGTGTAGCGGTGAATAGCCTTATGCTTGAAGAATGTATTCGTAACAGCTAAACCCATACTAGCACAGAAGTCCAGCAAACGCTTCCCATTCCCATTAGCTTCCATATCTTCCCCACATTTACCAATCACCCTTTCATATCCTTTCAGTTCTATTCCCAACTCTCGCATTGAAATCGCCCATTTGCACTATTCTATCCTTGCTGTTGACCCTGACCACGATGTCACTCAATGCTTCATAAAACTTGTCAACTTCATCCTCATCTGCACCCTGATATGGTGAGTACACGGACACAATTCTTGTCCTAATTCCTCCCACTGAGAAATCTACCCACATCATTCGCTCATTTACGTGCCTTACAGAAACTATGTTGCGTGCAATGGTATTCCTGATAAAGAGCCCTACCCCAGACTCTGCCCTTCCCTTTCTAACACCCGTCAAGTACACTTTATAATCTCCTATCTCTTCCTCATCTCCCCTTACCCGAATATCACTTACTCCTAGCACATCCAGATGCATCCTCTTTGCTGACTCAGCCAGTTCTACCTTCTTTCTTCCATAAGCCCCATTAATATTGATAGCTCCCCATCGAATTCCATTTCGTTCGCCAAGTTGTTTCCAAGGAGTCCCACGCCTGTCAAATGGGAGTGGGACTCCATTACTCCCATAGGTCCGAGGCTTGCTTAAAGTGTTCTGAGCTCGGTAAATTCATGAAGCAGGATGCTGCCCTACTTGCACATAGTTCAAGTGAGAATCTCTCCTCTAACGGGTTATGGACCACCGGTGAATTGTATAGTCCTAGCCGCCTGAGCACAAGGAGGGCCACGACTCAGAATATGTCCGAGATGCCCACTCCCATTCCATAGCAACTGGTATCCCGACTATCAGGACCACTTACTAGGCCACTCAGCCGTTGTCCATGGTTCACAAACTAGGACGTGACTACAGTAACCCACAAACATGAACCATGAACACCCTCCAATGATGATTATTTATCAGGTGTCAGAGAATTCTGCTCTTATCAGAGAAGAAGACCTAAAAACATGATGCCAGGTTCCAATCCAAATGCTGCCTTAGTGTAGGTGTCATTAGCTTCTGTCACTGATTGCAAGTTACCACTGAGGGAACAATTGTGAACATTTTGTGTTACAAGATAACAGTTTCACTTTCTAAAGATGTTGTTATGGTGCACTCAATCAGGTGGGCAATTTCTTCATGTGGAGGCAATGCTGATGCAATGTAACAATGTGCGTATGATCAAATGACTTGTCGAGGCATGTTTATATGGCCACAAATACGTTCTATGTATAGTCCAACTCATAGGCTGGATGGTCAGCATTGAAACCTTCAGTTCAGAGGGTCCCAGGTTCGATTCCCAGCCGGGTTGGGGATTTTAATCACCTTTGATTTATTCTTCTGCGTCGGGGACTGGGTGTTTGTGTTTGTCCCAACACTTTCCGCTTCATATTAAGGCAATACTCTACACTACCAACCACCACAGAAATACGCAATAGTGATTACATCCCTCCATATAGGGTTGGCATCAGGAAGGGCATCCAGCCGCAAAACAGGGCCAAATCCACATGTGCGACATACTTTGCACCCGCGACCCCACAGGTGTGGGAAAAGCAGCAGGAAATGAAGAAGAAATACGTTCTATGTATGCTGTGTCCAAGGGCTCCAATTACAGTGCACTATTCTGGACTGTCCAAGATTACACGTCATACTTCCACATACACCTAACAACAACCATTACATTGCATTCCAATGTCTCTTTTTAACAAGACTACACTCTCTCAGGAGACATCCTTCAGGATTACATCTGGTGCAAAACTTCTTTTTTGTTTTGAAGTGTATATTTGGTGCTTTAAGTAGTTTGACCCCAATTGTAAACAAGCTTTCTTCCATGTCCGTTAATCACTTGTACAAATTTCATTTCACAGTCTTCTAGGATCAGCCCTAACCAAGTTGCATCTGAATAAGGAGATATTATTATTACTATTATTATTTTTCTTTTTTTACACGAGTACATTTACATCAAGTATGTACAGGTATACTGTTTCTAAAGATGAGAGGAACGTATTAAAAGCAGGAGAAAAAAAAGAGAGAACAAAATATACAAAATCCTTTTCCAATGGGGCTTATAAAATAATAGTGTATTGAAAGGGGTGAGAAACAAACAAAACAACAACAACAAAAAAAAAACCTCTGCAGAATACAATATCAACATATTATTGTAGATTACACTCTTTCTAAAACAAATGTTAGTTGAAGTTTTATATTTTGGACCAGTGGGTTATTAGACATTGTTTTCTGGTCACACTCTTTGACCATGAATTATTACCAAGTTACACTCAGCTCAGATAATTTACTTCATTGAAATGGGTTGATCAACTCAAGAGCCTAAGTGGAGAGAACCTACATCAAGCAATTCTTCATGCCCAGGACAGACTCGTTGAGACAGGACATCAAGAGGCTAGCTACATGATGCTAGTACTCCCTTGTGGAGGATTAGAATAAGAAACACACACAGCCACATGAGAGAGAATGGTGAAGCTTCTACAAGATCAAGCAGCACATAAGCATCACATGTGATTAGGATAAATGGCATTCTATTGTAAATATGTACAGTGTTTTATAAAAATATCTTCAAAATCAAATACCAGACATTTTCTAGTAATCCACATGACTCAAATTTAAGAAATGATGAATAGTATATCGATCGTCTTGTTCAAAAGTAAGACATCTCGAAAAACCTAGTTCTGAGTTATATGAGATTGAAACATAACATAACATAACATATACCATATAACATATTGTTTCTATTCAAAACTACTGTATTTCGAAAAGGTGCAGTTTTGGAACGTTCAACATGACAATTACATTTCTATAGTAATATTTTTGGTTTAGTTTGGTTCTGATTAGCGATATAACTTACTGCAGTACTCAACCAGATAGAGAGCTTTAAAAATGGAAGAGAATGATATAAATATAGTACGCGAACCTTTCATTGATCCCAAGTTCCCATTCAACACTATGGAGCTCAGGGATCAAGAAAAGGTTCGCGAACTGTAATTAAAAATCAACAATTTTTGAGTTGTCATACTTTTGAACCAGACGATCGATATTTTAAAGGTACATTTCTTTCTAAAATGTACTCTTCATGGAAGTCTGTACATATATTCTAATGTTCAGGTCAAGCCTCATATTCCATCAATCACCACTTTAACACTTCCCCTACTTAGTTCTTTTCTCAGAAATTCCCTAAATTCAATAAGCTGTTCAAATACATTTTAAAAATACATACCTTCCTCACAGTTGGCACCAGTACCCATGAGATCTGGTGCCATTACTTGAGCCAAGTTGGTAGGTGGAACTGGTGGCTGTGGTTGATTCTGTTCCCTGTTAATTTCTGGGAACTTGGGAAAGCACTGAAACTGAAGGCTATACTTGTCTTGACAGTCGGTACACATCAAGTAGTTTGTTCCTGGAGAAAAAAAAAACAACACACCATGTCATTCCAACCCAACCTATGTACATGATACTCCATACATGTGACCCAGAAACGGAGAAAAGAGAATGACAGGAATGACAATCTTCAGTTGGTTCCAAAGGTCTTAATAACTTAAGAAGAGAGTGTTGAGAATAACACATTCAAAGTTGAGAATGATTCCCACCTTAATCTTTTGCATTATGCCTAGCTGGAGTTTCCCGTTCAACTCCTATTCAATTTCTGTAGCATAGGCAGTAGTAGGAAGTGAGAACGATACAATAATCTAACACCAAAACATAAAAAGTATTTACAACCACACCTTAAAATGAGTTAATGTTTACCCACAACTCAAAATGAGTGATTAAATTGGAACTCAGATAAATAAGGATCATCATATTTCCACTAACGTTATAGCTACTGAGGAGCATTACTACTTCCTATCTCATTTCACTCTCACTATGTTCACTTACATTGTGCACTAATACATTGTTGAATTCAGTAGCTGGTACATCAAAATCATTTTCAATGTCCTCTGTTGTAAAATATCAAAATCAATGAGGAAGCATGTACTGACAAATTCTCGTAAACATTCAAGAAAGACAGAATTCTCGCAAACTATCATAAAGCAGGAAAAGTGTTCTCAAGAGTTCCTTAGGATGGCCCTACAAAACGTAAACACAGCCTAGCCAACACACAAACACTGAAAGTTGAAGCTGTGTTCAAGTTGCATCTGAGTGGAAGGTTAATATTTCAATACCAATATAAATGGTCCGTTATTGGACATTATAAATTTTCCAGCGAACTCATACCTGGTTGCCAGCGTTTTGCCCCCATGTGCTAAGTTAGGCTCATCAGTAGGTACATAGCACACCCATGAAGACGCATGGCTAGTGCATACCGTGAAGGACACTGCATAGGCTACTTGGAGCCACTGGGGGCAAAACGCCGGCAACCAGGAATGAGTTAGCAGGGAAATTTATAATGTCCAATAAGGGACCATTTATATTGGTATTATAAATTTACTCATTTGGGACAAATATTTCAGGTTCCCTATGGGAATCAACATCTATATCATTATATTTCAATGTCGAGTCCATTTGACAGAGGAGTGCAAAGGGTGGAAAAAAAAAAAAAACCAACCGTACTGAGTAGTTCAGACAGTAGAATGCTAGCCTTCTGAGTTCAAGTTAATGGCTTCGATCTCAACTCAGCCCACAGGTATCTGATGGTACTCGGATACACTAGCGGTGTATTGGTAAATTTACTGGCAAGGCATGTAAAAGAACTCCTGTGGGACAAACTTCTGGGACCTCAATGTCTCAGAAAACTATAAAAGCTAGTCGGACAAAAACCATTGTCATCATCCATCTTAAATACAAATGTGCCCTCTAGGCAGTGCCTTTTGTCTTAGTTGTTGTATTAATGTTAAAAGTGGCTTCGGAGGATAATTATCCAGTGTGAAAGGGTTTATGTTGTGACATTTTTGAGAACAAAATTAAAATATTCCCTTCATTTAAATAGGTAACACTAAAATGAAATGGTGTATGGCTTTTAGTCCCGGGGGTGTCCGAGGACATTTTCGGCTCACAGTCTTTCGATTTGACTCCCCTTGGCGACCCGTGCGTCGTGATGTGGATGAAATGATGATGAAGACGACACATACACCCAGCTCCCGTGTCAGCGAAATTAACCAATTAAGATTAAAATTCCTGACCCTGCTGGGAATCGAACCTGGGACTCCTGTGACCAAAGGCCAGCGCGCTAACCACTTAGCCATGGAGCAAGTAACACTAAACGAAAATGCAATAAAGATCTGCTAGGAATTGGTAACTTGAGCCCACGTTGCATCAGCAGTTCATTCTTTTGCAAGAACAGCTTAACCCTTTCTGCTCGTGTGTCGACCTGAGGTCAGGGCTTTTGTACTTCGTTTCGTAAGTGCTGGTCCCTTCCAGAAACCGAAAGAAACCAAATGGGTGTGTTTTAGTTTCTCTTTGTTTGGCAAAATTGCTCCGTTTTCTTGACAATGGAAAGCAGTTGCGTGAAGCAACATGGCGGCGCATGGTCTGACCGAAGCTGAGATTCTTGCGTCTATTTTGGGCTGATATTTTTTTATAGTGACCATGAAAGTGATGAAATTTTGAATCTGGCGATGAAAGTGATAAATCTATTAGTGATTCAAATGACGACACTGATATCAGCATCGCAAGAAATCATGGAGGAGGCGATAGTATTTTGACTCGTCCCGGTCCCAGTCATACAGTGCTGACTTTAAACATCCCTTGGAGATCGCGGAGAACGGGTGATGCAGGATTACCCATATTTCCTTACAGATTAGTCAGTGTATTCATAAATTGTGGCAATAGACTTAAAATAGAACTAGAGTACTGGTAGCTATTTTTTACCGATCAGTTGATAACCTCTACTGTCCATGAGACAAACAAATTTGCCGAAAGGAAGTTATAGCAAAATACTCCACTTTAGAATAGATCTATCTGGTTTTCTTGGGAAGCCGTGACATTAGAAGAACTGAAGGCATTTATTGGTGTAATTATTAACATGGGGATGAATAGTAAGGCAGAAATGCAGGATTATTTTAGTGCAGACTGGTTTGATAAGCAAGCAGGGCTCCATCCAGGCATTTGTTTTGAACGCTTCCACACATTCAAGACATACCGTTAAAAAAGTGGAAAACATGATTTTGTGTCATGTACAGATCATACATTCATTAATTTTGTAGTTTCTTCCTGTATATATTGTTACAACCAGTACTTAACACCAGGTTTTAAAATATGAAGAATGCTGACAGAAATAAATACGAGTTGGGAGAAATTAGGACATACAAATAATTCGAGTGGAAAGGGTTAAAAAGTTGTTAGACACTGTAACATTTGTGAATAATAGCTTAACTTGTATTTATAACAATGAGATGGACAGTAGGCAATGGTGTGATGATAAACGGGGTTAAAAGTCAGGTTGTTTCACAAATAGGAAAAGTACTCTAAGTTTTAATTAGTTGCACTGATGGGGTGAAAGTTCATGATGAGGATCATTGTAATTACCTAGGTGTTAATAGAAGGATAGATCTTCACTGGGGTAATCACATAAATGGGATTTTAATGGGATTGTAAATAAAGGGTAGAGATTGCTGCATATGGTTATAAGAGTATTTAGGGGTTGTAGTACGGATGTAAAGGAGAGGGAATGCAAGTCTTTGGGAAGACCCCAACTAGAGTATGGTTCCAGTGTACGGGACCTTCACCAGAATTACTCGATTCAAGAACTGGAAAAAATCCAAAGAAAAGCAGCTCAATTTGTTCTGGGTGACTTCCGACAAAAGAGTAGCATTACAAAAATGTTACAAAGTTTGGTCTGAGAAGCCTTGGGAGAAACGAGACGAGCTGCTCGACTAAGTGGTATGTTGAACCAGACCCCACCCATGGGTAACTCTCCGATAACAAAAAAAATAAGTCGACAGAATACAATGTGCGAGCACAAATCATGGACCGTGACTGGGAAAGGCCGGAAGACTGAGATCCTGAGCTGGAAATCGGGCTCTTAGAATAATACCAATAAGAATCCAAATGCTACTCGAATGAAATTCAAATGTGCAAACAACAAGTTTTATTCAATCAAAGAAAATCAAATTTAAAGAAGACTAAATTAAATTGAAACAAGAATATAAATTGTGCCAAATACATACTTAACTCAATCGTCGATCTTTGGATAGTACCTGCCACCATTCTCCAGTGTACATTCCAACAGGTTTTTAAATTGTATTTTTTTAAACTTACTTAATGCAATTGTGCTGAGGGTTACAACATCATTAAAATCATCAAGGACAATTTCTTTGTAATTACAGAACAGATCAACGAAGGTCACACTTCCCGAATGTATTACAGAATTATTTAAAATAGTCTTATTATTTGAATCCGCCTTGTCAATCCACTTATTAATGAAAGAAAACTATTTATTTAACCATACATGTTTCGGGAAGTCAACCGTTCCCTTCCATTCACGCCCCTGCGGATATATCATTCCTCAAGAAGATACAATTTCGTCCACCTGCACACATCTTTTTTTTTTTCAACTATCCCATCCCCGTTGTTATCTGCCCACGCACCAAAAGCTCCAGGAAGTTAAAAAAGGGAAAAACAAGCTCCTGCAGCAAAGGCAAAACAAAATAAATGACTGAGGTCAAAACTGTGCAAACAATGCAGGGACCGAAGAAATTAAACATGTTGGCAATAAAAATGAATAATATAGTAAGGGGCAAACAAGGGCATAAAACTACAAGCTTCGAACCGGCATCAAAACACTGATAAAATGGAATGAATAATGGAAATGGGTAATCGTTATGACATATGTCCTCCAACACACCTACTACGCACTCATCCACACCGCCATACATTTCGGTACTGATATGCAAATGTTAGACAGGGTACACAGGTCCAACAGTAGCATAATATCGTAATTATCGTTACCCCAAGGTCACCAAGGGTTACGCAGATGGACACAGGAACATGCGTATGATGCATGCACGAAGAATATGGTAGCAAGACTGTGCAATACAATGCACCAAAGAAATCCCATCACGACCGTGATTCGTACAAGGCAAGGACACGAACGGCAATCGCAATCTGATGGTTAAGGCAAGCAAGAAGGCTGACATAAATATACAGTATACGCTGGACCATCTCATAATCGAAAGGCATATCAACCAAGTACCAAAATTCACACACATAAACACAGTCCATCCATACAATGGAGTAAACACTGCATATCGAAATAAGAAAAAAAGCCCAATATTAAATATAAGGTAGGTAACTTACTAATACCTGGAGCTATAAAGGACTCAAACAGGAAAATGAAAGGTAGTTACAGATACACTTAAAACGTTTAAAAATGTTCTTATAAGTAAAAAAATGCTACTCCAATGTACAGGGAAGCCATTATTTTACAGTACCCAAAATAACAACAACCAAAACCGTTAAGGAGATGAAAGATTCCCAGGTGGCAGGAAGTTTGACCTTCGCCGATGAACACCGAGATGTCTGCCATCTCTCGCACACACACATGGTACTATTAAACTCATATCAAGTGAAGTGGCAAGACGCCATTACAGTAAAACTTTGTTCGGAATAAACCAAACTGACATGTCGACACGATAATAGCCAATGCATAGTGGCTCAATGTTCCGAGCTGTCAGTGGAGAGATGGCGTGGAATGACATTAGTAGACGAATAATTTTGACTGGTGTCTTTAAAAGTAGGAGAGATCACAATATGAAGATAAAGTTGGAATTCAAGAGGACAAATTGGGGCAAAGGTTTGTTTATAGGAAGGGGGGGTTAGGGATTGGAATAACTTACCAATGGAGATGTTCAATAAATTTCCGATAAAGTTGGAATTCAACAGGACAAATTGGGGCAAAGGTTTGTTTATAGGAAGGGGGGTTAGGGATTGGAATAACTTACCAATGGAGATGCTCAATAAATTTCAGATTTCTTTGCAATCATTTAAGAAAAGGCTAGGAAAACAACAGATATGGAATCTATCACCTGGGTGACTGCCCTAAATGTAGATCAACAGTGACTGATTGGAACACTACATTCAGCATATGCACATAACAATGAATGAACAACGCATGTGGAGAATGTTCGATAATTACATGAACAAAATTGTTTTTTCCTGGCATCACACTGCATCCATTACATGTCTAGCTTACAAATTTTTCTTTTGAAACTTTCCTGGCCTTTTAATTCATTTAACAACACTTTGGCTATAATTTTTGCCATTTTGTTATAGGACAGATTGTAAAAACGTAGAAATCTTTCTTCCATTTCCAGTGATAAAATATTAGCATATCTTAAAATGACACTGAATTGGGATGTTTTGATTATCATGATGATGCTTGCTGTTTAAAGGGGCCTAACATCTAAGGTATCATCAGCTTTGACAGAAACAAACAGGCTTTTGTTGACTTCATGAAAAATCTGATCCCTGATTGTCTGTCATACTAATGAGACCATTCTAGATATCGGGAGATGTTTCTTTGAAGACAATGCTGTGAATAAGATGTTCTCTTAAGTGAGGTTCCTGTTCAGCTAAAGATTAGATTTTTAAAAATTAAGCATTTCAAAGTAATTTGCTTTGTTATGAGGACCTTCAGATCTCTTAAATAAGAAATTATATTTGTAAAATTCACGTTCTAATACTTTTCATACATGTTTTAGTTCTCTATTGGACCTCCTTCAGCATACCTTTGTTTTCTTGTGATTATTCTCATCTGATCTTTATTTTGATTTGTTTTCTCAGATCCTATTCTATGGGATGGTAGTTTTAACTATGCAATCTACATCTGTTTTATTTTATTCTCTTCCATCTTAAGAAAGTCATCTACAACATTTTAAATAAAAGATTTTAAATGAGTTTTCAAAACCATCTCTGTTATGAAGACAGTTTAATAATTTTGCAACACATAGTATGTGTCTAGCTGCTGTGATTCACTTCATTTAGCAATTTAATTCAGGAATGACCGAGCTCGATAGCTGCAGTCGCTTAAGTGCGGCCAGTATCCAGTATTCGGGAGATAGTAGGTTCGAACCCCACTGTCACCAGCCCTGAAAATGGTTTTCTGTGGTTTCCCATTTTCACACCAGGCAAATGCTGGGGCTGTACCTTAATTAATCTGTGTCGGTGTGACGTAAAGCAAAAAATCAGGAATGAACATCCCAGTATTTTTAGAGACCACATTGGATTTTTAAACTTCTCAAGACTCACGATTTTAAATAACATTTTACTCTGTGATCAATTGTGTGAACTTAAATTTCTTTTTACAAGTTGCTTTGCGCTACACCGACACAGATAGGTCTCAGGACGATGATGAGAGAGGAAAGGCCTAGAAATGGGAAGGAATCAGCTGTGGCCTTAATTAAGGTACAGCCCCAGCATTTGCCTGGTGTGTGAAATGAAAACCATGACCATCTTCAGGGCTGCCAACAGGGTGGTTTGAACCCACTACCTGATGAATGAAAAGCTCACAGCTGTGCGCCCCTAAATACACGGCCAACTTGCTCGGTATCAGACAGGAATAAATGATGGCAGTGTGTTGGAGAGGCCAAATATCAACCAGAGTAGCAGTACATAAGACTGCATTCAAAAATATAATCTATTTCATGATTAATTCCTGTATGTCTACCCCAGATACCCTTCCTGATGCCAACGTCAGTTAAGGAGTTGATAAAGATGAAGTAAATGATGGTGAATGAAATTAGGTAAGGAATGAAAAGAATTGGCTGTGGCCTATAAATAGGAACTGTCCCAGCATTTACCAAAGAAGTGAAAACAGGAAACGACAGAAAACCATTCTCAGGACAGCCAAGGGTGGGGTTCAAAAACACGCATCTGCTGAACACAGAGCAGGCTCCATAGCTGTAGCACATTAACATATACACCACTCCACTCAGCTTCATGCTTAATTCTTATCAATGGAAAAATGTTAATACTGCTTCTATGAACTTCTACTCTAAAAAGCAAAATATTAGAATTGAACTACTCAACTCCAGGATTATACTGACCAGTGATGTTACCACAGTAACCAGCTCCCCATAGTAAACCACATCCAGGATGAGCTGACAACATATGACCTGCCAGGTGGGATGAGTTCTGCTGACAAATACCACACAAAGGAGGACTGTTACCTTCTGACTGTGTATTCACAGTGGGAAACTGAAACAAAGATGTATACATTAAATCTTATGCCTGTAAATAACATTCAAATATGAGCATGGAAATAAAAATTAAGCCCATAATGGCATAGCATTTCTCATCAATAAGAACAATG
Organism: Anabrus simplex; assembly: GCF_040414725.1. Classification (NCBI taxonomy): domain Eukaryota; kingdom Metazoa; phylum Arthropoda; class Insecta; order Orthoptera; family Tettigoniidae; genus Anabrus; species Anabrus simplex. The sequence goes on along the minus strand of NC_090265.1, from coordinate 1,078,576,756 downwards.
ATGCAGTTTTGGACATAATGTATGTTAGTGAGGGGATAAATTCAGCTACAATGGAAAACGAACGGAAATATATTGACCATCATGCAGGTATATGCACCTCAGTCTGGATGCACTCTAGAAGAGAAAGATACATTCCTTGAAGACCTGGAAGAACATGTAGCTGTGGACAACTTAATTGTGATGGGAGATTTTAATGCAAAAGTTGGTGTTGACAGACAAAGGTAGGAAAATGTGATTGGCTCTAATGGATTTGGAAACAGAAATGCAGAAGGAGAATGCCTTTTAAATTTCTGCCTGAAGAATAACCGTCTCATCAAAAATATTTATTTACAGAAACAACTCAGTCACGAGATACAGTTGGGATGGAAATCTGACATCCTTAATAGACTATATTACGAGGAGTGTTTTTTTAAGTAAAAACAATTTTGATATAGCAAAAAAGTAATGCAATTCTTTAAACAATTATATGTTTACATGTAAGTCTGTACCTTAGACTATTTCTCAACGTAATTTCCAAGCATATTAAGGCACTTGTAACATTGTGAAACCAGCTTCTGAATTGCATCTTCACAGAAATCTACCACCTGACGTGCCAGCCACTGCAGCACAGTCGTTTTTAAGTCGTCATCATCGTTGTGGTGCTGACCTAATTGCATTTAAAGTGCAGGAACAAGTGGTAGTCACGATGACTTCAGTAATGACAGACGGTCACCCAGCACGCTTCTCGTTGTGACATCAATACGGCCTTCTTTAAATGCTCTAACACATTTTCTTACCATTCCTTCGCTCGTAGTGTGTTCTCAATACAGTTCACTAATCTGCTGATGAATTTCAACAGTTATCACATCTTTTGCATTTTGAAATGAATTACAGTGCATACTTCACACTTGGCAGGAGAGTTGATTGTCAGAAGCATTTTCAATACTCGCAAACAAATTTAAATATGAGCGCATATGCTTCCATAATGGCATTTGTGGTTAGCGTACAGATGTACATACTGAGTGCATATTAGGGTGTTCCTTATTTTGAAAAGAAAAAAAAAAGCTAATTTTTTGGGGCTCACCCCCTAAATATTTTTCAATGGGTCAGATTTACTAAAAAACAAAATTTAATCTCAATGGGCTGATATTAACCCTTGCCGACTTGAGCACGAAATTTGAATGTTAGGAATTATAGGTTTTGTAGTTTAAGTAAGTGTAAATGCTAATGATACATGTTTAATATCTGATACATACATACACACATACATACATACATTCATACATCATCATTATAGACTGTTATGCCTTTCAGCGTTCAGTCTGCAAGCCTTTGTGAATTTACTAAACGTCGCCACAATCCTCGATTTGTAACTAGTGTTGTGGCCTAATTTAGTTCTATACCTCTTATCTTTAAATCGTTAGAAACCGAGTCTAACCATCGTCGTCTTGGTCTACCTCTACTTCTCTTACCCTCCATAACAGAGTCCATTATTCTCCTAGGTAACCTATCCTCCTCCATTCGCCTCACATGACCCCACCACCGAAGCCGGTTTATGCGTACAGCTTCATCCATTGAGTTCATTCCTAATTTAGCCTTTATCTCCTCATTCCGAGTACCCTCCTGCCATTGTTCTCACCTGTTTGTCCCAGAAATCATTCTTGCTACTTTCATGTCTGTTACTTCTAACTTATGAATAAGGTATCCTGAGTCCACCCAGATTTCGCTCCTGTAAAGCAAAGTTGGTCTGAAAACAGACCGATGTCAAGATAGTTTTGTCTGGGAGCTCACTTCCTTCTTACAGAATACTGTTGATCGCAGCTGTGAGCTCACTGAATTAGCTTTACGACACCTTGATTCAATCTCACTTACTATATTACCATCCTGGGAGAACATACAACCTAAATACTTGAAATTATCGACCTGTTCTAGCTTTGTATCACCAATCTGACATTCAATTCTGTTGAATTTCTTACTTACTGACATCAATTTAGTCTTCGAGAGGCTAATTTTCATACCATACTCATTGCACCTATTTTCTAGTTCCAAGATATTAGACTGTAGGCTTTCGGCACAATCTGCCATTAAGACCAAATCGTCAGCATAGGCCAAACTGCTTACTACATTTCCACCTAACTGAATCCCTCCCTGCCATTTTATACCTTTCAGCAGATGATCCATGTAAACTACGAACAGCAAAGGTGAAAGATTACAGCCTTGTCTAACCCCTGTATGTACCCTGAACCAAGAACTCATTCTACCATCAATTCTCACTGAAGCCCAATTGTCAACATAAATGCCTATGATTGATTTTAATAATCTGCCTTTAATTCCATAGTCCCAAAGTATGGGGAACATCTTTTCCCTCGGTACCCTGTCATATGCTTTCTCTAGATCTACAAAACATAAACACAACTGCCTATTCCTCTCGTAGCATTTTTCAATTACCTGACGCATACTGAAAATCTGATCCTGACAGCCTCTCTGTGGTCTGAAACCACACTGGTTTTCATCCAGCTTCCTCTCAACGACTGATCGCACCCTCCCTTCCAAGATGCCAGTGAATACTTTGCCTGGTATACTAATCAATGAGATACCTCGATAGTTGTTGCAATCCTTCCTGTTCCCTTGCTTATAGATAGGTGCAATTACTGCTTTTGCCCAATCTGAAGGTACCTTACCAACACTCCATGCTAATTTTACTACTCTATGAAGCCATTCCATCCCTGCCTTCCCACTATACTTCACCATTTCAGGTCTAATTTCATCTACTCCTGCTGCCTTATGACAATGGAGTTTATTTACCATCCTTTCCACTTCCTCAAGCATAATTTCACCAAAATCATTTTCCTCCTCCCCATGAGCTTGGCTGTTCACAACACCACCAGGATGATTTCCTTTTACATTGAGAAGATGTTCAAAATATTCCCTCCACCTCTCCAGTGATTCCCTGGGATCTATTATGAGTTCCCCTGAATTACTCAAAACACTGTTCATTTCCATTTTCCCTCCCTTCCTAAGATTCTTTATTACTGTCCAGAAAGGTTTCCCTGCTGCTTGACCTAGCCTTTCCAGGTTGTTACCAAAATCCTCCCAGGACTTCTTTTTGGAGTCAACAACTATTTGTTTCGCTCTGTTTCTTTCATCCACGTACAACTCCCTGTCCGCCTCGGCCCTTGTTTGGAGCCATTTCTGATGAGCCTTCTTTTTACGTTTACAAGCTGCTTTCACTTCATTATTCCACCAAGATGTTCGCCTTTTACCTCCTTTACACACAGTTGTTCCTAGGCATTCCCTTGCTGTCTCTACTACAGCATCCCTGTATGCCACCCATTCACTTTCTATATCCTGAACCTGCTTACTGTCTACTGTTCGAAACTTCTCACTGATCATATCCATGTACTTCTGTCTAATGTGCTCGTCCTGGAGACTTTCTACCCTTATTCGTTTGCAGACAGATTTCACTTTCTCTACCCTAGGCCTAGAGATACTTAGTTCACTACAGATCAGATAGTGGTCTGTATCATCGAAAAATCCATGGAAAACTCGTACATTCCTAACAGATTTCCTGAATTCAAAGTCTGTTAAGATATAGTCTATCATGGATCTGGTACCCCTAGCCTCCCATGTGTAGTGGTGAATAGCCTTATGCTTGAAGAATGTATTCGTAACAGCTAAACCCATACTAGCACAGAAGTCCAGCAAACGCTTCCCATTCCCATTAGCTTCCATATCTTCCCCACATTTACCAATCACCCTTTTGTATCCTTCAATTCTGTTCCCAACTCTCGCATTGAAATCGTCCATTAGCACTATTCTATCCTTGCTGTTGACCCTGACTACGATGTCACTCAATGCTTCATAAAACTTGTCAACTTCATCCTCATCCGCACCCTCACATGGTGAATACACGGACACAATTCTAGTCCTAATTCCTCCAAATGACAAATCTACCCACATCATTCGCTCATTTATGTGCCTAACAGAAACTATGTTCCGTGCAATGGTATTCCTGATAAAGAGCCCTACCCCAGACTCTGCCCTTCCCTTTCTAACACCCGTCAGGTACACTCCTATATCTTCCTCGTTATCTCCCCTTACCCGAATATCACTTACTCCTAGCACATCCAGATGCATCCTCTTTGCTGACTCAGCCAGTTCTACTTTCTTTCTTCCATAAGCCCCATTAATATTGATAGCTCCCCATCGAATTCCATTTCGTTCGCCAAGTTGTTTCCAAGGAGTCCCTCGCCTGTCAAATGGGAGTGGGACTCCGTTACTCCCATAGGTCCGAGGCTTGCTTAAAATGTTCTGAGCTCAGTATATTCATGAAGCAGGATGCTACCCTACTTACACATAGTCCAAGTGAGAATCTCTCCTCTAACGGGTTATGGACCACCGGTGAATTGTATAGTCCTAGCCTCCTGAGCACAAGGAGGGCCACAACTCAGAATATGTCCGAGATGCCCACTCCCATTCCATAGCAACTGGTATCCCGACTATCAGGACCACTTACTAGGCCACTCAGCCGTTGCCCATGGTTCACGAACTAGGACGTGACTACAGTAACCCAGAAACATTATAATATAATTTAATACAGTTTCACTCATTAGAGTCTATTGTGATTTGTAGTATTCTTATGGATACTTTCTTTTCAGAGTTCCTTTCTTGCAATCTGGGTACAGTGTATGATGTTCTTCAACACAACACAACACAAATTACTTTTTCTGCTCATCTACAGTCAATAGTCCATGAAAAGCTTGCATTAATTTAACATCCTTTCAGCACAGTCATTCATAGCTTTCAACTCCATAACTATCCTTTGAGCTTCTAAATATAAAATGTTGCTTGTTCATGTCAAAGGACATTCTCGAATAAAACTAGTGTCGATCTTCAGGCAAGAGAATAGATCTCTTGCTTTTTGTTGACACAAAGTCGTCTATTGTTTTCACTGAAATGAAGATAAGATTGAATTACGAGATGTATATTAACACGTTAAAAATTATAGAATGGCAATCAGGATAAAATTAAACTTACCATACATTTGTCCATGCAATTCTCCACAAAGAGAAATAAGTTTATATCACTTTTTCACGTGTAGATTCTCTTTGGCTGAATTTGCTACCATTTTAATTTTTATTTGTACGTCTACTTCATCATCAAAGAGTGATAGGATAGACAATTCTTCCGATAAATACCGCATATGGTGACTTAAATTTCTTTAGAGCTGCTTTCGAAATTGTGGAATCTATCCTTTCATATGATTTTTACAACTTTTTTAAGAAACAGAGATCTTGATAAGGAGCGTTTACAGTGGCACTGCACTGAAGCCACGGTCTGACATAAACAGGCATTTTCATTTACACAGGATAGCTTATGTTGTGATCTTAGCATAAATATTTTTAAACAATAAATAGCTTTTCCCATCCATCGAGCTTGATGCATCGCCCCAGGAGGGCGTATTTTAATTTTTTTCCAGTGCCCTTCAAAAACCAATAGAGACACTTCTATGAGTTCACAATAATCACCTCTCAGTGTTGGTTTATGTAATTTACTTTCATAAAAGTCTAACATTCCTTTAATTTCTGACTCACCGAAAAAGATTTCCACATTCTCTTTGCCACTTCGAAAATTACTGACATGAACACTTTCCAAGCTTTTCCTAAAATGTTTAACCAGGGAATATGCCAGGACTGCTTGTTAGACCACATATTTTACATTCAAATACACATCATAAAATAATTTCATATATGTGATGATGGCACGGAAAAAGCAATTTCCTGTCAATTTTTGTTCAAGTAAGACACATGCTCCATTAAAACGTCCAGTTTTTGATGCAGTTATGTCACAGCAGAGAATCTGTACATTCTCTTCTATACCCCAATATGTTAATGCATTCCAAACAGTGTTTGCTTGCTTTTTACCAGAAGAATTCAATAATTTTGGAATCCCGAAGAGCTGCTCACTGTCCCCAAATGTAACAACAACTGGAAGTCTTCCTTCTTCAGGGTCCCTGGCATTTACTACAGACAACAGTTTACCATCCCAATGAACAGTAAGAATTGCAGGTATATCATCCTTGAAAAGAGATTTAATTATTTCAAAATGTTCTCTTCTCTTCTTCTGTCTGATATGAACAGAAGATTTATTAATAGAGTGTTCTTCAGTATTGTGGCCAAGTGCCTCTGCTGTCACCTGAAGGGTGTATATACAATCTCTTACACTCGCCGACATCTATCCAAAGCTGCCGCTAATTTAGAAGTAATAAATATGTTCGTACCACACCTTGCAGCAGTCTGCATTGATGTATTTCAGAAGTCTCTCCTAAAAATTCACCTACGTTGATTTCATCTGAACTTGGAAATGCGTTATCTGAATTTTCAGATGATGAAGAAGGAGGTGCAGCAGAAGATGTAGATACTGCACACTGTTGTTTCTCTTTCCTTTTCCCTTCTTGTGATTTTCTTTGCCTCAGCCTTTCTTCTTTATCTGCAAGTTTTTGGTCTACTCCTGCAAGGTAGCCTTTATGTCCTGGCTCTCTCTGCTGAGGTAAAAACATTGTGTCTTCTTCCAACTTCATCACTTGCAGAGCATTTGCTTGTACAATATCAAATAGATTGTTCAAATTATTTCTAAACTCCACTTCACAATGCTCAAAAATATCTTCACACTTGTTTGCATTGTTTTTTTGCAATTTTCTCCCCTCCAAATACAAGTTAATAAGTTTTTGTGAGCAATGCTGATTAGCTCTTGTCGGAATTCTTGCTTTCTCCCAAAATATCATGCACTCACGAACCGCAAGGTTACCACTTACATTGAAAGTTAATTTTACCTCCTGTATGTTATAAAATAAAACTTCAAAGGCTTGTCTATTTGATGGTAATTTGTGTCTAGTTATTTGGTGTTTTATATTTCATATTAAGAACACATGTTCGCTGGCACTGCATAACTGATGTGACATTATGTTAGACTAGTAACACGAAAACACATGTGATATGATGGATAACAATGCACGTACTGATAGGCTCAGGCCTGACTCAGTGTTGAGTGGCAAGTCCAGACTTGTCCTCATACGACTTCGCGCTCAAGTCGGCATGGGTTAGAATGCTCAGATCTCAACAATATTTTGTATGGCATGTTTTAGAATCATTTGAACAAGATTGGAGGGCGAGTGTTCAAAAATTTCTAAGTTGGAAAATAAGGGACACCCTAGCGCGCATGCGCTGAACGATGACCAAAGTTTTGCATCAACCATATACTTAAAAACCATGCTTTGTATCTCTGATAAAGAAGCTGGAACCCTCATCACAAATGTCCAAGTCTTTCCTGGTGAAAGCTTAGGCTACTAACCACCATTCTGCAAAATATTCTAATGAGAAAGATAAAAGTAAGGCATAAACCAAAGATAAAAGTTTGGGATCTAGAATATCCTAAGAAACAGGAGAATTTCTAAAGAAGATCAAGGACAATTTACCACACGATGAATCAAAAACAGGCCAGAAAGAGTGAAGAAGTTTTAAAGAAATAATTGTGGGCACTAAAATCAATACAGTTTGAAAACCGACACCAAAATTAAGGGGAAGGAAATCCCCTGGTGGAATGAGACTGTCAGAAAGCCATTAAAAAAAAATAATATGGCTAGGGAAGAAAAGGAGAACCAGAAGGGTGCAAGAAAAAACATAATCAGACTGAGAGAATTAGACCAGATCACAGAGAACTGAAACTTAAAGCTAAGAGATTAATAAAAATATCAGAGAAAGAAAACTGTCTGATAGCTTTCACTGTAAAATTAGGAAAGGGCAAAAAAAAAAAAAAAAGCTCTTGTATAGAATTGTGAATAACAGAAGAAACATTTATGTTTCTGTGAAAGCCATGAAAACCAATGATGCATGGAAAGAGGAATGATTGTATGAGGATGACTGTACAAAAAGAGGAAGACATACAAAAAGAGATGAGGAGATATTTTGCTCTGCTATATAATGGAAAAGATCAAATGGAGATGGAAGAAGATGGTTCAGTTGAGAGTGAGCGAAGTAAGAGTGAGCCTCCTCTAATCTGGTCTGAAGTTGAAAATGTCTTGAAGAGTATGCATAATGGTAAGTCACCCGGCATGCATGAAGTGAGTGTCAAAACAATAAAAACTGCAGGAGTCCACAAACTTCATTGGCTACTCAGAATTATGAATACCAACTGGAAGGAAGAAAAGATTCCAGAAGATTGAATACAGGGCATTATAGTTCCTCTCTATAAATAGGTTAAGCAGGTGTAAACGTGGCATGTACAGAGGAATCACACTCCTACCTTATGGATTACAGCTGATGGAGAAAATCAACAAACAGTTAAGGAGCATTATTGAATCTCAGCTAGAAGAAGAACAATATGGATTCCAGTGTACGAGAACAATGACAGACCTTATCTTTGCTGTTAGGATGATTATGGGGAAAGACTGGGAGAAAGGAAGAGATAGTTTTCTGAGATATAGAAAAGACTTATGACAGCTTGTCTAGGGACAAGTTCTGGGAAAGTCTAACAAGAGGAAGAGTATATAAATTTATCAGAAAAGAGAAAATGCTCCATAACCAATGTCAGAGCTGCATCCATATAGGGAGTGGATATTCGGATTGGTTTGTCACTACTAAGGGAGTGTCACCCTTGTTATTCATCGCTGAAATTAATGAAATCATAAAGAAGGTGAAACAACTAAAATCCACAAATGATTTTCAGGTATTTGCTTTTGCAGACATGTAGTGATATGGGGTTGCACAGATGATGAAGTACAGCAGAAACTAAACACCTGGAACCATTAATTTAAGGAAAATTGGTCTTAAAATCAGTCCTACAAAAACAGCAGCATTGTAGGTGAGCAGGCAAGGAGGACATACGAACATTATGCTACATGGAAATAAATTACAGACTATCATTTCCAATGCCCTGACAGCATTGTAACTCAAGATGGCCAAAGCTCAGTGGAAATCATCAACAGAGGTCAGAAAGGAGCCCATTTTTACCACCAAGTCAGGAACCTCCTTTGGGATAGTTAAGTGCCTTTGATATGTAAGAGACTGTATCAGGCCTACCGATACTTTGTACCAATAACAACATAGGGACTGGAAACTTACTCTATCAACAGAAGGGATAATAGCAAACTCCAGGCTGCAGAAAATAAATTCCTGAGGTCCATGCTTCAGAAAACAAGACCCAATAAGATCAGATTTGAAATGATCCAAAAAGACGTCCAAATGGAACCACTTTCTGCAACTCTATAAACATAAACTCTATAAACAAGTCTTTGAAGTTTTATAACATACGGGAGGTAAAATTAACTTTCAATGTAAGTGCTAACCTTGCGGTTCATGAGTGCATGATATTTTTGGAGAAAGCAAGAATTCCGACAAGAGCTAATCAGCATTGCTCACAAAAACTCTATAACATCAGATATGAGAATTATGAAATAACTTTGTTTTACTCTTAGTCTATGCCTCCTCAATATATTTTGATGCAATTTACTGTTACCAACACAATACAAGATGCATTTAGAAATCTCATGCATTAGAAGAGTTTAGAAAAAGAAATAAAAATGCTGTAAATACATACAAAATATATTTAAAAAATCCTTTACTTTGCTTTCTGCAATCTTATCAGCATCAATTAGGAAGGTTTGCAAAATCAATATAGCCTTAAGGGAACATGGAGAAACATAACATGATAGCAACAAGCTAAGAGTGAAGCAACCTTTTCACTTTTAATTGCTTTTATGAGTACTCAATCTGGACCTGGTGTGGTATCTATCTTAATTGACCTCATTGCTAATATTCCTGTTGGCTGACTGAAGGGTTATGGGAATCCTCTGCCAATCATTCGCTAAAACTTGCCGAAAATGTGTATTGCAATTTATCAATCTCACTGTTCATTAGCCCCCTTAATATAATTTCAATGGTTGATTCTTCACAAGTAATATTATCTCAATGTTCGGAAGATGACACATTATATACACTGAGTAAGAATAATTCAAAATTGAGAATAACTCAAAAGGATTAGTTGTAGTTCACTTCCTAATTAACTCTCTCATGCATGAATTATTTTTTCTTTGCGTTTGGTGACGAAGAACACTTGTATGTGATGTGATTTACTGTCATGGAGTAGACCTATATAAACTATTTTCAGTGAATAATATTCTATGCTTTTAACATTCAAGGATTGATCGTTGCTGCCTACTGGCCATGGATACACATTGCAAATCACAAGTACTGTATGTTTGCCTTTGAGGTTGAGCCAGAGGTACTCCTGAAGCTTGAGGGCGCACGGAAAATAAATGGTGGTTGGTATGCATGGATGTTGACGGGGTGGAACGAGTAACTTTGGATGTTTTGCCGTCTCTTATAAAAAAAAAATTGAAAAGAAAAAGAAAAAAAGCCATCACTGGTACATGTGTGTTAGATTGACTGTGAAGTTAAATAGGTGATACAGAAAATGTACTACAGAGCAGAAAAATAATAAATAATGCTTAAAATGCATTAGAACTCTAATGACCTCAGATGAGGTCCTCATGAATGAAAGGGTTAATGATAGGCTAGGCTAAAAAAATGATTTAATACAACGAGCATTTAGAAATCTCATGCTTTAAAAAAATGTGAAAATGTGAAAATATGTGTGTGGGGGGGGGGGGGGGAAGAAGAAGAATGCTGTAGATACCTATGATAATACTGTAGTTACGTTTCTGTAATTAATAGTTCTTGTGTTATCTTTCTGTTCCTCCCCCCTCCCATAGTGATCTGCCATTTTGTATGTCCTATTATTTGCCCCTTTTCATGTTTCTATTTCTCTACATGACTTAAAATATCACAATAATAATAATTCAAAGCAAAATAAGTGAAAATATTGTAGGATATGAGGATCACCAAACATCTTTTAATGAAAGTTACTGTTATCAAGTTTTACAAAACAATATTGATGCTTACCACTCCAGCACCCAGTCCCGACATTTCAGAATCTTGGCTAGCACCATATAATGGCTGGGCTTCACCTCTCACATGCTGACGTTCACGATCCTGAGCTGCAAAGCAAACAACATAATAACAATAACATAATATTCAGATATTTTCAGCAACATTTAACACAATACAAGTATTTGTAAAAATTAAACAACAGAAAAAATATTAGGATTGAGCAGTTTAAACATTTAAACATAAATAACACAGCAACACATAAAGCATTTCTCAAATTTATTGCGGAGTTCGAAAGGGCAGTGTTTGTCATTTACATCATATACACAATAACTTTTGAAAATAATGTCATCCATATGCCGACCATCCTTTTCTATGCACATCTGAAGTCCCTCCCTGAAGGATTGGTTGCTGACCAATATCGAAAATGTTGCGTATTAACATAGCCCGGTAGATGAAAGTGGGCTCCGTCACTTGCCAGTAGACTGCTGTCACCTGCAACAGCTTCCAGGATAGCCTCGCAACACGCTCTGCGGTTGGGTAAATCACATTCACCGAGTTTCTGCACAGCTGTTATTTTGTATTCAAGATGACAGCATGCATATCAGCAGTTACAAGTGTTCTTCATGCATTCAAATAAGTCTTGTGGTGATTTGAAGAAGATTCATCTATTTGAAAAACTGTTGTTAAGTGAGAAATATTATTTTAAGTGCCTCACTTGGTGTAGCAGTGAAAGCCTCGTCCGACTCATTAGCTGAATGGTCAGCGTACTGGCCTTCGGTTCAGAGGGTCCTGGGTTCGATTCCCGGCCGGGTCGCAGATTTTAACCTTCATTGGTTAATTCCAATGGCTCGGGGGATGGGTGTTTGTGTTGTCCCCAAGATCCCTGCAACTCAAACACCACACATAACACTATCTTCTACCACAATAACATGCAGTTACATGGCAGATGCCGCCCACCCTCATCGGAGGGTCTGCCTTACAAGGGCTACACCCAGCTAAAAATAGTCACATGAAATTATTATTAGTGAAAGCCTCAGGCTACTGGCAGTAGGGCAACTGCAAAGTGATGGGGGAGGACAGAGTTGTCAGACTTCCTATCACTGGGCAGCCACTGTGGTGCCTAACTCTTGAATTAATTGGAGACAATGAATTGAACCCCACACCTCAGCAGTGGAAAATATGTGAAAGCAGTGGATGTCGTAACCAAGTATTTGTGAACTGTAACAGTTGTTCATCAAGTAGTCACAGGACATGTGCCAAAACTTCAACTTTGGAATACAGGAAATTAAAGAAGAGGGGAAGAACGAGGACTTGTTGGAAATGCGAAATGCCGCCACTAACAAACTCTTTCTTTTCCAATACCAGTGACATTACAAGTGACTCTGTAAATAGTTACAACTGCAAATGTGTTAATAATAATCTAACTCTCTTTGCGTTTAACACACGCAGCAGTTTGCGTCCAGGTAGAAAAGGATACATTCTCACTTTACTCTCAAGCCTAAATCCTGCTATAGTGTGTATCAGTTGAACATGGCTTTCAGACACAATTAATGACTCAGAAGTGCTACCAGATTCTTTCGTCCTGTTCCGTAAGGACCGGATACTAACACGAGGAAGCAAAGTTCTTATTGCTGTGAAACCAAAGTGTATTCCAACAAGATGTCCTGAGTTGGAGACAACCGCTGGAGCCGCGTGGATAGAATTTACATGTGGTAATAATAAATTCCTCATCGGATCAGTGTATCGTGGTTTGAAGTCCTTGCAAACAATGAACAATGCCTTGTTCCCCTCTCTGGATTGTGTGCAACAAGTACAGAATAATTACAATGCAATTTATATTGTCGGTGACTTCAATCTCAAAATTACTTGGTCTAGAAATGCTGCCCCAGTGCCAAACAATCCTCTTGCTAATAGTTTTCCCTCCACCTTCTACAATAATTTTGTCCACCAGTTACTGTTTGAAGCAACTCGTATTACTCAAAATTCCTGTTCCACGCTATACCTCTTCCTTACTAAAAATCCCCATCATATGTCCCATTCCCTGGACATAACACCTGGATTTTGTGATCACCAAGCTATAATTAAAACTTTGACCTACAGAAAACTCTTTCCAAAGGTCCACTCCAGAACAATATACTGTATTATTTTTCCTGCACCAACTGGAATGATCTTTCTGCTCTCCTATCAAAAAATTTTCCTATTACCATTGCGTCCCTCGCTGGCAATACCAATGAGATCTGGAAAAACTAGGTAAAAAAATGTTTTTCAAATGCATCGATCAAGTGGTGCCAAAAGTTTCCATCTCTAATAAGCAAATATGCCATGGACCACTAAAGAGATAACAGCAGGTATCCGAAAGAGAAATAATTTATACAGGAAATGGAAGCCAAGTGACAGTACGTGGGAGACGTACAAAATGGCTAGGAACAAAATCAAATCATTAATCCATGATGCGTACAGTTCATATCCACAGCTTTAGCTCCAATAGTAAAGAGCTATGTGCTTTCATCAGAAACAAAAGGGGCAACAGTGCTCCATCTGTCTTCAAGTACAACAGACTATCAGTTTCCTCTTCCCAAGAAATCACAGACACATTTAACAGTAAATTTCAAAATAACTTCAACACGGCTGACAAGAACGAAGACATATTCATTACAAGGACAACCCCTCCCTTCCCACCACTAACTAGCCACTACTTCACTGCTAACGATGTTACAGCAAGTCTTCAGAGAACTACACCCCATGCAGCGAATGGCCCAGATAACGTGCCAGTCAAAATTCTCCACCGCTGTGCAGATTTATTGGCACCTTCCTTTGTGCAATATTTAACATTTCAATGAACAGTGGGACTGTGCCAGATGAATGGAAGAAAGCAAATGTCATTCCTGTGTTTTAAAGATGGTGACAGGGAAAATGTAGACAACTATTGCCCAGTCTCTATTACATCTTGGTGTATGATCAGTGTATGTGGGAACTACCGTGGTATATCGTTTTTGTCAATTGCAGGTAAAATTCTCACAATAAATCTACTAAACCAGCTCAGAGTTATCTCAGAGAGGATTTTGCTCGATTCTCAATGTGGTTTCCAAACCTCCAGAGGCACAACAGATATGATCATCTGTGCTAGACAACTCCAGGAAAAATGCAGAGAACAACAACCACCTCTGTAGGTTCGAGCCCCACTGTCGGCAGCCCTGAAGATGGTTTTCTGTGGTTTTCCATTTTCACACCAGGCAAATGCCCGGGCTGTACCTTAATTAAGGCCATGGCCGCTTTCTTCCAATTCCTAGGCCTTTCCTATCCTATCGTCGCCATAAGACATATCTGTGCCGGTGCGACGTAAAGCAAAAACATTTTTTTATGATCTGTAATAAACCTTTGATTCAGTACCAGGATCTGCTATGTGGAAAGTATTGAGACATTTTGGATGTCCTGAATGTTATGTGGAACTGGTTCAAACTCTTCGTGATGGCATGTCTGGACAGGTTTTTCATGGTAACTCAGTATCAGATTCGTTCTCAATCACCCATGGATTGAAACAAGGCTGTGTGTTTGCTCCTACACTCTTTGCACTATTCATGGCTGCCATGCTGCATAAATCATCTGCATCCAACTTAGGCATGGAGATTAAATTTCGTTTTGATGGAGACCTTTTCAATCTGGCAAGACTTTGCTCACAAAGACATACTCTGGTTACCCGGGTGACAGAACTACAGTATGCCGATGACACCGCATCTCCTGCTGTAACACCTGCAGAACTACAACAGTCAGTCAACTGCTTTAAAACGGCATGTGATCACTTTGGTCTTGCCATTAATGCGAAAAGAAAAAAAAAAAAAAAAAAAAAAAAATGAAGGTACTTGCACAATCTGCCCCAGGTTTAACTCTTCCTGAGTTCAGTATCTCCATCTTAGACACAACATTAAAACAGGTTGGTCACTTTTCATATCTTGGAAGCATCTTCTCTACACGGTGTACCTGTGAACAAGACATTGTGGCTGCTCATGCAGCATTCGGACGGTTAATGCACAGACTCTTCATGAATAACGACCTAAATCTGCATAACAAACTCATGGTGGGAGGAAAAGCGCAGCTAAATAGCATTGAGGCAACAATCATCGCTCATCAACTGAGATGATTAGGTCATGTTCACTGCATGGCTGATACCAGGCTTCCCCGCCAAATTCTTTATGGTGAACTTTGCTCCGGCAATAGACCTCATGGAGCCCCTCTTAAGTGTTTTAAGGACCAGCTGAAACACATCATGAAGACAATTGGTATAGATATACAGACATGGGAAGAATGTGCTGTGGACCGCTCACTGTGGCGGAACACTACTTCCCCCACTATCAACTTGTTTGAACGAGAACGCCGCAGACATCAAGGGGCCAAGTGACAAACAAGAAAACTCCGTCAATTACAACTCTGCCCTCCTCCATCCATTCAGTGTGATTTGTGTGGGCATATGTTTTATGCCAGGATTGGTCTGTTTAGTCATCATAAACACATCCATAAACTGAGTTGAACTGGTCAATGTATGTAGGAAGAAGTTATATATACTCAAGTTACAGCTGACGATGATGTAAATGCATGGAACAACTAATTGTTAAACACGTGCTGGATTTTGTGAATGAGAGAAACCTGTTGAATAACAATCAACATGGATTCCACCCTGGAAAATCCTGTACTACACTTCTGACAGCAATAATCGATGAGTGGCAACATTCCATGGAGCAGTCTAATATCTCTCAAACGGACTGCATAACTCTCGACTGGAGTAAGGCCTTTGATCATCAAATACCTCATGAACGACTGTTTAAATTTTACAAGTATGGGATTCAAGACAAACTGCTGACATGGTTTCAATCATTCCTGTAAGGTCGAATACAGTGCGTTGTATTCAGTGGGGCCAGGTCAGACCAAACTTTAGTCACCTCGGGTGTGAATCAGGGTAGTGTGATAGGGCCGCTTCTGTATATGATCTTTACACTGTATTTGCCAGGTTGTGGATCATCTACTATGGCACAATACGGTGATCATACCATTGTTTACAGAGCCATTCGCAAATAGGTTATAGTCAGATCATGATAATGTGGCTCTGTGGTGCAAAATAAATAGAATGTCTATAAATGTACAGAAATGTAAATATATCTGCTTAACTACAACAAAATCATCGTTACAACATCAAATTTCACTGTGGTAAAAAAGTGATGCCTTGCACCTCAGTAAAATTGCTTGGCATTCATATTAGCAGCAATTAAAAATAGAACAAGAATGTTGAGGAAATAAGGTGCAAAGCATACAGAGTCTTGGTATTTATCCACAGATCTCTACTGGGAGCCAGAAAGAAAGCAGTTCAGATGGCCTATTCCTTCCAAGCACCTCTACAGTAGAGATCACGGCGAAACTAGAAGGACCTTGACACCGAGCAGAACAACTAATTACTCAACACGGTCATTGAAATACAGCCAGGTCACTGTCCCCCATAACAGCTCTCCGTAAATAAATAGATATTGCTTTTCTGAGAAAAATCCTTGCAGGTAACATTCTCATTCAACCCTTTCAACCGCTTACAGCTGAACCACCGTTCCGCTCAAAGAGGTCAAGGTTTGTCCCTTTTGCCTCCTCTTGCAAGATCAGCATCATATCAAAGTAGCTTCTTTATTCGTTCTGATCAGCTATGGAACAAAATCTCACCACAGACAAAAGAACTACTACCTGCTAAAAAATGTTGTAAGAGGTAAAAAGAATTTATATATAACTAGCAAGATACCCGTGCTTTGCTAGTATTATACTGAAATTTATAATTGAATGCTTATCGTTTTATATATAACCCGCTGAAATTCGCGAACTGACTCGTTTTCTGAGAGATTTTGCCAAATTTCGTGATCTGACTCGTTTTCTGAGAGATTATGACAACATTCCTCCCATTTTTCAATACTTTTTCCAGCAATCGATTTCGTACTTCCCGGGCTAGGTCCAGGTATTCTGCCCGGTCAGTTGGGTCCCAAAATCTTTGGCACATTTTTCCTATAAGCATTTTTAATGTGGATCAAATCCTTGAGGAGATCTGGCGTGGTGTCGTCTTGGGTGCCTTGGCAGTACTGATCCGGCGGCCGGACTGCAATCGTAGTCATTACCCGTCCAGGACCCGTTTCCAGCACGGTCCGCACATTTTGACGACAGTCCAGAACATTATTATTATTATTATTATTATTATTATTATTATTGATGTTCTGGACCCGACAGCAAGATGCAAGACCTCTACTTGGCGGTAAATTACATCTGCTGCCATTGTCATTGATGACAGTATGACCAGCACCAATGTCGCCCGTAGGCAAGTGCGCAGGACTTCTGGCGATACGAATGACATACTTCCGTGCATTATTGACCTTATTATAGAGGTGAACAAGTGCACGGTCAATCTTATACCTATCATTTATTTCAAATGTGTTTAAATTTTTATTTACATGCCAGAAGAATCTACAGTAATCTAAGAAAGTTCACCAAAGGAAAAGATGCCTCTTGAAAACTAAGCTAGGAAAGATTAAAAATATTCGGTTTATGATCAGAATAAGTACATTGAAAATCCACAGCCTGTTTCCAGTCATTCAACCTGGTCAGCAATGGAATGAATAAGCCCCCAGCTAGCGGTGAAGATAGGAATGGTGCCAGCTTCCGAAGCCTGCCGCACTCCTCTGGGGCATTGATTAATGAATGACAAATGAAAAGAAATGATATTGGAGAGTGTTGCTGGAATGAATGATGACGGAGAAGACCGGAGGAGTACCCGGAGAAAAACCTGTCCCGCCTCCGCTTTGTCCAGCACAAATCTCACATGGAGTGACTGGGATTAGAACCACGAAACCCAGTGGTGAGAAGCCAGCACGCTGTCGCCTGAGCCATGGAGGCTCCTTGTAAGTACATTAGGAACAGTAAAATCAATTGGTCTCACCTCCGTTTTTACCCCATCGCGGTTGATTCACCACCACCACCCCCCCAGGAAAAAGGCGTGTTTCTTTATCTTTAAAGGAGATTCCAAATACCAATGTTCACGTGTGTTACCTTCAGTTTTGAGATATAAGCATTCCCATAAAACAAACAAACAAACAAACAAACTCACTCACTCACTCGCTCACTCACTCACTCACTCACGTGAATTTTTCGGCAAAATATAGTTGATTCTTTAATAGTAAAGAATCTTCTAAATACAGATTATCTTCAGTTTTTGAGATATGTGTCCTCATGAAACGAATTCAACTCCTTTTCACACCCGCCCCAAAGATGACCCCTCTCATCCACCCCATAAAAAAACGCGTCGTTTTATTTTTAAAGGTCTATATATAAATTTTCACGTCTGTAACAACTTTAGTTTTTATTAGATGTAATCATGTTTGTAGGTTACTGTAGTCACGTCCTAGTTCGTGAACCATGGGCAACGGCTGAGTGGCCTAGTAAATGCTAGGGGTTTTACGTACGCCGACACAGATAGGTCTTATGGCGATCCTAGTAAATGGTCCTGAGAGTTGGGATACCAGTTGCTATGGAATGGGAGTGGGCATCTCGGACATATTCTGAGTCGCGGCCCTCCTTGTGCTCAGGCGGCTAGGACTATACAATTCACCGGTGGTCCATAACCCGTTAAGGAGAGATCCTCACTTGGACTATGTGCAAGTAGGGCAGCATCCTGCTTCATGAATTTACCGAGCTCAGAACACTTTAAGCAAGCCTCGGACCTATGGGAGTAATGGAGTCCCACTCCCATTTGACAGGCGAGAGACTCCTTGGAAACAACTTGGCGAACGAAATGGAATTCGATGGGGAGCTATCAATATTAATGGGGCTTATGGAAGAAAGAAAGTAGAAGTGGCTGAGTCAGCAAAGAGGATGCATCTGGATGTGCTAGGAGTAAGTGATATTCAGGTAAGGGGAGATAAGGAGGAAGAGATAGGAGATTATAAAGTGTACTTGACGGGTGTTAGAAAGGGAAGGGCAGAGTCTGGGGTAGGGCTCTTTATCAGGAATACCATTGCACGCAACATAGTTTCTGTAAGGCACGTAAATGAGCGAATGATGTGGGTAGATTTCTCAGTGGGAGGAATTAGGACAAGAATTGTGTCCGTGTACTCACCATATGAGGGTGCAGATGAGGATGAAGTTGACAAGTTTTATGAAGCATTGAGTGACATCGTGGTCAGGGTCAACAGCAAGGATAGAATAGTGCAAATGGGCGATTTCAATGTGAGAGTTGGGAATAGAACTGAAAGGATATGAAAGGGTGATTGGTAAATGTGGGGAAGATATGGAAGCTAATGGGAATGGGAAGCGTTTGCTGGACTTCTGTGCTAGTATGGGTTTAGCTGTTACGAATACATTCTTCAAGCATAAGGCTATTCACCGCTACACATGGGAGGCTAGGGGTACCAGATCCATAATAGACTATATCTTAACAGACTTCAAATTCTTGAAATCTGTTAGGAATGTACAAATTTTTTTGTGGATTTTTCAATGATACAGACCACTATCTGATCTGTAGTGAACTAAGTATCTCTAGGCCTAGGGTAGAGAAAGTGAAATCTGTCTGCAAACGAATAAGGGTAGAAAGTCTCCATGACGAGGAAATTAGACAGAAGTACATGGATATGATTAGTGAGAAGTTTCGAACAGTAGACAGTAAGCAGGTTCAGGATATAGAAAGTGAATGGGTGGCATACAGGGATGCTGTAGTAGAAACAGCAAGGGAATGCCTAGGAACAACTGTGTGTAAAGATGAGAAAAGGCGAACATCTCGGTGGAATGATGAAGTGAGAGCAGCTTGTAAACGTAAAAAGAAGGCTTATTAGAAATGGCTCCAAACAAGGGCCAAGGCAGACAGGGATTGGTACGTAGATGAAAGAAACAGAGCGAAACAAATAGTTGTTGAATCCAAAAAGAAGTCATGGGAAGATTTTGGTAATAACCTAGAAAGGCTAGGTCAAGCAGCAGGGAAACCTTTCTGGACAATAATGAAGAATATTAGGAAGGGAGGGAAAAAGGAAATGAACAGTGTTTTGAGTAATTCAGGTGAACTCGTAATAGATCCCAGGGAATCACTGGAGAGGTGAAGGGAATATTTTGAACATCTTCTCAATGTTAAAGGAAATCATCCTCGTGGTGTTGTGAACAGCCAAGCTCATGGGGAGGAGGAAAATGATGTTGGTGAAATTATGCTTGAGGAAGTGGAAAGGATAGTAAATAAACTCCATTGTCATAAGGCAGCAGGGATGAAATGGCTTCATAGAGTAGTAAAATTATCGTGGAGTGTTGGTAAGATACCTTCAGACTGGACAAAAGAAGTAATTGCACCTATCTATAAGCAAGGGAACAGGAAGGATTGCAACAACTATTGAGGTATCTCATTGATTAGTATACCAGGCAAAGTATTCACTGGCATCTTGGAAGGGAGGGTGCGATCAGTCGTTGAGAGGAAGTTGGATGAAAACCAGTGTGGTTTCAGACCACAGAGAGGCTGTCAGGATCAGATTTTCAGTATGCGCCAGGTAATTGAAAAAATCTACGAGAGGAATAGGCAGTTGTGTTTATGTTTCGTAGATCTAGAGAAAGCATATGACAGGGTACTGAGGAAAAAGATGTTCCCCATACTGGGGGACTATGGAATTAAAGGTAGATTATTAAAATCAATCAAAGGCATTTATGTTGACAATTGGGCTTCAGTGAGAATTGATGGTAGAATGAGTTCTTGGTTCAGGGTACTTACAGGAGTTAGACAAGGCTGTAATCTTTCACCTTTGCTGTTCGTAGTTTACATGGATCATCTGCTGAAAGGTATAAAATGGCAGGGAGGGATTCAGTTAGGTGGAAATGTAGTAAGCAGTTTGGCCTATGCTGACGACTTGGTCTTAATGGCAGACTGTGTCGAAAGCCTGCAGTCTAATATCTTGGAACTTGAAAATAGGTGCAATGAGTATGGTATGAAAATCAGCCTCCCGAAGACTAAATTGATGTCAGTGGGTAAGAAATTCAACACAATCGAATGTCAGATTGGTGATACAAAGCTAGAACAGGTCGATAATTTAAAGTATTTAGCTTGTGTGTTCTCCCAGGATGGTAACATAGTAAGTGAGATTGAATCAAGGTGTAATAAAGCTAATGTAGTGAGCTCGCAGTTGCGATCAGCAGTATTCTGTAAGAAGGAAGTCAGCTCCGAGACGAAACTATCTTGACATCGGTCTGTTTTCAGACCAACTTTGCTTTACGGGAGCGAAAGCTGGGTGGACTCAGGATGTTTATTCATAAATTAGAAGTAACAGACATGAAAGTAGCGAGAATGATTGCTGGTACAAACAGGTGGGAACAATGGCAGGAGGGTACTCGGAATGAGGAGATAAAGGCTAATTTAGGAATGAACTCGATGGATAAAGCTGTACGCATAAACCGGCTTCGGTGGTGGGGTCATGTGAGGCGAATGGAGGAGGATAGGTTACCTAGGAGAATAATGGACTCTGTTATGGAGGGTAAGAGAAGTAGAGGGAGACCAAGACAACGATGGTTAGACTCGGTTTCTAACGATTTAAAGATAAGAGGTATAGAACTAAATGAGGCCACAACACTAGTTGCAAATCGAGGATTGTGGCGATGTTTAGTAAATTCTCAGAGGCTTGCAGACTGAACGCTGAAAGGCATAACAGTCTATAATGATAATGTATGTATGTATGTATGTATGTATGTATGTATGTATGTATGTATGTATCCTCATACAATTAATTCAATTAATTTTTCAATTTTTCACCTCCCACTCCCCCTCCCTTCATTGGATTTTCCGAGAATATCTGTTTCTTTAACAGGATATTCCAAATACCAGTTTTTACGTCTGTAACATTTTAGTTTCTGAGATATACTGTAGATATATTCTTTCTAAAAATTCACCTCAATTTGTCATTTCTGTTTAACCCCCATTAATTAGATTTTCCAAAAACAAAAAAATAAATGTTTCTGTATTTTTAAAGGAGATTACATATACTAACTGCCTGGTCTGTAATATCTTCAGTTTCTGAGATATAAGTATCCTCATTAAAGACATTCAACCCCTTATTCACACTTTTCACCCCTCCTATTGGGATTTTTATAAAACAAAAAAATACATGTTCTTTTATTTTTAAAGGAGATTCTAAATATCAGTTTTTACATCTGCAAACTTTTGAAGTTTTGAGATATAGATGCACTCATTTTTAAAATACCCCCCCACTATTTGGATTTTCTAAAAACAAAAAATACATGATTCTTTATTTATAAAGGAGATCCCAAATACCGATTTTCAGGTCTGTAACATCTTCAGCTTCTGAGATATAAGGATCCTTATGAAAGGCATTCAACCATTTTTCGCCCCTTTTCACCCCTCCTATTGGGATTTCCGAAAAAAAAAAGAAAGGTGTTTCTTAATTTTGAAAGTGGATTCTAAGTACAAATTTTTACATCTGTAAGTTTGAAAGTTTTGAGATATAGATACACTCGTTTTAAAAATTCACCCTCCTTTCAACCCTCCACTATTTGGATTTTCTAGAAACAAAAAGTACACGTTTCGTTATTTTTAAGGGAGATCCCAAATACCTTTTTCCAGGTCTGTAATATCTTCAGTTTCTGAGATATAAGTATCCTCATTAAAGGCATTCAACCCATTTCTCTCTTCTTTTCACCCCTCCTATTGGGATTTTCCAAAAAAAATTCGGTGTTTCTTTATTTTGAAAGGAGATTCTAAATACCAATTTCTACGTATGAAAACTTTTACAGTTTCGAGATATTGATACACTCATTTTAAAAATCCACCCCCCCCTTTTTACAACCCATTATTTGGTATTACCAAAAACAAAAAAAAATATGTGTTTCTTTATTTTTAAAGGAGGTTCCAAATTAAAATTTTTATGACTATAACATTTTCAGTTTTTGAGATATAAGTCTCCTCATAAAAGGTGTTCAACCCCTTTTCCCCCCTTTTCACCCCCCTTCATGAGATTTTCTGAAAACAAACAAATACATGTTTCTTTATTTTTAAAGGAGATACTAAATACCTATTTTTATTACTCTAAACCTTTAAGTTTTTGAGATATAGGTATTCTCATTTTAAAAATTAACCCCCCTTTTCACCCCCTTAACGACAGAATATCCTAAAATCCTCCCTTAGCGAGCACCTACATGTTAATATGAATGTATCTCCAAAATTTCATTTCTTTATGTCCAGTAGTTTCGTTTCGGCTCGGCGATCGGTCGGTCGGTCGGTCAGGAAGTCAGTCAGGACAAGTTATTTTATATATATTGATGAAACTTTCTGAACATAATTTTCTGCTGTGTGAATATTTAGTACGCATGGGAGGACAGATGAAAGTTTATGTGATCCCAAGTGAGACTGTATGTGGGTATGAACGAGCCGGCCTAGCTGAAGTATAAGTGGGGATTCAAGTGTGCATGTGTGCGAGTCGAATTACTTGAGTGTCGCCTGGCCACACCTCTTCCCCTACGCGTACCAACAGTGATTTTAATGCCCCGCCCACCCCTCTTCACCCGACGCACTCCTCGCCAACAATGACACACCCCTACAATACGAGGAGTAGAGGTGAAGTGACTGTCAGACCACTACACACAAGCAACGCTGCCGGACATCTTTCCTAAAGTCTAAGTGTTAAGAAGATTAATTCCACTGGTGAACGATCCTAATCATAACAACTCACACACTTTTTCGTCTTATTTCACAGAAGTCAACACACATGACAAGCTGTTTCATTTACACCTTAGAATCCAGTTGAACTCCTCTTCAGACTTACATGGATGCTAACTCCATACGCTTCACGACCTAGGCAGCATACTGCATATTAAAAGAGTGGATGGAATCATAGACTTGATCAAACATCCTCTACTAGCTATCTTGCCACCTAACCAGCATCTTCACTTCGAATATTATTAATAAAGACTCTCGTTTCAATAAAGAAAAGATTTTGATCTATAGAAGATTTTAACTAATCCACAAATCATTTTAAGTTAAACATATTGATTTCATGTATATACTGAAAAATCTGTGTAAATATTTTGATTTCCTTTTGACTTCAATGCCAACTCAGTATCAACATTATGAGTGTTAATATTATTTTATATTACCTCCATTAGATGGGAACACAAATATATCCCATTAGATCTTTAAAACAGGATTAACCAATTCAATCCAAATGGACCACAATGTTCTTACACAACAATGTAAATTATTGTAAACAATTAGTTTTTAAGAATAGTTTTAATATAACATCCACTTCAGAGCTCTGACTTACGAGTATAGAATTTACGGATGATGCATGCGATAACAGGTGAAACATGTACCAGTACAACCTTAATAGAATGAGTATATCATAGTCTTAAAGACTTTTAAGTACTGAATACGTGGTTTTCAATAAATTAATGTAAACAGTTTTAATATAAGTGGTATGTTCCAAGCTGTCAGTGGAGAGGTGGCGTGGAATGACATCAGTAGACGAATAAGTTTGAGTGGTGTCTTTAAAAGTAGGAAATATCACAATATGAAGATAAATTTGGAATTCAAGAGGACAAATTGTGGCATATATTCGTTTATAGGGAGAGGAGTTAGGGATTGGAATAACTTACCAATGAGATGTTCAATAAATTTCCAATTTCTTTGTGATCATTTAAGAAAAGTCTAAGAAATCAAGAGAGAGGGAATCTGCCACCTGGGCGACTGCCCTAAATGCATATCAGTAGTGATTGATATAATATGCGAGATTAAATCGAGGTGCAGTAAAGCTAATGTAGAGAGTTCGCAGTTGCAGTCAACAGTATTCAGTAAGAAGGAAGTCAGCTCTTGAATGAAATTTTCTTAACATTTGTCTGTTTACAGACTGAGCAAGTAGTCATACGGTTAGGGTCTCGCAGATGTGAGCTTGCAATCACGATATAGGGGATTCGAACCCACAGTTGGGAGTTCTGAAGATGATTATTGGTGGTTTCTAATTTCCACACCAGGCAAATGCTGGGGCTGTACCATAATCAAGGCCACAGCCGCTTCCTTCCCACTCCCAGCCCTCTCCAATCCCATTGTCGCCATAAGACCTATCTGTGTCAGTGCGATGTAAAGCAAACTGAAAGAAAAATGATGTATTCAGGCCAACTTTGCTTTATGGGAGTGAAAGCTAGATGGACTCAGGATATCTTATTCGTAAGTTAGAAGTAATAGACATGAAAGTAACAAGAACGATTGTTGATACAAACAGGTGGGAACAATGGCAGGAGGGTAATCAGAATGATGGTATAAAGTTAGGAATGAATTTGATGGATAAAGCTGTACTCAAATATGCCTTCAGTGGTTGGGTCACGTGAGGCGAATGGAGGAGGACAGGTTACCTAGGAGAATAATGGACTCTGTTATGGGGGCTAAGAGAAGTAGAGGGAGATCAAGACGAAGACTGTTTCTTATTATTTAAAGATCAGAGGTATAGAACTAAATGAGGCCAAAGAACTAGTTACAAACAAAGGATTGTGGTGGCGGTTAGTTAATTCACAGAAACTTGAAGACTGAACGCTGAAAGGCATAAGAGTCTAAAAAGATGATGTACGTACGTATGTATGTATGTATGTATGTATGTATGTATGTATGTATGTATGTATGTATGTATGTATGTATGTATGTATGTATGTCCGTCCATTAGTCTTGAATAAAGGACTTTATTATTGTCTACCTGCACTGGTAAAACAGTGTTTCCATTCATTCATTGTTATGAAAAGCCCTTCTGCCACCTTTACATTAGTGTAACAGTAAAAATGATTAATTTTGTACTGATGTCCATTGCTAAGACAAGTCATTTCCTGTAAACTGATAGATAGGAACAGGAAAAGGAACTCATTTTAGGATAAACACAATAACAGGCTCGGTGTGGGATGATGGGATAACAGAGAGAGGAGACAAGGACAAACATGAAAATGTAAAGGAAAAGGACAATCTCCACATCTTCATATACTGCCATCTTTAAATGGATACACTCTTTCCTCATCAATTCCAGTTCTACATTAATTTTTTCACACTCTCAGACAAACTCACTTCTGCTTCCCAGCTTCATCAGTAGGGTGGGCTTCGACACTTGTTGAGGAAACAACTTGACAGATTTTTCAGTCTTTTTGTGATAATTATAAGATAAGAACAAAGCCAAAGGAAGACAGGAAAATGAAAGAGACAAAATGT
Organism: Anabrus simplex; assembly: GCF_040414725.1. Classification (NCBI taxonomy): domain Eukaryota; kingdom Metazoa; phylum Arthropoda; class Insecta; order Orthoptera; family Tettigoniidae; genus Anabrus; species Anabrus simplex. Next base: position 1,078,550,599 of record NC_090265.1, on the reverse strand, counting down.
TAAAGATCAATACATGAGGTACAAGACTAGGAAGATAGAAGGAGAAAGATCTCAATTTGCATTCTATAGTTGGTAAAAGAATAGGAGCACAAGAAAAACACAAAGGGAGGAAAGTACAGAAAAGAAACAAGCAAGTCATACAGGAACAATGAAAGGATTTCATACACGATGGCATGTCAGTGTACAAAGAGGGAGAAATAGAAAGAAAACACAAAAGGATGAGGGTAATCTCCACATCTTCAAACACTGTCCATTTACAGATAGATAGGCTCTCTCTTTGTCAGCCCCAGTTTTTCTACATCAGTTTCTTCTCAGCTCCCAGTGAGCTCATTTCTGCTTCCCAGCTTGATCACATAACACTCATTGAGTGGTCATCTTGACAGATCTTCCTTGATGTGGGAAGTGTAGATAGGATCAGAAGAAAGCCACATAAATAAGGAAATAGGAAAACAAAACAATCAAGAAGAATACAGTTGGTAAAAGAATAGGAGCACAAGAAAAACACAAAAGGAGGAAAGGAACCCAATGGGTCACTATAAGCTGGCAATGGAAAGGAAATTAACTTCAAGGATTCTTGTAACTGAAAGATATTACACAGTTTAATATAGGAATTTTCATGAAACATAAAATATTGTTGTTACAACCAGAGCTCTTGCCATATGCCGTACTGGCTATAGCGTATTTCCACTGTATTTAGGTATTCTACCACAAGGACATATGTCACACAATGTAATGAAAATTTGCATTCTACAATACAGAAGTGACAACAATCTAAATTATAAGAGGCTGTAACTTTTAGTGGAAAAGGGTTACAAGTGCGATAATCAGATAGGGTTAAGTAAAGGATGTAAGTAGGAACATATCAAACAGAACATTTCTCCAGCAAGAACATCTTAGCTGAGCTTTAATATTTAAAAAAATAATGTATTACTGGTAGGTATAAAAATATGACCATGTACCTGCACGCTCAGCAAGATAATTTCGGATGTCTGAGCAAGCACGCCGCCTTGGACCCAAACCTCGACGACTAAAACCAACATCTGAGTCGGGAGAGCAACGGCCAGTTTCCACTGAGTTTTGTGTCCGAGAAAGCAGGATGTCTGGTCCGTCTGCAGCTGCCTCTGAGTGCTCTGAATCAATACAGGGATGGTCTATCATCCATGTTGCTAGTCGGTTGATAGTATGAGCAGACATCTCCCCATTGCTACCTGTACAGAGTTATTACATATTTGGGTAAGACAGTAGTCAGTAGTTCATCAAAAGATATTCATAAAATGTAAAACAATGATGTTACAACTAGGGTTGAAATGGTAACAGAAATAAGTTTGAGACTAATTCGTAAAATGACAAATTATAGATGAACGTGTATGCAATAGATTACTTAGAAGCAAATACAGTAGAGACAATATGCGACACTCAGCGAGATATCGAGGGACAGCTATTAGAGCTCTCTCTAGCGGATTGACCTGAGAACTACTGATTCTGTCATAAGAGCACGTGTATTTGTGTGTGAAGTTTCTGGTGTCATTTATGCGTTTTCAGTGAGTTGACATAATTAAATAGTAGTGTGTGTCATTCCTTGATATCTCCTATCAACATGAGGGGAAAGGTATGTGCTGTGTTTGGCTGCAGTAACTATGAAGTAGAGAAGAATGCGCGGTCTTTCTTCCGTTCCCCTCATGTCAAGAAAATGTAAGTAATATTGTGTTTGCATATATATTCTTCCAGTGACAAAGAGATTTTTATAGTACTTCATAATCTTCTGACCTGCTTGACCCATTTTTTTAACTGGCTTAAAATATAATATGCATATTTTATTGTATAGTGTAGCAGTTAACCTTCAATACTGATGTGTTGTTGTAGGTGTGATCTGTGGGTTTGATTTAATTCCGGAAAATACATATGCATATGAGTGTGGCTGGTTGTGTTCCAAGTTACCCCATTTGGAATGCCATAATGCGTTGTCAAGCACTGAAAAAAATATGTACATATTTTGTTGAATCAATATGATGATGCAAATTTGCTTTACCCTAATGTAATGGTATTATGGCAAGTATTGCTTATAGGGAAAGTTTGAATGTTTTTGAGGCTAAATTTATAGATTTTCTTTCTGTTAGTAGGCTTCAAGTTAAAAGGAAAATTGTCCAGCTCTTAAATGTAAATTCATTGAATCATGTGTGTTAGGAATGTGCCGATATTTTTGTTGACAAGTTTTTTAATATGATGATACAATGCTTTCAAATGAGAAAAAAGAAAAATCTAGCCGTGAACGCTCAGGCAGGAATTCTAAAGCTAAAAAGTAATGCATAAATGAAAGATCAAGCCCTTTCACAGCAGTCCATTTCACATCTTGATTATATGTTTAATTTCAGTCTTTAAATAATAACCTGTTAAATAATTCATTCATTTATCCAGAATTGCTTTAGCAACTTTGAAGTTAATATCTTAGTAACACTTTCTTTCTAGATGTAATTTATTTATCCATTTCCGTATATACATTTCCATTGATATTTGAATTTAGCGCAAATTTTCAGGTCAAGCCACTAGGAGCACCACTTGTGACTTGTCTCCGATTTTAACATGGCTAAATTCGGAAGTGTTGCGTATTGTCTCTACTGTATTTGTTAGAAGTATTTAAGCTAACACAGTACATTAATTCTAATGCCCTGCTACAGCTGGGGTTTGCAGTTTCTTTGTCCTTGGAGTTTTGAATCTAAAAAAATATGTATTGGTATACTGAGACATGTAAATAGTTACAACTAATTTAATGCAGTTATTGTCCTGTTTTAATTGGTTTAAAGCCCTTCTATTACACGCCTTTCTAAAGTCTTCATGAATCGTGTCAAATAGTATGCAGAACATTTCACATAGTTGTGAAATTGTTTTCTCTCCCTCAAGCCATAAAATATCTACATCTACTGGTAATGTAGAAGGTTTGAGTACTTTAGTTGTTCAGTAAGTGCATTGAATCCTGATGTATCGGCAGCGTCACTTTGATAATTATAGTTGGAGGAAATCATTGTCAGCAATCTCATACACAATAGCATGTCAGTGTAGAAAGAGGGAGGAATAGAAAGAAAACACAAAAGGATGAGGATAATTCCACATCTTCAAACATTGTCCATCTACAGATAGATAGCCTCTCTCTTTGTCAGCCCCAGTTTTTCTACATCAATTTCTTCTCGGCCCCCAGCGAGCTCATTTCTGGAGAAATGTATCTTGATTTATTTTCATCACATAAAATGGACCTCTCCTTCCTATATGGTAATTTAAGTCTCTCTAAAATATTTTCCACGACATTCTTCATTCTGCTGATGGCATGAATACTTCTGTAAATTATTCTGTGAGTATCAATCAGACTAGTAGAAGCTTTCGTCAAATACTCCGAAATTATTTCAACTTTATAAAAAAGAAACGTTAGTATTGCTAAATTAAACAGAAACTCTTGTGAACGAATATAAGTACAGATACCTTTATACATTGAACACTTTTTAGAACTGTGATTCTGATATCCAATGGCATTAGAAAATGTCCATACAGAGCTTTGTAACTCTTTACAGTTGCCTCAACAGCTCTGAGAGATGAAGCTACCAGCACACAGAAAAAATTCTTCCTACTTTTGCTACTTGAAGTCCTAACTCGTTTCCACAGGCCTGTAGTTGATGCTGATATTTTGGGGATCAGATGCACAATGAACAGACTCAGTACCATAGCCAGTGTCGGTTGATGGGGGAATTATAGTTACAAAATGTTGATAGGTGTGTGTGGTGCGTGCATGCATGACTTGTCTATATAAGGACACTGATACAAGTGAATTATGTTGATATTCAGATTGCAGCACACTACAAAATCTTGTTTAGTTTTTAGTTTATTGTCAGTTTCTGTTTATTTTCATTTTGTAAAAATTCCATATTGCCAACACTCAGTACTATTCCATGACACAAACAATGCCACTTAATATTAGGATACATGAGACTCCGTAATTTCAGAACACCAAATATTCTACCCAACACAGAACTCACACACAGGTCCTAGAATATAAGCAGTTAAGAAGGATATTCGCTATACTCACAGAAGAAGCAGACTGCACTTCAACAATTTAAAGAAAAATGTTATAGGTTCATCAACTCTGCAAGATGCATTGATATGCACCATTAAAACTTACTTTAGGATATTGCTGTTGATTTCGCTATAAGAACCAACAATTTAGAATCAGCATGCTGTTTACCAAGTTGTTGATGAATTAAAAATGTTCACTGTTGCTTCTCTGCAAGGCTAACATTATCCTAAATCTTCCTGGGCGCCTTTGACTTTTTAGGGTACAATATTTTTTCCCAGCAATGTTTGCTGTTCCGCTTTCATGCTTAAATAATACGTAACCTTAGTGTTCGCCCATTATTTTGAAATGTAGAGCCCTGATTCCTTTTTAACCCTGAAATCAATTTCCAGTCCTATCGAACATACATTACAGCCAGTTTTCTGATCTTCAACTAGCTGAGGGTATGTATTCAATCAGTTTTCTGATTGTTGAGCAGTCCAGAATTTTGGTTTTAAGACAAATTGTAACTCACATATGCTGAATAATTAAATTCACATTTATGACTAGTACTGGCACCTGGACTTAAATCACTTACACCCCATGGCCATCATCACTAACTTTATTTCTCCACATTCCTCACAGTCCGTCCATGTATTAAAATAACTGAACAAGGTCCACTCAATCTTCGTAAAAAAGACATTCGTTGTTTATTAAATTTAACATTTCATAACCCTGACAAACACTCCAGACTTCCAAAAGCAAAAACCGACCCAAGCGGTACCAAGGCACACAACAAAGAGAAATAAATTTTTTTTTGCTAGTGGCTTTATGTCGCACAGACACAGATAAGTCTTATGGCGACGATGGGATAGGAAAGGCCTAGGTGTTGGAAGGAAGCGGCCGTGACCTTAATTAAGGTACAGCCCCAGCATTTACCTGGTGTTAAAATGGGAAACCACGGAAAACCAAATTCAGGGCTGCCAACAGTGGGATTTGAACCCACTATCTCCCGGATGCAAGCTCACAGCCACGCACCCAGTAACAGTTTTTTAAATGCCTTTAATTGTATGCTGGAGTGGAAAAAAAAGCAGGACTTCATTAAGGTAAGTTACAAATTTGAAATCCCTAGGTGTTAAGACAGAAATATAAGTATCTCCAAATAGTGAGTGTGACTTCATAGAATCTAATGTGCCATTTCACTGTTCCCAAGCAGGTCTAATTGGAACAAAAATGGAGTTTGAGCCATGAGAACGTCATTGGTAAAGCGTCAGAATATTCCTACATGTCAAAGGAGTACTGTTTTCGTCAGGTACTTGATGAGAAAGGAGCATAGAAGGCGGTGGTAAAGAAAGACGCAAGAAGATTGTTAAAATTTATTATTGGAATATAACATTCAATTCGCACTGAAGGTACAGAAAGAGAACCTCATCCAGAACTACTCGAGAGTAAGAACAATATCATCTAGACGAAGTTTAAGACGTTAGATAGATAAGGGTTACTGTCCACGAACTATTTTGCGAGATATCGGTGCTGAATAACATTTCAGTTCGAAAATTGAAACTGTCCCTACAGAGTAAAAAGACTTCCATACTACTACGTCACGATATCTTTATAAAACGACGTGTTAGCCGGTATAATTGACTTTGAGAGGCCACACAGCAGTGATATCAGCATAGCGAAAGAGAAAACGTTTACTACCAGAGCTCAATTGAAATATTCGTAGATACATTACAAGTCTTAGAATAACCCAAAGATCATTTTTAAGAAGCGGTATTCCCATATGATATATAGATTATAGGAGGCTATATGTGTAAGATGACGAAATTAACCATGCTGACGTATTGTTCTGTTTGGATTGCGCAAGAGACCAAGAACATCATGCACTAAGGAAGAGGAGGCACAGCTACCTAGATTATGGCGACACGAGATGATGGATCCAACCCATGATGACCGGTAACCGACCGAGACTGTCCCAGGAGTTCCCAAATAGATGAGGGAAAAGCCGTGAACCAAGCCTGCATGTCTAACCACCGAGACATGTGATGACAGCGAGGGAATACAGAGAAAGATAAGTCATTGGAGATATTATTGTAAATGAAATTCATTTCTTTTGAAAGTGCTATCTTAATTAATATCGTAGGAGTAATAACATATGAGAAGACAACTTCTATAAATAGGTTAGAGGTTGGTAGGTAATCATCTGACATAGCCGTCAAATCCGTATATGGGAGGCAGTTAACCAGCGATAATTAGGTATTCCGTTCGTAATGCTGTCAATATTAAGTGAAAAGAGGTTAAGTTTCTCCTTTAGGTGAATAATATACGACGTTGTGGTAGTCACTAGGTTTGTAGAACAACATTTGACATGAAATTGAGTCGAAATGAGATTGTATTTAAGATTTTGAGAGATTAATAGTAAAATGGGTGATATTTATGAATATATTCAAGATTGAGAATACAACGGAATAATCAGGTGAATGGTCAATGATGGCATAATAATGTACGTCAGGTGGAAATGAATTGATGTGTTTAAGGTAATGTAGAATGTTATATGAGATGAATAATGTGAAGTGATGGTTTTATATGCGAGTAATTGTAAGAGATTATGATGAATAATGTTGGTGATATTTATTGTTTCATCGCAAGTGAAGTTTTAGTTTATTTTAGTGATGATATTGTTTCAATTTGCATATTTTTGAGATGATGGATGATTACAGTTTGTTTTCAATCGACCGTTGATACTTGAATAAGCCACATATAGCGTAGAATATGATCTCAGTAACGTTCTTATGTTGATATTCAGTCGGTAGATCATCAAACAATTCCTAATAAGAGGGATAACATAGAAATAGCCTATTTTCATGTGTTTCTTCTAACCACAAGAATTCTTACTCAGGTTAGCAAAGCTAGGAAGCTTATTTTACTGCATTACCCAATATCACTGGTAATTTTTCTTCACAACTGAAGATTATTAATAATCGATAGAGTCTTCGTACAAGCTAGATCACCTGAAAACAGCGTGATCTGGTTGAATGACTGTCAGATATAGATAATAGTACCATATTATGACATAGATAAGCACTTAAATTAATTAAGACTTACAACTAAGAGAGCAAGTTGAGTAAATTTTAGGCATTATATTTGATCATATTTTTCTGAAGGATATAAAAACTAAATGGATTATCTTTTTCTACAAGAAGAAAGCACTATGAATCTTGAAAGAATGTTAGAAAAGTGTAATACATGTTGAATATTTTTATGGTTTCTGAAAACATTTTCTCATGAATAACCTGTTGTCCGTAATTGAATATGAACAGTTACAATCAAGCAATAATGTTGCACTGTGATGGAATTAGCAAGTGTTTGATGAAGGCGAGATAGATTGTAGGAACATTTTGCACAAGAGTTAATAAGATGAAAGATGTGATTCTAATTTTTGTTTGTAATTCAGTCGTAAAAATCTGCGTCCAATGCATTTGATAACTCTCAATCGACGACGTTGTAAATAATGTAATCTGATATATTTCTCTTCATTCAATTAGATGCATGTAATATTTTCAATCTAATATTTCCAAGACATTTCCGAGATATTATATATATATTTTCTGTTTAATTTATATGACATCAAGTCAGTTATTTCTTATCTACTTTCTCAAAGAAGAATTCAACATTTAATTATTCTCCTCAAGTTTTATTTTCATTTTCAAATAAATATTGTATTGTAAAACTTAAGCACTCTTTCAATGACTTCTTAGAATAAGTATTAGATGTAAGTGATGAATATTTTATATTTTCATGAGCCAAATGTGGAAACTAATCAAATTACGGGTAGGAGACGTCCACTACGTAGATTAGGTCTTTCCTGCAAGCATAAGCCAGTGATCTTTTCTCGAATGCGGAACCCATAGCCCATAAATTTTGAGAAACGAGAAGTTAAGATATATTCGAGCTAGTCTGGATCTCATGCGACTCGACCTGGACGCAGGAACAGCGCACTAATGAGGTTCTTTTAAGAATGAAACATGTCATTCTTTGTTTAATAGTGTGTAACCTACAGTATCTGTTATGAGTCCTTACAAGGGCAAGTGACCTTTAAACCAGTCTTCAAATTGTAGCAGAACTGGGGAATATCAGATTAGGAACATGTTTTGTATATTTCCCGAATCTTTCGACCCAAACTCCAAGTCATACGATCATTTTCATATTTTGCATTCTAAAGGGTAGGCCTGTTAATGAGAAAGTGAGAGTGAGAAGCTGATTCCATGAAAGTATTATCCTCTGCCTGCGTTAAGAGGCATCTAAAAGGGTACCCTACAGCTCTCAACTCAGGAGCATAGACTGATAACTACGAGATTCCTGTCTGATTCTGACATTGCTTTCACCAACTTGTGCAAGTCTCCTCACTTTCATCTTTCCTGTCCCACCTTCCTTAGACAACTTTTGGTCTCTTCCAAACCTAGCCTTTCATCTTCATATCCTTCATGGCTCTTACTTTATTTAAATTCTCTGGTCAAATTACACTTGAGAAAGTGAAAAGGATGGTAAATAAACCGCACTGTCACAAAGCAGCAGGAATAGTTATAGATGAAAATAGATCCAAAATGGTGAAATATAGTGAGAAGGCAGGGATGAAATACCTTCACACAGAGTTTCTTCCCTTTACCTGCAAGTATCTTTCTTCTTATCTTACACTTATTCCACATCAAGACTGAAGATTTGTCAAGATAGCCCTTGATTATGTGTCGATGCCTGCTGTCCTGATACACCTGGGAAGCAGAAACAAACTCATTGGGGGCTGAGAAGAGATGGATGTAGAAGAACTGGGCTGATAAGGAGACAACCTATCTTTTTGATGATGGCAGTGTATGAAGATGTGGAAATTGTCCTTGTCTTTTTGTGTATCCATGTTTGTCCTCGTCTCCTATTTCTGTTACTGTTCTTCCCACAGTGAACTGACTTTGTGTTTGTCCTATTATATGCGTTCCATTCCTACTCCCCCCCCCCCTCTCTCTCTCTCTCTCTCTCTCTGACTTGACTTCACAGATTAATAAGATTAGCATGGAATGTTAGTAAGGTATCTTCTGATTGGATGAAAGAAGTAACTGTGCCTATCTATAAGCAAAGGAACAAGAAGGATTGCAACAACTATCGAGGTATTTCATTGATCAGTATACGAGGCAAAGTGTTCACTGGCATTTGGAAGGGAGGGTGCAATTAGTGGTGGAGAGTAAGTTGGATGAAAACCAGTGCGGTTTCAGACCACTGAGGAATTATGGGATTTAGAGTAGATTATTAAAAGCAATCAAAGGCATTTACGTTGACAACTGGGCTGCAGTGAGAAATGATGGTAGAATGAGTTCTAAGTTCAAGGTACTTACAGGGATTAGACAGGGCTGTAATCTTTCACCCTTGTTGTTTGTAATTTACACTGATCATCTACTCAAAGGTATGAAGTGGCAGGGAGGAATTCAGTTAGGTGCATATGTAGTGAGCAGTTTTGCCTATGCCAAGAAGCTGTTGCACCCATCCTTACATAAAATAAACTGAATCCAAGTAATGGTACTTGATACCATAACCAAAAATCAGTGGTTTTAAGAAAAGGGATCTTACAAGTCTACTATTTTAACTTCTCTGTATAAAACTCTGTTTACAATCAATGTGAGAAACCTGCTATTGCTTTTACGTCGCACCAACACAGATATGTCTTATGGCGACGATGGGCTAGGAAAGGGCTAGGAGTGGGAAGGAAGCGGCCGTAGCCTTAATTAAGGTACAGCACCAGCATTTGCCTGGTGTGAAAATGGGAAATCATGGAAAACCATCTTCAGGGCTGCCGAGAGTGGGATTCGAACCCACTATTTCCCAGATGCAAGCTCACAGCTGAGCGCTCCTAACCGCACGACCAACTCGCCCGGTTGAGAAACCTGCCAGTTACATAAAAAATTGACTTCTCAACGCTCAACTAGTTTTTAGAACTTCCAACTATCTGTTGAAGATATCTTGCAATATAACACTAATAATCATGTTTGTAAGTCCAACCCTTGTCCTGTTTCTCTAGGAGGTTGGGTATGAAGTGAGATGAAGCTCATAGTGAGTTTTTATGACCAAATGGCTCATCAGACGAGTTAATGAAATGAAATGACATGATGTATGATAGTAGGAAGAGAGAGGATGAAACTCAGTACTGGCACATAGCCAGTCGAATAGCATCAAAGCTTTCAACGTCCCCGCCAACGAGTGAATCACCATCAACAGCATCGTATGCCCTCACTCCATATGAACACTGTGGAGAGGTTTGGAACCGAATCCACGCTTTTGGCACACAATCTAGAGATTAAAAATTGTATACTGCCATTTCTCCTACCCTGCTGGCAAGCATTCTGATGGTGAAAATCTTTTCAACCAATGGTACTAGAACCAGCTCACTACGGTGTCAGACCATATAGACTTGATGTCTCAACGTTCATGGCCACCAGGCGGGCTACTGAAAATGTTTAAGGATCCTTTATTAAGTAACACAAGATATTAAATTTAAAGGTAAACAGGAAGCTGGTTTAAACCTGTGAATTCACAACATCCTTTATAACAGTTCCCTTAAATTTTTAAGTAAGTATAGGTTACCACAGGAATGATCATAGCAGCAGGGACAATTGGTCTACAGTGGTTGTATAGAATCTCCAGAGTCATTGTCGGCGGCCGATACTTGCATCCGAGTTTTCGTTTCTCACCTGCAGTTCCGTAATTGTTAGTCCACACGCTGATGGCTTATCAGACCAATTCTTGCATAAAACATGCGGCCACACATGTTGCATCCGATGGAAGGTGGGGGATGTGGCAGTGTTTGATGTAGCTTCTTTCTCTGGTAAGTTTCCTCTTCCTGTCTTTGATGGATAGCTCAAACTGTGCAACTGCAGCTGAGATGATAGCATGCCAGTGAGGGTGATCTAATGCGTGAGTATGCTAAGTATTTGGGGTTATATCCATTCTTTTCATCGTCTGCTTTAGTTGGTCTTTATATCGCTTCAGAGGAGAATCACAAGTCCTCTTGCCAGTGCTGATTTCACCATACAGGATTTGCTGAGGGAGTCTGCTGTCACTCATACGATGGATTTGGCCTGTCCACCTAAGCCGATGACCAACGATGGTGGCTTCGATACTGTTTAGCTTTGCTTTCTCGAGAACTGCTATATTAGTTATATGGTCATCCCATTTGATGTTCATATTGTACCTAAGTTTTTGTTAATGAAAGCATTCCAGTTTTTTGATGTCCTGGCAATATAGGGTCCAGGTTTCACACTCATAGAATAACACAGAAATAACAACAGCTTGGTACACCATTACTTTTGTGCGGATACTTAGATCTTTGTTCTGGAATACACGATGTGAGAGACGTCCAAAGGCCACATGGGCAGCCTGTATTCTGTTTTCCACGTCCTTCTCAGAGGTACAGTGCGTTGAGAGAATACTCCCAAGGTACTAGAAGTACCCTTTCCAGATCTCTGCCAGATATGGTGATATCAAAATCTGGCGAGGGGGTTCGAGGAGCAGGCTGAGTAAGCACTTTGGTCTTCTGAATGTTAAGTCAGGCCAAAACGTTCATAAGCTTCTCAAAACTTATGGGCTATGGGTTCCGCATTTGAGAAAAGATCGCTGGCTTATGCTTGCAGTAAAGACCTAATCCACGTAGTGGATGTCTCCTACCCGTAATTTGATTAGTTTCCACATTTGGCTCATGAAAATATAAAAGATTCATCACTTACATCTAATACTTATTCTAAGAAGTCATTGAAAGAGTGCTTAAGTTTTACAATACAATGAGATGTTGTTGAAGCTCTTCTAGTGTGTGGGCTGGAGAAGCATTTTCATCTGCATATTGCAATACTGTGACCCGGGTGGAATACGTTAATCTTTTGGAGTGAAGTCTGGGCTGGTTATAAAGCTCCCATCATACTGATATTAAATTTCCACACCTGTGTTGTTTGCAGGCGTTGTCTCATAAAGCACAGCTGCCAGTTATAGGGCGAAAAGTGTACGTGCAAGTACACATCCTTGCTTGAGTCCATTTGTGATTGGAAATTCTTCTGAGATATCATTCTGATACAGTACCTGACCAACCATACCATCATGGAAAGCCTGGATCAGACCAACAAAATGCTCGGGGCATCCAACGCGCCTCAAAATCATCCACATAGCATTTTAAGGAACAGTATCAAAGGCCTTTTCAAGGTCATAGAACACTAAGAACAGAGGTGTCATTTGTTCTCTACACTTCTCCTGGAGTTGTCTTGTGCAGAAGATCATGTCAACTGTACCACGACAGGCACGAAACCCACACTGAGATTCAGGTAGTAACCTCTCAGAAACAAGTCGATTCATTAAGATTCTAGTAAATATTTTTCCAGCTGTGGAAAGCAGGGATATACCATGGTAGTTTCCACAGATACTGCGATCCCCTTTCTTCAAGATTGTAACTGTTCTGGAGTTTTTCATGGCAACAGGAACATATTTGGTTTCCCCGATTAGAAGAATCATCCCAGATTAGAAGAATCGGATAGAAAAGCCTGGTTTTTAGGGGTGAGCCTCTACTTTGAATGAGTTCAAGAGGGTTGTTGTCTGATCCTGGAGCCTTTCCTGTTTTCATTCTGCTGTACGCTTTGATAAACTCTTGGAAGTTTGGAGGAAAGTCCATCCAGGATTGGGGAGTATGTTGAGGAACATGTTGAAGAAAATCTTCAGCAGCAGAAGCACTACAGTTCAAGAGTGAGCCGAAGAGCACTTTCCATAATTTCAAGATGCCTTGGCTGTCTATAAGAATGGTGGTATTATCAACAGTTTTCAGAGTTCCCGATGATGAGCGGACAGGACCATACGGCTTTTTCAGTCCTGCATAAAAGTTGCGTAAGTCCCTAATATCTGAGAATTTCTGAAGTTCCTTGGCTTTTTGCTGCCATCAGTTGTTCTTTATTTTCCTGATTTCAGACTGACACTCCTGTTTTAGTTTTTGAAAACACATTTTCTTCTCTCTGGAGGATGGATCTTGAGAAACAGATAGATATGCATCCCGTTTAGCCTTGATGAAGTTCAAGATTTCTTCATTGTTATTATCAAGCCAGTCTTGTCTCTTCCTTTCCTCATAGCCAATGACTTTCTGTGCAGACTCTGTAATGATATTTTGAAGTGTGGTCCATTCACATTCTACATCCTTTGTGTTGATTGGATTGTGAATTAGCTGTTCTAGAACAGAGTTTTAGTATTCCGTGGCAACACTATCAAGTTGAAGCTTAGAGGTGTTGGAATGAGGAGATAAGAAGTTTTGGGATGAAGATTAGTACTGCGATAAGCAAGACTTTGAGCATTACGAGAGGTAACAGAAAATCCAGGGGAGTGATAAAAATAGGAAATGAACCTTTTGAAGTAGTGAAAATGTTTAAATATTTAGGCAGCATGATGTTACAAGATGGAAATTTAGATGGTGAAATTGATTTAAGAATACAGCAGTCTGCAAGTTTCTACCAGTGTATGAGAGACATTGTATGGAACAAAGATGTGCCAATGAAGTGCAAGAAGGTTTTATACTCGTCCTATTATAAACCTATACTGACATATGCTTCATCAGCCTGGACGTTGACTAAGCGGAACCAAAGTAAGATACAAGCAGCTGAAATGAGGTTCTTGAGGAGCATACAGGGAAAGATGAGACGAGATAGAATACAAAATGAGGAAATAAAGAGGAGCGTGGGAGTGTGTAAACTTCAAGAAGAGATTGATAAAGCAAAGCTAAAATGGTTTGGACACATGATGAGAATGCCAGGAGAGAGAATACCAAAGAGAACAGACATGGATACAGAGACTGCAAAGAGGCCTAAGGGACGGCCTAGAATGAGATGGAGGAGCTCTGTTGTGGACTGTGTTGCAAACAGACGAGTCGATAGCAATAAAGTACTAGAAGAGGAGTGGTGGAGGGCTTTGGTACATTACCCTGCCCAGAGAGAATCTGGAAAAGGGAATGGAAGAAGAAGAAGAAGAAGAAGAAGAAGAAGAAGAAGAAGAAGAAGAAGAACAAGAAGAAGACAATTCAAGTAATGTACATCTATAACTGAAACATGTATTGTGTATGAAAAATTATCATTCTTGTATGGTTAAACTTTATTCAACAAATTGTAACTAATACGGAACCCATCCAACTTCAAGGTCTGGAAAAGACAATGTTGCTGACGGTGATGAAAGTGCCACACAGCGACTAGTTCAGAATGCACAATATTATAGGTAAGCATGTAGAACATGACCCAAACATGTGCTGACGGTCAGAAAGAAGGGACAGTGAATAAGAAAAACTTTTTAAAGGCTGAATGCACATGACTGTCATCTAACCCTCTCACTCTACCACCCCTCTTGGCAGACGCTAGATATATCACTTTGCCCTGCCTATTGTCCTATAGCCGCAAATGGTGATTTTCTTCCACAAAAGAACAATGGAAAGTTTAGCTGTGAGTGATGAGAGAAGCATCTATTTCTGAATAGGAAGATTATTTATATGAGGTGGGGGTTATATTTCATGTAATTTGGTCATCATCATTCACAAAATGATCAAACCAGACATTTAAATTGCTACACAAGCAGCAAATAAAGAATGAGTCACTGCATTGCTCACAAAGTACTTTGTATTCATAATATACGACCTTTACTGTGTATGAAAAAGCTGTAAGCTACACGCATGTTTATAAAAAACAGAACACCTTGAAGGACTAGAGATAAGAAGTTCATTTATACAGGACATGTTCATTAGCATGTTCTACAGAAACAGTTAACATTTCAGTCACCTGGGTTCAGCATGTGACCTATTGCCTAGTAGGCCCTGGGTTCTCCATGGGCACTGACAATTTGTTCCATGCGAGATGGCATTGATGCGTATAAGGCGCAAATGTTGTCCTGGGGTATAGCCATCCTTGCTGCGTTCACCTGGTTCCACAGTTCATCTTTGGTGGTTGGCATTGGTCACAGCGCCACACCCGTCGTTTCACCATATCCCACATATTTTCGATTGTCGACAAATCCAGTGATCGGGCGGGCCAGGACAACAGTCTGACATCCTGTGACAACAAGAAGGCACGTGTTCGTGCAGCAACATGTGGTCGCGCATTGTCCTGCTGAAATGTGGCATCTGGGGTGTCGTGCAGAAAGGGTATGGCTACGGGTCGCAGGATGTCATTCACATAGGTCAAGCTGGTCACAGTGCCCAGGACACATACCAACTGTGAACCTCAATTTGTCCAAACACACTATGTTCTGCCATTCCTGTTCCCAGTGACGTCGTTCCACACATCATTGCAGTCTAGCATGTTTATGCATAGTAGTCAAAGGTAGGCGGAGAAGTACATGACACGCCGGTAACCCAGACTGTAATAAATCGCGATGGACTGTCACTCCTGATAGTGTACGATGTGTTACACTGTTGCTCCAGAGTCGAGGAGGATGCAGATCTGTCCTGCAATGCCATTCGGATGAGGTGTCCCATTCTGTACACACTCTTTGCACTGCTGATACACTTCATCCCACATGATCAGCAATTTCCTGGCTGGATGCATGACGTTCTCTCATGCCAATAATGCACCCTTTTTCAAACTCACTCATTTGACGGTACGGTTCTCGCATGTGTCTGCGATGCATCCTGCACGTCTGCTCAAGTCACACTGATCAATTACCTTCCGTTTATAGCAACGAGAGTTGCAGGCACATTTTACCAGTCGGTGGTGGTGCGCCGAGATATCGATGTGGACCTAGAACGTGAGGGCCGACGTGGTTCAAATGCTAATCATTTCTTCAAAACATACTAATGCACATGTCCTGTGAATATGAACTTCCTATATCTAGTCTTCCAAGGTCTTTTGGTTTTTATGAAAATGAGTGTATTTACTATAAATCCATTACATGCGTATTATCTATGAACAATCTGGTAAAATTTCAGTTTTACCCCACAGTTATTAATCAAAATGAAACAAACATCAGTGAGAGAGATTAAAATGTTACTCTGGTCAATTACAAGCCCTGCTGTTAAACTACAATGGATAATTAATTAATCTTTATGGAACAGGTACTTTGTCTGAAGTTCTTTTCCAATAGCATTTTAATTCTAAACTTTCCAACATTTATAACAAAGGACAATTTCAAATAGCTCTTCTACACTTTCATACATTTTGTTTTACTGTAAATGAATCCTACCTGTGGCGTTGATAGCCTTTTGTACATGCTTGAGAGAGAAGCCCATCTCCATTAGTGGAGCTGCAATTGGAGGAGGAGGTGGTGAGGGGGACCGTAGACGATGTGCTCGTAACAAAGGAGCAGACTGTGGAGTGGGCTTGTTGGACAAGGAAGGGGATCCCAATTGTGGAGATGTAAACTCTGAGAAACTGCAAAGAGCCATGGCCAATGGCAGAGATCGTGGAGGTCGTAATGGTGAAATGCTGCGGACAATCCTTGACAAAGAGTTGGGGCGTGTTGTCACAGCATTGTGAGGTGCACGAGGTCCTCCACCATCCTGAAAACACAAAATTAAAGCAAATGACAAATCTCTTTTCAATAAGAATACAAGAAGGAATCATAATAAAATAAAGATAACCCAAAATTTACAAGGCATTATTTTTGTTCATTACTGCAGTATTGGTGTCGGCAGTATGGAAAAAGACAATAGAAAAACGAGGAAAAAACACAAAGATGGTAAATGAAATGGCGTATGGCTTTTTGTGCCAGGAGTGTCCGAGGACAAGTTCGGCTCGCCAGATACAGGTCTTTTGATTTGACGCCCATAGGCGACCTACATGTCGTGATGAGGATGAAATGATGATGAAAATGACACATACACCCAGCCCCCGTGCCAGTGAAATTAACCAATTATGGTTCAAATTCCCGACGCTGCCAGAAATCGAACCCCGGACCCCTGTGACCAACGGCCAGCACGTTAGCCATTTAGCCATGGAGCCGGACAAGAAGATGGTGATATAGACTCACTGGATGATGTGTTTGGTGCCTGTATTTTGTTAATGTTAATTTGACCGGGCGAGTTGGCCGTGCGGTTAGGGGCACACAGCTGTGAGCTCGTATCTGGGAGTTAGTGGGTTCGAACCGCACTGTCGGCAGCCCTGAAGATGGTTTTCCGTGGTTTCCCATTTTCACACCAGGCAAATGCTGGGGCTGTACTTTAATTAAGGCCATGGCCACTTCTTTCCCATTCCTAGGCCTTTCCTGTCCCATCGTTCCCATAAGACCTGTGTCGGTGCGACGTAAAGAAAAAAAAGTTAATTTGTTATATTTGTATTATTTTTGTATCCAAATATACCTATGTAATTTCCTACAAACTCTGGCAGTTTGTCCCCGGGATGGATGGAGAATAATGCGAAATACAGAAAACGGAGAAATTTACGACGCTGATTACTGAGACGCAGTTGTAAAGACGCCAACGAAGAGAAGATGAATTACACCACAGATATTTCAAGACGTATGGTAAGGAGTGGATAGTGAAGAAATCTCAAATCGTGAGTACAATATATTTCTCTATGATAAGATGTGAATATTCAAGTTTGATGCATGCTGCTAATTTATGACAAGATGAATCATAACCTATTATAATATCAACCTTAGGTGAGATAGAAAGGATTAGAAGAAATATTTTGATGCAGTCAGTGACCACAATTAGGACCCTGGATACATTTGTGTATGGAAACAAAGGAGATAGGCAGAACAGATAATGCTTAAGAGAAATTGGAGGTTTTCAGTTCTTGCATGGTGACGCAGAATACGATCAGGTTAGATTCATACAGGATAATTTTGGTGAATGCGACTTGATTGCTGTGAGTAATGTATTGTGCTTAAGCTATGAAGGAGATAAGAATCTATTAATATCACAAATCATAACCCATCTGAGCGACTTAACAAATCTTGTGAAGAAGGAGAAGATGATGATCATGAGGAGGATGATGACGTCTATTTCGGCAATAATTCAGCATGTTTTATGAACAGACTTGAAACCAAGTAGAGGCACATACGGACAGAAGAATCACATGGTTACGTGCGTAGATATTCATCTACAGGGACCAAGGAAGACTGCAGTGGGCTTGATGATCCTCAGAGTTTCAGGCCTACCCGATCTCACTTGAAATAGTCAGATGGAACGTTCTCCCTGACATTCAAAGATGTTGAAAACTGCATACACCCATTTAATGGCACTGGAGGATATCCTGTTGAGAAGTGGATTGCAGAATTCGAAGACACAGCCTCACTTCTTAATTGGAATGAGATCCAGAAGTTTGTGTTTGCAAAGAAATCCCTATCAGGTCTCGCAAAGCTGTTCATTCAAGGAGAACAAAAGATATCTTAGTGGGAGAAATTAGCTTCTGCAATTAAAGAAAAATTCTTTACTAAAGTTAACACCAAAGACATCCAAGAGATGCTCACTAAGAGGATAATGAAGAAGGAAGAGTCATACAAAGAGTACTTACCAGTGATGAAAGAAATTGCCAGTAGAGGTTCTGTTGAAGAACAGTTGCTGATCCAATATGTGATTGATGGCATACAGGATGAAGTGAACAATAAAGTTATATGGCTCAAGGAACATGAACGAATCTAAGGAAAAGCTGAGGATCTACCAGGACATGAAAAGAGCAAGAAGCATCGTTACGAAATCCCATGTAAGATATGCTCCAACATCGTTATCCAAGAAGACTAAATCAACGCCAAAGAAACAGAGGTTATGAGGAAGATTAATGAAATGAGAAGAATGACGACTAAGAAATAGATTCGAATTGTGTATTAGTGGAAATATTGAGATTTAAATGTTCATGTTTTGAGAGGTTGTATGTAAGAAGAGGATATTGCTAAGTTATATGATATGTCGATAGAGGATCGTACTGAGTAACTATTATAGGGTTAGGCTCATGTTGAGACGAGTGTATTAGTAAGAGAACAGCTGATTTTATGTCAATTTGAAACAATAGTGACATATTATGAGTAGTTGTTAGCCTCCGCATACATAATTGGTGAAGATGTAAGGATATGTAGTAAGAGTAATCAACGTGTTTAGAGTCTTCCTTTCCCAAACGATCTGTAGATTGAAATCATGAGCTAACTCAATGAATGGCACGACTGAATATGTAATGAGGTTAAGACTATGATTGACTGTGGAATAATATATAACAGATTGGCACATATTTGTTGCACTATGCTAGTTGATGATTATTATTACCTATTATTTTTTTTTTTTTGCTAGTTGCTTTACGTCGCACCGACACAGATAGGTCTTATGGCGACGATGGGACAGGGAAGGGCTAGGAGTGGGAAGGAAGCGGCCGTGGCCGTAATTAAGGTACAGCCCCAGCATTTGCCTAGTGTGAAAATGGGAAACCACGGAAAACCATTTTCAGGGCTGCCGACAGTGGGGTTCGAACCTACTATCTCCCGAATAAGTTGATGATTACTGAAAGATAGATTTAGCTTGTTTATATTTGCTAATATCACTGATGAATTTTAATATATAGGAGAAATATATCAATATTTCATTTCTAGCAACATTTTGAAGATATGGCAACAATTTTTGGCCATGTTAAAGAAACTTATCAAATATCTCTAATCTCACAAGTAAAATAAAGTCATAATAAGAATCCCAGATAGTAATATGTGAAATAATAAAGGTCCATAAGATAAAATTGGACATGATAGGGCTCCAATTATGAAAATTCCCATATAATAAATATAATACAGATGAAGGTTTCGTATAGGAACGTCAGGATGATCAAATATGAATGAAGTTAGATGAAAACTAACTAAACTACATGAATTATATTTTCAGTAGGGCATCTTACTTATGTCATTAAACTTAAATTTTCCCGACAGAGGAGTCGACTTGTGATTTAGATACTACAAGTTGGTTTTATGTACTTGAATGTCATGAAGTTCAGTGTTGGACGGGTCAGTTGATATCTTTAAAAAATCCCATTTCAATTATGAGTCATCGCCAGAGAGAAAAATTGTAAATAAGAAAGATTATTTCACGAATGATTACTAGAGATTTTTACTTTGTATAGAAGCACATTGTTCTTTTCTTGTGTTTATCAATATTTGTTTAAGTTCTCTTCAGATTAGCATGCTAATAAATTAGTATAAATATTAAATTGGATTTATTATTTATGTAGGATAAGACATATGTAGAGCTAAGGTCACATATTCATTTGTGTTGAGACTTGTTGCCACTGAATGTCGAATGGAGACGTCCACCGACAGGAATTTGATTTATTGAGCGATACGTAGAGAGGACTGGAAGGCGATCTTTCTCGGAACCTACGATAAATAAATAAATAAATAAATAAATAAATAAATAAATAAATAAATAAATAAATAAATAAATAAATAAATAAATAAATAAATAAATAAATAAATAAATAAATAAATAAATAAATAAATAAATAAATAAATAAATAAATAAATAAATAAATAAATAAATAAATTATTGCAAAAAAAATTTTCTCCTGAGATGCTACCGGGATTATTTTCACTCTGACTTGGATGCAGGTGGGGTAGAATACATATATAAAAATTCATTTCAAACATAAATTCATCTAACTTTTACAGAATCAGATCAAACTATATGTTTTATATTTTTTACCAAATCTTTTTTATTGTTCATAATTCAATTCACAATAAATGTATATGTCTTTCCTAAATTTTATATCAGAAAATAATGCTTTAACTGAACACTAAATTATAGACTCTTAAAATGTGCTCTGCATCCATTGAATAACAGGTTCTATTAATAATGTTGTTACAGCTACAAGAACTTAAACCTATCTGTGATTGCTCTGATGATTTTTAAATTAATTAATTTAATAATACATTTAGTAGTAAACTGATTAATGAACTATAAAAGACAAGTGAATATGCAATCTGTAACTTTTACCTGTGCTTGTTCTTTACTGTCTATAATTGGCTTCACAATGAACTATTAACATCCTTTCTAAATTTTCCACTCAAAGACAATGTTGTCTATCACTCAACATTAATTTGTAGTCTAAAAACCCCGTGGGGGTTTTCTTACCTGTTCCCCTATCGGGCTCGTCCCAGGTGGTGCATAGGGGGGTCCTCTGGACTTGTCTGGAGGGTCTGAGGGAAATAAAATACCCTCTCGCGGACCAAAATCAGGTATTGCCCGAAAACATCTTGAGGCATTATGATTGTTACTGGCCCAAGCCAAGAATTGAAAGTGGAAGCCTCGCCCGCACATGCTACAGAGGCATCCATGGTTCCTCCACATGGGTGATACGGTGATTCAGGAGAAGTGGTGCTGGTGAATGAGGTGAAGGCTCACTGCGGGGTGCTGGAACCAACACATCACTTTGCTCTACATAGTCTGGATGAGCTGTGGGTTGGGAAAGGGGCGAACCCAACCTAGGGGGAAACTCATGACTATGAACTTAGACATGGGAATACCAAGTGGAAGCCACGTTGAGTAGGCCTACTGAAGTGGGAACAAACCTGGCTAGGTTCGGGCCAGGGGCGGAGCGCTAGACGAACAACTGACGGGCATGGTTTAAGCTACGGAGAGCCTGAGTTGCAGGAGGACAATGTCTGGCTGTATGCCTCATCACGGATGGTGAGAACGACGCTCAGGATCCTAGAACGGGCAAAAACCCTATGCCTGATCGAAACATGGATGCTCTCACAAAGGGCCATTTTCAAAAACTCTGACATCATGGGAAGCCACGGAAGCTCCAGCAGAGCAGATCCAGAAGCAAGCCCTAGATGAAAAAATGGAGACAGAAGTCCCAATACGACAGGCTATCACCAACACAAACAAGAAATGGCAACAGAAGCATCAGTAGAGCAGACTGCTACCACAAGCAAATCAGGAACGTCCGTAGAGACAGAACTGAAGATTTCTGCATCGAAAATCAACATATTACATATTCACAGACCACCTCGCAACAAAGAGAGCGAGAAAAGAAGCCAAAATAGCAACAATAGTACGCCATCAAGTTCGGCTACAAAACCATCCGTCAAGAAACTTTTTTTTTTGCTACTGGCTTTACGTCACACCGAGACAGATAGGTCTTATGGTGACGATGGGAGAGAAAAGGGCTAGGACTGGGAAGGAAGCGGCCGTGGCCTTACTTAAGGTACAGCCCCAGCATTTGCCTGGTGTGAAAATGGGAAACCACGGAAAACCATCTTCAGGGCTGCCGACAGTAGAGTTTGAACCTACTATCTCCCGAATACTGAATACTGGCCGCACTTAAGCGACTGCAGCTATCGAGCTTGGTCCGTCAAGAAACAGAAAGAAGAAACGGTCATATCGTTTTCGGAAAGGTAGCCGTAATACCTAAAACCTTGCCAGATGGGAAACTAAAGGAGGAAGATGTGAAAGAGCACTCATCTGGTCTGATTGCGCAGATGAAACTGCTGTTGGACGGATGTCTTCCAGGCTTCCTCGAGTCTCCAAGGCAGGAAAGTGGAGCAATGGTACTGATCAGTGCAAATCCCGAACCAAAAGTTGGCTGGAACAGACAGTAGCCAAACGGGGAGAATTAGGATGTGGCAGAAGCCAAGAAGGTGCTGAATACTACAAAGATCATCACCAAGTTTCAACCTCCATTTGACAAGATGAAGGTTGAAGATGTTCCTGTCAGAATACATCGGCACGACACCAAACTTCCGACGAAAAGTGGAGAGTGCTGAAAGCGACAACTATTGATGACACAGGAAGAACAATAGCTTTGGCCCTTAATGAAAGAGATTTTTAAGAGCTCAAGAAGCCCAAGCATGGAATTGGGCAGATCAAATTGAGGAAAAACAAAACCTAGCATTGGCAAGGATGGTGCTGAAAGTTCTACAGGACAACCTTCAACATAAAAAGGCAGCTGTTGCCAATTTTGTCAGGAAGTTCAAGTCCGAGGTTAGTGACATGGATCTTATACTGACTGGAGGGTGATTGGGGATTTAAATGAGACTATGGAGTGGGTATGTGGGAAACTGGGAGTGAAATTCCTAGATCCAAATGGGTGGGTAGGAGATAGGGATCTGCGCTCAGATGGCCTTCATTTAAACCGCAGTGGTACGTATAAGTTAGGAAATTTGTTTGGAAGGGTAATAGGGAGGTACATTCAGGGAAACGGGATGGCCTAGGGAGCGGTGATAAGGGAACAGGGAACTGGAAATCAAGTAGGGACGACATAAAATTGTTAGTGTTGAACTGTAGAAGTATTGTAAGGAAAGGAATAGAATTAAGTAATTTAATAGATATATATTCACCAGATATTATAATAGGTGTTGAATCATGGCTGAGAAATGATATAATGGATGCAGAAATTTTCCCACGGCACTGGAGTGTGTATCGTAGAGATAGGATAGGAAGGGTGGGAGGCGGAGTGTTCATTCTGGTGAAAAAGAAGAATTTGTAAGCTACGAAAAAGTTAAAGATGAGACACATGAAATTCTAGGTGTAAGGCTCATTTCTAAAGATAATAGGCAACTTGATATATTTGGAGTGTACAGATCGGGAAAGGGTAGCACTGACGCGGATTCAGAATTATTTGATAGGATAGTCAGCTATGTGGGAAACGACATGGAAAGAAATGTGATTGTAGCGGGAGATCTGAATTTGCCAGATGTCAATTGGGAAGGAAATGCGAACGACAGAAAGCATGACCAACAAATGGAAAATAAGTTAATATGGGAAGGACAGCTGATTCAGAAAGTGATGGAACCAACCAGAGGGAAAAATATCCTGAATGTCGTGCTGATAAAACCAGATGAGCTCTATAGGGAAACTGAAGTAATAGATGGTATTAGTGATCATGAAGCTGTTTTTGTGGTAGTTAAAAATAAATGTGATAGAAAGGAAGGTCTTAAAAGTAGGACTGTTAGGCAGTACCACATGGCTGATAAAGCAGGCATGAGGCAGTTTCTAAAAAGTAACTATGATCGGTGGAAAACGGTAAATATAAATGTAAACAGACTCTGGGATGGGTTTAAAGAAATTGTTGAGGAATGCGAAAACAGGTTTGTACCATTAAGGGTGGTAAGGAATCGTAAAGACCCACCTTATTATAATAGAGAAGTAAAGAGACTAAGAAGGAGGTGCAGACTGGAAAGAAATAGAGTTAGAAATGGCTGTGGAAGTAAGGAGAAATTGAAGGAACTTACTAGAAAATTGAATCAAGCAAAGAAGGCAGCTAAGGATAATATGATGGCAAGCATAATTGGCAGTCATACGAATTTTAGTGAAAAATGGAAGGGTATGTATAGGTATTTTAAGGCAGAAACAGGTTCCAAGAAGGACATTCCAGGAATAATTAATGAACAAGGGGAGTGTGTATGTGAGGATCTTCAAAAGGCAGAAGTATTCAGTCAGCAGTATGTAAAGATTGTTGGTTACAAGGATAATGTCGAGATAGAGGAGGAGACTAAGGCAAAGGAAGAAATAAAATTTACATATGATAACAATGACATTTACAATAAGATACAAAAGTTAAAAACTAGAAAAGCAACTGGAATTGATCAGATTTCTGGGGATATACTAAAGACAATGGGTTGGGATATAGTACCATATCTGAAGTACTTATTTGATTATTGTTTGGTCGGAGGAGCTATACCAGATGAATGGAGAGTTGCTATAGTTGCCCCTGTGTATAAAGGAAAGGGTGATAGACATAAAGCTGAAAATTACAGGCCAGTAAGTTTGACATGCATTGTATGTAAGCTTTGGGAAGGCATTCTTTCTGATTATATTAGACATGTTTGTGAAATTAATAACTGGTTCGATAGAAGGCAATTCGGTTTTAGGAAAGGTTATTCCACTGAAGCTCAACTTGTAGGATTCCAGCAAGATATAGCAGATATCTTGGATTCAGGAGGTCAAATGGACTGTATCGCGATTGACCTGTCTAAAGCATTTGATAGGGTGGATCATGGGAGACTACTGGCAAAAATGAGTGCAATTGGACTAGACAAAAGAGTGACTGAATGGGTTGCTATATTTCTAGAAAATAGATATCAGAGAATTAGAGTAGGTGAAGCTTTATCTGACCCTGTAATAATTAAGAGGGGAATTCCTCAAGGCAGTATTATCGGACCTTTATGTTTTCTTATATATATATAAATGATATGAGTAAAGGAGTGGAATCGGAGGTAAGGCTTTTTGCGGATGATGTTATTCTCTATAGAGTGATAAATAAGTTACAAGATTGTGAGAAACTGCAACGTGACCTCGAAAATGTTGTGAGATGGACAGCAGGCAATGGTATGTTGATAAACGGGGTTAAAAGTCAGGTTGTGAGTTTTACAAGTAGGAAAAGTCCTCTCAGTTTTAATTACTGCGTTGATGGGGTGAAAGTTCCTTTTGGGGATCATTGTAAGTATCTAGGTGTTAATATAAGGAAAGATCTTCATTGGGGTAATCACATAAATGGGATTGTAAATAAAGGGTACAGATCTCTGCACATGGTTATGAGGGTGTTTAGGGGTTGTAGTAAGGATGTAAAGGAGAGGGCATATAAGTCTCTGGTAAGACCCCAACTAGAGTATGGTTCCAGTGTATGGGACCCTCACCAGGATTACCTGATTCAAGAACTGGAAAAAATCCAAAGAAAAGCAGCTCGATTTGTTCTGGGCGATTTCCGACAAAAGAGTAGCGTTACAAAAATGTTGCAATGTTTGGGTTGGGAAGAATTGAGAGAAAGAAGAAGAGCTGCTCGACTAAGTGGTATGTTCCGGGCTGTCAGCGGAGAGATGGCGTGGAATGACATTAGTAGACAAATAAGTTTGAATGGCGTTTATAAAAGTAGGAAAGATCATAATATGAAGATAAAGTTGGAATTCAAGAGGACAAACTGGGGCAAATATTCATTTATAGGAAGGGGAGTTAGGGATTGGAATAACTTACCAAGAGGGATGTTCAATAAATTTCCAATTTCTTTGAAATCATTTAGGAAAAGGCTAGGAAAACAACAAATAGGGAATCTGCCACCTGGGCGACTGCCCTAAATGCAGATCAGTACTGATTGATTGATTGATTGATTGATACAAGAGCCATGGGTAGTTATGGGCAGAGTAGCAGGACTGGCGGAATCTGGGGGTAAGTTGATGTACAATACTACATCGAATATGCCCAGAACATGCTTATTTGTGAGCGAAAAATTAATATGCCTTCTGTTACAGGAACATTGTTCAAGGAATTTTTTTTTTTTGCTATTTGCTTTACGTCGCACCGACACAGATATGTCTTACGGCGACAATGGGATAGGAAAGGCCTAGGAATTTGAAGGAAGCGGCCGTGGTCTTAAGTAAGGTACAGCCCCGGCATTTGCCTGGTGTGAAAATGGGAAACCACGGAAAACCATCTTCAGGGCTGCTGACAGTGGGGCTCGAACCCACAATCTCCCGATTACTGGATACTGAATGTAGGATGCTGGATACTGGCCGCACTTAAGCGACTGCAGCTATCGAGCTCAGTTTCAAGGAATTTAGTGGCAGCCAAGATAAAACTTGGAAATTGGGAAGGTCCCAGAGAAATAACAATGGGCTCTGCGTACTTCCCATATGACTCAATGGATCTGCCTCCATCGGAAGACATTGAAGAATTGGTTTGCAAAGCAAAGAGGGAAGAGTACTCGGAGCACATGCAAATGCACATCACACTGTATGGGGCAGTACCAACTGCAATGCAAGGTGTGAGTCTTTACTAGAGTTTATTTTTAGATCAGAATTGATAATATTAAACCTAGGAAATAAACCAACATTCATAAATAAGAATCGTCGAGAGATAATAGATATCACATTGAGTACCACGCATATAGCAAATTTCATTAAGAACTGGAAGGTGCTGGAGGAGCCTCTCCTTGGCATACCACCAACAACCTAGCCAAAATGAAGAAAGAGGTTAGAGCATTGTATAAAATATCATCAAGAGATGGCATGTGGGACAGGGGAAGTTTTACAAATGCCAGCTGATCATTGATTCCAAAGTATATCTTTGAGAAACCGTTTGAGACCCAGATAACAAAAAAGGAAGACTGGGACATTAACAGATGGACTGGTAGGGAAGATATTGTGTGGTGGACAGACGGCACAAGGACTGAGAAGGGAACAGGAGGAGGGATCAACGGCGAAAGACCCGACAGATCAATCCAAATGAGTCTAGGCAGACACACTACAGTTATCCAAGCTGAACTGATAGCCATCATTACATGCCTTAAAGAAAACCTGAAAATGAACTACAGAGATAAGAACATTTTCATATTTAGAGATAGCCAAGCAGCCATTAAGGCACTTGAAGCTGTCCGGGTTACATCCAAAATTGTTTGGTATTGTCATACACTTTCTCCTGAAGCTCTCAGAGTACAATGTGGTTAAAATAATATGGGTACCTGGGCATGCAAGCACAGAAGGTAAGAAGGGGTCAGAAACACCTTTTGTGGGTCCAGAACCAGTATGTGGGATCTCTTATAGACTAGCCCTATTTTACATAGGTAAATGGGTACAAAAGAACCAAATCGAAAACTGGAAAAATGCTCCAGGATGCAGGCTTGCGGAACTAATAAAGAGCCCAAGCAAGAAGCATACTAAGGAACTGCTGGAACTTAGCAGAGAAAATATAAGATGGGTAGCAGTAGGACTGCTGACTGGACAATGCCATCCTAAAAAGCACCTGCATAGAATTGGAGTAATAAGAGACAATGTATGTAGGAAATGTTAAGCTGCGTTTACACTAGCGAAACTCCCTTGCGAAAGTCACTCGGGTGAAATTTACTCGTTTCGAGGGAAATTTCGCACTACCCAAAACAGAGCGCAATTCACAGCGAAAAATAGCGCGAGTGGGACGAGCCGCCTTCGACAAGCCTGAACGCTTCTGTTCTTGTTTTGCAGCCAACATGGAAACTTGTTTTGTCCCTCCAGCCGCTGCAGCAGCGTTTTCCATCATATCAATGTCATTTTTGATCAAGAAAGGGAAGAACAAAAATCGGCGCCCTCGATGATAGTGGAGCAAACAATTATTCCTTGGCAGAAGCCAATATGGAAACAGCCTTATGAGAGAAATGGTACAGGAAACCATTGACGATACAATTAGGAACTTCGTCCGCATGAGTACCCAAGATTTTGAACAACTCGTTTCACTGATCAGTCAAAAAGTTGAAGAACAAGACACAACATTCAGAGAAGCAGTAACAGTGAGAGAAAGGTTGGCTGTCACACTGCGTTTCTTAGCAACTGGTGATTCGTACACAAGTTTGGAGTATCCATTAAAATATCGATGTGCACAATATCAAAAATCGTCCCAGAAGTTTGTGATGTGTTGATTGAAACACTTCAGGATTATGTGAAGGTAAGGATGATAATTAATCGCATTTAAAACAGTAAATCGACTCGGTATTATATATGTATTTTAAAAAAGTCAAATGAACAAACAGGAATGCTAATAATTAAAATCACAACATTAATTCAATTTAGAAATACATTTCGTATCCAAACCGTACCCATTTAAAAAATAGCGTTTGATATAATTGTTAATTGTTGTGGATCAATGCAAAAAATGGGTGAAAATGTAAAGAAATGGAAGAAAAATAAATCACAAACCAAGTAAAATTAGTCACAAGCACAATAGCCCATCTAAATATGACGAATCCAAATGTTCAGGGCTTGTGCCTTCTGAATGTGGTGTTGTCTGCCCACTAGTGGAAGTTCTTCACAATGAGCCAAGAATGTTTCAAAATAGATACCGGTAGGTTCAAAAAAGTAATGAAATGACGCAATTTTGCATTTAAACCAATAGTAATAGCTTACCTGATCCAGTGAGTCTGCTCTTATTTTCTTTCGATCTTTCACTTCGATATGATCCCAGTAGTGCTTTCATCTTCGCTTTCACTGTAGAGATAGGAAAGTTTAGTTGAGAACTAATTTCCTTCCGCGCATCTTCTCTTTTATTGCGATTGAAATAGATTTTGTTTTTCTGATTCCATATAAAAATCTCTATTTTTGTAGAGCTCGATGAGCTGCAAGCACTGTTCTTGATCCATCCCTCGCGCAACTACGGGGACCACGTTTACACTGAGAGAAATTCGATGAGCGAAACCCTTTGATGCGCGGACAAAAACCGACTGACCTCCGGCTCGCAGCGAGGGCACTCACTCCGCAATTACTCAGGGGTGAGGGAGCGTCTACACTAGGTGCAATTCCCTCGCGAAATAATTTCGCGAGGAAATTGCGCTTAGTGTAAACGCAGCTTAACAATGCAGAAGAATCAGCTGAACATATACTCTTTGAAAGTGAGGCGCTGGGAAGAATCAGAATCTCCACACTGGGACTACCTGGTGAAGAGAGAAGAAACATCCAAGAAGACCCAATAAGGAGGACCTGCAACTTTATGAAGGGAGAAGGTATAAATAGGTGGAGACGAAGGAAAACACATGGTAGCAAAAGATCTTCGAGGTCAATGCTAAAAGGAACTTTTTAAAGAGACCACATGAATAAAGGGAGAAGAAGAAGAAGTCTAAAAAGGAACGCTCCACATCCACTGAAGTAACAGGAGCATATTGCAGTTTATGCAGCTGGTTGTTAGGAATATAACAATGGAAATTCGTGGCTTTCCCAGATAGGATATCTGAAAAAATGCACAGTATCTTCAATCCTGTATTTCTTTGGAGAACATTCTCCAATTTATCCCACAATTTTTCTCCAACTGGATCAGGGACAGTTTTGATCCTTTCTTATATTTTGTTGAATGTTTGCATCTGTTCATACAGCGGTTTCCCAGATGCGTCCAGTGATTTGATAATATGCACAAGGAACGTGCAGTGAGTCTTTTGTAAATGCAAGATCGCTCTGAATGTCAGCATCTTAAATGAATCCTTTAGCAAAACTGAATGTTTGCAGAATTATCTTCCACACTCGACACATCTTTTTTCACTTCACTGAAGTAATCATTGTAATATTCGGCAGCTTTTAACCACGTCCTCCAGCAGTTAAACAAAGGTTCTGGTGATGAAGCAACATTGAGTTATTTCTCAAAGTCTGAACTCTTCTTGGTGCCTTCATGAACACTTCATTCACTGTAGAAATCAGTTTACCCCTTGGACACTCCAGCCTAATTTTCTCTGCAACATGATTAACATCGTGGGCAATGCAAGCATAGTGAGTGACAGAGAGTAGAAAATTTCAATAATTGAACTTCAGCTCTCACTTATGCTGCTGCATCAGTACAGATAAGTAATATTTTATTATTTCGCTGACATGGGGGCTGGGTGTATGTGTCATCCTCATCACGATGCGCAGGTCACCTACGGGTGTCAAATCAAAAGACCTGCACCTGGCGAGCCGAACATGTCCTTGGACACTCCCGGCACTAAAAGCCATACGCCATTTCATTTCAACTATGAGGACAATACTTCCAGCACTTGTTATACGATTGTGGTGAGTACTACACAAATTATGTTTTGTTTTGCTACTAGCCTAAGTTCATGCTACCCACGCAACATCTGTTACTATTACACTCTCCAGCAATGAGCCACTGTTACTGGA
Organism: Anabrus simplex; assembly: GCF_040414725.1. Classification (NCBI taxonomy): domain Eukaryota; kingdom Metazoa; phylum Arthropoda; class Insecta; order Orthoptera; family Tettigoniidae; genus Anabrus; species Anabrus simplex. The sequence continues at coordinate 1,078,520,007 of NC_090265.1, read as the reverse complement.
ATGCTAAATCTGGATAGCACAATTTGCAGTATATGACTGCTGTGTCCTAAAATAATCAATACTTAGGGCTAGAATGGTGTAAATTGTTTCTCACAGACATTACATGGAGCAGACAATAATCAAGTTTCCAGTCACTAAACTGAATAACAACAATATTTTAAATACTGGTTTTAAATACGTGGTTAAGTACAGTACCTAGCCTTTTCCAAAATGATTAAATCATGATTGATATCATCAATAGTTATCTACATCTTGTTTGGTATGTTCAAACAGAAAGAGATTATACCTTACCTGAGCATTATCCTGAGGAGTTTGACATACTTCTCTTGAACTGGTGAGGCTACGTATCTTTGTCTCAGTCTCAGATATGTGGAGGCCCTCCTCTGCCTTTGCTTTAGTATATTTAGAATGTAGAACTGTCTGGACTCTCTCCAGCTCACTAATGCTTACTAGAGATCGAAGACGGCAGGGTTCAACACTTCTCTGAACCAGATACCTTTGAAGGCAAACAGTAGGAATATTCAAGTTAAAAACTTGAACAGAAAGAAATGACAATAATTGAAATTAAGAGGGTTCCTCCTATTCAATACAAAGATATTTATTAACGTGAATGAAGCACATATCGTTCACATGAGGTACTAGTTTCGGCACCAAACTATGTGCCATCATCAGCCAACAAGTCAAATCGGGCAAACAAAATATAGCCTTAAAACAACTTTAAATACACTATAACACCTGCATGGATGAATATGAAATGTAACTTTAAAACAACTTTAAAACACACTATAACACTTGCACAGATGAATATGAAATAAAATATAGTACATGATGATGTTGCATTTCAGTTTAAAATCCGTTAAAAGGACGATGACTCCGTTGTTGTATACCCATGGCGGTTTGTCCAGCTTGTATATGTCTTTAGTTTTTGTAAACTGTTAAGCTATGCTGCGGAGTTTAATGTCATATGATGTTGACACTATGTGTGTTCCGTAGTTTGGTTCCGAAAAATAAACATAAACATGGAACTTGATTAAATTCAAAGAATTAATTCCCACTTCAATATGGGTTTTGGAACCTGGAGAAGAAATTAAAAGTCGAATTAGGCAAAGGATCGGAAGTAAAGATTAAAAAGAAAAGTCTAGAAAAACCGAGAGAATACTAGAAACGAACTCACCTTGAGCAGCCTGAGTGATCGGCGGACAGAGCTGGACTGATGAATGCAAGCATAAGGTTAAGGGGCGAGGTGGAAGGGAGGAGAGGGGAGGGGTAGAGGCGGAGCAACTGTCACGGAGCTAAGGTGGAGCGGAAGGATGTGGTAGTGGGGGTAAGTGATGTGGATGTATACTGCGTATGGTTTGAAAGATCAAATTGTTTTTAGGTGGTCTAATATTTCTTAACCATTTAATTAAGAGATCATAAAGAATATTAGATTTCTCGGAAATTTCATTTAAATTATAGTTAGGGTTGAAATATTGATCGCAATGGATGAAACAATTTTCGACAATGTTCATAATTGGCCCTTTGTTTGTAATTTGAAGTATCTCAAAATCATGTTCTTCTTCTTCTTCTTCTTCTTCTTTTATGACCACATAGGATCACTTTAGTCAGTCCGTCGTTCAGGTCTCTTTGAAGGGATTGTTCGGGCTTTGCGGTCCTCCCAGTACTTCTTCAGACGCTCCGATCTTCGTGCCCTTTCCTCAGTTGAAAATGTGCGTGTTGTTGGTTTGTTTTGTGTAAGGGTAAAGCGGAGGTTTGTATTCTTGAGTTTTGTATTCAATTTTATCTTATTTTTGGTGTCTTCTGTTCTATATAAGTAAACTTATGATTAGAATCGTGAATGTGTTGGCCTATAGCAGAAAACTTGTTATATCTTACTGCGTTGATGTGCTCTGAATATTGGGTTGTGAAGTTGCGTCCTGTTTGTCCCACATAGGAGGCGCTGCAGTTGATACACTTGAATCTATAGATTCCAGATTTGGAAAATTTGTTAGAGGTGTTGACTGATGTTGAATTATGTTTAATGGGACAAACAGGACGCAAATTCACAACCAGATATCTTTCAAACCATATGCAGTATACATCCACATCACTTACCCCCACTACCACATCCTTCCGCTCCACCTTAGCTCCGTGACAGTTGCTCTGCCTCTACCCCTCCCCTCTCCTCCCTTCCACCTCGCCCTTTAACCTTATGCTTGTATTCATCAGTCCAGCTCCGTCCGCCGATCACTCAGGCTGCTCAAGGTGAGTTCGTTTCTAGTATTCTCTCGGTTTTTCTAGACTTTTCTTTTTAATCTTTACTTCCGATCCTTTGCCTAATTCGACTTTTAATTTCTTCTCCAGGTTCCAAAACCCATATAGAAGTGGGAATTAATTCTTTGGATTTAATCTCAAGTTCCATGTTTATGTTTATTTTTCGGAACCAAACTACGGAACACACATAGTGTCAACATCATATGACATTAAACTCCACAGCATAACTTAACACATTGCTGTCCGGCCCATCTGACGTATAACTGGCCCCTGTGGCCGGAAGGTTTTGGCAGTGACATGGAGTTATTGCAGGTTATCATAATTTAATAATTTTAGTTTCATTCACAGTTATATCTGTCCACTTTAAAGTTTTTGGTGAGATTTTATATTTCAGTTCATTCTGGTATTGATATCTGTTTGATTCCTCCACCATATATGCCTACAAATCATTACAAATGAACAACTTGACATCACAACCTATATTTTCAGGTTCACTCGGCGAAATTTTAACGCCAGGGGTCCACGAGAAAGACTCCAAAAACAATATAATATCCTGTTAGGCCACTCACTGCCAGAAATAGGGAGAATATTATCAACAGTACATACATCTAGACCATCTTTGCTATCTGAAGCATCAGGTCAGTGCTCACACGGTGCAATAAACGTGTCATTCAACGCATCACTTCCACATAAATGCATGACACTAGCACTAGAATTATCATTAGACAATTCATCTTCACTCTCCTCACAATCACGGGAAATATATGACAAATTATCAGCGTATAATTCATGTATAATATCACCAGGAGTCAGTCCACTGTTTTTGTTTACCGGGGCTGCCATTTTTGTTTACTAGCATTGATGGATACACGGAAGATATTCAAAGGCAAAAACAAATGCAACTGATGCACTAAAACGGGCAAAACCAGTACTAAAAGAAGCGGAGTTTTTCTACCATTTAGGCACATCAACGATAATCTCCAAATAGTTCCTCAATAACCGTTAGATGGCATCAGAAGACAGACTTGCACAAACACGTATTTATACGTGATCGGCTGCAGAGCACCGTGCTTGGAAACATGTATTGATACATGAGCGGACAGCATTGTGTTAACAGTTTACAAAAACTAAAGACATATACAAGCTGGACAATCCGCCATGGGTATACAACAATGGAGTCATCGTCATTTTAACGGATTTTAAACTGAAATACAACATCATCATGTACTACATTTTATTTCATATTCATCTGTGCAAGTGTTATAATGTGTTTTAAAGTTGTTTTAAAGTTATATTTCATATTCATTCATGCAGGTATTACAGTGTATTTAAAGTTGTTTTAAGGTTATATTGTGTTTGCCCGATTTGACTTGTTGGCTGATGATGGCACATAGTTTGGTGCCGAAACTAGTACCTCATGTGAACGATATGTGATTCATTCATGTTAATAAATATCTTTGTATTGAATAGGAGGAACCCTCTTAATTTCAATTATTGTAATCCCACTTCAATTCGGATCATGAAAGTTCTAAATATTAAAGAGAGAAATGATCAAAATATGTTTATATACATGCACATTGCTGTACAAGAGGATCACAATGGAAACAAAAAGGTGGTAGTTGTCATCTAATGACAGATCTTAGGATTTCTTTAATTAATATTCTGGCATTTGGAAGGTTCCTATTCTCTTTGTAGATACAGTACAATCCGCACTAGGAGGTTATATTTATTACTAGCTGATGTACCCATGCTTCGCTACAGAATTCTACCTTGTATACAGAATTCTAGGTTAGGTAGTGTACACGTTGTGAGTAAGACTGTATGAAATTGCATAGCTCTTAACGTTACCCTAGAAACGCGACAGGGAAATCGCCAAACATCTTTTCTCATATGAAGACTGAGTTAGGGAATGTTCACTGTAATGGTAGACCCGCTTGCATACCATCAGCCACAATCAGGTTGGGGAGCTTTCATTATAGTGGTAGACACGCTCTCCACCTGCCTTTTTACATCCTCAGAAAGATTGTCTTAGTGGTTTTTCCAACTGAAATGAACATACATTATAAAGACGTCAGTAGGAATGGAGCGATCAGAAGCAATGCTTTCATATGAAATAAATGAAAAACCACACATTTTCTCACTTTTAACGAACAGGACTAAGCTACCAATCTAACAGTCCAAAGTTTCAGAGCTGGAATGACCAAGTCGCAGACTGCCGTGAGTCGTGAACACTCTTCGTCCCTTTTCGGCGGGGAAGGGATGGTTAGTGGCGAGTCCCAAGGGTAAAAACTATGCCGTTTTACTAATCTGTTTCCTAGCAGTACCCGATGAGTCTGAAAATATCAATTCACTACACTGGTGGCGAAAAAATCTATCTGAATTGGAGGCAAATTTTTTCTCCTACCCAGAGGAGAAACCCCCTCTTCACTGCTAATTTGGAATAAAATGAATGCAGAATTTAATAAAAGTGAAGAGGAAGAAGCTTTTCATAAGAAACGTCTCCCTCTCTCTATCTCTCTTTCCCCACGCCTGTCTCGCTCGCTTTCCCTGTCTCCCTCTTCCTCAATTGCTCCGTAGCACTCCAAATCCGAGCTGAGTTGTGCCGAGCTTAGCCGAGTAGCCCAGAGACGAAGCGTTGGTCCGAGCTGAGCCGGACCGATGCACTGTGCACAGGAACTCTGCACCGCTGTTTGAACGCGTGAGATTTTGGGCGTTTGAGAGGCCCTGTTCTAGACCATGTACTACTACTACTACTACTACTACTACTCTCCTAAGTGAGCCTCTGCCTTAAGTATGCCCATTGCTCATTCAAAACAGCGCGTCAGAGTAAGAATAGAATAGCTGGAATACTATGAAGAACCATTGTGTTACGTACCAGCTGTATCAGGAAATGTATGAACCAGAGGAATGACATGCTAAAGAAGAAAGTGTTCTAACTCCCCAGCTATTTCCCGCCAAAATTCAGTCAGGCTGTTATACTCGGTACGCAGCAGTAATCCCATCTATCGGAGTTCAGAGGCAGCATAAGAGACATGAACATCACAACAAAAAATTGTCAATGTAATGTTATTGTTGATCAATGTTATGCGTTTTCGATATGGTAGACCTTCAGATTTAGTTTCCTTCTGACTCTAAAATACCACTCTTATCATAATCGGTACGTTAAAACTGAATAAAACATAAACGACCGGAAATTGTATTCTCTATAACTTTTGTTATGTAGTATTTTTCGATAGGACCAAAAACATACATATTTAAAAATTACATTTTAGGCGCCTTTGCCTAAACTACAATTTCATCCAGGGTGAATAAAATTTTTTATAGCTTAGACTGTAGTTCCTTATTCCCCGACTCTATATACAGAATTTCATTAAATTCTGTTAACCCATTTTCTCGTGGCTCAGCGTTGATATGAACTTAGCAACAAAAATACAAATTCATGAATATCTGTGTTATCATAGCCGGTAAGGTAGAAATGTATAAGACATAAATGATTGGAAATTTAATTCTATATAACTTTGGTTATGTAGTATTTATCCATACGACCGCTTATAATATGAATATTTGAGAATTAAATTTTAGGCTTTCCACTAAACTACCATTTCACTCAGTGTGAATAAAATGATGTACAACCTAGATTGTAGTAGGTCATTCTCTGAATTTGCATACCAATTTTCAATGAGATAGGACCACTATTAATATAAATATGTAAGAATTATTATTATTATTTTTTTTTTGCTAGTTACTTTACGTCGCACCCACACAGATAGGTCTTATGGCGACGATGGGATGGGAAAGGCCTAGGAGTTGGAAAGAAGCGGCCGTGGCCTTAGTTAAGGTACAGCCCCAGCATTTGCCTGGTGTGAAAATGGGAAACCACGGAAAACCATCTTCAGGGCTGCCGACAGTGGGGGCTCGAACCCACGATTTCCCGGATGCAAGCTCACAGCTGCGCGCCTCTACGCACACGGCCAACTCACTCGGTAATAATAATAATAATAATAATAATAATAATAATAATAATAATAATAATAATAATAATAATAATAATCGTATGGCCTCAGCTACCGTGTGCAGACATTTCAATTTGACGCCATCTGGCTGTCTGCTTGTCAATTTCGACGTTCCGTTTTACTCTACGCCACCACTAGATGGCAGACCGAGTAAGCCGAAACTCTCTTGGGTGTCTATGGCTGAGATTTTTAATGAATTTTGTCGGGTAAACACCAAATATGTCACCAGAGATCTTTTACATGCCGACATCGTACGACATGGAGTGTCGAATGGACTTTCTTCCGCCCTTCAAAAATCCGACTACCTCTTCCGGGTTTGAACCCGCTATCTTGGGATCCGGAGGCCGACACTCTACCGCTGATCCACAGAGGCAGCTAACTCACTCGGTGAATCAATTTTTTTAGGCCTTCCCCTAAACTACCATTTCACTCAGTGTGAATAAAATTATTTATAGCCTAGATTATAGCGACTTATTCCCCGACTTTTTACACCAATTTTTATTAAGATATGACCACTAATAACATAAATATTTAAACATTAAATTTTAGGCCTTCCCCAAAACTACCATTTCACTCAGTGTGAATAAAATTATTTATAGCCTAGATTATAGCGACTTATTCCCCGACTTTTTACACCAATTTTTATTAAGATATGACCACTAATAACATAAATATTTGAACATTAAATTTTAGGCCTTCCCCTAAACTACCATTTCACTCAGCGCGAATAAAATTATTTATGGCCTAGATTGTAGCGACTTATTCCCGACTTTGCATACCGATTTTCATTAAATTCTCTTTAGCCGTTTTCTAGTGATGCTTGTACATACATATTCTTAGATTTAAATACATACATACATACAGGCAGGCAGGCAGGCAGGCAGGCAGGCAGGCAGACAGACAGACAGACAGACAGACAGACAGACAGACAGACAGACAGACAGACAGACAGACAGACAGACAGACAGACAGACAGACATTACAGAAAAGTAAAAAGTGCATTTCTTTGTTACTGTGGACAGGACTGATACAGAAATACCATTCTTTTCAAATTCTGAGCAATGTACAGACAAAACTCTTATTTTATATATATATATATATATATATATATTGTGTTCTGCTGTTTGTATTTTGTACAGCAGTTGGAATTAGAGGTTCTGAAACAGTAGAGGAAGACAGCGAGCCAGTGACTGAAAAGTCTGTTATTACTAGTTTTCTGGGCTTATTTTTTTTTTTTCAACTAGTTTAAGTAATAGTTTGTCTTTGAATGACATTATGGCATCCAATGATACTTTATGTTTTAGTATTCTTTTCCTCTGTAAATAACCTTACTCCTTGTGGGTGGGGTTAACTTCCAATAAGTAACTAGGGGAACCTGACCCCTACAGAGCGCGTCCCCAGGTGGCGGATAGGGGGCCCCTACAGTATGTAGGGCTGGTTGAAATAACCAATACAACCTGCGGACCAACAGGTAGCCAAATTCCTGGGGGTTTTAAAATACTGGGACACCCTCTCTCCAGGGGTCATAAATACGGAGGGCCCTTGCCCTGGGTTAAGGGTGAAGACCACAACGGCATCTACGGCGGAGAAGATGGACTTCGGTACGGCGGAGATGGCGGAAGAGGCAACCCATCCTTATGGGGTGTACAGATGGAACCTACTGCCTTGTAGGACGAGGAAGGCATCCTCAAAGGCTAAGGGAGTAAACCCTGAAAGAAAATCCTCTTATGCGTTAGGCCTAGCAAGTCAGCAGGAGAGTATCGAGTACAGTTGCTTTCAAAAAGAAAAAGAGCCTCGGAAAGAATATTATAGACCGGACTGACACGTCCTCTCAGACAATTGTAAAGTATGAAGACCGTAAGGCTGAAGATATACAATGTTCTGAAAGGAAACCCCAAATAAAAAAACCCCCCAAATAACGAATTGGAACTATGAACATTCTATCATTAACTGGAAAGTTAGAAGAACTCTTAGACATGATGGATAGAAGAAAAATATCAATATTGGGATTAAGTGAGACCAAATGGAAAGGGATTGGAAGTAAGACACTTCGTGGAGGTTATAAATTATACTGGAGTGGACAGGAGAAGGTAGCGAAAAATGGTGTTGGATTCTTAATTAACGAAAGGACTGATGCTACAGCTGAAGTTATCTGCAAAAGTGATAGAATCATTAAAATGTTCATGAAACTGGAGAACACTAAGTACACCATCATACAAGTGTATGCCCCACAGACAGGCTGCAGTGAGGAAGACAAAGAGAAATTTCGGCAAGACCTGGAAGATACAGTTAATGAGGAAAATGTTATTATTATTGGAGATCTAAATGCGCAAGCTGGGGTAGACAGACTTGGGTACGAGAACATCATTGGTCCACATGGATTTGGACAAAGGAACCCAGAAGGAGAACAACTATTAGATCTGTGCAGAAGAAATGATCTTATAATCAAAAATACATTCTTCAAAAAAAGAGACAGTCACAGAATAACAAGGTACAGTTGGGATGGCCAGTATAGAACATTGATTGACTACGTAATCACAAATAAAGATGGTGGCAGGTACATCACAGATGTAAAGGTCATCCCTAGTGAAAGCATGGACAGTGACCACAGATTGTTGGTAGTAGACTTCAAAAATAAGGCAAATGAAACTCAGAAACTTATTACGAAAAAACCAAGGGTTAAAACTTGGAAGTTGCAAGAAGTCCAAATAAAGGAAGAATACAAACTAAGGATTCAACAGAGTTTGCCGAAGTCTGAAGTAACTAGCGTTAATGAAGAATGGAAGGCCTTCAAAGACACCTTTGTGGGAGAAGCCAAAAACCTATGTGGAGTTACAAGTTCTATCAAAAGAAAAAAGGAGACACCATGGTGGAATGATAGAGTGAAAACAGCGGTGAAAGAAAGAAACCAAATAAAGAAGGCACTGGACAAGGAAAAACAAAAACAGGGACAAGAACGAAATGAACAAGAAATACAAAGACTTCAAGGAGTATACAGGAACAAGAAACTTGCTGTAAAGAACATTGTAAGGGAAGAAAAAGAGAAGAAATGGAATGAGTTTGCGGACAAACTGGAAGAGGACAGTAGAGGAAATATGAAATTGCTATACAGAGTAGTGAAAAACAAGCGAAGGGATCAAGAGACCATAAAAGCAATAGAACGTGATGATGGAACTCTGGCACAAGAAGAGGGAGAAATTAAACAAGAACTCAAGATCTATTTCGAAAAGCTGCTGAATGGAGATACAGAAAACATAACAACGGATAGAGGAGAGCCAAGTCGAGGAACCACAACTGAACCACCAATTACATGGCTTGAGGTTGAAAATGCGCTCAAGAGCATGAAGAAAGGAAAGGCAGTGGGCATAGATGAACTAAGTACAGATATGCTGAAAGCAGCGGGAGTTCCAGGAATCCAATGGCTCTATAGACTGCTCAACAAGATATGGGAGGAAAATACTATTCCTGAGGACTGGAAGATGGGCATCATTGTACCTCTGTTCAAGAAAGGAAGCCGACGAAAATGCACTAATTACCGTGGTATCACACTCCTGTCTCATGTCCTGAAAATATTGGAAAAAATAATAGAGACTAGAATCAGAGATATTGTTGAACCAATTTTGGAAGAAGAGCAGTATGGTTTCAGACCAGGAAGGTCAACTACAGACCTTATATTTGCAATTAGGATCCTAATGTAAAAATACTGGGAGAAGAACAAGCCTTTATTTCTAATATTTTTGGACACTGAGAAAGCATACGATAGTGTACCAAGGGAAAGAATTTGGCAATGCATGAAAGAACTTCAAGTGCGAGACAGCCTCATAGACAAAGTGAAAATGTTGTATAGTGGGAACAGAAGCTGTATTCAAGTAGGATGTGGTTTGTCAGACTGGTTTGAAACAAAGAGAGGAGTGCAGCAGGGCAGCTCATTGTCACCACTTCTATTTATTATTGTAATGGATGTAGTAATGAAATCTATTAAAAGGAAAGAACATGGAGATATCAAAGCCTTCACATTTGCAGATGATGTTGCGATCTGGAGTGACTCAGAAGATGAATTGGGAGAGAGAATACAAAGCTGGAATGAGGAGTTTAAGAAATATGGTTTAAACATCAGCAAGACCAAGACGGTGGTGATGAAAGTGTATGGGGAAGGAGCAGAACCAATAGTCATGTTAAATGAAACTCAACTGGACAGCGTTCCAGTTTTCAAATACTTGGGTAGCGTTATATCAAATGACAACCTTTTTATTTTTATTTTTTATTCTTTTTTTGTTAAGGGCTTTACGTCGCACCGACACAGATAGGTCGTATGGCGACGATGGGATACGAAAGGCCTAGGAGTTGGAAGGAAGCGGCTGAGGCCTTAATTAAGGTACAGCCCCAGCATTTGCCTGGTGTGAAAATGGGAAACCACGGAAAACCATCTTCAGGGCTGCCGATAGTGGGACAACCTAGCAAAACATGAGGTGAACAATCGAATCAATAAGGCAACACAATTTTACCACCATGTAAGACACCTGCTATGGGATGAGCAAATACCCATGAAAACAAAAATGACATTGTACAAGTCCTATTATACACCAATTCTTACATACAGTCTCGAAACCATAACACTGACCAATAGAGATAATTCCAAACTTCAGGCAGCTGAAATGAAATTCCTACGCACTATGATCCAGAAAACCAGGAAAGACAAGATTAGGAATTAGAAAATTAGAGAAGAAGTAGGAATAGATGATTCTCTCCTCAATAAGATTCAGATATCAAGACTGAAGTGGTTTGGTCACATGAAGAGGATGCCTGTAAACAGAACTGCAAGGAAGGAATTTGACAGGAAGACGACCCGTGGGAAGGCCACGAAGGAAATGGATAGATTTAGTTAAGAGCGATATACTGCTGAGAGGTCATAATTGGGACAAGTTGGTGGAGGAAGAATGGTACAAGGACAGGATGAGATGGAGGAGGCTCATATACCACACCCGGGAAACTGGAGATGGTTTAGGATGATGATGATGATGATGATGATGATGATGAGTATTCTTTTCACTGTCCGGAAGTCAAATGGTGCTTGTTTGGTCTGAAGTGGCATATACATGACAATGCCACACTTCTTTCCATTCCTACTGAGTTTGGCAACATGCTAACAGAATGCAATAAAAAAACGTTCTTAAGTATATTCCTATTACTTCTGTGGTTGTTGGAAACACTGACAGTTTTTGAGTTTTGGTCCTAGGATGTTAGTATGCCCTTCCTAATGTTACATGATTTTTCTGAAAATTACAACCAGAGATCCACTAAGATTCAGACCTCGACTCTTTGAGCTAAATATTACAATATTTTAAAATTTTTTTTAGCTGAGGACACTTACGACATTCCCAACTTATAACACCAGGGTAATGTTTGTATCCTAAATAGAAGGGCTGATAAGTATTGGAAAGCTGGTGTATATTATTGTTCTTATTTTAATGTTTATAATCTGATATCCAATACGGTCTACAATAAGATTTATTACATGTAATCTCTGAGCTAAGCTGTTGTGCTAATCATGGCCTTTATGTTAGCAGGTTGCATAACTAAAAAGTGGAATGAGTATCAATGCTTCTTTATTTTAATTGTGATTTTCATCTTGATTTAAGTACAAGTTTTTTTTAATGTGCAGAAATGTGCACTAGCAAATATGCATTTAGAGGCACTATGAAACCTTTCCTTTGATTGTAAATAGATTGAAATGCTTTTAAATGATGCTGGTATATGATTCTGAACCACAAAATAAAACATGGAGAACTGCTAAAATTTGCTCCATTGCAATAACTTTTGTATTACTTTTTTACAATTTGCTTTAAGGAAAGGCCTAGGAGTGGGAAGAAAGCAGCCTTGGCCTTGATTAAGGTACAGCCCCAGCATTTGCCTGGTGTGAAAATAGGAAACCAGGGCTGCCAACCCACTATCTCCCGGATGTAAGCTCACAGCTGTGCACCCCTAACGGCCAACTTGCCCAGTGTATAACTTTCCTACGTAATGTATATACCGTACATAGAAAAGAAAGACATATGATAATGTACCAAAATACCTGGAGTGGGAGACTTTGGAAGAAGATGAGTCTGGTATGATAATGGCTTTCTAACGAAAACAGTGACAGCTGTGTCAGAAATGAACTAGGGCAAACAAAACAGCTCATGGTGACTGCAGAGATGAGACAGAAGTGCGTAATGTTTCCCTGCTGTTCGTCAGGAAATTAAAATAGTTTCTTTTTCAGGTATAATACTGTTACCATATGATTTCCATACCAGATAATTCAGAAATTTATTACTCAAAATTAGTTTTAGCAGACTGAAGAACCTAACAGTTATAAATTGACTAAACTGAAAACAGATGGCTTCAGGTCATACAAAAAAAGTCTTGTAGATGCTCAAGCAGGAGTTAACGCCACCTGGATGAAGTGGTGCCAGGTCATGGGTGGCATCCTTTGTGACGGCAAGATCCTGCTGTGTCTTACATCAAAGATCTACCACACAATCATTTGCCCAGTGATACTGTGTGAGGTGGAATGTTTGCTGGCAACAAAGAGACACGAGCAATCCTGCACGTAACTGAAATGTGCATGCTTAGATGGACACTGGGAGTCACGCGACTAGAAGAGGTCTAGAACACCCTTAGAGTTGCCCTGATTTCCAACAAAATGAGAGAAGCAAAAATGAGGTGGTATGGTCACGAGGCCAGAGCTGATGCAGAATCTATCACGAAGCGAGCACCAATGCTCAGCCCAGATGGACAGTGGCCCAAGGTCGACCTGAAAAGTGGTGGATGGACTGTCTGAGGGAGGACAGGAGAGCTGCAGGTGTTCATTCTGTGCACGCTGAAGTCCATTCAAAATACAAGAGGTGAGGTTCCACTGAAGAAGAAGAGAAATTGATTACCCTTGCTGGTTTTGAACCTACGATCTTGGGATCTGTGGCAGATACACTATAACTCACTTAGTAATGTACTGGGTCGGGGCAGGAAGTCTCAACTAACATCAATGAAGAGGAACGTGCCTGCTGGGGAGGCTTTTCATGTAACTCTGAGGAGATGACTAATGAATAAATGAAGCATCACTAGAATGAAAGGTACATGGGAGAAACTGGAGATCCTATAAAAGCCTGTCCGACCTTCACTTTGTCCAGCGCAAATTTTATATGCAGTAACAATTTGAAGCCAGGACCAGCATTAAAGGCCAATCTCTAACCATTTTAGTCATGAAGGGGCCACCTGAGTGTAATGAAAATAAATACTGAAATTTGAAAAATCAAATCAGATCTCATATTTAAATTAACACGATACATAGTAGGCCTTTTGCATTTACAGAAGACGGACATATTTGAGTTTTAATCTACATTCTATACTAAATCTTGAGCCGTATTAGCCATTTAGCGTCTCAAGCATAAGAAAACAAGAAATAAGAAATCATAATGGAAACAAACAATACAGGTAAGCAAGCTTGCAGATTTACATAATTAAAAATCTTGTGATCATGTCAAGGGACCAACAGTTTTATGTGGAAGCCAAACCAAAGAGACGTGATTATCCATTTCGAAAATTTCACATGCTCCTGCTTTCGGGAAAAGGTGGTTCGAGGCTCACTGTCAGCACCTTAAAAATGATTTTCTGTTGTTTCCCATTTTCACAGCATGTACCTTAATTAAGGCCATGGTCACTACCTTCCCAGTACTGGCCCTCTCCTTTCCCACCATTGAAAAAAACAGCAGTTGTCTGTATGAAGTTAAACATGTAGCAAAAATAGTCTTGCATGCACTGCAATCCGGGGTCACTTTGCTAAGATGTCAACATGCTAGGAATAAGTTCCTCTCACAAGAAATATCATACAGCTGTCACAAGGGAAGAATGAGAAGGGAGATGCTACAAGCTAGTGGCCATCATGAGTAGCCTCTCTTATATAGACTATTATGCTATGAGAAGGGTGGCGTTTTAAAAATCTGTTTAGGGATAGAGGGCCTCTCAACAGATATTTTGTAAAACTCAAGGCTATTCGTGATCATAAAATTAAATTGACATTGGTTTAGGTACTAACTGACTGTCTTCTGGTGGAGTGGTTAGCATTAGTAGCTTGATGCCCCAACAATCACAGTGCTTACTTTGCTACAAACAAACAAATTCAGCAGCCCCGGATACACCGTTGTCAGCCACATGCTTGAAACCACCTTCAACAGGTAGGCTTTTGGAAAAATACAATTTCTTCAAGTAACCTTTTAATTTATATATGTTCATGCTTATGGAAACCCCAGGGCAAACAGAAAAATGCCAATAAAGAATAGGAAACACAAATGGCTTAGAAAATAATGCCATTGCTGTATTAATATAGGCAATATACACTTTTTAAGCTGCAATGTGCCAATAGTAATATACAGAATCATGGAGCACAGCTAATTATGATGCTAGCTCGCTATGTCTCTTAAGTTGGGGTGGTATTTCTTCTGTCACTAGGGGATGGGGCTTTGAACATTTGTTTCCTCTCTCTTCCCCCCTCCTCCTCAAGGTCAAGTTGTTGGTGGTGTTAACAGAGGAGGTAACTCTTGCCATTTATGCTGAACCAGAAACAGGCCTACCTATTGTCATTTCATTTTGTAATGCCACACTGTATGTCTTTTGCTACGTAAATTCTAGATTCACAATTCACAGTGGTTACTTGTATACCATAATTTCTGCAAATTTTGTTTGTTTTTTCATCTGACCATTTGAAGGGGAGGGGTAATTTCCCTCTCCTCTGTGAGTGATGCTATGACTTCAATCAACATTAATGAAGTATTACCTCATAATTCTAGTAAGTGTCCTCCTCAGAGACTGCTCCTCCTGCATGCATGCTTCCTCTTTAAGAGCTTCATTTGGCTCTTCCTCCTGAAAACAAAACACACTCAACATATATTATAAGAACTTCATAAAAGGTTAATGTAGTCATTATGGGTGATATTCTCGGGTATGATCCTTATAAAATTCCAATTTCTTCTGTTTGGCAGGAAAACAACTGCAAGTTCATAGGTATGATTCAGTACAATAAAACAAAAAAAAAGCACAACTATACACTAATCACAGGTTTCAAGCCCAACACCAGTAACAACAAACCAAAATTTTCATAGGAGAAACAATAGCAATCTTCAAAGAGCCCCTATTGTCAATATATACAGATATGATAATTTGAGCTTTATTATCAATGGCTCTTGTGAACATTTTTGAAACGAAAGCCAAAAGTTATTAAGAGAGACACCACAAGAGAAACACTGCTTTCAATAATATGAAAATGTTCCTAATCATTGCCAGTTGCTCTAACTTATAACAATTAGAATGGTTTACAGACGTGCCAAAAAGTCAAAAAATGCAGGCTTGCTTTGCAGCATATCTCGACATATTACAATACATCACTGATGACGACATTTTGAAGAATATTTAACACATTATAGGCCTACTACTGAATGAAGTAATTTCTCTTTCTTTGTTTCTTTCTTTATAAATACTGAAATACTGCATGTGTCTGAGCTTTAGAGTACAAGATTCTTCATTGTAAATGTCTTAGGCCTCTTCATAAATTTCTGAATTCGATTTATGCTCAAAGCACTGGCTTTGTTGAACAGGTTTTAAGGTTAATTTTTTTCTAAATTCCTTTTCGGGAAGCTTTGATCTGAACTGAGTTTTGTCCTTGTAAATGTGCTAAAAAAAGTCTCGCAGTCAGCATTGCTATGTGCAGTTGATAAAATACAAAGCATTACAGTAGAGATTCTGTCATATTTGAAAACACCACCGGCTGATTGCATCTGCCTTGCCAGTGCCCACTGAACATTCAATTCTCTCCAGCTACTTGAAGAAGAAGGAAAAACCTGGGATTTGAAAAAATACAGGAATACTAAATCTGTTCTCAAAATCAGGAGATAAGTCCCTGTGACCAGGAGATAGGGAGAAGTCTCTGCAATCAGGAGAGAGGGAGGAAGAACCAAAAATAGGGAGTCTCCTGCATAAACTGGGGGGAGTTGGCACGGCTGTTTTTGTGGTAGTTAAAAATAAATGTGATAGAAAGGAAGGTCTTAAAAGTAGGACTGTTAGGCAGTACCATATGGCTGATAAAGCAGGTATGAGGCAGTTTCTAAAAAGTAACTATGATCGATGGAAAACGGTAAATAAAAATGTAAACAGACTCTGGGATGGGTTTAAAGAAATTGTTGAGGAATGCGAAAACAGGTTTGTACCTTTAAGGGTGGTAAGGAATGGTAAAGACCCACCTTATTATAATAGAGAAATAAAGAGACTAAGAAGGAGGTGCAGACTGGAAAGAAATAGAGTTAGAAATGGCTGTGGAAGTAAGGAGAAATTGAAGGAACTTACTAGAAAATTGAATCTAGCAAAGAAGGCAGCTAAGGATAACATGATGGCAAGCATAATTGGCAGTCATAAAAATTTTGGTGAAAAATGGAAGGGTATGTATAGGTATTTTAAGGCAGAAACAGGTTCCAAGAAGGACATTCCAGGAATAATTAATGAACAAGGGGAGTGTGTATGTGAGGATCTTCAAAAGGCAGAAGTATTCAGTCAGCAGTATGTAAAGATTGTTGGTTACAAGGATAATGTCGAGGTAGAGGAAGAGACTAAGGCCAAAGAAGTAATAAAATTTATGTATGATAACAATGACATTTACAATAAGATACAAAAGTTGAAAACTAGAAAAGCGGCTGGAATTGATCAGATTTCTGGGGATATACTAAAGACAATGGGTTGGGATATAGTACCATATCTGAAGTACTTATTTGATTATTGTTTGGCCGAAGGAGCTATACCAGATGAATGGAGAGTTGCTATAGTAGCCCCTGTGTATAAAGGAAAGGGTGATAGACATAAAGCTGAAAATTACAGGCCAGTAAGTTTGACATGCATTGTATGTAAGCTTTGGGAAGGCATTCTTTCTGATTATATTAGACATGTTTGTGAAATTAATAACTGGTTCGATAGAAGGCAATTCGGTTTTAGGAAAGGTTATTCCACTGAAGCTCAACTTGTAGGATTCCAGCAAGATATAGCAGATATCTTGGATTCTGGAGGTCAAATGGACTGTATCGCGATTGACCTGTCTAAAGCATTTGATAGGGTGGATCATGGTAGACTACTGGCAAAAATGGGTGCAACTGGACTAGACAAAAGAGTGACTGAATGGGTTGCTATATTTCCAGAAAATAGATCTCAGAGAGTTAGAGTAGGTGAAGCTTTGTCTGACCCTGTAATAGTTGAGAGGGGAGTTCCTCAGGGCAGTGTTATCGGACCTTTATGTTTTCTTATATATATAAATGATATGAGTAAAGGAGTGGAATCGGAGCTAAGGCTTTTTGCGGATGATGTTATTCTCTATAGAGTGATAAATAAGTTACAAGATTGTGAGCAACTGCAATGTGACCTCGAAAATATTGTGAGATGGACAGCAGGCAATGGTATGTTGATAAATGGGGCTAAAAGTCAGGTTGTGAGTTTTACAAATAGGAAAAGTCCTCTCAGTTTTAATTACTGCGTTGATGGGGTGAAAGTTCCTTTTGGGGATCATTGTAAGTATCTAGGTGTTAATATAAGGAAAGATCTTCACTGGGGTAATCACATAAATGGGATTGTAAATAAAGGGTACCGATCTCTGCACATGGTTAGGAGGGTGTTTAGGGGTTGTAGCAAGGATGTAAAGGAGAGTGCATATAAGTCTCTGGTAAGACCCCAACTAGAGTATGGTTCCAGTGTATGGGACCCTCACCAGGATTACCTGATTCAAGAACTGGAAAAAATCCAAAGAAAAGCAGCTCGATTTGTTTTGGGTGATTTCCGACAAAAGAGTAGCGTTACAAAAATGTTGCAATGTTTGGGTTGGGAAGAATTGAGAGAAAGAAGAAGAGCTGCTCCACTAAGTGGTATGTCATAAACCTCATTTTAGGTCCGTATTGAAAAATTTTTAACAGTTCAACAATAATAAAGGTGTTTCAATTTATTCCACCTATTCAATACTTATATTTTCACTTATAGTTGTTACATAATTAAATTCTTAGTTACATGGGACATGTTTCGCCCTCAATTAAGGGCATCTTCAGTCTAAATACAATAATCAAAAATACAACTAAATTAAAAGTGGAAGTTAAATACAATCATCAAAAATACAACTAAAATAAAAAGTGGAAGTTAAAAGTTTAGTCTGTTATTAAAATTTGGAACAATAAAAATGTGAAAAATGATAAAATAAAAAGATGCTAATGGAAAACTGTCTTATGATTAAACTATAATCTTGTCGGAGACTAAAACTTCTATTAAAATTCTAATTAAAACAGTTCATATAAAATATTGGAAAATCAAAGTGGTAGTAATAAAAAGCCAACGACATGAGGGCGTGTACACAAGCATAAACTTGATTGTCATGAATACAATCTTTTCAAGGCCGCTGATGAAATTCGTAGCAAGTAAGACAGAAGCGTCTATTGAAAAATTGTAAGAGGCCGTTAGCACCGGTAGGTAATAAAATGGCTGAATCCTTGCCAGAAAATGTCAACAGATGCAGAAATAAGTTTTCTGTAAGAGAAGGAAAAGAAGAAATAAGAAATTGAACGTAAGGAGAGAATTCAGTCTTACATAATTTTGAAACAGATGAGGAATTACATGTAAGTGGAAGTTGTTATTTGTTAACTACTGTTGAGTTGGTAGCTGCCCGTCTGTTGGCTCTGAGTCTGGTGTTATAACTGTGCTGCAGAGGCGGTAGTGAACTCGGAGGGGAAGGAATAGGGGAGTGCGGAAGGGAGGAGAGGATGGGTGGAGTCAAATGTGACGAGGCTGACAAAGGGGCGGAGTCAACTGCATTGCTGGAAGTAGGCCTAATATCTGTAGGTATGGGAGGAGTATTCGGGTTTGAAGAATTAAATATATTAGGTATCCTAAATTTATTCGAACTAACTGACTTTAATAATTCCGGCATTAATTCATGTAGCATACTTTTATTGTCCGTGGTTTCATTGAGATTCTTTTGCTTATTGTACGTCTGATCTAAATAGATGTATAAACTTTCTAATTCGTTCAGCATTCTTCCTTTTTGTATGTTTCTAATTATCGCTAAGTCTTTCTCTATGGATTCAAATCTGTGACCAGTCTCCCTCATATGCAAACTCATCGCTGAGTATTTCCTATGTTTTTCCGCGTTAACATGTTCCATGTATCTTGTCATAAAATTTCTCCCAGTCTGTCCAACATATGAAAAATTACACTGAGTACATTTAAGTCTGTATACTCCCGATCCTAAATAACGATTCTTATCATAATTAACTTTTTTATGATTAAAGAATATGGACTGGTTAGTATTAGTAGTTCTAAAAGCTATATTAAAATTATGTTTCTTGAATACTAGTAATCTGGTGTATAGCTGGATTATTAAAAGTGAATGTAGCATACTCAGTTTTTTTGGTCTTTTCTGGTATCAGATTCGTAGATAATTTGTTCTTAATTTTATTGATTAATTTGTTGATCATTTCTATTTTGAAACCATTTTGTTTAGCGAGGTATCTAATATAATTTAATTCTTTCTTCAAATTCTTGGGAGATAGAGGGATTCTAAGTGCTCTATAAATTAGACTGTGAAAAGATGCTTGTTTATGTGAACTTGGGTGTAAAGAGGAATTGTTTATAGTTGTAGATGATTGTGTCGGTTTTCTAAATATTTGATGGATAAAGATACATATATCAAGAAAACTGAAGAATTTTTTGATAATAACAAATACACATTAGTAACAAAAAATCCGCTAGCTAAAATTCAACGCAACTTAAAAGCCTTACTTAAAAGATCCACATCTCTCTTTACTGAACAAGAACAATTAAAACTTGTCAATATGAATCCTAGGCTCCCGGAAACTAGAGCTATGCCCAAAATACATAAAAAAGATATTCCGATTCGTCCGATTATCAACTGCCGTAATTCTCCCACGTATAAAGTCTCCAAATACATCCACAATTTTTTGAAAAGACATTACACTTTTAATAATAAACAACCATTAAGAAATTCCATTGACTTGTGTGACATTTTGCTTGGATTTGGCGTACTTTCAAACCAGATGATGTGTTCGTATGACGTAGTGAATATGTTCCCGAATATTCCGACAGATAAAACTCTTAATATCATTCATGATAATATTTGTAAACACAGTAATCTTAGTAAAATGGAAGTAGAAGAATTCACTAGATCGTTAAAGTTCGTATTAGTCAATAATTACTTCACATTTAACAATAATATTTATAAACAGAATGGATTAGCAATGGGTGACCCAATATCGGGCATCCTTGCCGACATATTTATGGATTCAATCGAACACAATGAAATAACAGCAAAAATTAAAGGAATAGATTTATGGTTGAGATATGTGGATGATACATTTGTAATCATAAACAAAGATGTCACTAATAGTCAAGAAATCTTAAATAAATTAAATGAAATCGAACCTAATTTGAAATTCACGAGAGAGGACGAAGTCGATAACTCATTGAATTTTCTAGATATAACAGTTACGCGTAAGGTTAACACTTTTGATTTCCAAATATTTAGAAAACCGACACAATCATCTACAACTATAAACAATTCCTCTTTACACCCGAGTTCACATAAACAAGCATCTTTTCACAGTCTAATTTATAGAGCACTTAGAATCCCTCTATCTCCCAAGAATTTGAAGAAAGAATTAAATTATATTAGATACCTCGCTAAACAAAATGGTTTCAAAATAGAAATGATCAACAAATTAATCAATAAAATTAAGAACAAATTATCTACGAATCTGATACCAGAAAAGACCAAAAAAACTGAGTATGCTACATTCACATTTAATAATCCAGCTATACACCAGATTACTAGCGTATTCAAGAAACATAATTTTAATATAGCTTTTAGAACTACTAATACTAACCAGTCCATATTCTTTAATCATAAAAAAGTTAATTATGATACGAATCGTTATTTAGGATCGGGAGTATACAGACTTAAATGTACTCAGTGTAATTTTTCATATGTTGGACAGACTGGGAGAAATTTTATGACAAGATACATGGAACATGTTAACGCGGAAAAACATAGGAAATACTCAGCGATGAGTTTGCATATGAGGGAGACTGGTCACAGATTTGAATCCATAGAGAAAGACTTAGCGATAATTAGAAACATACAAAAAGGAAGAATGCTGAACGAATTAGAAAGTTTATACATCTATTTAGATCAGACGTACAATAAGCAAAAGAATCTCAATGAAACCACGGACAATAAAAGTATGCTACATGAATTAATGCCGGAATTATTAAAGTCAGTTAGTTCGAATAAATTTAGGATACCTAATATATTTAATTCTTCAAACCCGAATACTCCTCCCATACCTACAGATATTAGGCCTACTTCCAGCAATGCAGTTGACTCCGCCCCTTTGTCAGCCTCGTCACATTTGACTCCACCCATCCTCTCCTCCCTTCCGCACTCCCCTATTCCTTCCCCTCCGAGTTCACTACCGCCTCTGCAGCACAGTTATAACACCAGACTCAGAACCAACAGACGGGCAGCAACCAACTCAACAGTAGTTAACAAATAACAACTTCCACTTACATGTAAGTCCTCATCTGTTTCAAAATTATGCAAGACTGAATTCTCTCCTTACGTTCAATTTCTTATTTCTTCTTTTCCTTCTCTTACAGAAAACTTATTTCTGCATCTGTTGACATTTTCTGGCAAGGATTCAGCCATTTTATTACCTACCGGTGCTAACGGCCTCTTACAATTTTTCAATAGACGCTTCTGCCTTACTTGCTACGAATTTCATCAGCGGCCTTGAAAAGATTGTATTCATGACAATCAAGTTTATGCTTGTGTACACGCCCTCATGTCGTTGGCTTTTTATTACTACCACTTTGATTTTCCAATATTTTATATGAACTGTTTTAATTAGAATTTTAATAGAAGTTTTAGTCTCCGACAAGATTATAGTTTAATCATAAGACAGTTTTCCATTAGCATCTTTTTATTTTATCATTTTTCACATTTTTATTGTTCCGAATTTTAATAACAGACTAAACTTTTAACTTCCACTTTTTATTTTAGTTGTATTTTTGATGATTGTATTTAACTTCCACTTTTAATTTAGTTGTATTTTTGATTATTGTATTTAGGCTGAAGATGCCCTTAATTGAGGGCGAAACATGTCCCATGTAACTAAGAATTTAATTATGTAACAACTATAAGTGAAAATATAAGTACTGAATAGGTGGAATAAATTGAAACACCTTTATTATTGTTGAACTGTTAAGTGGTATGTTCCGAGCTGTCAGCGGAGAGATGGCGTGGAATGACATTAGTAGACGAATAGGTTTGAATGGCGTCTATAAAAGTAGGAAAGATCACAATATGAAGATAAAGTTGGAATTCAAGAGGACAAACTGGGGCAAATATTCATTTATAGGAAGGGGAGTTAGGGATTGGAATAACTTACCAAGGGAGATGTTCAATAAATTTCCAATTTCTTTGAAATCATTTCGGAAAAGGCTAGGAAAGCAACAGATAGGGAATCTGCCACCTGGGCGACTGCCCTAAATGCAGATCAGTATTGATTGATTGATTGATTGTCTGGGTTGACTAAGAAATAAGTCTAACTCGTGAAGTAGTTTTGATAGGGTGAACACATTAAGGTTTGTTCTTCATAGGTAAGAGGTGAGACTGTGATAGATATGAAATACCGTAAAAAAAGTTTTCTATCAGTTAGAGATGGAGAAGACTCCTGTGGAAGGTGATGTTATACAGCAATAAGTGCTCTAAAGAATACTGTAACGTGGAGGCACAACTGGTGTGCTTACCAACTACACAGGCACATAATTATACTAATTTACACGGGTCTCTCTCACTGTTCAGTCACACTAGTTATTCAGTCTGACACTTGCAAGCTAAAACAATTACACTATACACACCTCTCAAACTGTCACTTGGACCCTAGGGTAATTCATGATAAAACTCGCTTCACAACAATAGCGAGCGCACACTTCACAGTGTATGCGCACGCAACCCAGTCTCACAAGCCTGTATGTGGTACTCACAACAGTCTTCATTCACTGTTCCTTGTCGCTCAGCTGCACTGTTCATATTTGCTGTCAGCTCACACACAATAGCACTCCAGTGCTCCGAAGCACTCACTCCAAAGTGCTGTCACTCGCAGAATTGAATTGTCTCGATCGCTGACAGAAATGAACCCAAACTGAACCATCTCCAGGTCATGTGGGCTGCCTTATATAGGTCCTTCCAGATATTTCGGACAAAGAGAAACTCTTGCAGTTCTCTGGAATTGGAAAGCACTGGGTTCATCTTTCTAGTTGATTCTCACATTGCAGGGAGGCATGAAGTGATGGCAGTAGTGATGGCAGAGGGGCTGGCCTTGCGAGTCTGAATCGTCTCTGACTTGTTGCTTGCAGTGGTGAGAGCATAGGGCCCTAACTCGGTGATCTGCATGCAGCTGGAGCCAGGCTAGCTTGCTCCTCCCAAGGCCTTACATTAAAATGGACACCATCACATTGCCCTTTCCTTAAGGTTGCTCATCGCAAGCTGTTCCATAATACCGTGTGAAGCGATCCAGGTGGACAAACATGGGAAGGCCACCGGATCCTGTATACAACGTTGTTAATTCTGGTGACGACTAAGTCTTTGATGATTTCCCTTACGTCCGTCAGGTTGGTACAGCCAAACTCGGTCGCCCTCCTGCAAGCCTACAGGGTTAACCCATATGCCGCAGAGGGCTTTCATTCTGGTGCAGGCCACCCTCAGATTTTTCATAAAACACAAATGGATAAGATCCATTGCCATCTTGAGATGCATGTTACTGGTGTGGTGTGGTGTGGTGTGGTGTGTGTGTGTGGTGGTGGTGGTGGTCGTGGTATATTAGGATTATCATTTTCTAGTTAAGAGCTTGATAATTACCTTGGATACCGGACTGGATAAAGATGCATGAGGTATAAGCAGCAGCTCTGCGTACTGACCACGACTCAATAGAGTTGCCAAAGTCTTTAATGCTGCTAACTGCAAGAAAGCCAGGCGCAAGCACACAACCTCACATTCTAAAAGTTTCCCATTAGCAGCTCTGCAAATAAACAAATAAATTCCATCATAAATTAACTGGGAGAAAAATAAGAAAAAGATTTTATCACTGCTTCAAGATATATTTAAATGATTTTACATTGAGTAGTAAATTGATTAAGAAAATACAAAACACAAGTAAATATACAATAATGTGTAATTTCTAGCAGTGCCTGTCCTTTTTCTTTATCTGATGACTCACTAAGAAATACAAGACTCTCATTTAATAATTTAATGCATGTAAAGCTACATCTGGGGTTACTAATTTTTTAGGTGTCATCTCCTAAAGTCAGTGAACTAGACGAGTGTGAAGGTAGTACTTAGTTCGCTACATCTTTGGACGAACTTCGAACTGACTCATCTGTTATTAGCCCTTGAATTTGTGATGTTTTTTTTCCTACACCTATCACATATTTGTTGTCTTATATTTATACCATTAAACTTCCACATTTGCACTTTTCGTAGATCTCTCTTATACTTTGTATGACTATCTCTTTAACATGTTGGGTGCCACGTGCCACCATATGGTGCCACGCTGGTCTTCAAATTTGAGACGGCGTGACGCCACATAGGTCTTGAAATCAGAGTTGGTGTGACGCCATATGGCGGCACAGCAAAGTTTCGGGCAATGCGCTATAGACAATCAGCTGTGACATCTATGTGCGTAAAATTGATACTATGTGAAGAGCAAACTACAGGGTCTATTCCATCTATGTGTGCCACCATATGGCCACAGTATTCTTCCAAAATCATTGACTGGCCAGTAGTCATTCTCACAAGTGAAAGCACGCCAGGCATTATTTATTCCTTATTTACGTGCGAATTATCATTCAGTTTGTATAGTTGTGCAAAAATATAAAGAAATGCAAGATATTGGTAATATTCTTGGAGAAAATGGTAAGCGACTTACCAAGAAGAGAATTAGTGAAGTGGATATTTGTGAATTACTGATGGATTCTGATGGACAGGAAGACATGTTGATGACAGTGAATAGAATGCTAGTGATGATGAGTGCAGTGACAGCATTACGGATGTACTGAGTGATGTGGAAGACGATGGCGATACTGAGTGATATTATAGGTCGGGACAGTGCTAGTGCAAATAGTGTACACAATCATGTGAACAATGATGACTGGGGTCCTTGTGAAGGGGCACAGAAAAATATTCCATTTATGAGCCAGGAGCATCTAAATCTTCAAATTCATACTTCTTGAGCCACACCATATGAATTTTACCGACTGTTCCTAACAGATGAAGTTCTTCATTTGATGGAACTACAAACTAATCTCATTGCAAATCAAACATTATCACTATGCATATTAAGTGGTCTCGTCATTTCAAGGAGTGGGTAGATACTACAAAGGAGGAAATGAAAGTTTTTATAGGTTTGAGACTGTGGATGGTAGGGGTCTCGTAAGAATGCCTTCATTATCAAATTACTGGAGCCAGTTTTCTGTACATGCAAATAGCGTAGCTAGTAAGGCAATGCCAAGAAATAGTTGTCAGTTACTACTTTGATTCTGGCACTTTGCTCCCAACGATGTTTTAGTTGGAAAATTGCACATGATTCAGTCACTGTTAAATATCATGCATAAGAGCTTTATGAGTGCCAAAATTCGAGGTGAAAATCTCGTAGTTGATGAATCAATGATTCTGTGGAGGGGCAGTTAATCACTCCGGCAATTTATGCCTGGTAAGGCACACAGGTGCGGTGTTAATTTAAGCTGTGCGATGACATGGGCTACACCTACAAAACAAAAGTACACATTGGTAATGGTACCTTCAATGATCAGAATCCATTGAGCATGGCTACTCAAGTTGTAATGCAAAGTATCTGGACACTGGTCGCTTTCTCTGCACTAATTACTACTCATCAATTGAGTTAACTGAGATGCTACTGGATTGTAAAATATTGGCACGCTTAGGAAAAATCGGAAAGGTTTACCAAAGGACGTCGTAAATGCAAAGCTTAAGAAGGGAGAAGTCATTGCAATGGAGAATGGAAATGGATTAACAGTGATGAAGTGGAGATATCAGAAGGATGTACTGATTATGTCAACCAAATGTTCTAATGATGTAATTGCTACGGGCAAAACAAAGAGGAAACACGAAGGTGTGGTTAAACCGAGAATGATAATAACATACAATAAAATGAAAGGAGGAATAGATATTGCAGACACACTTTCTTTGTATCACACTGCAGTGAGGAAAACCATCAGATGGTACCACAAAGTTGCAGATAACATTATTTTTTGTACTGGCGTAAATACAATGCTTGTGTACAATAAGACGCGGGCTGCTGGACATCGAAAACGGTCTCTTTCAGAGATAAGAAGGAATGTAGTCAGCTCTCTGCTTGGTCTAACTAACGATCCTATTAAACGTATTCCGCAGAGTGAGAACCACTACATTGGGGAACCCAACAATATGCAAGGACAGAAAACTACCAGGTAAATATTAACAAGTGCAACATTACTGTGCTTATTTAATATTTTTTTCCTTTCAGTATTGCAGGAAAGCTCAAGGTCCATGTCAAAGCTGGTATCAACAACTATGCAAGGTCATGGGCAGAACGGCTGCTGCTTCTGCTGCAAAAAGGGTGTCAACTGTCTGCACAACCTGTCCGGACACACCTTTCCTTTGTCTGAAGTGCTTTGAATCATTTCACAAGAAAGAGCGACTGAAGGTTAATTGTTAAAAGTCTAATGCTTATGTTGCAATGAAGGTGTCAATGCCTGACAATCGTGCTGAGACTCCATTGCTCTGATTTATCTGAAAACTGTTGACAACAATATGTAATGTAATATAAGTACTTGTTTTGCATTTCAGTGGGTTTTCATAAATATTGTGTTAGTCTGAATTAGCACATAAATTTGACGTATTTGAAATTTGTGTTGTACATTCCATACAAAGCATCAAAAAATTCTGTGACACCATATGGTGTCACGCTATATTTTATGTTTCATAAAAATTGATGTGACACCATATGGCATCACATGTGACCTTGGTATGATGAGATAAAGTTTACTTAGGACATCATATAAATAGTTTTCTACATTCTACTGAGTGCCTTTCGGAGTCAGTTCAATCATCAAGACTAACTTCCTGGAGATCCAGAAACCTTCATCTCAATGGATGGATGGATCCATCTGAAATTCTTCCAGCCAGTTATGAAGAGTTGTGGGCTACATGGAAGAGTCTAAACAGGCTGCGGTCTCGGGTTGGTCGATCTAAGATCAATATGAAGAAGTGGGGGGTCTATCTGAACAGTCAACCCTCTGTGCCTGCAGAGAACACACCATGGCGCACCTCCTTCATTGCAACTCCTACCCTCTCGTTTGTACCATGCAAGATTTAGTGAAGGCCACACCAAATGGTCGATATCTCGCCAAATTCTGGTCCGATATATGATATAATTGTTACTTTGAATGTACCTCGGGTGTGTTTTTACCGGTTATCTAATTATTGTTTCTCATTTTTAACTAATAATTTATAGGATGTATTGCTTCTGATACGAATAAAATAAATAAAATCATATAATCCTAAGATTACATAAACAGCCTACAACGCGCACAATTGCTTTGGCACCAGCGGAATACTACTGAAATTCTCTGTACAGTGATCTTTAAAGTGACCCCAATTTATGGTTTAAATTTGCCACTGTTCTTTGCAGTGGCCTAAATAATATACTATATTTGTAACAAATTCCATTATTGTTAACAATATCAATTTCTTGTATACCAATTTGATATGCAAGGGATCAATTACATATATATATATATATTTGAAATAAGTTTTGAGTAATTAAATGCCAAAGGTTAAATCATATGACCTTGAAAGCTAAAAATTTGCAAATATAATTGTACTGCATGTCATTTGAAAGGCACTCTTACCAGCTTTTTTTAATGAAACAATGATTACAAAAGTTACATTCATTAATGGAAATGGGTTTGCAAGATTCTTTTAAAACATATTCCCAAAATTTTAACCACTGTAACTCATAAATAGGGCTGGGATGTTTCAGACCTAAAAATTACCCAAATAAGCAATAAAATATGACCTAAAAATTGACAAAATATGACCTCGAAAGTGGTGAACAAAATCATAGCTATGCTCAACAAACAAGGTTTTTATACACAAGGATACGCAGATGACCTAGTGGTTGTGGTACGAGGTAAGGTGATGAGTGTTATCCAGGAACTCATGCAAAGATCACTCCTTGTGGAGAACTGGTGTCGGGAAGAACAACTATCAGTCAACCCGAACAAAATAACTCTGGTCCCTTTTAAAAGGAGAAAATTAGAGGGAAAGAAATCACTGAAGCTCTTTGGGCAATATATATATAGAAGAACAGGCACTGCACCTAGTTATAGTGTTAGATAAAAATCTAACCTGGAATCCACATATAGAAATGAACTCGGACCAAGAACTTGCTGTATGCATGTAAAAGAGCCATCGGGAAAACATGGGGCCTAAGACCATCAATGGCAATATGGATATATACAATGATCATTAGACCGTTGATGGCCTATGCTGCAATCATCTGGTGGCAGAAAGTAAGCCAAGGAAAAGTCAGTAGTAGATTGGATAGCCTACAGAGAATGGCATGCATAGCCATAACTGGGTCTATGAGAACTATGCTGACAGAAGCCTTGAATACTTTACTAGACCCCCTTTCACTATGCAATTTCATAAAGCTAGAATGAGATTATATATAAACTGGCACAATCAGAGTACTCCTGAAGCTCTCAAAGTACAACACTGTCAAAATAATATGGGTACCAGGGCATGCAGGTATAGAAGGAAATGAAAAGGCAGATAAACTGGCCAGGAAAGGGGCAGAAACACATTTTGTAGGTCCAGAACCTGTATGCGGGATTTTCTATGGACAAGCCCGACACTACATAGGAAAATGGGTACAAAGGAAACAAATGAAGAACTGGAAAAATACTCCAGGATGCAGGCTTGCAAAGGAAATGATAAAAGGACCAAATAAGAAGCATACTAAAGAACTGTTGAAATTCAGCAGAGAAAATATATAAGATGGGTAGTAGGACTGTTGACAGGACACTGCCATCTGAAGAAACACCTACAAAGAATTGGAGTAGTAAGAGACAATATATGTAGGAAATGCAATGAAGCAGAGGAATCAGCTGAACACACACTTTTCGATGTGAGGTACTGGGTAGAATCAGACTCTCCACTCTAGGACTACCAGGTGAGAAAAAATCCAAGAAGACCCAATAAAAACAACCTGCAGCTTTGTGAAGGGAGCAGGTATACAAAGGGCACTAGGAAAGTTTTGCAATGTGGGTGAATGCTTTAAGAGTTTTTCAAAATAATTTCCACCACACTCAATACACTTCTCCATACGTCGAAACCAGTCACTGAACCAACTCTGCCACTTTTCTTCGGTTACATTTTCGCACTCTTGATCCCGTGCTGCCAGAAGCTCCTCGTCGGATGTAAGAGGCCGCCCTTTCAGCTTCACCTTCACTTCTGGGAAAAGTGCGAAGTCACATGAGGCAAGATCAGGACTGTATGGAGGGTGATCAAGCACAGTCAACCCTGATCTGGCAAGAAAATCCATTATTACATTAGCACGATTTGCTGGAGCATTGTCGTGATGCAAGAGCCAAGTGTTGAGTCGTGACCTTGGACGGAGCTGCTTGAGAGCCTGGATGACCTGAGGCAGACAAGTCTCACTGTACCACTTCGCAGTAACTGTCCTTTGTGTTTCTAGCACAATCCGAGTCTGGATGCCCCGTTTAGTGAAGAATACTGCAATCATCCTTTTCTTCACTGACCTTGACTTTCGCACGGTCACAGGAGTACCCTCGTCTCCAAACAACCACACTTTGTTCTGGGATTCTGTTGGGACATCGTAATAATAAAGCCAAGTTTCGTCACCTGAAACGATGCTATTGATGTTATGCAAAGTCCCATTTTCAAATTGTTTTAGCATATTTCGGCACCATTTCACTCAATGTGCCCTTTGTTCCTCTGAAAGTGAATGGGCCACCCAAAGGGAACAAACCTTTCTAACATGGAGATGGTTCTGTAGAACTGAATGAATAGCTGGTGCAGGGATGTTGAGGGTCTCTTCTACCTGCCGATATGTCAACTGCCTCTCTAGCTGCAACATTTTCCTCACAGCTTCAATGTTTTCCTCAGTCAATGATTCAGACGGTCGCCCAGAAAGAGGATCGTCTTCAACCCCAAAATTTCCCCCCTGGAACTCTGTGCTCTGTGTACCAGCGGAAAGTTGTTGTTCGATGTGGACAGTCTTCCCCCAGCACAGGAGTCATTTCCTCCAGGCACTGGTCAACAGTTAATCTACGAGCAAAATTGTAGCGGATAATTGCAAGATGTTCACCTTTAGACCACACTGACATCTTAACTTGCTTTCAATCCCACTGCTTGGTAACAACTGGTGTGAAGGTCGCACCTTGCTGTCATCTAGACTGGTTTTCACCCCTCTTTTCATCCCTCACCATAACAGGGTTGTCCAGCCAACTGTTTTTGTGTATTGCAAAACTTTCCTAGTGCCCTCTGTACCTAGGTGGGAATGAAGGAAAAACATGGTAGCACAAGATCTCAGAGATAAACACTAATTAGGAACCGGAACTAATATTTAGAGGCCCCATGAACAACAACAACAACAACGACAACAACATCAACATCAACATCAACAACAACAACAACAACAACTGTTATACTTAAGATGATGATCATTCCCATTCTTTCAAATACTTCTTGCCAAAGATCTAGTTTAACTTGTACTGCAGTTTCTGTATCAGTACCTATGAAATAACATGCATTATAAAGAGTTACATTCCAAATAAAAGGGAAGTAATGCATAAGTAAAAATATAAAACAGAGAAATTTTATTTGTAAGGCATCCAGTAGAATAACAATAACTACAACAACATAAATATCAGTGAGTGAATGCACCTCTGATTTTAAACATTACTGTATAACAAAAAGGCATTTAGAATTATTTTTAGTTCTTTATGAAATAACAGGAGTAATGAAAACAGATCAAACTAATTTTACATTTAGAATTTTCTCATCAATGAACTGACAGTGACAGAGCAGAAGGAGATTGATGGAAAATGTCTAAATGTTACCTGGCAGCTATTGTGTCCTTGGTGACCTCTTCCTCACTTGGTTTAGTCTCCATTAGGCGTTCCACACTGCCACGGCGTGTCACTTCCCCAATGATGCTAGACACCATTTCATTGCTAAGAGACTCCACGGTACGGGCCACAGATGGTGTGGAGGAATGTCGCCTCTGAGGAGGAGGTTGTGAACTTACAAGCTCCATCTCAGCCAGCGTCAGCTCACATGGAGGAAAGTGTAACTGGAAAGAATAAACTCCATGAGTGACGTGAGTAAATCCATGTCTCAAAGGCATCTTACTACAATGGAAAAATCACAGGTAAGTATAATGATAATACCATCTGAGACAAGCAACCATAATTTTGTGATGGGTTAAAGATGGTTGTGCTTTCTTTGAACACCAATCATAACAAGGAAAGAAGGTGGTGAATGAAAAAGGTTAACAGTGGAGAGGAAACTGGAACTGTAAACTAACAATGTTTATTATCACTGAAAAAGGTTGGAGAACTCCTCATACTAGTAAACATCACTATATGACTATATCATCATCATCGGTTTGCCCTTCCAGCAAGCCGGGTAGGGTGTTTGAAAACGAGCGTCTTCCAAAGTTGCCTATTCAAAAACATTTCGTTGTCCAAGAGATTCCCAATTTCATCCTTTTCTCTCCACGTCTTCCCTCAGTTGGTCCATCCATCTTTTTCTTGGTCTTCCATCTGGTCTTCTACCTGTTATTCTCTTTTCCAAATAAGCACATGGTAACCTTGTGCTATTCATTCGTTTAACATGCCCAAACCATTTAAGTCTAGATGACCTAAGTTTTTCCTCCATCGATTCATTTAGACCTAGGTTAGATCGGATCTCATCATTTTTCACATGATCAAGTCGGGTCTTTTGGAGGGCAGTTCTAAGAAATTTCATTTTACAGGCTTGAATCCTACTATAATCCTTTGATGTTAGTGTGCAGGTTTCCAGAGAATATGTAAGGATAGGAATGAAATATGACTTGTACAGGGTCATTTTTGTTCTTTGTGGGACTTTCTGATCCCATAGTAGGTGTCTAACGATGCTGTAAAAGTTAGAGCCTTTGGTTACTCTGTTTGTTATTTCTCTCTCAGCTCTGTTATTACTAGCAATTACGCTTCCTAAATAACTGAATTGGTGTACTACTTCAACTTGGTGGTCCTGTATTTTTATGTTGCATTCTGTATAATGTCTGCTGATTTTTAATGCCACTGTTTTTGATGGGTTCAATTTCATTCCGTAGTCATCAAACTTCTTACACCATGCATTCAGATTATTTTGCCCTCCCTCCTCTGTTTCATCCCATATTGCCACATCGTCTGCAAACACCAGAGCCTTAAGATCTTTATTACCTTTTCCTTTTAGTTCCTTTAAAATGGTATCCATAACTGCTATGAATAGAAGTGGTGACAAGGCACTTCCCTGTTGTACTCCTTTGGTTGTATTGAACCATTCAGAGTGACCATCTCCAATTCTGACACAGCTTTTACAATTACTATATAGCATTTGGATCTTCCTAATAAGGTACTCCGGTACACCAAGTTTTCTAAGACTTTTCCAAATAGTTGATCTAGGAACATTATCATACGCCTTTTCAAGGTCCATAAACACAATACACTAATTAGGTCTTTTCCTCTTTCCCAGTGTTTCTCTGCCAACATCCTCAAAGCAAATATCAGATCTGTTGTGCTTCTTCCAGTCCTAAAACCATGTTGTTCCTCTTCTAAGATAGGCTCTAATATATCCCTTACTCTGGCTTCAATGATTTTCTCCATAATTTTAAGGCCGTGTGATAAGAGGGTAATGCCTCTGTAATTTTCACTTTTCCTTCTACTCCCTTTCTTAAAGATAGGAACTATCACTCCTTTTGTCCAATCTTCAGGTATTTCATTATCCTTCCATATTGTTCTGAGAACTCTATACAGCCACTGTATTCCTGGTGGACCAGCAGCTTTAATCATGTCAGCTGTAATTTCATCAGCTCCTGCTGACTTACCACTTCTCATCCTGTGGAGAGCTTGCTCTACTTCTGTCCATGTAATTGGGATATCTTCCTCTATTGTTTTCTGTCCTACATCCTCAACAGAGATCTCTTTAGGGCCATTTAGGAGCTTGTCAAAATACTGCCCCATTGTATCCGTGATATCTTTCATATTGCAAACTATATTCCCATCTGCTGTCTCCAGGGCTGTAATTGCTTCTTTATCTGATCTTTTACTTTTAACTATTCCATATATCATTTTCATATTCCCTTTACTGTCTTCTTCCAGTTTACTTGTAAATTCTTTCCAACTTTTCTCTTTTTCTTCCTGTACAATTCTCTTGACTTCCAACTTTCTGTATCTATATTCCTTTGCTATCTCTTCCAATTTATTGTTGTCTACTTGGTCACTGTTGATTCTTCTGTCAGACTTAGCCACATCAAGAAGTTTTTTGGCTTTATTCCTTTTCATTATGGCTTCTTTCACTTTATCATTCCACCAAGATGTTCTTTTCTCTCTCACTCTTCTGCTTGTTCTTCCACATATTTTATCTGCACTACCAACCAGACTTTCCTTAAAATCATTCCATTCTCCATTACCTTTCTTTGTGTCTGTTATTGGTATTTTAGCTCTGATTTCCTCTTGAAACTGCTGTTTGACTTCCACATCTCAATTTCCAGTCTTTAATTCGTGGTTTTTTCTTCTTGTCTACTTCAATAATAGGTTTGGTGACTTTTAGGTCTGCAATGAGGAGTCTATGGTCACTATCAAGGCTCTCACTAGGTATCACTTTTACATCATGCACCTTTTCTCCACTTGACCTATCTGTGATGATAAGGTCTATCAATGATCTATACTGACCGTCCCAACTGTATCTCGTTATCTTGTGGCTATCCCGTTTCTGAAACCACGAGTTCTTCACCAGAAGTTGGTTTCGTGTACATAGATCAAGCAGAAGTTCACCCTCCTCATTTTTATTACCAAATCCATATGGACCAATAATGCCTTCATAACCTGACCTATCAGTTCCTACCTGGGCATTAAAATCCCCAATTATCATTATGTTCTCTTCATCAATGATGTCCTCTAGTTTTTCTAGGAAGCTTGCTTTTTGGTCATCGCTACAACCCTGCTGGGGGAGCATAAACTTGGATTACAGTTTGAGTTTCTCCATTTAGGTATATTTTAGCTTTGATTTATCTCTCATTGATGAAGGAGACATCTGTTACACTATCAATGTCTTTATGGAATATAAAACCAACTCCATTCCTCGCCACTGCAGGATTACTACTCCAGTATAATTTATATCCGTCCTCTGGTGTTGCAACCTTTCCATTTGGTTGTGAATATGTCTACGGTTCATTAAATCCGTGATTTCGTTGCATTTTCCTGTTAGAGTCATAACGTTTAAGGTTCCAATCCGAAGCTTGTTTCTATGATCGGGTCTTCTCGTGCATCTTGAATGAACATCGGACATGACATCGTCATTAGTTCCAAGAGTACTTGAAGTATTGTCGACATTCAGAATATGTTTCTTTCCGAGGCTCGTTTTCATTTTGAAAGCAATTGCATTGTACTCCTGTACTGACTTGCTAGGCCTAACGTACTAGAGGATTTTCTTTCAGGGTGGTCTCCCTTAGCCTTTGGCAGTCCCCTGCCTCACTGCAAGGCAGCAGCTGATGAATTTGTGTGTTATTTTCCACACAAAGGTCTCATCTTATCCAATCTTCTAAGGGAAAACTCCTCTGCTCACAGCTATTGGTTTTCCCTTAGTTTGCCTGGTTTGGTATCGGCCGCCAGACCCTCGGCCAGACAGTCGCAGGTAGTACCGTCTACTGTTGCATACGATAGCAGAATATATTCTGACCTGACACCAACTATCCCAAAAAGCAAGGATGCCTCTTCCGCCAGTTCCGCCGTACCATGATCTTCATCTCCGCCTTTACTGCCGTTGAGGTCTTCACCCGTAACCCTGAGCTGGGACCCTTACCAGATGGTACACACCGGGTCAGTGTGCTCTGGGACTCACATAGGCAGGGGCGCCACTCCCTGGGTAGGGCTGCCTCCGCAGAGGGTCCCTACCTGCTACCTTGCTATATGACTATATGACTATAAATGAACATGAACTTAATACAGTTAAAGTGACTGGTCTGTTTTTGGCTTGAGGGGAACAATTTCTAAACTTTTCGTTAAGTGGCATGGGTATTACATATTGGAACAGTGTGTTCAAGAACATATTATAATAATACAGGGAGTATAGTTTAAGACTTCACACTTCTAATCACAGGCTGCGGGAATGCCCAAGAGAGTCCTATATGGCTTGTGTCAAGCCTGGCGTGATAAGAAGCGTTGACAAGTGAGGCAGCAGATGCACAGCTCTATCATTCCATTTGCTAGTACTGACTGGGCTTTAAGGTGTGTTGTAAGGTTAATATCACAACAGTTAAGTACACTACAGTGAAAAGAATATGTTTGATAGATTATTTGCACAATAAGATGAAACTAGTTAAAAGGTGCCTTCAAAAATTCCATAAACGGTTTCCCGGTTTCACAGTACAATCAAAATGTTACGTGCATGAACTTGTTCACAAGTGGCATAGTACGGGTTCCGTAACTAATAAGAAAAAAGCAACGAAGCAGATCAGCTCTCAGACAGAAGAGGTTAGAAGATATACAGACAAGACTGCAAGTCAGTCCACATAAGTCACTTCGGAGAATATCTCAGGAAACTGGGATTTCACATTTGTCAGCACGTAAAGCAACAAAATGATTCCATTTACGATCTACTGGACTCATTCAGTCCTTTATCATACAACCTACAGATTTCATTGCAAGTACATAAGATTTTGCAATTGGCTAATGAATAGTGTCTGGCCCCACAGTCTAGAGGTAGCGTGCCTGCCTCTAACCTGGAGGCCCTGGGCTTGATTCCTGGCGAGGTCAGGAATTTTTACTAGTTCCTGAAGGTTGGTTCGAAGTCCACTCATATGTCATTACAATTAAGGAGCTATCTGACGGTAAGATGGTGACTCCAGTCTAGAAAATTAAAAATAATGACCGAGAGGCAAACTGTCACCTCGTAATCTGCAGGCCTTCGGGCTGAGCAGCAGTCGCTTGGTAGGCCAAGGCCCGTCACGTTGAATAACCTGTTATAAAATTGGTCTTGGAAAATGTTCCATTGGGCATTTGTGAGCCTATGAGCGACCTCGAGGTGAGTTTCGTACAAATGGTTGTTTAATAAAGCCTTTTTCTTATGGAGAAATTTCAATTCATTATGTAACCACATTTTATTTGTTTTCAGTTGAACTTTTTGTTGAAAAGGAAGGACGCGACGCTTGCTGATGCCCTTAAGAAAATTAGGGGACAAACTATGCGTGATACATCTTTTAATGTGTTGTCTCAAAAGCAGACGACCTTAGAGATTAAATTTGAAGTGCTCTTGAAAAATCAAAATCTTCTAGCACTTCCTCAAACAAGATTAAAGATTCCAGAACTTCCGAGAATTCCAGTACACAATTTCACCCTCCGCTCATCAATTTATTGAACA
This sequence comes from Anabrus simplex, assembly GCF_040414725.1. Taxonomy (NCBI): domain Eukaryota; kingdom Metazoa; phylum Arthropoda; class Insecta; order Orthoptera; family Tettigoniidae; genus Anabrus; species Anabrus simplex. Next base: position 1,078,482,930 of record NC_090265.1, on the reverse strand, counting down.
CAGAAATAAATGAGGAAGAAAGTACAATACTTTCATAAGGTCCGAAACATAGCTGGCCAAACGTCAACACACCTAGTATCGCTTCAAAGCTCGTTATTGAAACAGAGGTCGCTATTAATAAAATGCCGAAGGACTCACAAGATGAATTAAAACTGGATGTTAAAAGACATTTAAATAAAATATTCACCTCTCCCAATTTCAATAAAACTAACGTAGGTTTCGCCGAAAAAACAAACATTATTAAACTTAAGAAGAAAATCAATTAGAATCCACTTATCTATCACTAGGGCAGATAAGGGGAACGCTACTGTCATTATAGAAAAAACAGATTATCTTGAAAAAGAAAAATTTTTTTTTTTCAAAGAAGACACTCTTTTAGTAATCAGCAAAGACCCAACCCAACTAATTCAGCGGCAGCTTAAGCAAACACTTAAGAACGCATCTTTCTTTTAACTGAAAGGGAAAAGTTAAAGCTTATTAATATGAACCCAGGCTTACCAACTGCGAAAGCACTGCCGAAGATACATAAGACCGGTGTCCTCATACGCCCTATACGCCCTGTAGGTCAAGCCCCTTATATAAACTTGCTCAATTTATCCAGCAATTTCTCAAAAAAACATTTCACATTTTCTTCTGATAAATCCATTAAAAATACCTCAGAATTAATCAAGAAACTAGACAAATTTAACCTGCAGCCGTACCATGCATTGCATTCTTTCGATGTTATCAACATGTACTCGAGTATAAAACCGAGCAAGCTTTTTTCTATCATTGAAAATAATATAAATTCCAACATTCATTTAAGCAAACTGGAAATCTCTGATTTTATGTCTGTTTTGAAATTGTTAATAGATAATAATTATTTCACATTTGACAACGTCATTTATAAGCAAAATGGCTTGGCGATGAGGTCACCACCCTCTGGCATTTTGGCAGAAATATACTTAGATTTTCTTGAACTCGATGCTATTGAAAATAACGAAAAGTTTAACAATATTAAGTTCTGGGCCAGATTTGTGGATGATACTTTTGTCATCATCGATGAACGTTCTATCGATGCACCGAACGCTCTTTTAAACCTCAACAACACAGACCCTAATATTATCAAATTTACATTAAAATCGGAAATCAACAGATCTATCAATTTCTTAGATTTAACGATCACTAGGCTCTCTTCCTCATTCATATAAAATTTACAGGAAACCATCCCATACAGCAACAACAATAAAACAAGATTAAACATATCCCCATTCTCACAAATGTGCTACATACAACAGCTTACTTGATCACACGTTCAACGTCCCAATGTCAAAAGCAAACCTGAACAAGGAACTCAATATTATACATTCGATAGCTAGATTGAACCCTTAGCACTCACGGGGAGGGCCATGCCCGACAACGAGAATATCCTGCATAGATCCTATGCCGTGCAATGCCCGACATGATTTTCTTCCCTATATAACTCCTTTGTCGGGTTACGCGTGCATGAATTACAGGTACAGTAAGCTACTGCCATCTTTCGACAATGATTTGAAGCCATGTATAGCTATAATCTCTTTGAAATCAGGCTTTGTGCACATTCTTTGAAGACCATGTGAGTTTGCAAACAGACATTGCTTAGCAACATGGCATCGTTCGAACAGCATGAGAAAGAAATAGCCAGACTTTTAGGTTACAGCGACGTTCATTTCAGCAATAGTGAGAGTGATTTTCAATTAAGTGGTGAGGAAGATATTGTGAAATGAGATTGTGTTGGTAATTTGAGTGATGAAAATCCCGATAATGAGGAAATTGTGCTAAATGGCAGTGCTGGTGCCTCTACTGATGGCTGGAGGAAATACCGTTACACTGACTTCAAAAGCCCATTCACAGGTACGTCAGGTTATAAACCACCGCAAGGTTGAGTGAACATGACTTTTATCCAATTATTCATGACTGACGAGTTATTGTCGGAAATTTTGCGCGAGACTAACCGGTATGCTAGTGTAAACATTCAAAAGGTTATGCCCCTCACACGTGAGTCTATTAGGAGAAAGTGGATAAATGTATCTTCCTAAATTCAAAGCATTTTTAGGCATAATCCTAAATATGGCAATGAGCAGTAAGCCTGAATTACAACGTGAGACTGTGTTTTTCAGCAATACTTGTAGAAAAAAGCCTGGATTACATCCTGGTGAGTGTTTTGGGAAGTTCCACACAATGCACTATTACAGACAAAAAGTGACTGTTTGAGATAATTTCAGGTTTGAAAATACTGAACATTGCACCTGAATGCTGTATTGTACTTGTATTATATTTATTTTGTGTTTGCTTTAGTTGATTTTTATAAATATGCTGTCAATATGTTTGTGATGTTACTTATCCCTCTGCAAGCAGATTTTTAAATGGAGCTGGAGAGGCAGGAGTGTTTAGTAAAAAGGGTGGGCTAAGGGTTAATGGCTAATAATGAAACTTTCATCGAACGCATAATCATTAAGTTCAGACAACGATCAAAATCAAATTTGATAGAAGATAAATCTAAACCCAAGTTATCTTCGACTTTCACTTTTAATAAAAATATTTACAGTGTCACTAATATATTTAAGAAGCACAACATCAATATCTCTTTCCGCACTAGCAACAATAATACGGATATTCTTCACAATTCTAACTTAGTCAACAAATCTAACCCGTTTACAAAGTCAGTTGTTTACAGGTTTCGGTGCAACGACTGTAACAGTTCTTACATTGGACAAACTGGTAGGAATTTTAAGAGTAGGTATGCAGAACATCTTAATGTAATCAGGTATAATAGGCTTTCTGCAGTAGGTCAGCACATTCATGACTATAAATACAAGTAGTGGAACAGATCAGGACTTAACAATACTGGACACGGTGAGTAAAGGCCTCTTGCTAGATACCATAGAAATCTGCTACACACATTTAGACCAATATTTTAATCCAAATCTGAACTTGAATGACATTTTCGAAAAGCCCAGAATCTTATTTGATGTCCTTATTTCAGTTTTCAATAGTGTTAAACTTCCCCACAAAAGTTTGTTCTTTCAGATTATACGTAAGACGTTATTGCATTATCCTTCCCTACCACGTCCGCCTGACTTCGCCCCATCCCTTACACCTCTTCCTCTCCGTCCTGAATCACCCTTTCCCCTCCTTTAACCTTGCTCCATGCTCCTCACAAGCCCAGCACTCAGTTCCTCTCTATAGAGCATCCAGAGTTAAGAAAAGACTACAGGCCTTATGGGCCTGCTGCCTTCCACTGTTGCCATACTTGCTCACTCACCGTGGCTCGGACACTGCTTGTGAAATACAGTGATGACATAAAATTATACATCGCTTGGTACAGCTGTTGCAAGACTAATAATAATATAAATGCCAGATTATCTCCAGTCATTAATGAAATTACAGTCATGAAATTTCGTTTTGCCATAACGTTTTTAAGGATAATAGCCCAATGACTGTAACATTCGAAATAGAGTAAGAGTTTGAACATGCAGGGATGCGGACAACATGCATGTCCAGAAACCGAAATGATTGTCTTGTTTCTTATATCTGAGAAAGTTTTATGATCGTTGTTGCTTTACGGGAGCGCAGTGCCGAGTCTATTAGCCCCCAGAAACATTTTATTATTAAGGCAAATACTGAGTGGTTACAACACAGGAAGCTGACGGCGAGATATCTCTATCTCGGTGATGTATCCTTCAGGTCATTTCAGATAAATTTACTCGTAAGTGACAACAGATGCAAGGGCTTCATGTTTATCACAAAATACGATAACTTAAATATTCTTCCGCAACATAAAATACAGAATGCTGAATGACCTATTCGTATGATTTCTTAAAATCAGGTAGTTCGGGGTTGCTGTTTACGGAAGTGATGATTGTGTTCAGAGTTGGCGGTTCATCTCAAAAATAGAATTCATGAACAGTGCGCTGTATTCCACTTCTGACAAAATCATCGTATTTAATGAGTCTGGAATTACTGCGAATTGACTTTTTCCTTTCCCGCTTCTTGCTGGGACTCTGGAGTGGCCCTTCGCTGGCTTCCTTCCTTATTTTGAAGACGGAAGACCTCGAAATTCCTAAAAACTTCGCGGCTTTATCTACTACCCAGTTTACACTTCGTCCTGGATGCTTTGTTTTCAAATATGAAAATGAATTAAGCACCATTTGCCGTTCCTTTCTCCTGACAAATTCACTACTTCTCCTTTTCACATGTTCAGCTATAATTTAAATGTATTACTCGCTGATCGATTATATAAAATACTAAACAGACAAAAACAATACACGATACACACAACCAAAAGCAATGCAATACACGGAAAATGAAACACAATATACTGTATTTATAACAAAACACTATGCGCCCCAGGAAGACGATCACTTCACTCTGCCGAATATCTCCCTTACATAAGCAATCACTGTAATGAGTGACACACACAAAAAGGGAAACATGCCGCACTGACCTCACCAATGATGATTTGCAGTGGTTAAGCTGAGTTATTACACGTGTTGACTACTGTACACGCTGAAATGTGGTGCGCAATGCGACAAGCATGGCCGGCTGTTTCGTGTACTGAACCGCATATACGATATTTAAAAGGAAAAACTCAAAGATATCAAAATTATTTTACGTCTTCTTCAGTATTGTATGGCACAACCAATGCTTGTTTCATAAGAAAAATTATACATTTTGTTAGGAATTCATTATAATTTTTATATACATGTAGAACTAAAATGGGTAACACCAATAGAAGTAAAAGCCCATAAGGCCTGTAGTCTTTTCTTAACGCTGGATGCTCTATAGACTCCGTATTCACAACAGGCTGCTCGAGGTGAGTCTCCTACTAAAGCTTTTAATTTCTTACTCCATTTTCTACTGTCTTATTCTAATCTAAAAGTTTTTCCTTCTCACACTTCAGGTCCTGCATTGGATCGAGAACTTTCTGGTTTTATAACGACTTTAATATCCATGTCTGTATCAAGATCCACTGGCTCAATTACATCACGGCTTAGTGTTTCACATTACGAAAACTGATGCTACAAGTCACTACTAAGTTTACATATTTTATCTTATTGTCAACGTTCTACAGAGGAACAACATTTTATGTCAGATTTTAGATGACAACATTCAAAATCTACCGAGGAACAACATTTTAGTCAGTTTTTAGAAGGCAACATTCAAAACTATTTCCGTGGTTAACAACGCCACACTTAAGACTCAAAACTTTAAAAAGTGATCAAGACTCATTCAAATATTTCTTAATATTTTTCACCTTTGTTTTACAACTTGACCAACATGTTTTTAACTAGTAAATATTTCAGGAATGATTTTCTCCTTAAGCACCATCACATTTTGTATTTTATCTAACCATTGTTATATCATTATTAAAGGTCCATAGTTTGTACTTCAACATGTGTATATATTTGTTCATTTGTCCTATTTTGGCTGATGATGGTGCCCAAGACATTGAAACTGGTACCAAATAAATAATGTTGTGATTTTGAATCAGCAACATACTTTGTATTGAAAAAGGTGGATCAATTGCACTCTTCTTTATTGTATGTTAATCTCCATTCAATATGGACCAAAATTTTTTTTAATATTAAAAATTATTAATGCCCCCACATTGGCTGTACATTGCGGTAATCTCATAATTTGTGTATGATTAGGTTCAAACTGACCCTTTTCTTTTCCAGTCCCTATAATTCCACCCCATATAGAGCTCTACTTAGGACTAATGTCTTTAATAATAAATTTAGTACCTTATAGCTTATCCCTGAGTATTTGGCCACTAGAATTTTTACTGCTGCGAGAGCTGCAACCCCTCTCAGTTTACACCTCTTGATGTGATCATCTCACCCTCCTCTGCTATTTAGCAGCACTCCTAGCTATTCTAATCTCTCTACTTCCTCAATTCTTTCCCCCTGTATCATCCATTTCCTTCCTTTTTTCGTCCTCTTCCTCTTACTTATAATCATCACCTTTGATTTGTTACAATTAATTTTTAATGACCACTTCTTTGCATATTCCATACTTCTCTGCAATCCCCTCCTTTTTAGAGTCATTAACAATATATCATCTGCGAATATCAAGCCTGGAATCTCTATATTGTTCACTGCCGGTACAGCTCAGTTTGCTCTTCCGTGCCCATCCAGTATATCATTTATAATAACAATATAGGTGATAATTTGCATCCTTGTTTTAGACCCACCTTGCACTCTATCGGCTTGCTAATTAAATTTTCCTCTAATTTGACACTACTATATACCTTCTGATAAAATGCTTCAATTGCTCGGATCATCTTTCTAGAAACTCCCAACCTCCCTAATTTTTCTGTTAACGCTCGTCTACTAACGGTGTCGAAAGCTTTCTCAAAGTCGATCGCTGCAAGAAATACATTACCTCTTTCCCGAATCATGTATTTATCTCTTATCATATTCACAGTCAAGATTTCCTCAATGAACTGGAAACACATATTGTTGGAGATGGGATCATGATAATGGGAGATCTGAATGCTCATGTGGGAACTGATAGCATGGGATATGAGAATATTTTGGGCCCACATGGGTGTGGTGATAGAAATGAAGATGGAGAGAAGCTGATGGACTTTTGTATCAGAAATAACCTGATAATAAAGAAGACATGGTTGATGAAGAGGAATAGCCATAAGATCAGCCGATATAGTTGCGATGGACAGTATGGAACACTCATCGATTTTGTAATAACAGACCGAGAATGGGGAAGATACGTCATGGATATGAAGATAATCCCCAGTGAAAGTATGGAAGGTGATTAGAGATTATTAATTGTGGAATTAAAACAAGTAAAAATTCCTAAAATTGTACTGAAGAAGAAACCAAAGATCATGATTTGGGAATTGGAGGAGGATAAAAGAATGGCATTCCAAGATTGGATAAAAAGGAAGTTGCCTAACACAGAAATACGAAGTGGAGAGGAAGAGTGGGACAATTTAAGACTGACATTTGTGAAAGCAGCAATTGAGGTATGCAGGAAAACAAAAGCAAATGTTAAGGGAAAGGAGACACGGGGGTGGACAGACAAAATAAAAATAAAAAAGAAATAAAAGAAAGGAACAAGGTGAAAAAATAAATGTATAAAGAAAAGCAAAAACTTATCAGAGGGATGAGAATAAGATAGAAAGTTTATATGTGGAATACAAAAGATTGAAACTACAAGTAAAGGGGAGTATCAAGGAAGAAAAGGAGAAATGTTGGGGAGAGTTTACCAACAAAATTGAGCAAGATAGTCGAGGAAATCAGAAACTATTATACAGAGTAATAAAATCAAAAAGAATAAATCAAGAAAAATCATGGCATTAGAGAGGGAAGATGGATCCATAGTACATGACAAAAAGGGTTTTCAGAAAGTGATTGTAAAGTATTTTAAAAAAACAGATGGAGAAAAATAAGAGAACCTGATAACATGATTCGAACTTGAAAGGGCAGTGAAAGCAATGACCAAAGGTAGCAAGTGGAAAAGAAGAATCAATGCTGATATGATTACGGCAGCAGGAAGCATTGGACTACAGTAGCTATACCGAGCCCTCAATGCCATATGGAAGGATGAAAGGATACCTGAAGATTGGCAAGAAGGAAGCATTGTACCATTGTTCAAAAAAGGAAATAGGAAGAAATGTGAACATTACAGAGGTACAACCCTATAATCACACAGGCTAAAAATAATGGAGAAAGTCTCTAGACTAAGAGATATAATAGAAACACAGAGGAAGAACAATATGGCTTTAGACTGAATAGATCAACAATAGACTTGATATTTACAGTCCAAACGATAATGGAAAAACATCTAGAAAGGAAAAAGGAAATCATTTTTGTATTTTTGGATATGGAAAAAGCTTATGATACAGTTAAGAAAAAACACATATGGGAATGCCTGCTGAAAAGGAATGTACCAAAAATCATTAATTAAACAAGATAAAAATGTTGTATCATGAGAGTAAAAGCAGTATACAAGTGGGGAGTGGCGACTCTGAAGCATTTTATACAAGAATGGTCTCAAGCAAGGAAGTGCACTGTCGCCATTATTGTTTATTATATTCATGGATGAAATCATAAAACGTGTAAAACAGAGTATCAGTAGTGATGAAGTGAATGCTTTGGTATTTGCAGATGATGTGGTGATTTGGGGAAAGGAAGAAAAGGAAGTACAAAGGAGACTGGACATTTGGAATGAAAATCTAAGAGTTTGGAATGGTAATTAGTAAAAATGAAACTGTAGTCATGCACTGTGGAAAAGAGAAAGAAAAAAACGCCAAGTGAACATAGACGGAGAACGGTTAGAGAACGTACAACAGTGTACATATCTAGGTAGCATTATTAATGGAAGTAATGAAATCAACCCTGAAATTAATAACAGACTAAGTAAAGGTACAACATTTTTATGGGATGACAAAATACCCAAGAGAATAAAATCAACATTATATAAACAGTATTTCATACCAATTGTAACACATAGACTAGAAACGCTGGTAACTAATAAGAGACAAGATAGTAAGATCTAAGCAGCAGAAATGAAATTTTTAAGAATATCGGTTAAAAAGACAAGAAGAGGTAGAATTCAAAATATTAAAATCAGAGAAGAGCTAAATACAGAACCGTTAGTACAGAAGATACAAAAAGCAAGACCGAGGTGGTTCGGACATGTAAAAAAAATGGGAAAGGAATGGGTAGCAAGAAGGGAATTGGAAAGAGAAGTTAAGGTAATGAGACCAGTTGGAAGACCAAGAAGAAGGTGGATGGATTGGATTTGGAAGGACAGTAGAGAAGCTGGATTGGATGTGGCGGTAGTAATGGAGCAGGAAATGTGGAAGGACAGAAAGGAGTGGAGGAGGCTTGTTAACCACACCCGGGCGACTGGGGTGGGACATTGATGATGATGATGAACTAATGCAATACTAGATACATTGCACACCCCGTAATGACACCTTTGAGCGGTTAGCAGAAGTATGTCTATCTTCACTACCACTCATGCACACTCTATCTGTCTATATTTTTCTCCCAAAGTACGACTAGCGTAGCGTCTACATATCGGCCTCATTCGATCAATCCATTCAGATCTAGTCTTCGATCAAAAGCTTAAATTTGATCTGACAAGTCAAAGAAGTTAAGGGAAAGAGACCAGTCGGAAGACCAAGAAGGTGGATGGATCGGATTTGGAAGGGCATTAGAGAAGCTGGATTGGATGTACAAGTGACAACAGCTCATAGAGAGAAAATTACATAACTGATAGCTAATTATTATTTATTTTAAAGGAAAGAAGAACAACAGAAAACCATCTGGCTGGAAATGTAATATCAAAAGGAAGAGTGACTCACTTAGGAAAGATAGAACAGAACAGAAACATGCAGGGCGTCTCCGAAAACCATCCAATATATTTCTGGGAAGTAAAACCAATAATATTATTATTAGAGACATGCACGACATGACCCAAAATGTCAAAGTTAAGTTAGAAAACATAACAATAAATTATCTTACCTCACCAGTAAGTCCACTCAGTCTTGCAATCTGTAGAAAAATATCAGGTGAAATACCACTCAACTGGTTTGGATTGAAAGCCAAAGGCTCACAAGGTTCTAGCGTACTGAGCAGAGCATCACTGGAACAACAATAATGAACTCAAGTCAGTATGTTTTAATAAGAAACTACAGTTATCCTTCACAAAATAACATTACTGTCTCTTCAGAGCACTGGTAGGCACAATAAAGAGAATGGCATTAATCAAGGTCACTATTTAAAAAAAGTACAGTAGAACCGTGATAATTCAAAATAGGTTAATTCAAAATCTTGCCTAATTCTAAGAAAGATGAGGTACGGTTTTGCATGTTATTTCAATTGTTTAATTCGAAATACGGATAATTCGAAGAAGAATCTTGGTCCCATTACTGAAATTCACACTTTTAATTCAAAACTGCTTTTACATTTAAAAATAAAATAGTCTTTTACAGAGTAATTTAAATTCAAAATTTCTCTGTGTCATGAAAGAACCAGTCTTCTGTAATTGCAGGGGGTAACTTTCCACTCCCTTACTTCGATTTGTCTACAGTGTGCTTCATATTTGCTAAGTTTGAGTGAAATCGTAATTCAGCGCTTTAAGGAATGATACAATATCACGTAGCAGGCAGTGTGCGAAGAAGCAGAATCTGTGAACACTGGCGATGCTGACAGATGGTGAAAAAGCATGGCTCACACAATCAATTTGTACGCACTGAACAATACTGTCAATGCTGATGAAACTGGACTTTTTTTAAAATGCCGAACCCAAATGGACTTATGGTTTTAAAGGAGAGAAGTGCCAGCCGGGAAATCGCACAAGAGTGGGGGACACTGTACTGTGTTGCAATGCACACGGCAGTGGGAGACTTTTAAGGGCATCGGACACTTCCCGTCCATGTAAAAGGCATCTAAAAATGCAAACAGTACAGTAATCCAAAGGATAAAGCATTTTCACAGGGGAGCCAGTATAATTTGTCCTCGTCTCTGAATCGTGTCTTTTTATCTTACGTTGAGCGAGGTTATGTTTGCCAGTGTAAATGCATCTTGTTGGATTTCAGAATTAGTGTTTTCAATGGCATTTGAAAGGTTTAAATTGAGAATCAATGTGACTGCATGCATTAATAGGTCTTAGAATACTTTGTGACGATAGAAGTGCCATGGCGGGAAATCGTACTAGGATAGTCACTGTACTGTGTTGTAATGCAGATGGAAGTGAGAGAATCTCTCTCCTCATCATAGGAAAGTTCGATAAGTCACAATGTTTAAAGGGCATTGGGTACTTTCCATGCAAGTAAAAGGCATCTAAAATGCGTATAGTACAGTAATCCAATGAATAAAGCTCTTGTACAGGGGAGCCCGTATAAATTTCTCCTTGTCTTTGAATCAAGTTTCTCTCTCTCTCTCTCTCTCTCTCTCTCTTTTTTTTTTTTTTTTTGAGGTTATGTTTGCCACTGAGTTATCCAAGTGCATTATTTGAATACTGTAAATGCACCTTGTTGGATAACACATTTTGTAAATAGTTTTTTCATGGCATTTGAAAGGTTTAAACTGTGAATCAAGGTTAATTGCATGCAGTAACGGGTCTTAGAATATTTCGTGACGCCGCAAGGGTTGGCATTTCTGAATTACGAGTTGGCGGTTAATTTAAAATCACGAAATTCGAAGTCTGATTTTTGCATCCCAACGACTTCGAATTAACAAGGCTTTACTGTAATTTGAATGATTTAAGCGTCTATGAGGCAAAATACCATACAGGGATTTTCTCTAATAGTATTAATCAACATTTAATTTAAAACTCTGTATTTTGCATTAGTGCAACACTGTAACAGACGTTACATGCAAATTTCATACAATTATAATATGCACAATAAAGTACATTGATTAATCTGAAAGTATCTGATGTACAGTGCAGATCAGGGTGAACATCACAGCATTCACTGTGAGATGAATGGATCAAAGCAAGGTGATCACATGTTTCCTCTGAGAAAGAATTCTGTTCAAAATAACCAAGCAAGCAATTTATATATGCTTCAGCTTCTTCAATAGTGATCTTTTGATGCACTAGGTCAGGTATTAAATTTTCATTATCACTACCACTTGCACTTTCTGGTGATTTTCAGTAAGTCAACAATGTTATCAGTGGGAAGTTCCTGAAACACTGGCCCTACTTGGTCCATTCCTATGAGTTCTTCAGTTGTGATAGTTGCTCTATCTGGTATGGTGAGAAGAAGATCCAGAGTTTTTTCTGATGCTGGGAATGATTAGTTTTCTAAAGATGCATCAGCCCCATGCCATGATTTCAGAGTGGGACCAGCAGTTCCTTAATGTTGAAGCTGCAACTTTTTCATATGCAACTTTGATGTAGAACAGGGCATCCTTTAACATCAAACTGATAACAGGATCACCTTTAGTGACCTATTGAACAATTTTTTCCACTGCATGATACCTATAATGTGATTTACAACTTTTGATTATTCGCATGACCAAAAGAGTTGAAATCCTTACAGGGGTGTTTACAATCGTTTTATCAGGTTGCATGAAATAAAATAAAGCAGTTTCATCCATATTTAAATGTCTCTTACATTACAATTCTTAATGATTGCTAAAAGGTTTGTACAGCGTTTCTCCAACAACCGTCAGGTCAACTTTTGCCTTCTCACCAGGCTTCACAAACGACGTCAGTCTATGGTGTTTGTTTTTTTTTGAAAATAAATAGTCAACTGTATACTGTATATTGCATACCATGTTCGTAACACTTAATTTGTCACCAATAAGTTTTGCTTGTTCCTTAATCACATCAGCAGTTGCAATTTTGTTTTGTATGTTGATTTGGGATATCCAACCAATCAAAGCTGCATCTAGCTGCTCACACTTCCCACTTTTAAGTTTCTTTTTGGCTGACAGAGATGTTTCATCCTCCCATTTAAGTTCTTCACTTAGAAAGTCTTTAGCCCTTCTGCTGACTAACAGAAGGATACTGTTCTTTATAAACACACAGTTCACTCTTTTCTTTCACACAAAGTCGTTTGTTTATTCATATAGAAACTTACAAGACAGACAGACAGACAGACAGACAGACAGACAGACAGACAGAAAGGACAGAAAGGACAGAAGTTCAAAACAGGTCAAGATTTTCAACTGCTGCAACTCTTTATCCTCAAATTGCTTTATCTGGGATTCTAATTTTTTTATTTTTTATTAACAGTCCACTGTGATAAGCCGTAAGGGAATTAACATCCACGGCAAGACCAAAAGAGATAATGCCAAAAGAGATGATCAGCTACAGGTAATGAGGGCAAGTAGCACAATCAGCATGTTTGTATTCCTCAGGCATCAAATAGAGGCATGCTTTTCTCATTTTGTATTTGCCCTTGTTCCTTTACTACTTGTATTTACTCTTGTCCTATGTTTCTTCCCTTAACCTGTATTTATCCATATTCTTTCTAATCCTTCACTTCGCACATCAAGACAATAACCTGTCAAGATGACCCCTCAAAAAAAGCTGATACCCATCCTTCTGAAGCTGGGAAGCCGAAACGAGTTCGTCGGGGGCTGAGAAGACCTTGATACAGATGAACTGGGATTGATGAGACAGCCTAGCTATTTGAAGTGGTTAGTATATGAAGATATGGAGATGGTTCTCGTCCTTTCATGTTTTTGTGTCTGTTCCTGTGTCCTCTTTCTGTAGCTCCCTCTTCTCACACTGACCTATCATTTTTTTTGTCCTATTGTGTGTTCCTATCTTTATATGACTTTAATATAACAATTAGTTGTTCCATTTTGACTAATAATGTGCATGCATGTGAGGTTGTTTTCGATTTTAATTCTTAAATTTTATGTTACCCACTCATGTTTGTGGGTTACTGTAGTCACGTCCTAGTTCGTGAACCATGGGCAACGGCTGAGTGGCCTAGTAAGTGGTCCTGAGAGTCGGGATACCAGTTGCTATGGAATGGGAGTGGGCATCTCGGACATATTCTGAGTCGTGGCCCTCCTTGTGCTCAGGCGGCTAGGACTATACAATTCACCGGTGGTCCATAACTCGTTAGAGGAGAGATCCTCACTTGGACTATGTGCAAGTAGGGCAGCATCCTGCTTCATGAATTTACCGAGCTCAGAACACTTTAAGCAAGCCTCGGACATATGGGAGTAATGGAGTCCCACTCCCATTTGACAGGCGAGGGACTCCTTGGAAACAACTTGGCGAACGAAATGGAATTCGATGGGGAGCTAACAATATTAATGGGGCTTATGGAAGAAAGAAGGTAGAACTGGCTGAGTCAGCAAAGAGGATGCATCTGGATGTGCTAGGAGTAAGTGATATTCGGGTAAGGAGAGATAATGAGGAAGAGATAGGAGATTATAAAGTGTACTTTACAGGTGTTAGAAAGGGAAGGGCAGAGTATGCGGTAGGGCTGTTCTTCAGGAATACCATTGCACGCAACATAGTTTCTAATAGGCATGTACATAAATGAGCAAATGATGTGGGTAGACTTGTCAGTTGGAGGAATTAGGACGAAAGTTGTCTCAGTGTATTCACCATGTGAGGGTGCAGATGATGATGAAATTGACAAGTTTTATGAAGCATTGAGTGACATCGTGGTCAGGGTCGACAGCAAGGATAGAATAGTGCTAATGGGCGATTTCAATGCAAGAGTTGGGAATAGAACTGAAGGATACGAAAGGGTGATTGGTAAATGTGGGGAAGATATGGAAGCTAATGGGAATAGGAAGCGTTTGCTGGACTTCTGTGCTAGTATGGGTTTAGCTGTTACGAATACATTCTTCAAGCATAAGGCTATTCACCGCTACACGTGGGAGGCTAGGGGTACCAGATCCATAACAGACTATATCTTAACAGACTTTGAATTCAGGAAATCTGTTAGGAATGTACGAGTTTTTCGCGGATTTTTCGATGATACAGACCACTATCTGATCTGTAGTGAACTAAGTATCTCTAGGCCTAGGGTAGAGAAAGTGAAATCTGTCTGCAAACGAATAAGGGTAGAAAATCTCCAGGACGAGGAAATTAGACAGAAGTACATGGATATGATTAGTGAGAAGTTTCGAACAGTAGACAGTAAGCAGGTTCAGGATATAGAAAGTGAATGGGTGGCATACAGGGATGCTGTAATAGAAACAGCAAGGGAATGCCTAGGAACAACTGTGTGTAAAGATGGGAAAAGGCGAACATCTTGGTGGAATGTTGAAGTGAGAGCAGCCTGTAAACGTAAAAAGAAGGCTTATCAGAAATGGCTCCAAACAAGGGCCGAGGCAGACAGGGATTTGTACATAGATGAAAGAAACAGAGCGAAACGAATAGTTGTTGAATCCAAAAAGAAGGCATGGGAAGATTTTGGTAATAACCTGGAAAGGCTAGGTCAAGAAGCAGGGAAACCTTTCTGGACAGTAATAAAGAATCTTAGGAAGGGAGGGAAAAAGGAAATGAACAATGTTTTGAGTAATTCAGGTGAACTCCTAATAGATCCCAGGGAATCACTGGAGAGGTGGAGGGAATATTTTGAACATCTTCTCAATGTAAAAGGAAATCATCATGGTGGTGTTGCAAACAGCCAAGCTCATGAGGAGGAGGAAAATGATGATGGTGAAATTATGCTTGAGGAAGTGGAAAGGATAGTAAATAAACTCCATTGTCAAAAGGCAGCAGGAATAGATGAAATTAGACCTGAAATGGTGAAGTATAGTGGGAAGGCAGGGATGAAATGGCTTCATAGAGTAGTAAAATTAGCGTGGAGTGTTGGTAAGGTACCTTCAGATTGGACAAAAGCAGTAATTGCACCTATCTATAAGCAAGGGAACAGGAAGGATTGCAACAACTATCGAGGTATTTCATTGATTAGTATACCAGGCAAAGTATTCACTGGCATCTTGGAAGGGAGGGTGCGATCAGTCGTTGAGAGGAAGTTGGATGAAAACCAGTGTGGTTTCAGACCACAGAGAGGCTGTCAGGATCAGATTTTCAGTATGCGCCAGGTAATTGAAAAATGCTACGAGAGGAACAGGCAGTTGTGTTTATGTTTTGTAGATCTAGAGAAAGCATATGACAGGGTACCGAGGGAAAAGATGTTCGCCATACTGGGGGACTATGGAATTAAATAGATTATTAAAATCAATCAAAGGCATTTATGTTGACAATTGGGCTTCAGTGAGAATTGATGGTAGAATGAGTTCTTGGTTCAGGGTACTTACAGGAGTTAGACAAGGCTGTAATCTTTCACCTTTGCTGTTCGTAGTTTACATGGATCATCTGCTGAAAGGTATAAAATGGCAGGGAGGGATTCAGTTAGGTGGAAATGTAGTAAGCAGTTTGGCCTATGCTGACGACTTGGTTTTAATGGCAGACTGTGCCGAAAGCCTGCAGTCTAATATCTTGGAACTTGAAAATAGGTGCAATGAGTATGGTATGAAAATTAGCCTCTCGAAGACTAAATTGATGTCAGTAGGTAAGAAATTCAACAGAATTGAATGTCAGATTGGTGATACAAACCTAGAACAGGTCGATAGTTTCAAGTATTTAGGTTGTGTGTTCTCCCAGGATGGTAATATAGTAAGCGAGATTGAATCAAGGTGTAGTAATGCTAATGCAGTGAGTTCGCAGTTGCGATCAGCAGTATTCTGTAAGAAGGAAGTCAGCTCCCAGACGAAACTATCTTTACATCGGTCTGTTTTCAGACCAACGTTGCTTTACGGGAGCGAAAGCTGGGTGGACTCAGGATATCTTATTCATAAGTTAGAAGTAACAGACATGAAAGTAGCAAGAATGATTGTTGGTACTGTAACAGGTGGGAACAATGGCAGGAGGGTACTCGGAATGAGGAGATAAAGGCTAATTTAGGAATGAACTCGATGGATGAAGCTGTACGCATATACCGGCTTCGGTGGTGGTATCATGTGAGGCGAATGGAGGAGGATAGGTTACCTAGGAGAATAATGGACTCTGTTATGGAGGGTAAGAGAAGTAGAGGGAGACCAAGACGACGATGGTTAGACTCGGTTTCTAACGATTTAAAGATGAGAGGTATAGAACTAAATGAGGCCACAACACTAGTTGCAAATCGAGGATTGTGGCGACGTTTTTTAAATTCTCAGAGGCTTGCAGACTGAACGCTGAAAGGCATAACGGTCTATAATGATAATGTATGTATGTATGTATGTATGTATGTATGTATGTATGTATGTATGTATGTATGTTACCCACAAAATTTGAAGTAGTGCAACTTATCCTAATAAGTAAATCAAGCTCCACCAGAATTCAAAGGTGTAGTTTTCTGTTGGAGAAGTTTTCTCTAATGTAAAATCAAAAATATATACAATTCAAAAACAAGCAAAATGATTGTGGTCATGACTTACATTCCACTTCGTCTGAATTTTACAGTGCCTACCCCGGTCATTTTTATGTCGCCTCTTCAACTGATATTGTGTGGACTTGACCTTTAATTTCTTTCTTACTTATGCATTGTTTTTCGAGTTATAACTGGCTGATGATGACCCAGACTGGGGTCGAAACCGGTACCATTTCCACTTTTAATTAAATAAGAATGTAATCTCTACATCTGTTATTTACTTGTATTGAATAGGATGAACTTCATATTTATTATTTCAATTTAACTGTGATACTTTTCAATACGGAACAATGAAATTTTTATCTTTAAATCACCTTTGAATGTCAACGAGAGAGCTCGCAAACGCACAAAGTGAGAAAACTATACCGTACGGTACCGAAGAAGATCGATTGCATTTTGTTGCAAACGTTTCAGTTTTCTTATTCAAACAGCGTCACCTATCTTAACTTAACCGTACTATACGTATGATGAAAACACACTTCAAGCGCCAGTAGAGAAATTATAACATTTTCGCTATACATTTTCATATTAGCCTTTCCGAAATTTAACCACATGCGAGAAAATATAAACTAACCTCCGAAATCAAAATTAAGCACTCTGCCATATCTCGAGGTGTATCCCATTCTTACTTAATTGCAGTACTTAGCCTCAAAATTAAGAGCGGTCGTTTAGTCCGCCTTAATTTTTAACGAGTTAACAACCATTTAGTACACATTTTTTACGAAAATATGTTTCTCTTTCAATTCGAATTTTCTTTACGGAACAGCAGTCGACAGGTATTACTAATCGACTCCGATATCGCCTGCGAATGTCAACGAGAGAGATCGCTCGTGCACATAGCGAGGAAACGATGCCGAAGGTAATCAATCACATGCAATATCATCGCTGGGGTGCATAAATATGGGTAACGGAAAAAATTGCGCGCGCTTAATCGCTCGTAATTACGGATGCGTCAGTGGTAGGGCTCTCGCTGTAATCGAAGGACAATACACAGTTTAATATAGGAATTTTGAAGGGAACGAAAAAATCGTCGCTATATCGAAATTCTCGTTATATGCTGTACTCGCTATAGCGGACTTCTACTGTACTTCTATACAACGTATGGAGGTCAGCGTCAAGGGGTTAAACTAAGGACCATTATGTCAGAAATTCAATGATTGGTGAAATGATTTTGAAGGGAAAAATGTATGAATATGTAAGCTTCAACTTTTCTTCTTTATAGAACATATCTTCTTCTTCTTCTTCTTCTTCTTCTTAAGACGTCGTCTCCAAATGGAGATAGACGATCCGCACGGCCAGCTCCGATCTTGACGTTGCAGCCATGCCATGTGGATTTATTGGAATATCTCTCAGGATCTTTAATGCAGTGGTTTCCCGTTGCCTTCTGCATCCTAATACCGTTGACCAAACTGGTTCCTCTGTCTTTGGGAACAATTTATTGTCCCCAGGACAATAGAGTGCCCTTTCCCATACCCGCTCATCCACTCTCAAAGAGACTGTTGACACTTGGTATAGGGGGACTTCCTTATACCAGGAGATAATCGGTCCCTTCATTTGTTAGCCGCCTGCAAATAAAATATTTTTATAAGCAGTCGTTGCCCCCTCTCTACCGCGGGGAGATGAATGTCAGGATTTCACCGTCACTGAAACAAGGACCAAATGGCATTTCCTTGTTTCTCTGAAAGGAAATTTTTGTGAAAACACTGCTTATGCAAGCTCATTTGCAGAGATCATCTCAAAGCATACTATTACCACCTACCTGACACTAGCCTCCATGTCATCCCACTGTACTTTGACAGAGGCTAGACCCTGCTTAAGGGTGCCCAGTAGCATGGCTCGACGTCCAGAGGGCTTGTGAATACACTGGCCACCCACTCGCAGGCCTCTATCCACACCACCAATCACTGCCAGAGCTGGCCACACCTACAAACAAAATATGTATCTTTAATAATACAGTAATTACTTATTTAGTTTGTGTTACACACATTTCAGGTTTTTAAATTGTGTTTAACAAACTTTAACTTTCTTGCAATGGATACGTTCTCCAGAAAGGACGTCAAAATCTGCTCAGTGAATACTCTAAGATAAGGAGATTTCATTGTTGTGTTTATTATTGATAATCAGTTTTTAGATGGATAGCACAGAACTTTTATAATGTTATCATAATTCACAAGCGATCGTACCTCCTTACATAACTGTTCCAAGTTTACTTGTCGCATCCATTCCATGTTTTTCTCAGGATGTTTGGATTCATTGCTTTCTGCCCCTTCATTCTTCTTGCCTGTAAACACATTGCATATATAATGTAAGCAGTGAAGAAGAAAAATTCAAATATTTTATTATCACTTTAAAGGAAGAATGCCTATACCAAATACATGAGTAAAAATAAAAGACAGATTTAACACTGAAATAATTGCTCATCAGCTATCCATCATTATTATTGGTAATCAGTTTTTAGTTGGATAGCAGAGAACTTTTATAATATCATAATTCACAAGCAGCACTGTGTCACTGCATGAAGATTTATGAAAAGATGATTTTACAATTAAGAGAAGAACAAGAACAAGAACAAGAGAAGAACAACAAGGATTTAGATCTGGAAGATCAACCATTAATGCCATATTTACAGCTAGACAAGTAGTAGAAAAGAAATGGGAATTTGGGAAAGATATCACTGTTGCATTCATAGATATATGTCATGGTTAGAAGAGAAGAGGTATGGCAAGATCTGTATAGAATGGAACTGTCAAGAGAAATGCAATTCAAAATTAGAAACATGTATAACAAATGCCTGAAATGTGTTATAATAGATGGCAAAAAATCGGAATGGTTTAGAACAGACAGAGGAGTACAACAAGGAAGTTAGTGTACTTTCACCAGTGCTCTTTAATATAGTGATGGACAACATAATGACGAAAGTTTGCCAAGCGTCAACAGCAAATGATACAAAAGTCATAGCATATGCACATGATGTGATGATATGTGAAGAAAATAAACAAAAACTGGAAGAATAACTAAATACCTGGCAGAGGGCAACTGAAGAAGCACTCATGGAAATAAGTTTAACGAAAAGTAAGGTAATGAAAATCAGTAGAGAAAACAGAAAAATGAAGGATGTTAGGAGTAATGGAAAAAATTCTTAAAGTAGATACTTTTAAATACCTAGGAAGTAAGTTAATTGGGAAAGGAAACATCAAGGAAGAAATATCGGAGAGCACAAAAAATTGCTCAAAATTGATAAATGTGCATCAGACATAATTAGAAATTGGAAATCCTATTATTTGCCAATATTGACCTATGGATTAGAATGCTGAACTTGAACAAAAAAGATCTGAGTAGATTACAAGCAACAGACAGATGCTTTCTCAGTGATCTTGGGTAAAAGAAGGAGGGACAAGATAAGAAATGAAACAATGCGAAACACGCTACAAATTAACCCCCTAAAAGAAACTATGGAGAGAAATATGCTGAAATGGTTTGGCCACATCAAAAGAATGGGACAAGAAAGATTACCAAGAGCTCTGGAGTGGACATAATCTGGAAGAAGACCAATTGGTAGACCATAAATAAGATGGAGGGATCAGGTGGAAGATGATGTAAATTGGAGAGGACTATAATTGGAAACAGCGATGAACGATAAACTGTGGAGAAAAAAGGGAAGTCTGGAAGAGTATCTGTGAATGACCTGCATAAGCAGTAATGTATCAAGAAGAAGAAGAAGAAGAAGAAGAAAAGAAGAAGAACAACAACAAACTTTCACACATGAGCAATGAAACCTGTATAGGAAATCAGAAAGGATTTCCGACACAATAAGGAAAAGGAGAATTGACTTCTATGGCCACATCCTAAGAATGGACCCAAAAGGAATAACTAAAAGAATCTTCGACTATTTTCGTAATAAGAAAACCAAGACGAACTGGTTTAAGGAAATTGAGAAGGACCTACGAGAATACCAAATTACAGAAGAGATGCTTGTAAATGGATCCGTGAAGAAAATAACCAAAGATAAAATAAAGAGGTTTCAGGACAGGGTGAAGCCCAAACGACTACGCAGAATTTCTGAAGAAGAGAGAAACGCAAGATCTGAAAGGATGAAAAAGTACTGGCAGGACAGGAAAACACGACTCACTAACAATTGATAGATCTATCGTACCCCAAAGAGGGTGAAACGGACAAGAAGAAGAATAAGATGAAGAAGGAGAGGAGGAGGAGGTAGTAGTAGTAGTAGAAGAAGAAGAAGAAGAAGAAGAAGAAGAAGAAGAAGAAGAAGAAGAAGAAGAAGAAGAAGAAGAAGAAGAAGAAGACTTTCCATCTTTCCCTAGCAAAAAAATATTTATTTATTGAATATAATAGTTTGACATATTGTGAATTCAATGTTATGTTCATTTTGGCAATTATGGTTCTCATGACAGAGGAGGTGGTGTTTATTCTGGAACATTATTTCCAGTTAAATGGAGTAGGCATCAGAATGGGCCAAATTTGTTTCACGATAAAGAACAGTATGAGGATACACCAAATAATGTTAACTGTTGTTGTCAAGTTCCATTATACAGGATCAGTATTATATTAACGAAAGGGGATAACAAGAGTACCCAAGAACTGTCCCCACAAATGACTTCTCTAACAGATGTTACAGTCCCGAAAGAGTAGTCGACAATGATAGCTGAAACTTTGTTTGAGCAATAGGTCTGTTCACTGGTTGTTTAACTCTAGAACTCCTAATGGGTGTGTCTCACACTCACTTCGTCATATTTTGTACTGTTTACTCTTTCCTTTTCTTTGCAGGAAATTCTCCTTCTATTTATGCTCATGAATACCATGGTTTTTTAATACAATGGCTTTGTTTATTCCTTTATTAGTCATTCTTCATTATCATGCTGAGTCTAATGGACTCACAAGTATTGTTTGGCCTATCTAGAATATATCGGCAGTATTCTTTTGGCTGTTCTATTGTGACAATGTGCTACTTTCTATTGTAACAGTACTCAAGTAATAACTGGCTCTTACAAGTAACCGTTCATTCAAAATGAGTAAGAGGAAGCGGACAGAATCTGAACGGTGTGATTTTAGATAGTGAGGATGATTCGAGTGAAGGTGTTTTCAGTGAAGATGAATCAGACTATACATCGGAAAGTGATGAAAACGGCAGTGAGGAGGAGGATCAAGTCAATTAGTGAGTGAAATAAATTATGTGAGTAAAGTTCTTGATACTGATCTTATTGATACTGATAGTACTCTTCAACCAACAGAAGAGGAAAAATGGCTTTGTTTGGAATGTGCACCATCCAGAACAAAGCAAGGTGGAAGCATAACATCCTCGAATCTCAGACTTGAGTTATCAAGCTGCCACCTTTGAAAACAATTGAATTTCCTATACACACTTTTAACTTATACTTCACATCAGACATACTTGAAAATATTGTCCTTCACACCAACACAGAAGCTGAGCGTGTTTACTGTGAAAAAGGAAAAGAAAATGCTGGAAAAATGTGACAGTATTGAACCGAGAGCATTGATTGGACTACTCATTGCTGCAGGTCATTTGAAAACAAACGGGTCAAACATCAGACAGTGTTTCGTGCAACAATGAGTCATCAGAGATTTGAGGAACTGTTGATGTTTTTGCGTTTTGATGAAAAGTCTACAAGAAGTGAAAAAAGAAAGGAGGACAAATTTGCTGCTTTAGGGACACGCTTGGGAAATATTACCTTCCAGGTGAGAATTTTACAATGGATGAACAGTTAGTTCCTTTCAGAGGACGCTGTGGATTTTGGCAACATATGAGCTGAAAGCCGGATAAATACGGAATCTTTTTTTTTTTTTTCTTTCCGATTTGCGACTCTAAAAATTTATATCTATTGAGAGGAGAGCCATCTTCGGAAAAGAAGGGGACAAGTGAAATACAAATGTTGGTTTCAAGGTTGTCTCACAACTTAATTCAGACTTTTTTTGGAAGTCACAGGAATATTACAATGGACATTTTTTTACATCAATGGATTTGGCAGATAATTTACTCCACAATGGTCTAACAATAGTGGGTACTGTAAGGCAGAACAAGGCTTACACACCTAAAGAAATTCTGCCAAATAAGATCCATGAGGAAAAAAGTTCCGCGTTTGGATTCACTAATAATCATTCTTTGGTATCACATGTACCCAAGAAAGGAAATTGCGTTGCACTTCTTTCAACAATGCATCACAGAGCAGATGTCATCACTGAAAAGGATGAAAAGCCTGACACGATTCTTTACTACAATGAGACTAATGGGGGCGCAGACTCGCTTGATCACATGTTACATACATACACATGCAAGTGTAAGACCCGAAGGTGGCCTCTCACATTGTTTATGAATTGTATTGATGTGTGTAGAATTGCAGCATATGTACTTTTCTTGGAGAAAAATCTCACCTGGAATATCAAGAAAAAGAAATGCAGGCGTCAGGCATTTGCTGCTGAGCTGGCGGAGAATTTGATGGAACCCAGTATCAGCAGACGATCGAAGTGAGGACTCAGTAAATCTACAATTCAGTGCAGTCGAAATATTGCAAATGACACTCAAAGTTCAGTTTCTGTGATGTAACATATGCAAAGAAGAAACAATGCTACCAATGTGATCACAAGAAAGGAAGAATGCAGAAAACAGTGTTTTGCAAATGTGGACAAAATGTATGTGGTGAACATTCAGTCCACCACAAAATGTGTCAAATATATCCAGTGATATTATCTTTCGTACCTGGAATTTTCTCAATTATAGTGTAAATAGATTTTTCTCATTCTAGTTCTGTACTTCAACACTAATAATGCAAAAATAGGTTGAATTTGAATAAATTCTGTGTTTTGTAAAAGTAACTCTTTAGTTATGCTACTGCATGAGCAGTAAAACTGATTTTTACCAATCTTAAAACAATACGAGTCTGAGAGACTCCTCGTGGGATTAATGTTCATAAAATAGCTTAGGAGTTCTAGGGTTAAAGAGCCAGGTGGATTTACATCCCGCATTCAACCTATTCAGAGTCTAACAGAGAGGGACGGGTGAGCCCAGTTACAGTATTGCGGCTGAGTGTTGGCCTCGACGTGTGAAGATACACATTTCCTCTGCAATATATGGTTTTCAGATGAAAGCCATATTCACTTTGATGATTACTTCAATGAGCAAACAACTTGTTTTTAGAGCTTGAACGACCTGATATCATTACAAGATATTAGAATTATTCCGTATTGATGGTTTTCACTTTACAAAAAATAAAAAATTTAATGTATCCTCCTAATTCAATACAAAACACAATTCCATCATTAGATGGAGCAATAAAATTCAAACATGTTTTGACTCTGAGTCATCTTCAGTAGAATAAGGGAGCTCAAAGTAATCTACATAATACAAGCTAAAACTGTGCTAAAAACATAGTGAAGGAACAAAAGAAAAAACAAAAAGAGACATGATGGAAATAAAAACAATAACAATATACAATATTTACATTGCTAGATGGAGCAATAAATAACTTGCTGAGACAAATTCAGTGAAAAAAGGTTGATATAAAAAATTAAATCCAAAAAGTGTGCTAAAACTAAGAAGAAAATAAAATAAAATAAATGATACAGCACTTATTGTTTCATTTCCGTCTGTATCATTTCTTCTTAGTTTTAGCACACTTTTTGGATTCAATTACATTTTATATTTACTTTTTTTCACCAAATTTGTCTCAGCGAGTTACTTATTGCTCAATCTAGCAATATAAATATTGTATATTTTTATTGATTTTATTTCTGTCGCGTCTCTTTTGTTCCTTCATTATTTTTTTTAGCACATTTTTAGCTTGTATTACGTAGATTACTTTAACCGCCCTTATTTCACTGAAGATGGCTCAAACAGGTCGAAACATGTTTGAATTTTATTGCTCCATCTAATGAGGGAATAATGTTTTGTATTGAATTAAGAGGATACATTTAATTTTTCATTTGTAAAGCAACCTGATATCATTATACAGATATCAGCACACAATGTGCCGGTTACGATTTGATGCATTGTGTCTGGCAATGGAATACTGGGCCCTTATTTTGTCATAAGATGCTGCAAAGAATCTAAAAACACTGGACCAGGTACTCTACAGAGACCTCATTCGAGAGGGTTTTGCGCCATTTTTGTTGCACCATAAACTTACCCCTTCCAACAACAATGGCTGCAACAAGCACACACCACTGGGGAGTCACCTACCCTTCTGCAATGAAACTTTGCAGATCACCTAATTTCTCATGGAACTCTATTCCGGTACCCTTCTGGCTGCCTGGATCACATGGCCCCAGATACCTACATATGGGGCATGTTAAAAGAATCAGTCTTCAAGACTGATGGCCCTTCTGCAAATACTGTATTCCCAAATTACATGATAAAATAACAACTATTTTGTGTCTGTAGAGTAACCTTCATTCATCAACATGTTCAATAATCTTCAGAAACATTATGAGCAATGTGTGGCACATGATGGAACACACTTTGAACACCAACACAATTAAATAACATTTACAGCAAACACGACAGGTCAGTACAGGAAGGAGAGCAGAGGATAGGACAGGCTAGGACAAAAGGACACAACTAACACCACGTACACTTTACTTGTCAGAAAAGAACATGTTGGAGGTTATAATGAAAGGGATTTAGGAGAATTGATACTAATGAGAAATAGTCAATCTATATTCCATGGTAGTGACTAGGTAGCCAGCACTGGAGGTCATAATTGACCCCACCAGGTCACCAATTCTCTAACAAGGCATGCATATTTACTTGACAGGAACGAGAAGTAAACTACTCTGGAAATAGTTTTAACACACTAGACATAGGAATGAAAGATAGCAACTTTATTTTTAACTACTGTATTCTCACAATATTAACTTGGAAGTTTTGTTTTGCTTTCATTATATTATAGTCAGCTAAGTAAATATAAAATCAAATGATAAAATATTCAAGTGATATTTAATAATCAACACAGAAAAAACTCATTGCATTTGTTGAGAAATGGATGATTACTGTGATCACCATACCACAGCATTCCAAGCAACAAATTGATTGGATGTCACACATGTCAGAGTGAGTGAGCAAACTTAACAAGGAGATCACAAGAAGCTTATCTTTCATGCAGGAGACCTGCACGTGGACTCCTACTTGCACGACAACAGAAAGAAGCACACCTTCACTTTTCTGGGCAGCATCTGGGATAGACCTCGAGCAGTGGGCCTCTGTTCTCTTCACTGACGAGAAGCGGTCTCCTGATGGTAGAAAAAGTGTGTGCAGAAAGTATGGAGAGAGATACAGCACCACTGTTTTCTCCTTGAAGACTCAGTTTGGAGGCAGCCTGGTGACGATGTGGGATGGCTTGAACAATGTGAAGGCACTGTGCTAGTGTTCAATGATCACAGGACCCTCAACAGCCAAAAGTACATCAAAGGGATCCTGGTGGACCATATGATGCTCTTTGCACCTTTTATCAGCCAGAATTTCATGCTGATTTATCATAATGTCTGACCCTGTACTGCTCTCTGTTTTGTGCAGTATCTGCAGGAAGTTGGGATTTGAACCCTGGACTGGCCAGCACATAGCCCTGACATAAACCCCACTGAACATGAATGGTATATGCTTGGAAGGACCGTCAGACAATGTGACAACACTACTTGGTACATCTGAGAACATCATTGATGGAGGATTGGGACTGCATCGCAGCAGAGGCTATCCAACAACTTGTGAACAGTATGCCTGAGCTCTTACAGGCTGTCACAGATGCTAGGGATGGAAACACCCATTTTTAGTGACCAGTGTTCTCATGAAGTGCAGTACAAATATTAACTTTGTTTTGTTTGTTCATAAATTTAATAACAACTGCTACAAATCAATATTTTTATTATTTTGTTTTACAATTTGCTTTACGTCCCACCGACACAGATAGGACTTGTTTTATGGCGATGATGGGATAGGAAAGGCCTAGAAGTTAAAAGGAAGCGGCCGTGGCCTAACTTAAGGTACTGCCCCAGCATTTGCCTGGTGTGAAGATGGGAAATCACGGAAAACCATATTCAGGGCTGCCGACAGTGGGATTCGAACCCACTATCTCCCAGATGCAAGCTCACAGCCACATGCCCCTAACCGCACGGTCAACTCGTCCGGTACAGATAGGTCTTATGGCGATAATGGGATAGGAAAGGGCTTGGAGTGGGAATGAAGCAGCCATGGCCTTAATTAAGGTACAGCCCCAGCATTTGCCCAATGTGAAAATGGGAAACCATGGAAGACCATCCTCAGGGCTGTCAACAGCAGGGTTCGAACCCGCTATCTACTGGATGCAAGCTGACAGCTACGCGGTCCTAACCGCATGGAAAACTCGCCCAGTCTGAAAACTTTCAGGAACTCCAAAATGTGAGGAAAATTGTGAGTTAATGCATGCTGTAAAACATATTCTGGTATTTTCTACAGTAAACATCTAGTTTTCATAAAATTAAATTGAATATTGGAAAACTGATACATTTTACTAGAATAAATTAAGATTTTAATAAGAAAATAAAGTGATCCACTTCTGTTGCCAGTCAGTGTACATCGAACTATTCGTGACTTGTTACAACACACATGCAGATGTGTATAGTCACCTGACAATGATTTTGTCGAGGTAGTATTAGACCAAATTCATTAGTAAAGTGCTGGTGTAGTCAGTTAACAACCACCTCTAACTTCCCAGTGAAAAACTCTGGAAGAAATATAATCTCAGGTTAAGAGGTACAACATTTGTGGAGGCCACACAGCTTCCAGCTGCGACAGGAGACTGAAGAGATGTTTCCAAGTAAAACATTTGGAAATATGTATTTGGAATGTTTATAAATGGTACTGGCAATGTAACTTTTTTCTGTTTCATATTCAGTTTGTAAAAATCAAAAGATTCTCCAGATATAAAACTACTTTTACTGCTACACTTACTAGATTATATGCAATCTTCAGCCTATTTAACACCCTTTCATAGCAATTAATACAGTTAAGTAACTGCCTTACCCATTAAATCCTCCTCTAGGCAAGAAGGTATATCACATGGTGGAAGTAGTTCTCGAGCCTGGTTCAGTCTTTCAAGCAGACAGTCATTCACCTATAAGCAGCACAAAAAACAAAATTAAAGGAGTAAAGGAAATACTGTAATATTATGTAAGTAAGATTCTACTTCACATTACCCATTAAATCCACCCACTGTCATTTAATCAACAATATCAACAATTTGCTTTACGTTGCACCTACACAGAAAGAACGGCGACAATGGAATAGGAAGGGGCTAGGAGTGGGAATGAAGCGGCCATTACCTTCATTAAGGTACAGCCCCAGAATTTGCCCAGTGTGAAAATGGGAAACCATGAAAAAAATATCTCCAGGGCTGCCGACAGTGGGGTTTGAATCCACTATCTCCCTGTCATTTATTTGTTCTTTGATAGTGCCAGGAGCTAAGAATTATGCAGACATCATCCAAAAGTACTTACTGTAATTTATTAATGTATAGCACACAAAGCAGTATTAATCACATCAATATAAATAATGTTCATTTAGGAAAAATATGATCAATATGATACTGGATAAATAACAATTAAGTTAATTAATTGTAACTATTCTAAATACAACTTTAAAGTCATGACTATGATATTTTTTCTTTTTTGCAAGTGGTTTAACATAACACTAATTCAGATAGTTTTGAGTGGTAATAGGACAGGATAGAGCTAAGACTGGAAAGGAAGCAGCAGAAGTCTTAATTGAGGTACAGCCCCAGCATTAGCCTGGTGTGAAAATGAGGAAACCACAGAACAACATCTTTAGAGCTGCTGATGGTGGGTGGGCTCTGAGTCCATCATCTCCCAAATGCAAGCTAACAATAGTGCAGACTGTACCAAGCAGCCAACTTGCTCAGTAAAAACTACAATTGTCACAAAGCTCAATCCATAGCTACTCACTTTGAAGTGTTCCGTTTCTTTTGAAAAATGAAGTCATATGTCTCATTCACATCTTCCATTACATTCATCACATAACATCCACAAAATCAATATTATGACCCTGGGGAACCTTTCCATATTCTTATCATAATTCACTAAATTCAGTGCTGAACATAGCACTGTGAAAGGAGTACGTTGTTTCCATATTATATTCCTTGCATTTCATTTACTGCACTTTCAACAATTGTAAACTCATGAAGATATGGACGGACAAGAACTATCATGATATAGACGTTGATTCCCTTAGGGAACCTGAAATATTTGTCTCAAATGAGTAAATTTGTAATACTAATTGGTATTAATGAGTAAATTTATAACACAATTGGTATTCAGGACAAATATTTCAGGTTCCCTAAGGGAATCAACATCTATATCATCTGATGGCCAGGCTGGCATCAATTTTTGAAAATGAAATGAAGTCTCTCATAGTGCATTGGCACTGCTAGTGGTTCCAAGTAGCCTACGCAGTGGCCTCCACAGTATGCACTAGCCATGCTTCTTGGTAGGTGTGCTATTTACCAACTGAGGAGCCCAACTCAGCACACTGAGGTGAAGTGCTGGCAACCAGGAATGAGTTAGCTGGAAAATTTATAATGTCCAATAACGGACCAACTAATTGGTATTACAAGAACTATTACCAAGAATACAAAACTGAAACTGGTAAATGCACTGATATTTACAGTACAATGGCCACATTATACCACTAAGATATGGACTGTTAAAGATCTGACAAGATGATAGAAGCACTGGAAATGTGTGGAAAACTTGACCAACATTTTGGCTTTTGAGGAGATCAGAGTCAGAGACGGGCTTATGGAGAAGATCATCTGAGTATTCCTAAGAAACTTTGACCATATCTCAAGTAGGAAGGAAGCCATGGAGAAAATGGTGGTAGAAGGGAAAGCACCAAGAGGGAGACCTCATGGCTGAGCATCTATGAGATGGGTTGATCGGAAAAGGACATGTGGTGGAAAGTCTGAATTTGAGGCTACGCAGCTAGCTAAATATTGATCAGCATGACAAAGACATTTCTTGAGATGTCACCACACCCCCATCAACAGTAAAAAAAAGAAAACAACAAGAGAGAGAGGAACAACAATGAAAGTAGTTAGATGCGGAGATGAAATGGTAGAAAAAGTGGGCTTGATAACAAAGACAGCAGTGTATAAAGATATAGACACTATACTTGTTCTTCTGCATTTTCATATTAGTCCCGCTCTCCTTTTTGTGTTGCTTCTATTCCAAAGCAAACCTGTTATTGTAGTCATCTTCTTATGTGTTCCTTTTCATGTTCCTATATTTACATAAACTTGATATGTCACTTGTTTGTTTCTTTCTTTTAAAACATGACAATAGTTATATACTGCTAAAACTGTACATGATTCAAACGACAAATTGAAGTTTCTCATATGTTCAGTTTTGTCTTTGGGTACTGGTAGCTGCTATTGTAAGTATTTCCAAATATTGACATATTGGATACTGAAGTATTATTATGTAGTGTATGTATCGCACAGGAAATTTTAAAAACCTTTTGATATATACTGCTCTTTAACGTCTTGACCTGCCAAGAAGACTACTCTGTCCAGCCATATGGCCAACAGATAATGGAGTATTATTACACGGTCAGCACAATATCACCCTCAGCTGTACTGTTTGCCTTTCTTCATCAGGTCTAGTGCCTTTCATATGAGATAACTGCTCGGTTACTGTATTTCCTCCCGTATTAGACACCTTTCCACCCCACCCTCCCCTTTTATAGCCATAAAAAGTAAGGGGGTCCAATATGCAACAGCGTCCCATTTTGTCCCAGGAACTTGGGGT
Organism: Anabrus simplex; assembly: GCF_040414725.1. Lineage (NCBI taxonomy): Eukaryota > Metazoa > Arthropoda > Insecta > Orthoptera > Tettigoniidae > Anabrus > Anabrus simplex. The sequence continues at coordinate 1,078,452,209 of NC_090265.1, read as the reverse complement.
GTAAGAACTGTACTGAAATGGACTCTACTCACCTTTGCCGAATTTTGTCAGTTTTGTCATTTTCCTTCTTGCCAGCTTAGCATCTGAAAATGCTACTGATTTTACATCTAAAGTTTCCATGATTTTTGTTTAACTTTGGGAATAAATAAGATATTTTCCAACTCGTATTATCCTCAAAGCCATCTAGTAGAGCAATACCATTGGCATTTAAAAGCTGATCTGTTTATTTTTCACTCTGTTCATCAGAAGCAATGGAATAAGGAATTAGCCTTCATTGGCCTTGTTTTCATCTCGATTAGCTCTGCTACAGGGCATACTCCTTCACAAACATTTCTAGGCAGCCTCCTACATACTCCTTTATCGCTTTCTTGGTATTTACATGCTCTTCTTGCAAACCCTCCAGACCTAAAGGATATTTCACCTTGGAAATCTGCCTTACACCAACTATATCAAGCTCAACACAGCTATCAGTCTATTTACAACAGAATGCATAAACCATGTAGGTACATCCTTCCATAGTTGTCGTTGTTAGTTCTGTAAGTTAAAAGTTGTCGCAACACGAACTTGGCATTAAATATTTGTTTTTATTCTATTATTATTATTATTATTATTATTATTACTTTTTGGGATCATATCAAACGGGTGACAGATAAGGCGGTGAAAACAACAACTACGCTGAGTAGGTTTATGAGCACCGTTAAAGGTCCGAAGTCTAGCAAACGACGACTTCTGATGTCGATAGTTCACTCGACACTTCTATATGGTGCTGAAGTCTGGGCTGAATCTCTGAAGTTTGAAAAATACCAGCAAAGGATAGCTGCGGTACAGCGGAGATCAGCTTTGTGTATTATAAGCGCATATCGCACAGTATCTGAACCTGCGGTCCTTACGATAGCAGCGGTAGCACCGAATGATTTACTTGCTTTAGAGAGACAGGAAGTCTGGCGAACTCAAGGAGATCTCGGAAAGAAGCGTGCTAAGGAGCTAGCTTATAGGCAAGGAATGGAGCGGTGGCAGCAAAGATGGGAGGAAGATCCTCGAGGAAAATGGATTAAGCGGCTGATGCCACGCCTAGCTGACTGGGTTGCCTGAGCTCATGGTGAGATTAATTTTTTTACATTACGCAACTATTGACGAGTCACGGATACTTCCGGAAATTTCTACATAGAGTGGGTAGAGCGAGCGACTCTGCGTGTATTTATTGCAATGATGTAGACAATGTATTTCACACATTTTTCGTATGGTATCATTGGTCAACTCAGAGAAGATGTTTACATACTGAGCAAGGAGAGTTGACGCCAGAAACTACTGTGCAGGTGATGCTACGAAACCAAGAATCTTGGGATCAGATAGCAGTATATGTAGAAGGCATCCTGCGTCAGAAAAAGAGAGATATGAATGCTCATGAACGGCAGTAAGGAGAAATAAAGGAAGAAGAAACCTGAGAAATTAGCATGACACCGCCCTGAAGTAATGCGAGAGCGGTTCCAGAGCGGTATATACGTCGTGGGAAAAGGGTGTGTGGGTTTTGGTGAGTAGGAATCTCACATGCTTGTAGAGTGCAGACCCTCACAAGTGTCTCATAAAAGATTTCCCACACTTCCCTCGTTAAAAAAAAAAAAAAAAAAAATATATATATATTATTATTATTATTATTATTATTATTATTATTATTATTATTATTATTATTATTATTATTATTATTATTGCATAGTATCCTTCAGTTCTTTCAATACTCACACCAAGAGTGTAAAAACTATATGAACTTCAATTGATCACTTCTTCATGAAAGTGTTATATGTGTTACAGTTATCCTTTAATGTTTGTTTTTTTGTGTTGATAATTGTATACTTCTTGCCCTGTTTTTTCAATCAGCTGATGATGGCACCAAATATGTGTTGAAACTGGTCCCGAATTAAACATGTTGTAACATAAGTTTGTGCAATATCCATATTATACTTCTGTCTAATTTCCTCATCTTGGAGATCTTCTATCCTAATTCATCTGCAGACAGATTTCACTTTCTCTGTCCTAGACCTAGAGATCAGATAGCCTACAGATTAGATACTGGTCTGTATCACCAAAAATATCCCCAGAATGCCTGCATATTCCTAACAGATTTCCTGAATTCAAAGTCGGTTATGATATAGTCTATTATGGATCTGGTGCCCCAACCCTCCCATCTGTAGCAGTGAATAGCCTTATGCTTGAAGAATGTATTCATAACCGCTAATATGGTATTAGCACAGAAGTCGAGCTAATACTTCCCATTCCTATTAGCTTCCATATATTTCCTACATTTACAAATCGCCCTTACATATCCTTCAGTTCGATTTCCAACTCTCACTATGAAATTGCCCATTAGCACTATCCTATCCTTGCTGTAGACCCTGATTACAATGTCACTCAATGCTTCATAAAACTTGTCAACTTCATCCTCATCTGTACCTTCACATTGTGAATACACTGAGGCAAATTTTGTCCTAATTCCTCCAATTGCCACATCTTCCCACATTATTCACTCATTTATGTGTGTAACATAAACTATGTTGCATACAATAGTATTCCTGATGAACAGTCCTCTCCCACATTTGGCCCTTGCCTTTTTAACATTTGTCAAGTACACTTTATTATCTCCTATCTCTTCCTTGTTATCTCCTCTTACCCAAATATCATTAACTCCTAACACATCCAGATGCATTCTCTTGCTGATTCAGCCAATTCTACTTTCTTCCTTCAATAATGCCTATTAATACTAACAGCTCCCCCATCAAATTCCATTTCGTTCGCCAAATTGTTTCCAAGGAGTCTCTTGCCTGTCAAATGGGAGTGGGATTCTTGTTACTCCCATAGATCCGAGGCTTGTTTAAAACGTTTTGAGCATGCTAGGTGAAAATTCTGTGAAGCAGGATGCTACCCTTACTTACACATGGTACAAGTGAGGATCTCTCCCCTAACGGGTTAGGGACAACCAGTATATTGTTAGTCCTAGACGTCTGAGCACAAGGAGGGCCATGACTCAGAGTATATGCAGGATGCCCACTCCTATTCCATAGCAACTGGTATTCCGACTCTCAGGATTACTTGCTAGGTTGCTCAGCCAATGCTCATGGTTCGTGAACTAGGACGTGACTACAATAACCCACTCAACGAACTACTGTTTACTGTTTAGTGATTAAAAATGGGATGGTGAATTTCTTCTTCATATTTTCACATTCATTCCATTATCAATGACAGATTCCCACACATTCTTGCTGACACCCTACTGGCTTCTTTTTGATCTCGATGGTGAAATCTTCCATATTGAAGAATTTGCCTGACATTCCTTTGTCCAGTGCTACTCTCATAATTCTCCTCGATGTAAACAATCCATTTCATTAACTTTCAAGCAAAGACTAGCAGTATTGGAACATGCAGTGGCTGGTAAAATATTTCCCCATTAGCAGCAATACCACCACACCATGTAATTGCTACAAAAATAGTGGTGTGACTGCAGCCTCATGTGAAAACTACAATATGTTTTCTGGTACTGAAATGAGCAGGTGGCAAAATCAGCTACTCTGAGCGTCCAAATAGCTAATGCTCTGTGGCCATGGCTGTGAATGAGAGCGCTGATTTATCTCTTGTATTCATGAACAACAAACAGCATTTATTAGCAGTCAGTAAGTAGCCTCAGTCAGAAGGGAGCCTTATCCTTGGATTTGACAATATGAAAGTGACTGAAGTATATGTGATGCTAGTAATTCCATTCCTTATTCAGCCAGTCCCGGTGGTAACTGTCATGAAAATGTCATTCATATCTGGGCTTGGTAAGAGAGGAAAGTAAGAGGAAAATATCTTGCTCCTCCTTTTGCTAGTATGCCTCTCCAGTGATGCCTGGTCTTTTTATGACAACTAATGGTGGAATTGTTGTGGATACAACCAACTTTCAGGCTGAGGACTCAACATACATACAAATTTAAATGTGATAGAGGAAAGATTTAAAATTATCAGGCAACAAAAAGGTTCTATTGAGCTCCCAATTATGCAATCAAAAATTCCTCAGTTCAGTTAAAAGCTCAAAGAGACTCTTCTTCAGAAAGTTATTTTGTCTATTAAGAGTATTACAATATAATACAGTTTGATTTCAAGCATGAACAAATTCTTCAAGTTTTGGGGGAAGACGTACTGCTTCATTCTTTGTTAATTACAGTGTATTATTAGATTATAGCAAATGCAATTTTTATTACATAATAACAATAAAACAATAAAGGTGGAGCAGTTCAGTAATGTGACTAGCGGTACCCATATGTAATTTCCCTAAATAGTAATACCTGCTGAGACCATGTGTCAGTAGCATGCAGACGCCTCAAGAGAGCAATGTGAGCTTCTGCTATAACGGCTGGCTGTGGAGCACACTGAGGATCACCAGGAAGCATATCACGAGGAGTCCCACGCACTTGCATATCAGTCATCTTTACCTGAAACAATACCACCATAAACAAGTGAAATTACAATATAAGTCTATCCCTCAAGGAGTTTTAAAATTTTCACAGTCTAGAGAAGTACATGATGATATTATATATTGCTATCATAATGGTTTAGAGACAGAAAACCTACCAAAATGTTTTTTTTCATACTTAACCCATTTGCATAATTTGACAAGCTGTGGTTGCGTGCAGAGTTTTAGCGCATGAATCAAATGACGAGTTCAGCTTGCAAGGACGCTGTGTCACTCTTATCTTTGAATATTAGATTCCCTTTGCAATATAAGTTGTCACAATACACACTTATAGGAACCAGAGGCATGAACTGTTGGTAAACAATGCAGTCTGTGATGTTGGGATTGTCAACCAACAGTTAATTTTCAACTCTATTCAGTATTCATCATGCAGTCAGACCAGTATCATGTTAATGATGAAGAGAGATCGACAGCGCTTGTTGATAGGGTTTTAGATAGCAATTCTGACAGTAATGACTTGTCTAAAAAAGAATCTGAGTTTGACGCCAATGATAACGACAGTGAATGTAACTTGAATGCAGAGAGCATTGAAGAAAGTGAGAGTGAAATTAACATGCCAGGTCATTCCAAAAGCGCATGGCCTCCAACGCAAAAGAACTGTAGTGATTGGAAATGGGAGAATAAAGACAATAATCCTATTATATACCCATTTCGCGGATACAGTGGTGTTTCAGAGACTTACAAGAAAGTTTTAATCCGATCCACTGTCTGAACTTACGATCTTTTTAGAGTATATGGATCCGCTCTTTGAAATCATTTCAAGTAAAACAAATGCTTATGCCGCAAAACAGCGGAGCGCTTCCAAAAGGAAAACATGTCTATGAATGAAATAAAGGCATATTTTGCGTTACTAATTCCATGGGCCAAGTGCAAAAATGTAAAATTCAAGACTACCAAAGCAAGAAAAGAGTGACTGAGACACCAATCTATCAAGAAACTATGAGCTGGGAAAGATTCAAACTTATTTTGCGATTTTTAAATTACACTGATGATATGAATGCAGATCGAAGTGACAAACTAAGGAAAATTAGGCCTATTCTACAGCACTTCTCTAAGAAATTTTCTGAGTTGTATTTCCCTGCACAGGACATAGTTCTTCTACAAAAGCCTCATGAAATTCAGATATCGCCTGTTTTATGTGCAATGTAATACATCCAAGCGTTCATGGTTTGGCATCAAAATTTATAAAATTTGTGAATCCAATTCTGGACACTGCTTTTATTTCAAAATTTATGTGTGTGATGATATGACTGATCCTAATCATCTTGCAAGCACAAATGTGGTACTATACATGTGCAAACCACTATTTGACAAAGGCCACACTTTGTACTTTGGACAACTGCTACTCATCTCCAGATCTTTTTAAAAGACTGACAAGCAGGTCAATCAATGCAATTGGTACAGTTAGGCCGAACAGGAAAGATACACCAGCTGATATTTCAAAGAAGAAACTGAAGCTCGGAGAGTCTCAAATGTGGTCAGCTAATAAGTTTCTGTACGTAAAGTGGAAGGACAACAAGGATGTTCATTTTCTCTTCACTAAGCATAAATCATCTGAAGTAACTGGGAATGGGAAAGCTAAAAGGGAAGAGAGACCAAGTTCCTACAGAAGAGGTTCGTAAACCAAAATGTGCCATTGAATACCAGAAAGGGATGGGGGAGGGACATGGATTTACAGGATCAGGTGATGCACAGCTAAGGGGTACAGGAAAATCATAATCTACCTTCTTGGCAAAAGCATTTTCAGTGTGTATATTGTGTATCATAAGATAGTGGGAAAAAAGAAGTTGGGCTACATTTACTTTAGAATAAACCTTGGAGAGCTGTTACATGAGACAGCGAACTTGCCAGTGTTCTCAGTCTGAGGATGTCCTTCCTCTGGACACAATCCACCAAGATTACATGAAAAAGTATGGACTCATTTTCTTGTGTATATTCCACCGACTGAGAAGAAAAACAATCCCACCAAAAGATGTGTTGTTTTCCAGAGCAGCGGCAAAAGATGTGAAAGTGCACTGCCGTGCAAAAAGTTTGGTGTTGTTCTTCACTTACCGGAGTATTCTGAGGTGTACCACAACCAGCAGACCTTCTAGGATGGAGTATGGGTAAGTCATAACTTTTGTGACATGAATGAAAAATTTGAGTGAATTATCTTCATTAGTTAGAATTTTATGCATGTTTTTGTATGACAGGTATGCTCAAACAACTGGACAGCAAATTAAATCTGATTTCACAGTCAACAATGAGGCCACATTTACTATGACTTGAATGGTTACGCCCCTATATAACCCACGCAACTGAGAAGATAATAAGTCCTTTAGCCCTCTTCGAGCAAATACAATTTTCTTATGTTATTTGGATGACAAGTAACAAGGTCATTAAATTCTTGATTAAATGATATGTTTAAATCACATGATTAGAACAGACATACTGACATGGTAAATTGGTGCTGTATTGCCAAATATTCTATACAATATTGATGAAAAGATCGTGACAGGAATTCTCAGAAGAATTTTCATTGAGAATACATACAGTAGCCCATTCAAGAAAATGAAATACTTTGCATAATGTGATACTGCCAGACTAATAGAATATATACTATATTTTTATTCTCTTTACTTTAAATAGTAGTGCATTTTATTTTAAGATCAGTTTAAGGAAGATTGATACCAATAGGCGAGGCCACCATTGGTATACGAGTATGCAAAACCTTCCGGACGTAAGTTTCTTTTTAAATTTTTAATTATAACACTTTAGAATATGTAGAAATACAGGTTGCTACAAAATTTTGTGGTCGGGCTTATCTTGAGCTGCCAAGAAGGATGGCGTATGAGCCACGCCAGGTTGACACCATTATCTCTATGATCCCTGGTCGAATTTTTTAAATTGTTTTTAAAAATGAAGGGCAATTAAAATACTAAAAATGTGAATTGCACTTTTCTCGATATATTTTGCCCTTTTCAATTCAAAGTGTAAAGTTTAACATAGTGTCCACAGAAATGTTCTCTCAAGTTTCCCTGATTTTCTCTGACCTACTAAGAAAAACTTCTCTGACTCAAGAAAACTGAGTGGTAAGTTAATTCACCAAACAGCATATTTTACAAGGAACAAAAAAAGAAAATTCCAGCCTCCATCATTCCCATAGCTGGCCTAATTCTCTCTCCACTTCCTTTTATTCAATTATTTATGGAAAAACAATTACATCAATGGGCACTTTCTAAACAATTTAAAAAAAAAGTAACATGTAGACCTATCATATACCTTTATCATATCATTTTCAACTAACTTATTAATAGAGTGATTCAAATATGAAAATACTTTTACCACAGCAACCTAATACAATTTCACGTGGATTTAAAGCACTCTTGAGATCAAATGTAAATAACTTTTGTTTCTAACATAGGTGAATATAATGAATTCCAATTAGTCTAGGTCTATATTCAAAACAGTTTTCAAATTTGAAGATAAGTCAGTCGTAGGTACCATAAGTTTCTGACTTTGAAATCTTCTGAGGAAAGGTTCGACATTTGGCAAAATACTTCTAAAAACACTTAATTTTTCCTTATGTAGTGGATTCTTCACAGCTTCTGAAGGTTTTTTTTTTTTTTCAGTATACTCTTTCACAGATTTGTCAATGTGATCTTATATTTGAAGAGCTTGATCAATACAGCATCCATTTTCCAACCATCTTATTGCAGTGAACTTGTAAGGAAATGCAGTGCTTGTTGTTATGTCTGTATATTTAACACGTTGAGCAGGGCTATCTTTAAAAAGATTGTGCAAAGATCTGAAAAAATTTAAAAGGTCCCAGTCAATTTTGGAGATCCCAGTTATCATGGCTCAATTCAATGTATGCAAACTGCATATGCCTACATCAAGAACAGGTTTGGCCTCAGGGTTTAGCACTTGCAAATGATTTTCAAGTAATTTAAAAAAAAAAAAAAAAACACAAACTGGGGTTAATATTTGGCCCATCCATTGAGACTTGAAAAATATTGCCTAAAGGTAAGGGCAGTCCATGTATAAACAGATCTCATAAGTGATCCTAGTTTCCCTGCCTAAAAGTACACTATTCCAATACCTTGTTGCAATTTTTGAAGATTTACATCCCTAAACCTTACACACAAGTCCATTCGTCTTCTTTGGACATTTGTCTAATGATTCATCAAAATAAACAACAAAGTCAGAGCACTGTTTTAAGTCATTCTGTGAACTTTCTTTGGGCTAATCCATTATTTTTAACATAGGAAGCCTTAGTCTTGCCCATAGTAAAGCTTTGAACAATTTTACTGCCTGGGAACATTGTTTTGAATGCTGCAGATGTTTGATCACAAGAGTTGAAAAACATCTTTCTATATGGCTTCAGCCGATATATCATCATCTTTATTCACACTGCAAGTCTTTAAACTCCTTTGACTTATTCCTAGCACGGCCAATTCTTTGTAGCTGTGGAGGTATTGATAACTCTTGGCTGCGTATCTTCAAATGGAGATGGAGTAGAGGTATTCTTTGCATAGAAAGACATTATATTTGATATTAGTTGGTCCTTCAGCAGGGGGCCGAAGGGGTAGTATGTGGTCCTGTGGGTTCACTTCTTGCTGGTGGAAGTGTACTAATAAAGCACAGGAAATGCCATTTATTCCTATGAAGTCCGATACATTCATGTCCACGCCGTGGCCCCTGGGCAACGGGTACACTGCGTGTACTCGGCTAAGTCATGTAAGGGCGAAAAAGCGAGTTCCAGACGCTTCAAAATGGGGACCCACCAGCTAAGGGAGATAATCCCGAAAGAAAACATCGGACCTACAGGATTGCTGGGGGTTGCCGTTGGGCTGACAACCCAATCTGTAAAAAACTCGTTATGAAATCTGAAGAAGAAATAGCCGGCCTGACCTTTTTACAACGACCTCGCAAATGTGTAAAGGACTTAAGAATTGGTTCGTGGAATGTTTTAACTCTTTACCAAGCTGGAAACCTAAGAAAGTTGCTCTATCAGCTGGATGAGTATCGACTAGATATTACTGCTATTCAAGAGTTGAGATGGACTGGTGAAGGAGTGATACAGAGGAGAAATCACATGGTATTCTATAGCTGTCACATGAAGGATCACATGTTTGGTACTGGTTTTATTGTCAATAAGAAGATAAAACATCTTATCATGGATTTTCGGGCAAAATCGCATAGATTGTGCAGACTTAGAATTAGAGGGAAGTTCTTCAATTACAGTCTTATCTGTGCACATGCTCCAACTGAAGAGAAGAGCGACGAAGATAAAGATTCTATTTATGATGAATTGGATGAAATTTATAATGAGTGCCCAAGAGCAGACTGTAAAATAATCTTCGGGAATTTGAATGCGAAGATAGGAAAGGAAGACGAATACAGACCTTGTATTGGAAAATATAGCTTGCATGATATTTCTAATGATAATGGAATCAGGCTTATACATTTTGCATCCTCGAGAAATATGGTAGTGGGAAGTACAACTTTTAATCACAAGGACATACATATAATGACATGGAAGTCTCCAGATGGAACTACTTTAACCAAATTGACCACCTCCTAATAGATGCAAGACACTTCTCTAACTTGATGGATGTTAGAAGTTATAGGGGGGCCAATACCGACTCTGACCACTACCTTGTGGTAGCAACTATTAGAAGCCGAATATCTAAAGCAAGAAAGGTACATGGATCCAATGCAAGAAAGTTCAACAGTGCTCGGCTGAAGGAGCCCGAAACTACTCTCAGATATGCTAGCTTGCTTAATGAGGCCCGGACCGATTTAACTAATAGTGAGAGTATTGATGAAATCTGGAAAAATCTTAAAGATGCACTATTAAAAACTGCAAATGAAGTTTTAGAAAGGGAAGAGAAAGTCTGGCACAACAATTGGTTTGATCAAGAGTGTGCACAGGCAACAACCTTAAAAAATGAAGCATACAAGAGAATGCAACAGAGGAACCACACCCGAAGAGCAGTGGAAGAGTATAGAACTTCCAGAAGAGAAGAAAAGAGATTGAACAAGAAGAAAAAGAGACAGTATGAGAGGAGAGAATTAGAAGAAATGGAACGGTTGAAAGGGATGAATGATGTGAGAGCTTTCTATCAGAAGTTAAATAAAAGTCGTAGGATTTCCAGCCTAGAACAAGTTTGTGTACAGATAAAGATGGTATAATACTGGGCATTGAGGAAGCAATACTAGAAAGATGGGCCCAATATTTTGATGAACTGTTGAACGAAAGTCCAGGTGATAACGAAGTAACCTTACCTCCTGTACATACAAGAAAATCAGACATAGAAGTACCGATACCTAGTATTGAGGAAGTCAAGCTTGGCATTAAGAAGTTAAAGAATAACAAAGCCCCGGGAACAGATTTAATACAGTCAGAGCTTGTGAAAAATGCTGGAAAGGGATTTCTTAAACACTTTCACAAACTAGTGGCCAAGATATGGGTAGCTGAAACAATCCCTGATGAATGGAACGTAGATATCATCTGCCCGATACATAAGGTGATATCATGATGTGTTCTAATTATAGAGGTATTTGCTTATTATCCATTGCTTATAAAATATTTTCCAATATTCTCTTTAGCAGATTGGTGCCTTGGAAAATGTGGTTGGTGACTATCAATGCGGATTTCACCAAGGAAGATCTACTATTGATCAGATCTTCACAATTCGCTATATACTTGAAAAGTGTAAAGAATTTGAATTGATACATACCATCTCTTCATTGACTTTAGATCAGCCTATGACAGCGCTGATAGAAGTAACCCTATGTAGCAATGGAAGAGTTTGAGATCCCTAAGAAACTGATCGCCCTTGTGAAAGCTACCATGGAAAATACTCGGAATCAAATTAAGATCCAGAATATGTTATCAAGTGCTGTAATGACCAAGAATGGAGTTAGGCAAGGAGATTCATTATCATGCCTTTTGTTCAATATAGCTTTGGAGAAAGTTGTCAGAGATGCAAGTATCAACACAAGTGGAACCATCTTATATAAATCAATTCAAACTTCGGCATAAGCAGATGATATTGATTCAATCGCAAGGACACCAAGAGCATTGAAAGAAGCTTTCACAAGCCTCGAAAAAGCAGCAAGAAAGATGAATTTACAGATTAATGAAGGAAAAACTAAGTACATGCCTGTAACCACGAAAGACTACCCTAGTGGGACCACATTCATAGAGATTGGCTCTTATAAGTTTGATGTTGTGCGTAGCTTTGCCTACCTTGGATCAGAAGTTAATTCCAAGAACAATGCTCGTTCTGAAATCCAAAAACGTATACTGTCTGCTAACAAGTGCTATCATGGCCTCAGAAAACATCTGAAGTCTAAGCTGTTGTTCAGGAAAACTAATGTCCTGATGTATGAAGTTTTAGTAAAGCCTGTATTAACATATGATGCTGAGACATGGACACTCTCAAAATCTGATGAAAGACAGCTCGGTATATTTGAAAAGAAGGATTTTGAGGCAAATTTTTGGGCCAGTGGAAGAAAATGGTGTCTGGAGAAGAAGATATAATCATGAATTGTATAATTTATATAACGAACCAAACATTGTTAACTGTATAAAGATCAGAAGATTGGAGTGGGCAGGACATGTGTTGCGTGCTAACGACAGAATGATAAAGAAGATATTTAATGCAGTGCCAGGAGGAATCAGGAAAGTTGGCAGACAAAAGTTAAGGTGGGAAGAAGGGGTGAGAGAGGATGTAAAGATAATTGGAATCATGAATTTGAGGAGCTCTGCACTTAACAGGAAAGAATGGGGAAAACTTCTTCGGAAGGCCAAGGCCCACAAAGGGCTGTCGTGCCAGTGATTATGATGATGAGGTCCTTTAGCATGAGAAGTGACTGCTTGTTTACCCACATTACTAAGTTTGAACAATTTACAGCACACTTTACAATGTGTTGAAGTTGCATTATTTAACAATATGTCAGTTCGGGAAACACTTTGCTGTCTAGCCAAAGTTTATTAAATGTACACTGCTTGTTAGCCATTGTCATGAGTTTCAAGAAAGCATCCTAGAACTGAAATAAAAAATATAACATAAAAATGGTTGAAAGAAATGACACTAGCGTACAACAAAAATTGTAGAATTGTTACTCACTTGTTGTGAAAAAATACCGGAAAAAGAAATGCTACAATAACTTGGGTTACAACAGACTAGAGCAGGCATCGTCAATCGAGAGAGAAATGCCTTCGGAGCCAATTTGCTGCCCACTCTTGAGGAACGAGAGCAGCTTAGCGAGCAAGTAGGGGAAAAGTAGGGGAAGTGCATGACATAATAGTACTGAAGGCTAGTGGCGCAAAGGTATGGCACTTCTTTATGGACAGGTTAGATTGCGACACGATACGTGTGTACTCATGTGAGGTGACAGGTGTTCCTGTCTTTATCCTCACACCACACGACGTTCAAGCCTAGTCGGTAAATGTTGTATTTACTATGAGAGTTCAGCACAGCACAGGCCATCAACGCCAACAAGTTTCAAACCTTCTTGGGATGAAGAGTATTTGATACTTCCAGAAAATAACACACAAAATGTTTAATATGTAATAAAATATTGAATCACATTAAAAAATATTCCTTATTAAATTGAAAAAACAAATAACGTAGTTCAACTTATTCAATACAAGTAAATAAGAAAAGTAGTGTTACATTCCTATTTAATTATAAGCAGAAACGGTACTGGTTTTGACCCCAATCTGGGACATCATCAGCTGAATAAAATGCAAAAACAATGCTTAGGTAAATAAGAAATTAAAGGATGAGTCTTTCACAAAAACAGTTGAAAAAGCAATATAAGATAATGAGGATTGGCAGTGCGCGATTTTAAATTGTAAAATCTAGAAGAAGTAGAAGGTCAGTCACTTATATGAAGTAAGGCACAATCTTCTGAATAGTAGCACAAAACACGACACTGTGTCTCAAAATGTTTACGAGAAGAGGTGAACAGTTAAGTGAGCCAGCCTGCATATACTATCAGGCGCTAAGTCACAACACAATTTAATAAATATGAAGTCCCAAAATTGTGTAGAAGTCGAAGACGAGTCGCTTGATTGAAGCAAATTGCTAGCTCCTGAAGATCAGCGCAACATACTCAATGTCTGGCACTGTGCTTTCAAATGCCGACAGAACTCGGTGAATAGCTTGATGATCCAGTCTGTAATTGTTTCGGTTGCGAAAATGTATGTATGTATGTATGTATGTATATATATATATAATTTAATTTATAATTTAATATAATTGAAGTATGTAACTGGGATCTTGTAGATCTTGTAGATTCCTTGGAACAGTTGACGTAAAAATCAACTGTGAAGAGAAAAATGGAAAAAAGTGCAATACCGGAAACAAATGAAAAACGTATATGCACAGTGCGCTACTTCTTGAACATAAGAATTCAGGTTGTAATTGAGGTAGTCCAAGGCAGCGCAAGGCATGAGTTTAAATTTGAATGTTGCAAAGACCCAAAATGCAGGAGGCACTATAGTATACTAGTATACAGTTCAATTTGGAAAGTAGGGTGGGTTTTTTTTCCGAGAGGAGAGGTGATAAAGATAATAAAGATAATAAAGAAAGAGAATTAGTAGATAAGAGAAGATTAAAATGATTGGAAGTTAAAAGAGGATGGGAAAGGGTAAGATAGGGAAATAAAGGAGGGGTAGTTTAGGGTGGGTTAGGAGGGTTGGTTACTGGAGGTAGAAAATGTGAGTAGGAACTGTGTAAGGCATGGAAAATTGAATTCGGGTTTAGAAATTTAGAATTTTTGAGAAGAAGAATTAGGAAGTCAAATAGGATATTGGGTTTTTCAGAAATGTCGTTTAAATTGAAATTAGGGTTGAAGTATTGGTCAAGGTGAATAAAAATATTTTCAGTAGTGTTTAGAAGGGGGCCTTTGTTAATGATTTTAAGTATTTTTATGTCTTTTTCAATATTTGTGAAATTATGCTTGAAGTCTTGTATGTGTCCTATAGCATAGAATCTGTTGTATTTAATGGGGTTGATATGTTTGGAGTATCTGATGTTAAAGTTGCAGCCAGTTTGTCCGATGTACGAGGAACTGCAGTTGTTACATTTCACCTTTATTTACAACCTTGTTAATGTGATGAACCAAATGAATATCTTTCCTTATATTAACACTCATATATATTATATTAAGTTTTGTGACCCCAAAAGAAAAAGAGATATTTGGATGAAAAGAAAAAGAAAAAACGAAGACCTCTCCTGCAATATAGACAAAATTACACACAATTAAAAGACAAAGGCTACAATTTTACGGTCACATTCTCGAAATGAACGACGATATGTTAACTAAGAAATTTTTAATTACATCTCAAAATTAAAATACACCACTGGTTGGCTGAAAGAGATACAATGGGATCAACAAAGACTGAAAATCACAGATGTTATCAAAAATCACAGGATGGACTTCAGGCATTAGACCACTTCTGCATGGATTTTTTGCTTTTGCAAATTTGACGCCAACCTCAGACAGAGTTATTGGAGGAATAGAGGCGGGTGATCAGCCATCATATGAAGAGGCTCGGGGAAGGAAATAAAAATAAAAACACTGTACCACAGTCTTAGGTTCTAAGTCAGGGCCTCTCAGGGTGCATGAACCAGTGCCTTGCACAGGGCAAGGTGCAAAAGACGACTTCGCTAGGTTGACCACAGTGCAAACCTTCACTCCTCGATTTTGAGCAATAGGGTTGTCTCTTTCTTTCCCTACTCTTGTTGTGGTCGCTCCACCTGTCTTCCACTTCCACACCTTTCCATCTTGCACACTGCAAAATGTTTATGTGACATGGGCAGAGATGTTCAGTCTGATAGGTTAAGGTTACCAGCACAAAAGAGGCTAAGAAAACCCCTTTAAATTTGGTTTGAATGGACAGTTTATCCTTTCTATCTTCTCTTTCCCTTTTTCTTTGCAAGGGATTGGCTAACAGCAATTCAGAAAACATTTTTTTAAATTACAATCAGAAATACTCGCATGCAATTTAGTTTTCATATAAATCAGAAACACCTTTCACATATACGTATGAAACCAAACATAGAAATAATCATAGTTGCTACTCGATGCAGCTCAGGAAAATCTTCCTTTGACAAATTCAGGTAGAATTTGAGCAAACATTTAAATTGTAAAATGGATGTTTTTGGTGATAATCATTTTGCTAATCTATTAATTCAAAATGGAAATCAGGAGGCATACTTTCAACTGCTATTGAAGAACGCTTTACAAACGCATAGGAGTATGGGCTACAGGTCAGGAATACCCTGTAATGAAAAAGATGAATAAAAGTTTTGTTTTTAATATATAAAATTGCTTTGAAGTACCTAAATGTGACATGTTTTCATAAACAGGTATTGTGGAATTTAATTTAATGTTACGCTTGTACAATTAAGAAAAAAAACCCTTTTTATTTCAGTTAGTGATGAACCGGTACTTTACCTGGAATCCGGCAACAAACTCGTTTTGCAGACAGCCGCTGTGGAGAGAGGATAGCACAGGTCTTCAGCAGACTTTAACAATTCTAGGATTTTCTTCGTTAGCCTATGTATGGGCTTTACTCCATGGGACTCCAGCAGCCTCCCTATTCTATTGGATATCTTCCCAATGTACGGCAGAAAGGCTTTAGCTGCTGGCTGCTCATCATCTTTCTCCCTGGTTGTTGGACGTCTGGGATGGAGTGCTCGCTGTATATCTTTATGGCTGTACCTGTTACCACATAGGCCATATTGAGGTGGCTGAACTCCTCGTTTAAGTAGTGAGCTTGACAAATTCTTCTTGCATGGTCAACTAGCATTTTTATTGCTAGTTGCTTTACGTCGCACCGACGTCTTATGGCGACGATGGGACAGGAAAGGGCTAGGAGTTGGAAGGAAGCGGCCATGGCCTTAATTAAGGTACAGCCCCAGCATTTGCCTGGTGTGAAAATGGGAAACCACGGAAAACCATTTTCAGAGCTGCCAACAGTGGGGTTCGAACCTACTATCTCCCGAATACTGGATACTGGCCGCACTTAAGCGACTGCAGCTATCGAGCTCAGTAGCAATTTTATCACTCCGTATTTTTGTCACAAGTGGTGGTTCGACAAGTTTTCTGCAGATAGCAGTCTGTAGGCATTGACTTGCGGAACACTGTGCGTTCAAAGGCTAAATCAGCCGTCTTCATTACCAGAATATCGAGGAAAGAGAGTTTTCCTTAGCTTTCTGTTTCCGTAGTGAACTGAATATTGGTGTTAATGCTATTCAGATGCTATGGAAACTGCTGTAGTTGTTTCTTTCCAAGGCTTCAGATTAGAAAGATGTCATCAACGTAGTGAAGCCACGCCTTAGGTTTCAATGGTGTGGTCATGAATGCTGTTTGTTAAAAAAATTTTCACAAAGAAATTGGAATTCGCCGGACTCAGAGGACTGCCGCGGCAACACGTCGATTTGTTCATAGAAGCTGTCATTCCACCTGGTGATGTCCTCGAGAAAAATCTGAGCGATGTGGTCCAGGACCTCCTTTACTGGTACTTTACCGGAAGTTTAAACACAAACTGCTGTGAATTGAAGTGAGCTATTAGCCACGAAATCTGTAAACTCGGAAACGAGTAACTGCCAATGACGACGAGTAAAGAGTGAGACCATGTCGAAGCTGACAAGCAAGGTCTTCGACTTACAACTGGATGTTCTTCACGTTTTCAATGAAGTGTCCTGAATCTCTCACGTATGACTTTGTGCCACCGATGTAAGGCAGTCAGATATATAGCACTCACGATGGGCGGTAGAGATATGTTGTCCCTTATCAATCTTCGGTAAGCCATATAGCCTCTGTGGTAGAGCTGCACTTTTGGAGGTTTCTCTCTTCACGTTGTCTGGCAATGATGAGGCCTTAATAATTGGTCTTTCTGCAGCCCCAGTGTTAGTACAGAGCAATAAATGTACATAAGGGAAAAATGAATGTTCTCTCACAGGAAGAACAGAGGAGGGTGATAAAGAAAGATCTTAATATTACATAGCAAATGAGCAATATAGCTGGATGCTATTCCTGAAGTGTGGAAAAAGTCAGACCCAAAACTGTATTTCAAATCATAACCATTAAGAATAGGAAGAAAATGCAAATGAAGACACTAAAACGGTGGCAGTCATACAAAGAAATGGACCAATGCAGTTTAGGAGTGGTTCAAAATTGAGCCCATGCCACAGCTTTAGCTATAAGTGGAACCATGACAGTGTAGATTTCAATTTAATCATACCTAACATCTCCATGATAAAGTGAAAAAAAAATTTTAAAAATACCTTTTCACCTGGATTTGTGCTGTAGAAAAGTACACAAGGATAGAGTTCTGCTCCGTCAACATCTTCAAAGGCAAGCTGTGGCTCCTCTCCATTCTTTCCAAAGCTGACCGTACGAGCATCCATGTCCAGTATAACAGTGATGTAATCTCCCTGTGTGAAGCTTGCCATGCTCAGAGGTAGTTCACCGTTGTGGTACAAGTTACCACTAAAACAAGTTAAAATAAATCTCAATATACAAGGAAACGAGATATGTAGGCTTACTCATTCTAGTTATTTCTAGGATCATTAAAGTCACTCAAGGTCATTTTAGGTTTTGGTAGGGTGTAAATGGCTGTGTGCTATTCCTGATGCCATTTGTTTTTTCAAGTGAAAATCCTACCCTAAGATTCATCAAGATTTTATAATAAAAATGGTTTTATGTCTTACTAACTACTGTTATGGATTTTGGGAATGCCAAAAAGCCAGAACTTTTTCCCATGGAAGATCTTTTACAGGTCTGTAAATCAAACAATGAGACTGGCTTATTTGAGCATCTTGAAAACCACCGTAAATACATTTCTTCTTGTCTCAAGATCTTGTTACTCATGTTTACTGGGCGACTGAAATCCTATGATATTTGTGTCAACAATTAGCGCATCTAAGTCTCTTTCATGTGCAACTAAAATCAAAACCAACAGCATAACAGATCCTCTTGGCTGTTATTTTTGGCTTTCTAGACAGCCGCTGCTATCTCACCGCCAGATAGCTCAATTGTAATAACGTACGTAGGCTGAGTGGACCTCAAACCAATCCTCAGATGCAGGTAAAAATCCCTGACCTGGCAGGGAATCGAACCAGGGTCCTCCGGGTAAAAGGCAAGCACACTACCTACACCACAGAGCTGAAGTCATGTGTAACTACTTCGCGAAATTGAAACACTAAATCTAGAGAATATTAGAAATAAATATTAATAAAGAAATTGGGCACCACATGCAAAAGATTTACAGGAATAACTGATTCTGTACAGCATGAATGAACTCATTCTCCCAAGGCAACAGTCATCAGGCAGATGAGGCTACAAACATGCTTCATTACTTTACCTGCTTCTATTTAACACTGAAAATAAATTTAAGTAAAATGTCATGTTTTCCATACATACATACATACATACATGTAAGAGAGTTTTCCTTAGCTTTCTGTTTCCGTAGTGAACTGAATATTGGTGTTAATGCTATTCAGATGCTATGGAAACTGAATACATACATACATACATACATACATACATACATACATACATACATACATACATACATACATACATACATACATACATACATACATACATACATACATACATACATACATACATACATACATACATACATACATTACCATTATAGACTGTTATGCATTTCAGCATTCAGTCTGCAAGCCTCTGAGAATTTACTAAACATGCTGTGACCTCATTTAGTTCTATACCTCTATATCGCTACAAACTGAGTCTAATTATCGTTAACTTTGTCTACCTCTACTTCTCTTACTCTTACCCTCCATAACAGAGTCCTTCATTCTCCTACGTAACCTATCCTCCTCCATTCGCCTCACATGACCCCACCGCCGAAGCTGGTTTACACGTACAGCTTCATCCATCGAGTTCATATCTAAATTAGCCTTTATCTCCTCATTCCGAGTATCCTCCTGCCATTGTTCCCACCTATCTGTACCAGCAATCATTCTCGCTACTTTCATGTCTATTACTTCTAACTTATGAATAAGATATCCTGAGTCCACCCAGCTTTTGCTCCCGTAAAGCAAAGTTGGTCTGAAAACAGACTGATGTAAAGATAGTTTCGACTGGGAGCTGACTTCCTTCTTACAGAATACTGTCGATCGCAACTACAAGCTCACTGCATTAGCTTTACTACACCTTGATTCAATCTCATTTATTATATTACCATCCTGGGAGAACAAACAACCTAAATACTTGAAATCAACCTGTTCTAGCTTTGTGTCACCAATCTGACATTCAATTCTGTTGAATTTCTTACCTACTGACATCGATTTAGTCTTCGAAAGGCTAATTTTCATACCTACTCATTGCACCTATTTTCAAGTTCCAAGATATTAGACAGCAGGCTTTCGGCACAATCTGCCATTAAGACCAAGTCGTCAGCATAGGCCAGACTGCTTATGATATTTCCACCTAATGGAATCCCTCCCTGCCATTTTATACCTTTCAGCAGATGATCCATGTAAACTACGAACAGCAAAGGTGAAAGATTATAGCCTTGTCTAACCCCTGTAAGTACCCTGAACCAAGAATTCATTTTACCATCAATTCTCACTGAAGCCCAATTGTCAACATAAATGCCTCTGATTGATTTTAATAATCTACCTTTAATTCCATAGTCGCCCAGTATGGTGAACATCTGTTCCCTCGGTACCCTATCATATGCTTTCTCTAGATCTACGAAACATAAACACAACTGCCTATTCCTCTCGTAGCATTTTTCAATTACCTGGCGCATACTGAAAATCTGATCCTGACAGCCTCTCTGTGGTCTGAATCCACACTGCTTTCATCCAACTTTCTCTCAACGACTGATCACTTGCAAGATGCCAGTGAATACTTTGCCTGGCATACTAATCAATGAGATACCTCGATAGTTGTTGCAATCCTTTCTGTTCCCTTGCTTATAGATAGGTGCAATTACTGCTTTTGTCCAATCTGAAAGTACCTTACCAACACTCCATGCTAATTTTACTACTCTATGAAGCCATTTCATCCCTGCCCCCCCACTATACTTCACCATTTCAGGTCTAATTTTATCTTATCCTGCCCCTTTATGACAATGAAGTTTATTTACCATCCTTTCCACTTCCTCAAACAAAATTTCACCAACATCCTTTTCCTCCTCCCCATGAGCTTGGCTGTTTGCAACACCACCAGGAAGATTTCCTTTTACGTTGAGCAGATGCTCAAAATATTCCCTCCATCTCTCCGTTGATTCCCTGGGATCTATTATGAGTTCACCTCAATTACTCAAAACACTGTTCATTTCCTTTTTCCTTCCCTTCCTAAGATTCTTTATTACTGTCCAGAAAGGTTTCCCTGCTGCTGACCTAGCCTTTCCAGGTTATTACCAAAATCTTCCCACGACTTCTTTTTGGATTCAACAACTATTTGTTTCGCTCTGTTTCTTTCATCTACATACAAATCAGTGTCTGCCTCGGCCCTTGTTTGCAACCATTTCTGATAAGCCTTCTTTTTATGTTTACAAGCTGCTCTCACTTCATCATTCCACCAAGATGTTCGCTGTTCGCTTTTTCCCATCTTTACACACAGATGTTTCTGGACATTCCCTTGCTGTTTTTACTACAGCACCCCTGTATGCCACCCATTCTCTTTCTATATCCTGAACCTGCTTACTGTCTACTGTTCAAAACTTCCCACCAATCATATCCATGTACTTCTGTCTAATTTCCTCGTCTTGGAGATTTTCTACCCTTATTCGTTTGGAGACAGATTTCACTTTCTCTACCCTAGGCCAGAGATACAGTACTTAGTTCACTACAGATCAGATAGTGGTCTGTATCATTGGAAAATCCCTGGAAAACTTGTACATTCATAACAGATTTCCTGAATTCAAAGTCAGTTAAGATATAGTCTATTATGGATGTGGTACCCCTAGCCTCCCATGTGTAGTGGTGAATAGCCTTATGCTTGAAGAATGTATTCATAACTGCTAAACCCATACTAGCACAGAAGTCCAGCAAATGCTTCCCATTCCCATTAGCTTCCATATCTTCCCCACATTTACCAATCACCCTTTTGTATCCTTCAGTTCTATTTCCAACGCTCGCATTGAAATCGCCCATTAGCACTATTCTATCCTTGCTGTTGACCCTGACCACGATGTCACTCAATGCTTCATAAAACTTGTCAACTTCATCCACATCTGCACCCTCACATGGTGAATACACTGAGACAATTTTCGTCCAATTCCTCCAACCCACATCATTTGCTCATTTACGTGCCTAATAGAAACTATGCTGCGTGCAATGGTATTCCTGATAAACAGCCCTACCGCATACTATGCCCTTCCCTTTCTAACACCCGTCAAGTACACTTTATAATCTCCTATCTCTTCCTCGTTATCTCCACTTAACCGAACATCACTTAGTCCTAGCACATTCAGATGCATCCTCTTAGCAGACTCAGTCAGTTCTACTTCTTTCTTCCACAAGCCCCATTAATATTGATAGCTTCCCATCGAATTCCATTTCATTCACCAAGTTGTTTCGACAGAGTCCCTTGCCTGTCAAATGGGAGTGGGACTCCGTTACTCCCACAGGTCCAAGGCTTGCTTAAAATGTTCTGAGCTTGTAAATTAAAGAAGCAGGATGCTACCCTACTTACATATAGTCCAAGTGAGGATCTCTCCTCTAACGGATTATGAACCACCGGTGGATTGTATAGTCCTAGCTGCCTGAGCACAAGAAGGGCCAGGACTCAGAATATGTCCGAGATGCCCATTCCCATTCCATAGCAACTGGTATCCCGATTCTCAGGACCACTTACTAGGCCACTCAGCTGTTGCCCATGGTTCACGAACTAGGACGTGACTACAGTAACCCACACCATGAACCGTCAACTCCATCAATAATAGATTTGCTATCAGTTTCACTACTAGAGTTTACTCTCGAAACAAAATAAAACAAAACAAACACCAACAATAATCATCATATGATGAGACCAATATAAACATCCACAAGCTATACACAATATACATTTAGTTTTGACGGTCACGCTACTTGGATAAGTACGGATAAGACAACTGTTTATTCTTATCTTATATTAGCACAATAGCATCATAACAATGGAATCTATTTATCCCGGGTTATAACACTGTATGTTAAAACAAATCTCACTATACTCTGTTAATCAAATAACTTCACCAGGTTAAAAAAAAAAAAAAAAAGAAATCCACGGACTAGATGCAAGACAAATACCACGTCCAATCAATAAATAAAATCGACCAAGCACTGAACACTTGGCCTATAATCTCCTCTAGCTACAATCAGTTCTGTGCACAACAACACATTACCTCCAGATTACACATATAAACTACCTAACACTGAGCATATCTTTGGGGAGGAATAATCCAGAGTCTGACTCACAAAAGAACACCATGTAGCGTCTTCCACCGACTGCTCAACGGGAACTTGTAATTACCAAGTAATGCAGTTGTCATGACTTTGTAATGGCGCAGTAATGCAAGTGTAAAGAACTCGTACAGCGCAGACTTCGTAAAGGTAATCGTCATGAATAGCAATCGCAATGGTCATGAACAGTGATTAGTAATAAACTCGTTTCACACACGCCACGTAAATATATATAGACTTGCTCCACATGGCTGTCATGTCTGCAAAAGTC
This sequence comes from Anabrus simplex, assembly GCF_040414725.1. Classification (NCBI taxonomy): domain Eukaryota; kingdom Metazoa; phylum Arthropoda; class Insecta; order Orthoptera; family Tettigoniidae; genus Anabrus; species Anabrus simplex. Next base: position 1,078,428,997 of record NC_090265.1, on the reverse strand, counting down.
CACTGGAAACAACGCTAGCACTGAAACATCATCAAGCGTCACTCGGTCAACACAAGCTCGTTAATACTAGGAACTTCCGGATTGGTTACTGAGCTGCCGATTCGCAAATAGCGATCTTGCACGTTCATCCACAATGATGAATTACCACCTTCAGCATACACTTCCCGGCCATACCCTCGAGTTTCAAAACCACTCATTACAACACTTTTAACCGACTTCAACCATCTTTCCCGATATAGTCACTGTTTCCCAGGTTATGCAATCTTCAGTGCTACGCCATGTGCACACTCTTACACAAATAGAAACTTATGCAAAATATAACGATGCACATATGCAATATTCCCTATTCACTACTTATATTACATTTTATTTTACAAAAATATCCTAACCTAAAATCGGGAGATCATCATGTACAAACATTTCCTAACCTAAAATTGGGGATCGTACTCTTGTACAGTTACAAGCTGTGTCGTTGCCATCACTGCCTCCATCTCTTGGGACATCGTCCAAGCCTCCTCCCTGGTTGGATCTCTGTGCTGTGGAGCTTACTGCAGCTGTCAGCCGCCTCGCGCTTGGTGTCATACTGGTACGGCCCGTCCACAGTCGTGTTGCCTGGTCGCTAGGTCTCGGCGTCGAATACCTGTGGTGTTCTATCTGCACACTGAGTCCTCTCCTGCAGCTGGACTCGGTAGTTGACTCTCGGTTGGTGGACACTGCCGTGCCTATTGAATTTTCCCACAACCTCCTCATTGGTCAAACATGGCTGGGGGCTGGATCGTACTTCCACCTCGTGCCCTCATAGTCCTGCGATCAGGTATTTGGCTCCCTCTCCTGAAGCCGATCTGGTGTCGAACTGGGCCCGGCATGTTCCCTAGGAAGTGGTACCGTTGTCCTGTGGGGTTGCCACCTTTCTGACGCCGGAGTTGCCATCACTGTTTGTAGGTTTCACTCGTGTCACCATGGCTGTTATACTTTCACGCAGGGCACTTGCTTCCTCTGCTGGGCCTCGAGCTACAGACTCCACAACCACGAGCATCACTTCAGACTGCTTCCCGTCCGGTTTGTTGTCCTCCTGCACGACGTCATTGATCACCTTGGTTTCGAGAAAGCGCACTTCATTTTCCACGGACTGGGCCGACTTGGCCTTGATTTTTCTCTCGAGCTCCCCAAGTTTTTCGCACTGGGCCTGAATTATGGAATTTTATTGTTGAAACATAGCTCTTGCCCAGTTATTAGCTTCTACCTCCGAGGTGTCTTCGAAGTCGAAACTGTCTGGGTCTTCCTTGCTGTCAACCAAGTCCTGGCACAGCCTTGCTTGCAAGTCCACTTTGCTTCCTGCTGTTGGCAAACCTCGGAATGCCAGTGCTTTGCGTAGAATCGCCACGGTCATCTGGTTGATCTTTATTTTCGATTCACCAAGAGTCCAGTCACGGTTGCCAATTTATCATTCTCAAAGCGATTTTATTTGTCTAAATATCATACGAGATATGTTCACTTCTTGATTGTAAAACCGCTTTATTGTCACTTAGTCTATTTCCTTTCCGCCTCCGTAGTGTAACGGTTAGTGTTATTAGCTGCCGTCTTCGGGGGCCTGGGTTCGATTCCCGGTACTGCCAGAAATTTAAGAATGGCAGGAGGGCTGGTAGGTGGTTGAAATGGTACATACAGCTCACCTCCAATGGGGGTGTGCCTGAAAAGAGCTGCACCACTTCGGGATGAGGACACAAGTTTACTTACTAGTCTATTTCCTTACAAGACACAATTCCTATTCAGTTCACTTAACGACTTCACAAGGATACACAATTATACACAGCATTTGCAACAGTATTAAGAGAAACACACTGAAGCAATATACAGTTGATTCTGACAAGTACAGATATCAACAAATCCTCACACTGATCATTCACTTCACCATCACAAGGCAAGGCTAACTACCAAACTCACTGGTCTTTTGGCGTTGTCGGCTCGATATATATACTGTTCAACAAACAGTCCAGATATCTCCAACTTCTAGAAATGTTCCTGCACAGGCTGAATGGAATGTACCCAAACAATCTATCAACCGGACAGTCGATTGTGGTACTCCCGTATAGACTGAGCGCAAATGTTTGATTACAATACAATAATCCATGGTGATGAAGTCTACAAAATTCCTAAAGTTTCCACACATATCTGGATAATAAAACATCACGGTAAGTTTCCAGAAGGTCCATATGCATCATAGTGATAGTCAAATATACAAATATTACAGAGTTTTATACAGTTTTTGACTGAACAGATTTTGAGGTTATATGAATATACAATACATATTTACGGGGAAATCATATGTTAGCTGTACTTAACATTTAATAAAAGATAATTAAAATGTATTAAACATAATAATTGAAGGTTTTACAAGGCTCAGGTAGGGTGTAGGACGATGTACATATGACAAATGAAACGGATGAACTCGTTCCAGCTTTGATTCAACTAGAGTGATGTTAGTACGGATGTTCTGTTGACTAAGAGGCAACACGGCTGTTTTGGACTTGCTTCTTGAGACAAAAATTGCTTGAATATAGCATTCAAGTCTTTCAGCTTCAGTTGTACTTCAGCCTCACTATTACCCCATATCACCACATCATCTGCAAAGGCAAGAGCTTTAAACTCTGAGTTGTTGATGAGTCTCTCATCTCTTTTAATTATTCATTCATTATAATGAGGAATAAAAGTGGCGATAGTGCGCTGCCTTGCTGTACACCCTGCCTAGTCCCAAACCACTCCGAATATCCATCCCCTATTTGGAAACAACTCTGGCAATGTTTTTACTTTATTAATTAAAGCACATGGTATAGATCTAATTTCAAAACATTCCCAGATGTTTTGTCTCAGTACACTGTTGTAAGCCTTCTCAATATCTAGGAAAATCAACACGATCATTCTTACAGAAAATATTAGATCTGTTGTTGCCCTATTCCAGGGATGGCAAACCTTTACCAACTAGCATGCCAATTAAGATCTTGTAAGTTACTTTTTACTGTCCGGCTCCATGGCTAAATGGTTAGCATGCTGGCCTTTGGTCACAGGGGTCCCGGGTTCGATTTCCGGCAGGGTCGGGAATTTTAACCATAATTGGTTAATTCCCCTGGCACGGGGACTGGGTGTATGTGTCGTCCTCATCATCATTTCATCCTCATCATGACGCGCAGGTCGCCTACGGGAGTCAAATCAAAAGACCTGCACCTGGCGAGCCGAAGTCCTCAGACACATCCCGGCACTAAAAGCCATACGCCATTTCATTTCACTTTTTACTGTAGAGTGTGCCATTGGTTTTTTACCTTTATAATCATCATGAAACCCCTCATTTGAATTCAGTTAGGTATTAGATTGCATAATATATAAATCCATTCAACTGAATGTTTCATGGTTTTATTTTACAAACATTACTGAAAATTACATTAAAAAATAATAGGCAAATTTTAAGAATAAGGGACCTAATAAAATTTGTAAAAAACATGGCAATTAAATTAATTGAGACATACTTCTTTATTAAAGTGTTATGTTAAAATATGCTATGCTGCTACATATTCGACCTATTTATTACACGTGAAAACATTAAAGTATGTGGTACGTTGCCTGGGTGCTGCAAAAGTTGGGTTTGCATGTCACCTAGTGCCACGCATCATCAGTTCGCCATTCTTGCCCTATTCCTTCTACAACCATACTCCTCCTCTTCAACCTGTGGTTTCTAATCTCTGATTCATTCCATTATTTTGAGTCCATGAGAAAGAAAAGTGATGCCCCTGTAGTTGCTGGGTTTCCTTTTGTCTCCTTTCTTAAATAGAGTGACGATGAGTTGTTTAGTCCAGTCTTAGGGTAGTATTTCTTCTTTCCAAATGGTGTTTATGACTCTTAACAACCAATGCAGTCCTTGCACTCCAGCAGCCTTGATCATGTCAGCACTTACCTCATCTATGCCTGTTGCCTTGGCTTTACTCATGTTCTTTAGGGCATTTTCCACTTCCATCCATGTTATATAAGGTTAGATGTCTTGAATATTTTATTTCGCCATGGTCTGCTGTTGTTTAATATTTAAATTTTCAACATTATATAACTTTTCCAAGATACAGTTCCATCTCAACTTTTATCTCTTTGTCATGCCAAGTGATGTTTCCATCTTCTTTCTCCAGGGCATTTACTCCTTCCCAGTTGCTCTAAATGGCACACCCACCAAGACGCATGGCTAGTGCATGAGTTAGCTGGAAAATTTATAATGTCCAATAACGGACCAACTATACTGGTATTATAAATTTACTCATTCAGAACAAATATTTCAGATTCCCTGTGGGAATCATCTTTACCATTTCATAAATTTGTCAACAGTTGTAATGGAATTAAAACCAGACAATATGATGAAATTATCATAATTTTGAGCTAGTAGCCTAATTTAGGGTACCTGAGCATGAAGAAAGGAATATAATGATCAAAACAGTATGTATGGTTAAAATTAAATAACATATAGGTACGTGGGAGGAACCGAAATATGAAGGTATGGAAACTGCTGATAGGAAATGACTTCAGTTGATAGCCCGTTTGGTGGCCTAAACCAACATTACTACAATAAATATTACAGCCAGCAATGTAGGCTACATTCCTAGTAACAGGAAAACATGCAAATATTAGAAAACTGTGATACATTACAACAGTGTGTCCACCTCCGTAGCGTAACAATAAGTGTTATTAGATAATGTACTGAAGGCCCGGGTTTGATCCCGGTACTACCAGAAATTTAAGAATGGCAGGAGAGCCGGTATGTGGTTGAAATGGTACATACAGCTCACCTCCATTGGGTAAGGTCTGCTAGAAAAAGGACCTGCACCACCTCAGTATGAGGACGTGAAATTATTATAATAGAGTGATAAAAAATGTTTACTAATAATAATAATAATAATAATAATAATAATAATAATAATAATAATAATAATAATAATAATAATAATAATAATAATAATAATAATTGAATAAGTTATGCAAATTTTATATTACTATTATCAAGAAAACCATGTCTCAATGTTAAAGAATCTGAGAGGTCATTGATTTACATGAATTTAAAAATTATTACAATAGTCTGCCACCCTCGGAGGCCCGGGTTCGATTTGCGGCTCTGCAAGAAATTTAAAAAGTGGTACTTGGGCTGGAATGGGATCCACTCAGCCTCAGGAGGTCAACTGAGTAGGAGGTGGGGGGTTCGATTCCCACCTCAGCCATCCTCGAAGTGGTTTTCCGTGGTTCCCACTTCTCCTTCTGGCAAATGCTGGAATGGTACCTAACTTAAGGCCACGGCCACTTTCTTCCCTCTTCCTTGTCTATACCTTCCAATCGTCCCATTCCCCTTGTTCAGCATAGCAGGTGAGGCAGCCTGGGTAAGGTGCTGGTCCTCTCCTGCAGTTGTATCCCCTGACCCAAAGTCTCACACTCCAGGACACTACCCTTGAGGTAGTAGAGGCAAGATCCCTCACTGAGTCCGAGGGAGAAAACAACCAGGAACGGTAAACGGATTAAGAGAGGAAGAAGAAAGGAAAATTATTACAATAAGTTATCATCCCAGTAAATTTCTTTCGTTCGAGGTCTTCCTGACACTCGAGAATGATTTCGAGGGATTAGGAAAGTCAAAGAATGTAGGGATGGCATTCTGTTTTATCACCTTCCTTCCATCTGCTCTCTTTACTTCAAACTGACATTCCTCAAAACATGATCATTAGAAAGCACTTTGGGGCCATTCCACAGTAACGTAAACCACAAGGTCAAAAAAATTAAAGTAAAGCAAATGAAAAGAAGTGTTTTTGTATCAATAGTAGAATCCCTCTGATTTGTCGTTCAATAAATATTCAAAAGCTTTTCACTTATTATAGACTTGTTTTCTGTACTAAAATGGTGGCTGCAATGTTAATTTACCGGTAAATACATTATAACTATGCTGCAATGTTAATTTACCGGTAAATACATTATAACTATCATATTTGGCAACAATGGTTTAGCTGAACTTCCTGTGTTTGTGTTTTGCTTGGAAGCATTATTGATGCAGAAGACCTATTTCTAAATCTTTCTACACAAGCAGGATTTTCTAGGTAAGTTCTTACTTACTTTTATTTGTATTTAGGTATAATGCTATTCTGTGTCACACCCATTACACAAAACAGCTAAAAGTTTATTTAAAATGAGAATCAAACTTCACAGATCTTTGATGCTTAGTGAAAGTAAGGTTAAGAGTGCTTACTTAATAATATTCTTTTTGTTAAAAGTCCTTAAACTTTAATAAGATTACTGAAATTAGTGTTGTTATTCCTGTCACACCCGTTACAAATCTCAAGTCACACCCATTCAAATTTTTTAAGTTATATTATTTACATCTTAATTCTCCAGAAAATACAAACATCATACAGTAGTCCTAGCATAACCTTCTTCAAGAGTAGAACTAATGTTGGCCTTTAAATATAACATTTTTTAAGATTAGTTTTTAATTCCAGAAAGATGGCATCTACCCGTATGCAAAAAAGTAGACAAAAATTAAGAGGATCCAGTGAAGTATGCAGCCTACCTTGCTAAGGAGAGAGATCGTGATAGGAAGAGGAGAGAAGAAAGAACACGCAAACTTATACCAAACAAAAAGGACTGTGAAATTAAACAATTTATTTAACGCGCACAATGTGCAAAGAATTACTATATAAAACATTAGTCTTCGTTGCAAAATTTCACCAGTGATTCTGATCGCTGTTTACAATTTAAAACATGGTACCTAGTACAGTGTGCACCACATCTTAAACATACACAGTTCAAACCTGGTTCATGATAACGCTTTATATTACACAGTTTATAATGGAACCCATGAACGGAGAATCTTGTCAGCAGGTGTCGCAGTTCATATCCACCTTGAACCCACTCGCGATTTAGCATGGCATCGGTAGAGTAGAAATCTTCCCAGATGTCAGCCTTCTTCGATCGTAGGTCTCGAAGCAGATGTATATAGGGTGTTGTTGCTGGAAGTAACAACTGTAACCTTAGCTCTTCCACATAAAATCCCTCTCCGGATAGCTCATACACGAGCCGGGAAGGAGAATATTTGGAGAGGCACAGAGCCCGTTTCAAGTAGATTGCCTTCAACTTCTCGATTTTATCTAACTGTTTCATACTCAAATGTTCCCAAATGTTTTCCAAGCCATATGTTGCTATAGGGCTGATTTTTAGATGAAAGAGTTTTATGGCCGTTTCTAAAGACAAGTTTCTCAGGTGCTTAATGTCAGATATTGCTTTCATAGATGCATTTAGACGGTCTATGAGATGGAGGGTGAAAAAATTACCTTGGGTTTGAAAAATTACACCCAAGTATTTAAAATGCTTTACGGACTTAAGTTCTTGGTCTTCATAATAGAAGATTCCATGAGGTCCCCCCTCTTCTAAACGTCATGGACACTGTTTTTTCTACATTCAGTTTGAGCTCATTTTTCTTTATCCATCCCACTATTTGGTTGAATGATTCCTGGAGTTCCTTCTCCGACGTTGATGTTAAGACCATATCATCAGCGTACATGAAATTAAGCACTTCAAAGATGTTCTCATTCAGAGGGCCTGTAGAAAGAGAAAAGCAGAAAATAAAATGGAACTTGCTTTCTCTCCAGGCTCTGCAGAATTAGGGTCTTATTCTTGTAGGCAGTCTTTGGGTAAAGCTGTATCAAAGCTTAAAGCAGCACTACAATACAGTCCTCGTAAAAAAGTAGCTGCAGTAAGAAAACTGTTCAAGGACATTATTCCGAGTACTGGCTTACCAGAAAAAAGATAAGAGATAAGATGCTTTAAGTGAAGAAACTATAAATTTAGTCAAAGAATTTTATTGTCAAGACACTGTAAGCAGGTTGACACCTGGCCGTAAGGATGCAAAGTCAATTAAACATCCAGTGACTGGTAAACGGTAGTTTACACAAAAGCAATATCTGATCATGCCAGTCTTGGAAGCTTTTCATTTATTCAAGGCAGAGCATCCAATGATAAATTTGCACAAGTCCATATTTTATGAATGATGTCCCCAGCATGTCCTTTTATGTTCTGAAACTCCACATAACGTGTGTGTTTGTATCTATCATACTAATTTCACTTTTATAGTGCAAACTATATCAAATTCACTGCCTGGATTCCCATCTACATCCAAGGAATGCTTGAAAGCTCTATGTTGTGACACAAAAAGTGTAAAATGTATGATAGACTTATGTCCTGAATGTAAAACTGTGTATGATTTGATACCAAATGACTCAGAATCACAATCTGTTGCTTGGTCACAACGGTCTGTAAGTGATGGTAGACCAAAACTTGCACAAGATAATGGGACTATTATGAGTGCAGCTGAATTACTTCAGGGAAAACTGAAACAATTTAGGTCCCATTTTTGTGTGAAAAATGTGCAAGAAGAGCACTTTCAAAACATGAAAACTAATATTTCAAATAAAGAATGTGTTTTACAGATGGAATTCGCCAAAAATTTTTCTATCATCCAGCAAGATGAAATTCTGTCAGTGCACTGGTCCTATCAAAAAGTGACCATTTTTACAGGCTGTGCCTGGACTAGTGATAGAATGGCAGCTTACGTGGTAATAAGTGACAGTTTGAAGCATGATAAATATGCTGTGTATGCTTTCATAAAGAAAATATTGAATGATATTAGAGCCATCAATTCAGGTATGAAGAAAGTAAAGATTTTCAGTGATGGAGCTGCAGCTCAATTTAAAAATAAATATACATTGGCTAACCTTACCTTCATCAAGGAAGATCTCTCCATAGATTTTGAATGGAATTTCTTTGCTACAGGTGTTAGGTTCATGATGGAGAAAAATTGCAGATTTAATTTTACTAGAATCACAGAATTTTAATGTTATCATTGTAAGAGTGAAAGATTCATGTTTGCACAAGTTGCAGCCTGTTACACAGTTCCAGTAATTATTTTCTCCATACATAAAAATATGTTTTTGTTAAGATTTATTCAGAGGATTTAAGTGACTGTTGTACATGCAGCCATATGAATTAAATGTCAAAATATATTTTATAGATGTGTTTTCGTAGTTTCAAAGTGTAAACTTTGCAGTCCAAATGTCAGACCTGTTACCCTGTTTTAATCAGCTAGCTTTAACAAGTGACATCATTAAGTTCCATGAAATCATAATAATTTCCTGCCTGTCACATTAATACCACTATCTGTTATATAGACACACGGTCATAAGTAGGGCCACCGTACCCTGTCCGGGTATGGAATGAAAACTTTTACCCAGCCCTAAAAAGTCATTATTTAGTGGTATTAGTTTTCTTTTATAAACATATGTTATGTAAAATCATCAATAACTGGGAAGATATTAGCTTAGTTACAAGAAAATGAAAAAAATAAATAAATGAATGTATCTTCTTTATATGCGAATATTCAAATTTATGGAAGTAGATATACTTTCCACCACTGGCAATCTCTTCTCCACACATGAAAAGAGGAATATTTTTTCTTCTCAGTTCCAGCTGGTCTCCTGTAGCATCTTTATGCTGTCTGCTTTGTTTCTTGTACAATAAATGAGGATACTGAAGGTGTACAATGGTATAATTATAATAATTCAAATAATAATTTTTAAAAATATTTGTGTATTGCTCCCCCAGTACTGTATTCATGAAATTAAGCTGAGACAAACCTGTAGGCACGGTACAGCCACATGTCGGTAGTGGTCCGATGGCTATAATCTTTGATGGGAAATCGAGCTACTCCCACACAAGTCCCTTCATTGCCTTTGTTCTCCTTCACAATCAGAAACTTCCACTGATAGCAACCTGTGAACACAAAATGACAATAACCTTCTAAAGTATTTTCTATTTTCCTATTTGCTTTATGTTGCACTGACACAGATAGGTCTTATGGCGAGGATGGGATAGGAAAGGCTTAGGAATGGGAAGGAAGTGCCCATGGCCTTAATTATGGTGTCAGGTGTAAAAATGAGAAACCACGGAAAACCAACTTCAGAGCTGCCAACAGTGGGGTTCGAACCTACTATCTCCCGGATGCAAGCTCACAGCCGCGTGCCTCTAACCGCATGGCCAACTCGCCCGGTAAAGTATAAAGATATAAATTTAAATTAAGGACTCTATCTTGAACAGATTGTTACTGGGGATGAACAGGTCAACTCTGGATGATGGCAGAGAAGCACTGAATGTAATTTTTAAAATTCCATCCTAACTACTAATGATATATGCTGAGCAGTTTGAATATTTTGCCCTGCAGGATATCTACTAGAAGCTAATGAAAAGAAATTACTGCATTTAAATACCCTTAAGGCTGGGAAGTACTGAATCCTTTGAGATTTTTCCATTTTCAAATTTATATGGGTTGCAGATGTTCACCTGGAATTCCTTGTATGAATTATCTTATCAAATAATCATGTCACTTCTGACACACACAACGTATGCCAGGATATGAAGAGCATTTTCCTAAGTCTGCTAGTCTAATGATTGATTTATTGATGATTGATAGATTGAATGATTAATTGATGTTTCAAAGGGGTAGACCTCAGTTTTGATTGAAGAAAGAAGTATTTTGACTCATCAGATAACGAGAACATAGTTAAAGGAAAGAACAATGAAAGGCAAAAAATAAAATACTCCTTACACTTTTGTACCAATACCAAGGAGATCAGAAGAGAACAACAATTGATCAATGAAGGTCATATAGAAAGATTAAGGCAATGTGTTTAGTACAAGTAAGTAAAAGCACTGTTAATACTCAGCTAGGGATTCATGGTTTGCTATCCCTTTCTCACAAGTTTTCAAAAGTTGTAGTCTAGCATTCAAATTCTGAGGCAAGCAATTAGGTAACATAAGATATAAGACAAGGGCAGCAATAATAAATGTACAGCAATAAATCTTACCCACTGTATGAGAATTTCACTATCACAGTCAGGACGGATGGAGGGAGGGAAGGAGGGAGGGAAGCAGCGTTGGACGGATGGATAAATATAATGATGCCTCAAACATAATAAAACATAACTCAACCATAAATGTCCCATATATAAACAGGACTACTGTTAAAAAAGGTACACTCACGTCCTCATATTCCTTGAGGCAATGCAGCTATTTTAAGGCAAAGCGAGGTGACCTGCATATACCTCTTTACCTGCATACCAGCACTCCAGCCAATCTTTTGTCAGTACCAGGAATCAAACCCAGGCCACCGAGGATGGCAGCTAATAGTGCTAACCATTACACTATGAAGGTGGAGAGGACTACTATTGATAAAACGTTGTTACTTATGCTTTAATCTAATAATTTACCATTATTATTATTATTACTAGCAAGATACCCGTGCTTCGCTACAGTATTATACTGAAATTTATAGTTAAATGCTTATTGTTTTATATATAATCCGCCAAAATTCGCGATCTGACTGGTTATCTGAGAGAATCCGCAAAAATTTGCGATCTGACTCGTTTTCCAATAGATTACGGCAAGTTTCCTCCCATTTTTCAATCTTTCTTTCCGGCAATCGATTTCGTACTTCCCGGGCTAGGTCCATGTATTCCACCCGGTCAATTGTGTCCCTAAATCTTTGCCATCTTTTCCTATAAGAATTTTTAATATGGATCAAATCCTTGAGGAGATCCGGCGTGAGTGCCTTGGCACTGATCCCGCGGATGGACTGCATTTTTAGCCATTACCCGTCCAGGACCCGTCTCCAGGGCGGTCTGCACATTTGACGACGGTCCAGAACATTATTATTATTATTATTATTATTATTATTATTATAGATGTTATGGACCCCATAGCAAGATGCAAGACCGCTACTTGGCGGTAAATTACATCCGCTGCCACTGTCATTGTTAACAATGTGACCAACACCATTGTCGCGCGTAGCCAAGTGTGCGGGATTTCTGGTGATACGAATGACATATTCCGAGCATTGTTGACCTTATTATAGAGGTGAACAATTGGACGGTCAATCTCATTCCTATCGTTTATTTCAAAGGTGTTTAAATTTTTATTTATATGCCAGGAGAATGTACTGTAATCTATGAACGTTCTCCGAAGAAAAAGATGGCTCTTGAAAACGAACCCAGGAAAGATAAAAAATGATCGGTTTATGATCAGAATAAGGACATCGGAAATCTACAGCCTGTTTTCAGTCATTCGACAGGGTCAGGAATGGAATGAATAAAGCCCCCATCTGGCGGCGGCAATAGGAATTGTGCCGGCTGCCGAAGCCTGTCGCACTCCTCTGGGGCAATGGATAATGAATGACAAATGAAATGAAATGATATTGGACAGTGTTGCTGGAATGAATGATGACAGGGAAAACCGGAGTATCCGGAGAAAACCCTGTCCCGCCTCCGTTTTGTCTGGCACGAATGTCTCATGGAGTGACCGGGATTTGAACCACATAACCCAGCTGTGAGAGGCAGGCGCGCTGCCACCTGAGCAACGGAGGCTCCTAATAAGTACATTAGGAACAGTAAAATCAACTATTATCACCTCCTTTTACACCCCACCACCGTTAAGTTTATTTACCCCCCCCCCCCCCCCACAAAAATGACAGAAAGGCCTGTTTCTTTATGTATAAAGGAGAGTCCGAACAAAAATGTTCACGTCTATTACCTTCAGTTTTGAGATATAAGTATCCCCATAAAAATAATTCACTTTTTTCACTTCCTTTCACAATCCTCCTCACCCCCAATTGAATTTTCCGGCAAAAACCTTGTTTCTTTAATAGTAAAGTATCTTCTAAATACCAATTATCACGACTCTAACTTCCTCAGTTTTTGATTTGTGTGACCTCATGAAAGGAATTCAACTCCTTTTCAATCCCGCCCCCCAAGATGATTCCCCCCCCCCAAAAAAAAACGCGTTTTTTTTTGTTTCTAAAGGAGATCAAAATACCAATTTTCACGTCTGTAGCTACTTTATTTTTTATTAGACGTAAGTATTCTCATACAATTAAGTCAATTTTTCAATTCTTTCACCTCCCCCCGCCCCCTTCATTGGATTTTTCGAGAATACGTGTTTCTTTACTTTAACGCAGAATCCAAATATCAAATTTCACGTCTGTAACATCTTCATTTTTGAGATATCAGTAGCTTAATTAAAATAATTCAACATCATTTTCAGTCACTCTACCCCCCCCCCCCCCCCCGCCAGCCAAGTGGTATTTCGGAAAAGTAAAAATACTCGTTTCTTGACTTTTAAGACTTTTAATAGAGATAAAAAGTACCAGTTTTCACTTCTGTAACATGTTAAGTTTTTGAGATATACTGTAGAAATTCTCATTTTAAAATTTCACCCTGCTTTTAGTTCCCCTTAAGTGGAGTTCCCAAAAACAAATCACCTATGTTTCTTTACATTTACAGGTGATTCTAAATACCGCTTTTTACGTCTGTAACATTTTACGTTTCTCAGGTATTCTGTAGATATAGTCTTTCAAAAATTTCACCCCAATTTATCACTCCTGTTTAACCGCCAGTAATTGAATTTTCCAAAATAATGCATGTTACTTTATTTTTAAAGGAGATCCCATGTACAAATGTTCAGTTCTGTAATATCTTCAGTTTCTGAGATATATGTATCCTCATTAATGGCATTCAACCAATTATTCACCCTTTTACACCCCCTCCTATTGGGATTTTCCGAAAACAAAAAGTACATGTTTCTTTATTTTTAAAGAGGGTGTTAAATACCAATTTGTACATCTGTAAACTTTTCAAGTTTTAAGATGTAGATATACTCATTTTAAAAGTTCACCCCCTTTTCACCCCCCCCCCCCCCCATATTTGGATTTTCCAAAAACAAAAAATACGTTTTTCTTTATTTTTAAAGGAGATCCCAAACACCAATTTTCAGGTCTGTAATATCTTAAGTTTCTAAGATATAAGTATCCACTTGAAAGGCATTCAACCCGTTTTTCTCCCGTTTTCACCCCTCCTAATGGGATTTTCCGAAAACAAAAAAATACGTGTTTCTTTATTTTTAATGAAGATTCTAAATACCAATTTTTACATCTATAGACTTTAAAAGTTTTGAGATATAGATACACTCATTTTAAAAATTCATCCCCTTTTCACCCTCCCATTAATTGGATTTTCCAAAAATAAAAAATTACGTGTTTCTTTATTTTTAGAAGAGATCAAAAGTACAAATTTTCAGGTCTGTAATATGTTCAGTTTCTGAGATATAGGTACCGGTATCCTGATTAAAGGCATTCAACTCCTTTATCACCCTTTTTCACCCCTCCTATTGGGATTTTCTGAAAACAAAAAAATATGTGTTTCCTTATTTTTAAAGACGATTCTAAATACTAATTTTTACATCTGTAAACTATTAAAGTTTTGAGATATAGATACAATCATTTTAAAATGTCACCCCCCTTTTCACCCCCTTAGCGATGGAATATCGAAAAATCCTCTCTTAGCAAGCACCTATATCTTAATATGAATGTATCCCCTAAATTTCATTTCATTGTGTCCAGTAGTTTTGGCTCGGCGATGATGAATCAGTCAGTCAGTCAGGACAAGTTATTTTATATATATAGATTATTATTATTATTATTATTATTATTATTATTATTATTATTATTATTTATCACAACAGTCATATCAGCACAACTGTCAGATAAAGAAAAAGAATGAAAGAATTGATCTCAACAGGGCTCCATGTAAATAGTTTTAACAGTGATGATGGACCTCAGAGTCCGAAAACCGGTTATGTAATAATATAGCGTGCTGATATGACTGTTGTAATTAATAATAATAATAATAATAATAATAATAATAATAATAATAATAATAATAATAATAATAATAATAATAATAATAATAAATTATATTATCAGCACTGTTTTTAATATGGCTTTGATATTTTATAATGATTATAATTAATTTAATTACATGTGTAGTGATTGCCTTTGCTCACAAACAGTGTATATAAAAATTAGAATTGGTGATAAGTACGCTTCGGATAGTTCCACACAAAAAACTTCAAATATGCAGTACACTTTTCATGAATATGCACTTAAATGTGCAATGAAAGTAATGCAATACTGACTTCATTTGATTGAAAATGCATCACCGAAACTCATAAAATACAAACACTTAAAAATGATATTATGTATACATCACATACCTCCATGATTTACAGCACCACTTGCATAGATAAGTAAATGCATTTAAACATGACATGCTGTAAAATACATGGTGTTCGTAGACCTTGAAAAGGCATTTGATAGTGTTGATTGGACCAAACTCTTTGAGATTCTGAAGGGGATCGGGATCAGACGCCGAGAATGAAGAATTATATGCAATCTGTATACAAATCAGTCTGCGGTGATAAGAATTGAGGGCTTTGAAAAAGAAGCAGCAATCCATAAGGGAGAGAGGCAAGATTCAGTTTGTCCCCCCTACTTTTCAACGTTTATATAGAAAAGGCAGTAAAGGAAATCAGAGAGGAATTTGGGAAAGAAATCACAACCCAAGGAGAGGAAATCAAAACCCCTTGATTTGCTGGAGATATTGTTATTTTATCTGAAAAGATCTGGAGAAATTGATTAATGGTATGAACAGTGTGGGTTAAGGAGTACAAGATGAAAACAAATAAGTCCAAAACAAAAGTAATGGAGTGCAGTCGAACGAAGTTGGGTGATGCAGGTAATATTAAATTAGGAAATTCTTAAAGGAAGTAGATGAATATTGTTACTTGGGTAGTAAAATAAGTAACGATGGCAGAAGTAAGGAGGACATAAAATGCAGACTAGCACAAGCAAAGAAGGCCTTTCGAATGCTCTCGATGGCAGTGAAGATGGTGTTATTGGGATGGTGACAACCCCAGTAGCAGGGAAGTTGGTGGCACAAGACTACGATAATTCAAATGAAAACGGTGATTAGGTTTACTGTGCGATAAGCCTACTCCTCAACTGACAGAGATAAATAACTGGCCTTTAAGTTTTTTCGTATTAATAATACGCTACATAAAACTGTATGCCCATCCCTTGTCCCTTTTCTCTACGGGATCAAGTATGAAGTGAGATGAATCTTCATAGCGAGTTTTTACGACTGGATGCCATTCCTGACATAACCTCATCAGAGGAGTTAATGAGATGGAACAAATGACATGATATAACAGTGACTGAAACTTACTATATTTACTGTATATGTAGGCCTAAAAGTCATGTGTTAACTGTTTATTGTCTACTTTATTTTTTAAATTTAGAAATGCTGCTTTCCAACAAAAGTAGGCAGTAAGACTCAGGATACAATCACAAATTTGTTAAAGAGTAATATAGAATACATTCTTGTACAATTTATTCCCACTAGTCACTGGACAAGATGGGAGATTATCGCATATTGGAGTCCGCTTCTTTTTGCTTCTATAAAAGTGTGGAAGAAAAGGGGGTTCTAATACGTGATGAAATATGGTACATCTAATCTACATTATCAATTGTGAATTAAATTAATTTTACTGGCACAAACCGATAACTTGGCAAATATTCACAATGTTTTCTTCATAACTGACTTGGAGGCATTGTGCAGTGCTAGTTATTCTATGGAAACTGAATTTATTATGTATAGCAGTTGAGGCTTTCATGGCTTGCGTTATGAACAATGTCTGCATTTTCCAAGCTTGTAGGCCATGGTCTAGGAGCATGTGATGATCCCAACATTTCACGGAAGACTGCATTCAGCATCTTCAAGGGTTCTGAATGACTTTGATGGTCACGAAGCTCTTAGTTGAATGGAGAATGGAGTAATGTCAGAATTCCACCTCAATATATAGAGCATGCTGTGGTCCGCCATGGTTGGAGGGTGGGGGTAAGTCGCTGATTAGCTGTTCTTCGGTCAGTGATAGTGCAGGCTATGGTACACAGCTCTTTCTTTCTTTTGTTCTTTCTTTCTTTTGTTCTTTCTTTCTTTCTTTCTTTCTTTCTTTCTTTCATTCATTTCCCAGGATTTTGGTAGTTAGAAAATTGTAAATACTGACAGTTGTCTGCTCCATTCAGTTGCTTAGTTACGAGGTTACAGTGATTGCATTGCGACTTCCTTGTCAGTTAGTTTTGTGATAGTTCAAGAAGTAGGACGTGGTGGAAGACGGTATTTACCAATGCTGAAAAGCCAACATGTTAATGCTCTGTATGCAGAACAATATTCCAGTAGATATCCCCGATCTCAACAATTAGATGCGAACTTCTTCAACCAATTTCACTGGAAGTGTAACACCCAGAAGACATAACAAAAACAAACAAGTAACTGGAGAACAGGGTGAAATTAATGTTCTAGCTGCTGTTGCTGTATATCCGCATGTTAGTTTCCATGCAGTCGCATGAGGAAGTGGCATGAATCAGGAAAGTGGACTAGGCGTATTCCACCCTCATAAGTTCCATCCGTATCATGTCTGTCTCTGTCAAGAGACATGCACTATTGGTGTGTAAACAATCCCCATTGGCTTCTGCAGGTGAAATATCACTGTCCATACAGTTGAAGTGTGTGGTGTGAAATAGTAAACTGTCAGCTCGTATGCTTTTTTTTTCATCGTAGACGGAACAGTAGATTCTTTAAAGTATCCCAGCCTCCTAACTGACCATTTTCCGCAGATGTTAGAAGATGTTCCACTGCAGACTAGGAGGAACATGTGGTATCAGCACGATGGCTGTGCAGCGCTTAATACGTACTACAGATTTTCTTCACCAATTATTTCCAAATCGTTGGATTGGACAAAGGGTATCTGCACCTTGGCCCGCCTGTTCACCCCCTTTGGATTTTTGTATCTCCGGGAAAGCTTACACTGTTTACTAGGACATACCATCTACACCAGATGATACAAAATGACTTATTACAGCTGCCTGCACTGCAATTTCTGATGAAATGCTAGAATGTATGGATCACTCTTTACATGACAGACTGGAGGCTTGTTTTGAAGCTGGTAGTTGTCATTTTGAACACAACCTTTGAAGGCAAATTCTCCTTCTTCTTCAAAATCTAAATAATTTGTTTATTCACTTTTTTTTCAGTTAGTGCTGGCACATGGGGCAGATGACTGCTGGTATTTACTTGTAATGGAATCCTGAAAATACACCATTGACATTGTAATTTACTCTAGTTTTATTTTGTTTATGCCAAATCTATGTATGGGCTACCATTATGAGCCCTTGGTTGCACTTCATTTCAGTGAACACATATCAATACCACCTTCAATTTTAGAAATATTTGGGGTGTAGTTTTAGGAGATTCACCCAGCATAACAAGTGGAGATATATTTCTCCCCTAGTACATTGGCACCGAATTATATTTATTGCATGATAGTACGTCCTTCCCGCGTCCAGGATGGGTCACGTAAAAGAAATCCTGACCAGTCTCTCAGGGTTCATGAATATATATTTTTTTACGTGGGATCAAAGACACACCAATACACCAAATAAAATTTCATCTATCAGCTGAGTAGATGAACGTCTCCATCCGATGTACAATTGGGTTGCAAGAATACACGATAATTCGACATCTTCATTCTAAGTTATCTTACACCATTGCAGAAAATTTTAAATGACACTTCATGTAAATCTTGACCACTATTATTTATTCAAAATAGAAATATTGGTAAAGGAAAACAAAATCATGAAGTTAAAATTAAAAAAAAAAAAAAAAAAATTAACATTTGACCTGGTAACTTAAAATATTTGTTAATTATCACTATTATTATTTCTCATCTTTTCATCACAATTGAAATGTGCTATTATCTTTTCTTTATACAACGATCATAAAGAAAACTGGTAAAATATTAAAAATCTGCACGGGAAATTGATGGTTACGTTAATGTATTACACTTATTTATACATATCAGTTTCTGTCAATGTTACTATTCTCAGCTGTTCTTAGGACAAGCTATTATAAGATTTATTAATCTTTGGTTGAGTTATCTCAAGGCATGGTTGGAGTATGCCATTATAAGCATCCGGAAAAGCGATAAGTTTCTTATTTATTAGCAAAAGTTTGCTTGTAATCAATTAATGTTACTATATTATTCAATATCATGTCTTATATTAACTTCCCTTTTACAGCATAAATTAATCATTGGATATAACAACGTATTCTGATCCTTAAGTGAGCCTAAATATGAATGTATGACCTCGTGTGAATCAATTAAAATATCTAGGGAAAATCATTCTCGAAGACATTGTGTGATATCAATTCAGTTACATTTCTATACAAAGTAGCAATCATCCACATTATCCTAAATTCTATGTAAGTTAAAAATGTCCAAGTGTCGAATACTCAATCTTAGGAATACCTTTTGATGATCTTATCCTATCACACTATTCAATAAAAGTAAAAACACGCATCATTATCATAATATATGGATTTTCAGTGAAGTATAATGTCATTAAATCATGAACATATATGATCCTAATTTGCATCAATCATTTCATCCCTCTCTTCAAATATTCCATTTCCACCTATTATTTCATCGTAGCAACACATATTCCTCCAATTTGTCTTTCATTTCTTTCATATAACAACATTGCATCTTCTTCATTACTCATATCAAATCATATCTCTTCTTATCATTCCAAATATTTCACATATTTACCTTTCTTGACGCACAAATAACCTTATCCTCGTATATTCATATCATTGGATCACTGTCTTCTTAAATGATATCAACATTTCTTCTGTCTGCTGTTATTTCCAGATCTAGTGCTATCCTAACTCATTATGATAACGTATCACCTATATGCATTTACACGCCTTTGCTGGCAGGACATAGTGTTTACAGTGCACTATGTCTTCTGGTGTGGGCTAGAGCAATTTTGTTACTTTCATTGATCTGTCTCTGTTTTATCCTTGGCTTTGACAATATGAAAATGACTGAGGTATGAGCGATGCTCGTAATGCCATTCCTTCTGTAGCCAGTCCCTGCTATGAATGGTGTGAAAATGTTGCTCATAGGGTCGGTTAGTACATACATTTCAGTGGGCTTGGCAGACTGATATGCAATAGCAACTTCTGAATCGGCAAGGAAAGCAACGGGAAACTACCTCGCTCCTCATTTCCCTAGTACGCCTCATCAGTGATGCCTAGGCCATGTATGACAGCTGATGGCGGAGCTGTTGAGGATCCAACCAGCCTTAGAGCTGAAGACTGAACATACACATACATACATCACTTGGTATATTATTAAAATCTTAGAATATTCTCCTCATAAGAACTTCAAATACCCTATGGCATAATATGTTTGTATTCTTTGCTTTCACTGAAATACTCTTATCACATTACTATATCAAATTTTCTAACTGGGGTTAGTTATGTTTCTTAAGAAGACTACCTATTCCCTTTATATCGATATAATAAATAAATCACTCACAAGAATCTAACACAACTTAGGTTATTTTTGAAGACAATAACGATAAAACATTAGGCTTTAACTACAAATCATCAATTCACGTTAATATCTACCAATCCTTTTTTATTTTAATTATGAAACTTATATCTTTTTCCTTCACTTCCGCAATGATATCGTTGCTCGTTCATCCTTCGCAGTTGTGGGTGATGGTCATCTTGCGTGGCTGGTTATCAAGATGTCATGTGCGGTGATGGTCCAGCTCAGGTTTATCCAGATAGCCTGCCTCACATCTTTTTAAAGAACCATGACGATCTTGACTTGTTCAATTACAAAGATAAAATACAATGATGAAATCAGCTGTAGCATATGAATGATATCAAAGCCTTCTAACATACTTTAACAATTAGATTTTGTTTAAGATTGCTTTGCGTAATTCTACTTTCTATCAGACCTCCAAGATGTCTGCAATTATCTCAGTTTATTTGTCATAAAGAATTGCTTTATGACTTCATACAATGATGATATTGTGTTATATCGACCGTTTGCTTCTCTGATCAAGGCCTTGTTCTTGCCCTCTCTAGTATGGCTAAAAACCAAATCTTGTCGAGTATTTTAGATATATTATTATTTATCAATACAGCCAGCTGTGGGCCATGTTTACACAATCTTCCTTCTGTCCTGCAGACTGATATCCTTTTCTTTACACTCTCGCCAAAGATTCTTGAGTCTTTGACTTCTTCTTGCTCGCTCTTCCACCGAGATGTTCCGTGACTTCACATGTTGCTTTTCAGACGCATTCCTCATTCCCGCAACCTTCTTCCTAAATGATGTCCTTTCTTTTATATCCTCCTCCTTGGTACCTATTTCTGCCAAATCATAGTGCACCTGTGTAAGCCATCCCAGTTGTTTTTTCCACTTTTCCTGCAGAAGAAGTATCTTGTTGGCCAATCTCTCAAGGTTCATTCTTTTGATATGGCCATAAAACGTCAGTCTCCTTTTCCTCATCACAGTCGTGATTCTTTCTTCTGTCTTGCAGAGCTCCAAATTCGATCGTAACCAGAATGTGTTTGGGTCACTCTTCAACTTTCTTGGGCCTAAGATTTTTCATAAGAATCTTCTTTCTGTTTTTTCAAGGCCTGGGTCAGCCATTCTCGTCAAGGTTTCTGCTCCATAAAGACACTCCGTTCTAACCACTGTGCAGTAATGTTTTAACTTGGCCTGAATTGGGAGGTACTTGGACTTATAGGTGTCATGACATAGTCTGAATGCCAACTTCATCCTTCTTTATTATTATTATTATTATTATTATTATTATTTATTTATTTTCCACTAATTGTAGGTACAATTTATGGATGGTGAATGGAGAAAGGGCATAGCCCCACATAGACGAAAGTGCCTCCATCACTGCCTTTAATCCGTCCTTTTCATCTCCATTGGGGGTGAGTATTTCTCCCAGGTATTTAAATTTTTGCACTCGCTGGATATCCCCATACAGTGTAACAAGTCTGTCCGTGTCGCCTTTTTTTTTTTATAGAATCCATGAATGCTATTTTTTCGAAGGAGATTCTTAATCTTGTTTTGACTGCAACATTTTGTAGTTCTTGAGCTTGTTTCTTGGCTGCTTGACGGTTGTCTGTAATAAGAACGACGTCGTCTGCGAAGGCAAGGCAGTCCAACATCATCACATTTTTTCCACGACCTATCTTTACCCCATTCTTCATAACATTTTCGGTCATTCTCAGTCTCCATTCCCTAATAACGTTTTCTAAAATGCAATTAAAGAGTAGTGGAGAAAGGCTTCCTTGCCTCAAATCCGTTTTTATCTCAAAGGGATTTGAGAGTTCGCCCATAAATTTGACTTGAGAAAAGGTGTTTGTAAGAGATTGTCGAATTATGGCCAGAGATTTCTCATCCACTCCAAAGACCTGCAGAATGTTCATGAGCACTCCGCGATCTATGGAATCAGATGCCATTTTGAAATCAATAAAGGTTATGATTGTCCTCTTCTGATTTCTCATTGATCTTATTTTTGTAAGTGATTTTAGAATATAAATCTGCTCAGCACATGAATGCCTTTTCCTGAAACCGGCGTGGTATTCACCAATTTGTTTATCTAGATGTGTTTCAAACCTCCGCTGCAATGCTTTGGATAGGATTTTGTATGCTATAGGACGTTAGTTTGGTCCCTTTTTTTGTGTAAAGGATGAATGAGTGCATTCTTCCAATCACTTGGTATTTCTTCTTTTTCCCAAATAAAAGCAAGTAATTCCTCTAGTTTTTCCACTATATTTTTACCTGCAAATGTGAATAACTCTGCAGTAATTGGATCTTTCCCAGGAGCTTTGTTGTTTTTTAGTTACTTAATGATGTCCCTAATTTCTTCCTTATTTGGTGTTAATGAATCCTTCAACTTGAATTGAGGCTCTCCAAACAGCAATCCATCTTCAGTAGCTTCACAGTTCAGAAGATTCTGGAAATAGTTGGCCAGATACTCGCTATTCTTCTTGTCACCAATAATGAGTTTCCCTTGTTCACTTTTAAAACATAGATTACCAGGGGAGAATTTTTTGATTTTGTTTTCAAACCTTCTGTAGAAATCTCTTGTGTTGTTTCTCCTGAAATTTCCTTCTATGTTGTGCAGCTGTTCTTTCTCATACTTTCTTTTCGTATTCCGAAGAATTTTTGCTGTGTGTTTCCGTTGTTCCTTGAAGTCTTCGAAATTATTGTGATTAGTACAGCATTTATTCCACGCTTTAGACCTTTCCCTTAAGGCTACTTCACAATCGTCATTCCACCATGGATGTTTCTTCTTTTTGGCAATCATTATAGTCTTTTCAGCAGCTTCTTGAATCCTCCTTGCCATTTCGTCCCAATTCGAAGATTCCAAGACCTCAGGTTCTCATTGATAGTTCTCGACAATCTCTTGGTTTATCTTGAGTTCATCAGTTCGATATTTCTTGATTTTGGGTGAAGGTCTCTTGAAGGACTTTGGAATAAACCTTATCTTGACTCTATCAAGGTAGTGGTCAGAATCTATGTTTGCACCTTTTTGCACTTTAACGTTCAAAATCTCTGCCGGGTTCGATGTCGCTACATGGTCTATTTGGAACTCCCCTAACATGGGATTTGGTGAACTCCATGTCATTAATTTCTTCCTTTCTTTCTTGAATTGGGTGGACATTAACTTGATGTTGAATGCTTCACACACTTCAATGAACCTTTCCCCATTTCTATTGGTTCTTGTATGCCCAGTATAACTGCCAACTATTTTCCTGTATTTTCTTTCCTTGCCAAATTGAGCATTAAAATCACCCATTAATATTTTAATCATATGTTCCGGAGTTTCCAACAACTCTTTTTCCAGGAGAGACTAGAATTCTTCGACTTTATCTGGATTTTTTTTGTTGTCCTCATTAATAGGTGCATGCCCATTGAAGATTGCATATGATTTGTTTCCACTCTTCAAGGTTAAGATGGAAAGTCTAGAGGAAGGTGATCGAAAATCAATGATTGCATCTATAATTGAACTGTGAACAAAAAATGCTATTCCTAGAATTGAAGGTGATTTTCTGTTATTACCCATTTTATATTCCCTGACCGCTGGTTATCCCTTTATTATCTTGTTCTTGCCCATCATAGATACTTCATTTGATGGGAATGTTGCTTCCTGTACAGCAAGTAGCTTGATCTGATATCTCCCCAGTTCTTTGCTAAGTTCCATCTATTTACCAACTCATAGGAGGGTATTGACATTCATTGTATCGAGGAAGTGTTTTTTCTTGGTCCTGATCTTGCGGGGTAAGGGATTCTCTGATTGATCCCAACATGATGGTGCAGGCCCCCCAGAATCCAATGCCCTGTTTAGACCAGACTCTAACTGGCCATGGATTTTACTGGCTGGAGTAGTTTCTGATGTGCGTTTTACCATCATGGTATATTGTGTGAATCATTTCACATGAGGGTGGAACCCGTAAGTCCCACAAAAATTAGAACCAGATTGGTAAGACCTGGAGCATGCTTAAACAGCCGATCCTGAACTGGATACAGATGCTGACCACAACACCATCCGCTGCGGGATCAGACGTGTGGATTTACATTTCAAAGATAGTTCTTCCAGTTTCTTCACCATTGGGATCCAAATTCCTCATCCGCTGCTGAAGCTGTTGACTATCTTCGTGAATGCTTTTTATTACCATCCCAAAAAGCAAGGATGCCTCTTCCGCCATTTCCGCCGTACCAATGACCTTTATCTCCGCCTTCACTGCCGTTGGGGTCTTCACTCGTAACCCTGAGCCAGGACCCTTACCAGATGATACACACCGGGTCAGTGTGCTCTGGGACTCACATAGTTAGGGGTGGCACTCCCTGGGCAGGGCTGCCTCCAAAGAGGGTCCGTACCTGCTACCTAAAATTTAAATATATATAACATGTTTTATATTAATATTCATGTATGTTTTGCGTTATCTTTGTTATTTTATTGATGTTAATAATTTCTTCTTAAATTATCTTGTTTTTCAATATTTTATAAGATTCAGCTTGCTTCTCAATCACGATACATCTGCTTCCTAAGCTTGTCTTTTCATTTCTGTCTCTTGTACAGTGTTGGTTCTTTTAACAATTCGAATTCTTATTTTGTCTTTATCATTGTCATTACGATCCTATATATTTCGTCATTACGTTATTCTGAACTTCCATGACATTTTATAATGTTATTCATAATGTTTAATTTTGTTGTCAGTAATCGCATTTATTCCAACTCGATTGAGTTTTATTTCAGTAATAGTGGTATGGCACAATAGCTTGCAGTAGTTTTGCTACCAGCATGCTGGCCATGCGGTATCCCGTCATTTTGAAACTTATAAAAATAGTTTTGTTCCCAATTATAGAGTACAAACAACGAGAATCCATAGTTTCTGTTATGTCCAGCTGGTGTACGTGAAGCAGAACCCACTCCTTCTGAATAAATCCATGCTGTAGAAAGCGTGCCATCCCATCAGCCGATCGCTAGCATTTGTTATGAGTTGTACTTCTGAACATAATACATAATGACTGGAAGCATTCTTTCGATAACTGCAGCTGCTGAAAGCCATACCTTTGTTTTTAAGTATATTTCATACTTGTCCTCTACATTTATCACACCAGGATTTACCTAAACAGCTGTAATTGAGATAAGAGAGACTGCATTGTTTAAGTTAGGCATGCTATCAAACGCCCGGATAGTGCCAGAAGTTCCATGACGAAAAAAAGGAAAGCTTGCCGCATTTATGGACATCTAAAGGAGTGGAGGTAATGTGTTTTTATTACCATAATGTCTGATTTTGTACATTCGTTGTCTCTATGTTTTTGTTGACACATAGTAGGACTATGATTTGTTAGGTACATTGACGGGCAAAATAATCATTATGATTGGATTGTTTTTATTACGTTTCAAACCTACTTTTCTCCAAAAATTACCTGTACAGGGGAGTGTTATGAGATATTAAATGATCACTTTGTTAATGATCTCACCTTCTATATTACCGTATTTAGGCGAATAATACCCGCATATTTTGTTTAAAAAATTGAGGCACGAAATTGGGGTGCGGGTTTTATTTGCGTCAATGTTGGCATTTATTTTCAAAATCAGCCTTCCTAAAGTTAGGGTGCAGGGATTATTCGGTGGCGGGGATTATTCACGTAAATACGGTAATAACAACCATGAATGTTTCTCAACTAAACTAAACTAGTGTCCTCATCCCGAGGTGGTGTCTGGCTAGATGGCTAATTGGTTAGCACGCTGGCTTTTGGTCCAGGGGGCTTGGATTTGATTTCTGGCCGGAGTGGGGATTTTAGCCTTCGTTGGTTAATTCCAATGGCTCAGGGACTGGGTGTGTGTGCCTTCATCATCATTAGAATTAGTCATAGGTAGGGCCTCACCCACATAGACGTCCAGGTTGCCTATACCTCGCCAACCCGAAAGATCTGCACCAGGCCTCTTTGTAGGCTACACGCCATGATCATCATCATCATCCCCAGGTGGTGCAGCTGTTTATAGGCATACCCCCAAAAGGAGGTGAGCTGCATGTACCAATTTACCGCATATCAACTTTCCTACCATTTTTAAATCACTTGACTACTGGGAATCAAACTCAG
Source organism: Anabrus simplex (assembly GCF_040414725.1). NCBI lineage: Eukaryota > Metazoa > Arthropoda > Insecta > Orthoptera > Tettigoniidae > Anabrus > Anabrus simplex. The sequence continues at coordinate 1,078,402,501 of NC_090265.1, read as the reverse complement.
GCCCCGAGAATGGCAGTTAATTGTGCTAACTGTTACACTGACGGACATTCTTAACTACAAAACAAAGACACATCGCATAACTGATGCGTGCTTGCGATGTTCGTGTCAGACATACAAAACTGTTCACCTATTTGTGTGATATCATTGGAGCTGCAGTACGCTACGGAGGTGGACATTTCTTAACTAAATAACATATGTACCGCATGACTTCGATGCATGGTTTCATTGCAAGCTTCAGACAGGAAAAACTATTCACAAATTTGTGTAATGCCATCAGAACTGCAGTATGGCCTGAACCCGCTTCGAAGTGGAATTGTTGGTCATCTTCGATGAATAACGTTGGAAGTCTTACATGCGAGCTTTACTTTGTTCAATTTCTTTGATTGAAAAAGCCGAGGGGGTCTAATGCGCGAGGGAGTCTAATACACAAGGAAATATGGTATTTAATGTAGACTTTCAATTAGTAGTAGTAGTAGTAGTAGTAGTAGTAGTAGTAGTAGTACATTATAGTGAGAACCCCATGGTAGCGATAGCTTCTTTTATGCTGCTCAAAAATTCTTACATTAAACTAATACACTTTGGTTACAACGAGAATCCTTTCAATGTTTCATCCATTATTACAAATGATTTAGTGCATGCTATTTTTTCAGTCATCGATATTTATATTTACCTGTCAACTCACGATTCCAAACATGTAAGTTAGAATGAAAAGGGAGAACATGTTTTCACATTAAGTGCATATATAACGTATATGTATATATACTAGGTGCTGAAATCAAGTGAGAATGTGATACTTTCAAGATATGGCTGCGTGCATAACTGATTCCAGAGGTTATCCTCGTGCCTGTTTAAATTTCAGAAGAGCTATCCCCACGCAACTTTATAGCGAGAAGGTGATCATTACTCTACTGGGGCCTGAAGTATGCCTTCATGATACATGCACGCTTAAGTTAGAAGGCGACGCCGTTTGAATAGGAAAAATGAAATGTTTGCCGCAGAAGTCTCAGGAGCGGTACTATTTCAATTTTCAAGAATTAAAGTGAACATGCATACTAACATGGTACTGGAAAGAGAAAATGATTAACAAGGAAGCTGCAGTACGGAATTCATCAGCAAAAACGTAACTCTCGAACTGACCGATTACACTATGCAACAAATTTTAAGGTCACAAAAACTTCTTTCGAAAATGTAGGCGTTCTTTATGTATTTCGACCTCCTGAATTCGAAAATGATACTGAAAACATCCTATCACCCACAGTTTTTGCACAAATTGCATAAATTTGTAATTAATGGTAATGAAATTTAATGGTATTATAATAATATTCTGACTGATATTCTGAGCTTCATATGGGGTTTTAGTGTTTATTATAATAGACATGAAAACACCATATGAAGCTCGGAAGCGAGGTTGTGTAAACTCCCCTAACAGTTTTTGTTATATATGTGGTGAACTTGTCGTGAAAAAGGTCTACCATGCCTATTTCGGAGTGAAACTCGGCAACATTGATAAACCATAGGCTCCACAGGTCATGTGGATTGTGTGTGTAGAAGATTTACGACGGTGGGTGGCAGGAAAGAAGAAGTCATTACGATTTGGCATCCCTATGGTCTGGCGAGAGCAACAGGATCATACCGACAACTGCTACTTCTGCTCTTGTAAAGTAACTGGATTCAACAAGAAAAAAACAAAAAAAACAAAAAAAAAAAAAAAAAAAAACAAAAAAAAAAAAAACTATTGAGTATCGGAACAATATTCGCACAGCTATTCATCCTATTCCACATGGCCCAGATTTACCTATACCACAGCCTCTGCAGACATTAGATACGGATGACAGTGATGACATGGATGCCGTGCAGGAGACGGATGATACTGACTTTAAAGTAGGCACAGATGAGGCCCCTCTTCTGTTCACTCAGCCAGATCTAAATGATTTAGTCCATAATCTGAGACTGTCAAAGGATAAAGCAGAGCTCCTGGGGTCAAGACTGCGTGAAAGACATTTCTTAGCACACGGAACGTCCATTACATTTTATAGAAAAAGAGATTTGATATTCACGCAATATTTTTCTCAAAATGAAGTGTTAGTGTACTGCAGTGATGTAGAAGGTTTGATGGGTCAGTTCAACATTCTGTACGCACCCAGTGACTGGAGACTGTTCAATGATTCATCTAAAAGAAGCCTGAAGGCAGTTCTGCTGCACAATTGTAACATGCATGCCTCAATACCTGTCGGCCATTCTGTGCACCTGAAGGAAACATACGACAACATGATAGTGCTTCTTACTACCATTCATTATGAAAATCACAATTGGGTGGTGTGTGGCAATTTGAAAGTGTTTGATATGCTTCTAGGACAACAGACCGGATATACCAAGTTTCCTTGTTTCATCTGTGGATGGGACAGTCGTGCTCGTGACAAACATTGGGAGCAAAAGCAGTGGCCCCAAAAGTTGCAATTGGTTCCAGGGGACAAAAATATCAAGTGTGACACTCTAGTGGAAAGAGACAGAGTACTCTTGCCACCTCTGCACCTCAAACTGGGCATAATGAAGCAGTTTGCCAAAGCATTACCTAGGTGTGGCAACTGTTTCAAATATCTATGTAACAAGTTCCTCAACATGTCAGATGCTAAGCTGAAGGAGGGTGTGTTCAATGGTCCCGATATTCGGAAAGTAATGCTAGATGAAGATTTCCTTAATTCAATGAATGCCATGGAGTGAGAAGCCTGGACTGCCTTTAAGTGTGTGGTTCAAAACTTCCTGGGAAACAATCACAGCCCAGAGTATGTCGACATAGTGGAGAACATGCTGAGGAAGTTGAAAATGCTGGGATGCTCAATGAGTTCTCACCTTGACATTTTTTCCTCCAAATCTGGGTGCTTTAAGTGAGGAACAGGGTGAAAGGTTCCATCAGGATATAAAGGACATGGAACGACGATACCAGGGAACTTGGGATGTTCGGATGATGGGCGACTACTGCTGGATGCTTCACCGTGAGCACACAGAAACGCCCCATAAGAGGAAAAGCAGGGGCTATGCCATGACAACTAAGAAAGCATGGAATGAATTACATTAGTGCATGTTTTTACCACATTCTCTGTATGCATCTGTTCACTGTGCGCAAATTTCAATACATTGTTGGTTTAAACTTGTGTTCTAGTTCAGCATGATTCGTGTGCCATATATATATATATATATATATATATATATATATATATATATATATAAACTACTTCAATATGTGATATCATTATTAACAAAGTATATGTTTTGTGCCAAAACTGTGGGTGATATGATATTTTCAGTGTCATTTTTGAATTCAGGAGGCAGAAATACGTAACGTACACCTCTCTTTTGTGAAAAAAGTTTTTCCCTGTTGCATAGTGTTATTATTACATAACAATTTTAATATCTTCTTCTCTGATTTAAAAAAAAAGAAACTGATATAACAACAATCTACTATAGCAAATACCAATTTCACTGTTAAGAATTCTTGTTATAATGGAATTCTACTGTATTTATAATTAACAGAAAATGTTTTTCATAATTTTTCTGAAAATTAGGGTGTGGGGATTATTCGCATGTACTGTAGGCTATATAGTAATTCCTTTTCAAACTACAGTATGCAAGAACAATGGTAATTTGACCTGACTCACCGAAACATAAATTTAATATGATTGATTGAATGATGTTTTATTAAAGAATAGTTTGGAATAAACAGTTAGTATTGACGCAAGTGTAATAGACTAAGATAACTTGAAAACAATATTCTTTAACCCATGGTTAAATAATTCCAATATCGAGCTCAAATAATTATCATTATCATTATGACTTGAGGTATGGCTATGAAGTGTTTACATCCATTTAGTATTAGTATTATTATTTACATAGACATGTCATATGTACGGACAATCGTATTATTTGAGAGGTTACATCATGAAACATGTGCTGCATATATATTAATATGAGTTTAGTTAATGTACGAACACATAATTAGTAATATATAATTTATTATTACCTGTATATATGATGTGTAATTCAGTACAATATTGAGCAACACACTGTAACATCCAAAATAATGCTATGTATGACGAGAACAATGTAGAACCTTCCTTATATTGTAACTATGCTATTGGGCACACCAGAATTTACGAGAAGATACCTTGTGACATATCTTTTTAGAAGCCTGGCCAGGCAACATATATATAAGAGGCAGTCTTGATGGTGAAGTTAGTTGGAGTTGTTTTGATGATTTGTGTGTAAGTCGTATTAGCCATGTGGTTGAGTCAAGTATGTGAATTGGTTTTGTTGAGTTGGTAGTTGACATGCCTCTGGTGCAGTCCTCTTCTTATTCTTCACAATAGGCAGTTGTTCAAAATGGTGGTTTATTTATGTGAGTTTAATGTGAAAATAAGTTGTAAATAAATTAGTGTACGCAACTGACAGTATTTTATGTGCTTCTTTGTGGCTACACCAGTAAGTACTAAATTTTCCACAAATCCATTATGAGTTATTAATTTACAATTAAAATTATCTTGTTCACCTCTTGTGTTTAGAATCAAGACAAAGTTGTGATTTTTGTAAAAAGAAAAAAAGAAATTGTTATTTCTCACCTTCTGTTTGCATGGACTGAGTGACGAAATGGTTCAGAACGTATATATTGTATTCACTCATTTGTAGACTGTTGTGTACAAAATATTAAACAACCAATGTTTTTTCTTATTTTCTCATGTTTACTAATACACAACATACATTTTAATGATGAATGCATTAACCATACGAATGATTAATGTTCTCCTTTCAAATGGAAGACAAACAAGAACCGTTAAGAGGCAGCATTAAGCTAGGATTACTCCTGCAGAGATTAGATTCAATAGGTATACAGCAGGATATACAAGATGAGCCATAAAAGGAAGGATGTGATGCGAGAACAGAAAATGGAACATGTAATGAATTATAAAGGAAAATACACAAAGAACTGGAAAGGTCATATTCTCAAGCAAATCCTTACTACCAGCCACGAGAACGTTGATGGGTTGGGCAGCACCCAATCAAAACCTGTCTGGAATATGATGGTTAATGTTCAGTTTAATGTACACATGATGAACTGGTCCCAGACAAGATACTATTATCACTACTGTATGGAGTATATTTATCTTCAGTTCTATGTTTATGAATCTTGGTTGTATATAGTTCAGCTATATGTACCTGAGGTGAGAGCAGTGTTCCCTACACCATAGCCACGTCCACCTGGTCCATGCACCAGAGTCTGCCCACCTTCCACAGCACAGCATAGACACTTCTCTGGATCAAATCCCATTTCTTGTACAGGCACATTCTCCTCACACAGCTGATTATCCAACCAGAGATCACCTGAAAACAAAAAGCCTAAAAATTCATACTATGCACAAAAATAAGAAAACTTTCCTTTATAGATATAAATTATAGAAGAGATTTCAAGGTATTTATTTACATTTTATGGCCTTCATTGGACCACTCTAGCCAACTTTATACAAAGAATTTTTCAGTTTCCTGTTAGCCCAGTACTTCTTCATTCTCTCTGATCTTATCCTTCTTTCTTCATCGGAAATCACCCTTCCTATTGTCTGTTTGTTGATTCTGATTTGCAGTCTGGTTTGCTTGTTTGTGAGTTTCTTGATTTTGTCGGTTTGTAATTTCTAATTTGTAGTTCATCCATATCTTCCTTGATTTCTGTAATCCACTTAATGTTGCACTTACTATTCCATAATTTTTCTACTATTCTCCTGATGATCCTGTTCTCTGGTGTCCTGATTAGATGTCCAAAAAATGAAATGCGTTTCTTCCTGATTGTCCTCATTACTGGTTCTATTTCCTTGTAGACTGTTTCATTAGAAGCTACTCTCCAGTGTCCATCTTTTTGGTATGATTTGTTGATGCACGTTCTAATGATTCTTCTCTCTATCTTGAGAATTTTGTCTATTTCTGCAGTGTTAGTTGTTTTGAAGATGGTTTCGCTTGCATATGTTATTTCTGGTTGAGTGACTGTTTTGTAATGTTTCAATTTTGTTGCTATTGACAGGCCCTTTTTGTTGTAGGTATTCTTGGTGATATATTGTGCTCTGGTCAGTTTATTTATTCTGTTATGCCATGCTGGCTTTTTATTGAGGTTATATGTTATGATTTCTCCCAGATATTTAAATTTATCTACAATTTTGATTTATTGGTTTCCTTTGGCAATTTTGTTTATGAGTGGTGGGTCAGTAAACATGATTACTGTCTTTTCAAAAGATATTCCAAGACCAATTTTCTGTGCTATTGCCTGTAGTGATATAACTTGTTGTCTGGTTTCCCGAATATTGTTGGACAAGAGAGCAAGGTCATCGGCAAATCCTAGGCAATTTAAACTTACGTTGTCTTTGGGTCTTCCAATTCGGATGTTCTTTGGGTTACTCTTGTATCATTCCCTCATTATATTTTCCAAGGCACAGTTGAACAGCAGTGGTAACAAGCAATCTCCTTGTCTTAAGCTTGTTTTTATGATGAATGGCTCAGAGAATTCCCCTCTGAACTTGACTTTTGATTTAGTGTTGGTTAAGGTGAGTTCTAACAATTTGATTCATTTTGGATGGAGCCTAAAATTCCTTAAAATTTTCAACATTGAAGGTCTATGGATACAGTTGTAAGCATTTTTAAAGTCCACAAAGGTTATTGCAAGAGGTTTGTTTTGCTTCTTGTAATATGCTATGGCTAATTTTAAAGTGGTGATATGTTCTGCACAGCTTCTCCAAGGTCTGAAGCCCCCTTGGTATTCATCTAATTCTTCCTCTAGTTGCTCTCTGATCCTTCTATATAGGATTCTGAGGAAAATCTTGTATGTACAGTCTAGGAGAGAGATACCTCTGTAATTATCTGGATTGCTTTTATCTCCTTTTTTGTGGAGTGGGTGGATTATGGCTATGGTCCAATGTTCAGGGAACTTTTCTGTTCTACAGATTTTTGTTAGGGCCATGCGTAAGGATGTTCGAACTGTACCACTGGCATATTTCCACATTTCTGCGAAAACTTGGTCTTCTCCGCATGCCTTATAATTTTTCAACTCTTTGAGTGCAGTTTCCACCTCTTGGATTGTTGGGGATTTATGAGTTCAGGCAGGGTTTTGATGGGCGTGTCTGTATTAATTGCTAAAAGTTCCTGGGGTTTTTCACAATTCAAAAGTTTAATTAATGCTTTTGCCCTGATTTTGGCATTTTCCTTGTCATTATGTGTCGTTTTTCCATCTACACTTTTCAGCATTAATCTGGGAGGGGCGAATTTTTGTACTTGTCTTCTGAACATTTTGTAAAAGTCTCCGGAATTGGTTTTGTGGTAGTGTTCTTCTATTGAGTTGATTAGATTTTTCTGTGATTGTCTCTTGGTTTGCCTGATAATATGTGTGAACTTTTTCCTGATATTTTTGAGGTTGGTTGTACTTTCTTCTGTTTTGTGTGTTTGAAATTTTAACCATGCCTGATGTCTTTCTTCATGAATTTTGTCACATTCTGAGGTCCACCAGGCATGTTTTTTACGCGTGTTCAATGGGGCTAAATTTTCAGATTGTTGCCTGAGAATTGGAACCAGTTCTTCTAAGTTATCTGTCAGTTTTATGTTTTGTGTGACTTCTCTATATTTATCATTCCTAGTTAATTGGTGTGGATCAAGGTTCCTCTTTCGTTTATTGCATCTTGTTTTTTTGTTTTTTAGTGGTGTGAACTTAATTTTGATTTTGACTATGTAATGACCTGAACCTATATCTACTCCTCTTAATACTTTAACATTGTAGATTTCTCTGTGGAAGGTTTTGTCCATAAATACATGATCCAGCTGCCATTCCCCTTTTCTCCAATCAGGATGTTTCCAAGTTTTAAGTTTGTTGGGCCTCCTTTTGAAGTAGGTGGACTTTGAGATCAGTTTGTGTTCTCTGCAGAGTTCAACAAGTCTTTGACCATTCTTATTTGTATGTTTATGTGGAGCCCATTTCAAGGTATTAATACATAAAAAATATAATAAACGAAAAGTAAAATTATTCTTTGCAAAACATTTTAAAATGGATCTCTTACATTCCTAAGTTATCAAGTTTTGCCCTTTTACTTCAAGGGCAGCATTTTTCTGCTTTCCCACTTGGATATCATCTTAACATTCTACAGTACACAGTGAGTCAATCCACACCCAGCGTTTTAATATTGTTATGTGTCTTGGGCACAAACTCTTTACAGTTACGTTCATTTCTCATTTGCACTCTATTGTCTTGTTCTGTACAACTAATTTGGATATCATCCAGTAGATAGTGGCAGAGGGTCCAAATTTGCAATCTATTTTAGTTCCTTTTTCCAGCACGATTTTTGGTATTCCTTAGGGGAATGTTGTTATGTGACCGGCTAGCAAGATGGAGATTTTGATCAGCCCTATAGCCTTCGTGGGCTACTATAATTTATTCACCTGCTTTAAGGTGAAAATATTAGGGTGAACCACTTTCAGTGCCTGGCTCATTTTGCTTCTTGCAATATGCTTTTAAGGTAATATCATATCTTTATATTTATTTTGAATTTCCCAAATATTTGCATCTCGGTGGTATCTGGCATGTAACAATTGCAAGTGATAAAAATCATTGTTATCCGTATTGAAGATACTGAATGTAGGATGCTAAAAGGTTTGTCTTGTCACCTATTCAATACATATAAATTATACAATTTAGGAATTTATTATTGATTCCACTTGAGACATGTTTCGCCCTTCATTGAGGGCATCATCAGTCAAATTATCTCCTCAAGGCAAAAATCAGGTACCTGGTTAGTAGTTGACATGCACAAATTAACACATATTATTAATACACATTACAAAAATTAAGTATGAGAAACAGTTGTACAATAGTGACGGTTGAACATATAGGTTTAAAGAATAAGAAGTCAGCACCAATGCGTAAAATTAAAATAGTAAGAGTTCGGCAGTGATGCTCTGGAGAACAGTTGACGCAATCATTTTTGGTTACAAACATTGACGCCGAGCACTATACCCTTTCTCCCTTGATTGTTATAATGTATATATTTTTAAAACTTTATATTTCCCTATGATTGCATCAACTGTTCTCCTGGGCACCACTGCCGAACTCTTACTATTTTAATTTTACGCATTGGTGCTGACTTCTTATTCTATAAACCTATATGTTCAACCATCACTATTGTACAACTGTTTCTCATACTTAATTTTTGTAATGTGTATTAATAATATGTGTTAATTTGTGCATGTCAACTACTAACCAGGTACCTAATTTTTGCCTTGAGGAGATAATTTGACTGATGATGCCCTCAATGAAGGGCGAAACATGTCTCAAGTGGAATCAATAATAAATTCTTCGGGAGATAGTAGGTTCGAACCCCACTGTCGGCAGCCCTGAAAATGGTTTTCCGTGGTTTCCCATTTTCACACCACGCAAATGCTGGGGCTGTACCTTAATTAATGCCACGGCTGCTTCCTTCCCACTCCTAGCCCTTCATTGTCCCATCGTCGCCATAAGACCTATCTGTGTCGGTGCGACGTAAAGCAACTAGCAAAAAAAAAAAAAATAAAAAAAAATCCTAAATTGTATAATTTATATGTATTGAATAGGTGACAAAACAAACCTTTTAGCATCCTACATGTAACAATTGAGTCTGTTTAATGTTTGTTTATACTTGCTTCGTCTTTTATTCGGGCCTGTATATTTGTGCCCGGCATGAAAAGGGATATTTTAGAAAACATTAGAGCTGTGGTACCAATCAATGTTGTAAGCTGGTCAGAACATGTTAGTGGGTTTCTACTCTGCTGATGTGGCTACTTGCAATGGGGAAAAAATGTTTGCTGATTTCTTGGGTTCTCTGGTTCAATCCAAATTCAACAACATTGGGATAATGTTCATAGATGATGCATTTTCTAAGTTTGCGTGGCTGTTCCCTGTCAGGAACATTAATTCTAGTGTGGCCATTGATTTGCTTTCTCGGAATATTTTTGGTGTTTTTAGTCCTAAATTTCTGGTCTTGGACAATGCTCCTACCTTTACCTGTCGTAAATTCTGTAAATTTTGTTTCTCATGGAGTGCGACCCATATTTATTTAAGTCCTCGCCACCCACAGCCACTACACATCAAAAGGTTTTGCAGGAATCTGCGCTCCTGTTTGAGTGCTTTCCACAACGCTGACCACCGTCATGGGATACTTATCTAGCCTTTTTTGTTCTGATTCTCGTACAGCAGTATATGAATCTAGTAGACATACCCCTGCAGAGTTGTATCTTTGGAGGAGTGTTGCTGATCCTCTTACTTCAAATTGGAACATAGCTTACCTGTCGCAGCCTTCAAGAAGCCAAACATGAAAGAAAAATGGAAAGTGGTAGTGGATACCCTTAAAAAAGTCCTAGGATATGTGGCGAAGAGGTGCAAGAGTAGAGGTCCAATTCCTTTCAAAATAGGAGACCTCATTGTGGCCAAATGGTTCCCTACCAGCTCCAGTGTCAACCAAGTGAGCGTGAAGCTATGCCAAAAATGGTCTGGACCTAAAAGACAGTAAGGTTGGAAGACACAGTAAATGGTAAGATCTTGAAGACTTACACTTCATTGCTGAAACCCTATCACCCCAGAGAGGTGTGATTTTCTCTACTGGTTTTAGCTTTTCGCATGTCGGGCACATGTCTTGTGGATTTTAAGACAAATGTTATAAGTGATCTCTCTGTTACAGGAATGTGAGTTTATATGAGATACAAAATGAACACAACCTTGATTATTATTCTGCACTGGACAATATGTTACACAGCTGTTTGCCAGAAGGAAAGAATGTGGGTATGGTTACTTTATATTGTTAGGATTATAAGAAAGGGAAAAAATTGTATTGTTGCCAAATGAATAAACCAGCTATTATAATACTATTGCGTACTACGTAAAGTGTTAACATTATTACTTGGTGTGAATGTAAAGGAAATGCAGACAAACATTTACTACTGATATTGGCACAATAATAATTATTAAATTAATAATACTATAATACAATAATATGCAATATTTTGATTACATTAACTAGGGACTAGTTTCAGCCTAGGCTGGCCATCTTCAGCCTTAATGTAAAACATCTAATAAATAAACAAATGTACATACACACAATTGACATAAAACAAATGAACAAATATACAATTGACATTAAAAACTGGGATGAAATTATGAGTAAATTTGAAAATAAATTAGGCTCTAAATTCTTAGCATCTCGAGTATGAACATCATCAAGACTCTTTCATGTACTAATATTCATAGAACTGTTAGTTCCATCACTGCTAATCATTACAATTTCAATTGTAAAACGGGAACTGGTAAATGTTGATGCTGTAGTCAATCACCAAATCTACTTGAGTGGTGTTAGCCGCATGCATGTCACTGGACGCCGCTGTAAATAACCACCAGCTGATGCAGAACTGCTAGATGGTGTTTCAATACCAATCAACATAATAAAATGCTCCCATAGTGCTTGTTAAAATCATGCTGAAATGTTGTTGGACACTGTCAGGACAGCACATGAAGAGGTGGTTAAAACAGATACATTGTGTCTGGTATAAAATTTGCCATTCATTGCAGTGTCCATGAAGTCAACCTGAATAAAATTAGATAAAATTAAATTAATGAATTGAAGGAGAGAGCATGTTAGTTAGATGGCATAGGTTATATGAGACTTACCTCTCATTGCGGCATGTGGTGTCTGGCCTATTGTTGCCTGTGCCTCACACTAACGGTTCTGAGATTCAAAGGAAAAGGAACGGGCGGGCAAGGAGGGAGAGGTGGCGCAAGGGGAGAAGGGTGGAGAATGTTTATGAAAGGCTAACAATCAACTCATTGAAGAAGGAAGGTTTTACTACAAGGATATGCTTTTTTTAATGTTGTACATATAGTGTCATGCAGTAGGTTGAGGTAGGTTTATGTTTGTTATTAAGAGATGTGCGCACATAAATTTTTCCTTACATTTACATAAACAAATGCTTCCGGCTGATCACCGAGGAATACAAGCCAATCCACACCCTGCGTTTTAATATTTAAATGTGTCTTGAGCTCAAACTCGTTATAGTTATGTTCATTTCCCACTTGCACTCTATACTCTTGTTCAGTTCAACTAATTTGCATATCATCCGGTAGATAGGAGCAGAGTCAAAATTCACAATCTATTTTAGTTCCTTTTCCCAGTGAGTTCTGGCATTAGTTTGGGGAGTGTTATTATGTGACCGGCCAGCAACATGGAGGTGTTTGATCTGCCCTGCAGCTACAATAATTTATTAACCTGTTTTAAGGTGTAAATATTATGGTGAACCACTTTCAATGCCCAGTTTATTTTGTTTTCTGCAACATGCTTCTAAGGTAATATCATACCTTTATACATATTTCGAGTTTCCCATCCATTTGCACTCAGTGGCGTCTGATATGTAACAACTGAGCCTGTTTTATGTTTGTTTATATTTGATTCTGTCTTTTATTCAGGCCTGTATTTTCGTGGCTTGTTTCCACATGTCACATTAGAGTCATTTCCATTTTTTGTAAAATAAGCCCTCCCTGTAGCAGAGCATCATTTGGTTTATTTTTGAGAGTGTGCCTGTGTGGGTGCTTGATCGTTATGAGGCTTAGTATTAGGTGCTATTTTGCTCTCTTAGTGAGGGATGGTTATGTGATTACAGTTTGGGACCGTTGTTTAATTATCTCTGTTTCGTGCCTTAGCATCTTCCCATTTATAAGAAGGAAGCACCCACCAACTGTGGCACCTCCTGGATACCAGCACTGATCCCTCACACCAGCAAGATCCCTCTCTACATTATAGAGAGGCTCAAGGCTGTTTTGATGCCATAAATTGATGAAAAACAATGCAGCTCTATACCAAGAAAGGGTACCAAGGAATAATATTAGCAGCAGATCCCATATTCACTTGCTAATTAGACACTCTCGCATATTAGAAACCCCTGACTTTTGAGAGAGAAAAAAAACTAGCATACAAGAATCCACCAACATAATTCATCAAAGAATATTTCATTTTTCAATGAGATCTTTCGTTGTGCTACAATGACAGCGCAAAATGTTTTGAATGTTAATGAATCAACAACAATGACATAACTTCCTTTTGATAGAGACCTGTGTTTTGTGCAAAAGCCTGCTACTACACGAGTTCTTTTATTTTAACTTCTTTTTTTTAATTATGGAGCAAAATAACATAAGAAAAACAAGAGATGTAGTTTTATCAATGCTTTCAAATTAAAAGCTGTGCGTTTTTCAAAAGAACACGGTGTAAAGCCAGAAGCTGAAGAAATTAATACTCAACCTAACATGCTCAGATATTGGGGCAACCAAAGAGAGAAACTGAAAGCAACAATTAATAAAAGTATGCAGTTTTTTATGGTACCAAAAAGGTAAATGTTCTGAGATGAATACTAAAGTGTTAGAGTATAAAACTAAGTTGAGAAATGCTGGTTTTGATGTAACTAATGATATGATTCAACAAAGAGCACTGGAAATAGCAAAATAATATGAATCTCAGTCAGTAAAAAAAGATATGGTTTTATTTTCCATTTATTTTTTTACAAAAAATATCTAGGGTGTCTCTTTTATGTTAGGAAGAATTTATATCAGAAATATTAAGCATATTAAAAACAAGCACCATCTTGAACGTGAACTTCAACATGGGAATCATTCTGCTTTTCATGTCTCTCTAGTGTTCCTTAACTTTTGCCACCCTTATTTATCTGTGTCTTATGTTTCTTCCCTTTTCCTTTAATTATCTGACTTTCTCCTTGTCCTACATTTTCCACATCAAGACTACAGATCTGTCAAGGTGGCTCCTCAATGAGGGTTGAAGCCCACCCTGCTGATGAAGTTAGGTGGTGGTGGTATTTTTGTTTTAAGGGGAAGTACAATGAGGTAATCATCCTCTCTGAGCAACTTAGTAGAAAAGAAGTTGAAAATATAAAACAAAATTATTTATTCAACAAAGGAATTTGGAAACGCAGTACAAAATAACACAAAAACAATTATAAAAGTAGGCCGAAAAAATTATTAACGCATCAAAAGGGAACGTACGTTCCCTGAGTAACAGTACATTTGTAATTTATATACCCCTGATAAGTCCACTGTCACACATAAAGGGGATGACGAGATAAGCAGTAGTTGCGTCATCGGCTAGTATGCATTCGACTGTTTCCTGCAAGCTGAGGCTCCGTCTTAGGCCAAAGAGATCGGCGCACTCTGTGAGGATGTGGGCCACGGTGAAGTCGGCACCACAAGAACACACTGGGGGGTCTTCCCTCTTTAGGAGATAAGAGTGCGTGGATCGTAAATGACCTATCCTCAGCCTACACAATACTATGGCCTCTCTCCGTGAAGGCCAGAAAGAGGACCGCCACACGGTAGTTGTTTCCTTAATTGCTCTCAGCTTGTTGGGAGTTCAGATAGCTAGCCAGTCCGATTCCCAGGACGCCAAGATGGTTCGACGTAGCTGAGAACAAATATCCTTAGCAGGTACAATGACAGGTCTTGGAGGTAAATGTACAGCTTCCTTTGCAGCTTCATACGCAAGTTCGTTTCCCGCAATCCCAACACGGCTTGAAAGCCATGCGAAAGTGATTCTGGTGCCAGCATCCCTTAACCTGGCTAGAAGGTCATGTATCTGCTGTACCAGTGGGTGTTGCGAGAAACAGGTTTCAGTAGAATTCAGAGAGCTTAACGAATCGGTACACATAAGAAAATGGCTTCTTTCGTCATGCTGTGCGAACTGCAGAGCTTCTAAGATGGCGTAAAGCTCTACAGTATACACGCTACATACTTTAGGGAGCGAGATCTTCATACTCATATCATCAATGACGAAAGAGTAACCAACATTATCTCCGATTTTAGAACAATCCATGAAGATAAGTCTCGCAGCCGGATATTGGTGAAGGAAGTCCTGGAAATACCTCCGATAAATGGAGGAATCCGTGTTCACCTTGGGTCCACGAAGCAGATCTAGACGTATATCCGGTCGCAGAACCAACCACGGAGCTACCTCACTAAGTGTTTGTTCAAGACAACCACCAATATCGATATTCAAATCATGACACAGGCTATCAATCGAAACCCAACCGGCCGTGTGGCATTCGGCCGGTGTTGGCACCTCTGGTGGTATTGGGTACGATAGATGCATTGATAGCTTGGATGTAGCAGCATTTCACGAATTTTGGCAGCGTACATGAGGAGTAACTGTTGCCTCCTTATCCGTAAAGGTGGAACTCCCGCTTCAGCGAGTAGGCTGGTAATGGGGCTAGTACGGAAAGCTCTTGTTGCCAGCCTAACTCCACTATGGTGAATACTGTCTAAAAGGCTCAGTGTAGATTTTGATGCTGAGCCATAAGCCGCACTTCCATAGTCAATTCGGGAGAGGACCGTCGCCGTGTAAAATCTTAGCAGTACGCCATGATCAGCCCCCCACGAAGTGCCGCTGAGAAACTTAAGCATGTTAAGTCTCTTCATGCAGGCAACCTTCAACTGACAGATGTGGGGCTGCCACGTAGTCTCTTATCAAAATGGAGACCCAGGAATTTGCAGATGTCAGCCACTGGTAAGACACTGTTTTGCAAGCGGAGCTCTGGTTCTGGATGCACAGGCCAACGAGGACAGAAGTGTACAACTGAGGTTTTCGCTGCTGAAAATCGAAAACCATGTTGCAGGGCCCATCTGTCGACTCGGTTAATAGCTTGCTGTAGCTGTCTCTCAGCAAACGCCACCCTTCCGGAGCTGTAATGTAGAGCTAAGTCGTCTACATACAGCGATGGAACGACTGCGGACCCAGCAGCGGCAACTATGCCGTTGATGGCGATTGCGAAGAGCATGACACTCAGTACCAATCCCTGAGGTACTCCATTTTCCCGAAAGTAATATTGAGAAAATGCATTCCCCACTCGGACTCAAAAGAGATGGAGGGACATGAAGTTCTCAATAAACGTTGGCAAATTTACCCGAAATCCCCACTGGTGTAGTGTGGAGAGAATCCCATATCACCAGGAAGTGTCGTAAGCTTTCTCCAGGTCAAAAAACACGGCGACTAGGTGTTCTTTCCGGAGAAAGGCCTCCTGAATGGCGCTCTCCAGTCTGACCAGATGATCGGTGGCAGACCGATGAGAGCAAAAACCACACTGGTAGTTAGACAAGAGACCCTCCTATTCCATGGCCCACACAAGACGCTGGTTAACCATCCTTTCAAATAGCTTACAGAGGCCATTTGTAAGGCATATTGGCCTATAACTGTCCTGAAGTTTTGGATCTTTACCTGGCTTGGGGATTGGTAACACAATTCCCTCACGCCACTGAGATGGAAACACTCACTCACTCCATATTCTGTTGAATAGGGTGAGGATATCCTTGAGAAATCTGCCACTCATATGCTTAAGCATTTGATTATGGATTTTGTCCGGTCCAGGAGCCGTATCTCTGCAGAGCGTGAGTGCACTCCGCAACTCCCACTCCGTGAAGGGCACGTTGTAGGGATGCGAAGCACTAGAGACAAAAGAGAGATGGTGTGCCTCCGCTTCACGCTTAATTGGAAGAAATGCAGAGTTGTATCTCCTAGAGCTGGACGTATCTGCGAAATGTGACGCGATGTGGTCGGCAATGACTGAAGGAATCGTAACTATATCTCCATTAATAGAGATTCAGGGTAATGAGGGCACATTCTGTACTCTGACAGTACGGCGGAGTTTTGTCCACACTTGTGATGACGGATTATGTGCCCTGATGGATGACACATACTTTTCCCACGTAGCTTTCTTACTTTCTCGAAACATACGGGCCTTCACGCGCAGATGCTTAAATGTGATATGATTGGCCATTGTAGGATTCCGACGATAATGCTTAAAAGCCTGCCGGCGATCATGTATAGCTGCTGCAATTTCATCCGTCCATCATGGGACCTGTTTCCGGCGACGATTACCGGACGAGGAAGGAATTGTTTCCCCTGCAGCAGCCAAAATTCCAGTGGTAATGGAAAAAACATGGTCGTCAACAGACTCCAGCATATCATCAGCCATCACTCCGCGTTTCGTAAATTCTGGCCAATCTGCCCGCCAAAGTAACCAGCGCTTGGGTACTTCGGACTGTCTATGATTCAAGACAGATAGAATTATCGGGGAGTGGTCACTATCACAGAGGTCGTTGTGTACTTGCCACCGTAGCAAGGGAACTAGGACACGGCTACACAAAGTGACATCCAGGTGTGAGAATGTGCCATGTGCGCTGCTGAAATGTCTCGGTTCCCCTGTATTAAGCACGCAAAGATCAAACAGGTTGATCATTCGCTTGAGCATCCTCCCACTAGCACAGGAAGACGGAGAACCCCATAGTATGTTACGGGTGTTCACGTCTCCCAGCATGAGGAAAGATCCTCATCCCTCTTCGCTGAAGATGTCGGAGCGAACTAGAGTAGAAACGCCCCCAGTTGCTGTGCCATCCACAGCTACTTTGTCGTTGGAATAAAGATGATATCCTCTCATAGTCGTGTCATGTCGTGTCCAGGTCTCACATGAGATTCCTCTAGACAGATTACGGAGGCCGCATAGACGGATATCAATTGACGTAACTCAGCTAGGCAACAGTGATAACTACTGCAGTTCCACTGCAATAGTGCCATTGTGTGGATAGGTAAAGCTTCGAATTCAGGGCAATTTCTTTCCCTTCGTTCGGTCCTTTACCTGCCAGGTTCCGCCGTCTTTGTCGGTATCATTTTTGTCACAATCACCACCCACGACAATGAGTGGTTCAGTCTCCATTGTCTCCTCAGAAGAATGAGGCGCGGTGACTGGACCCTCCGCGGAAGGTGATCTCATTGGTCGGGAACAGTGGGCCTTCTTCCTGGGAGAACTAGGTTCTCCAGAAAGTGATCGAACAAGAGGGTGTTGGGGCCTCTCGTTCTTGCCCACCATTTCTGTCTTTTTAGGAGGAGAGCCAGCAGATGGCTTGCCGGATTTCTTCGGGGATCCTGTGAACCCCGACTGAGTTGGAGAAGGCTTCTTCTCAAGTTTTTTAAGGGAGCTCTGTGGCTTCACCTTTTCCTCCTTTATGATCTGGCATTGGAAGAGGGCTGGACTTTCCAGGGCCCTTCCCAGGCAACATTGACAGTACCGCTCTTTTCGGTGCTTCACGATTTGAATCTCCAGTTTCTTTAGATATTGAATTTTGTTGCTGGCTTTGACTTTTCGATGCATTTTCAGTACTCGTGCCCTGTACAAAACTCTGTGGAGTGATCTGCACATCTGCGACCTTTTTAAGCGAAGGAGATGGAGAACTCCGGAGCAGCCATGGACTTGAACTTCCCCCGGGCGTCTGGATAAGATAGCTTATCCAGCGTTTTTATCTCCTGGATCTTCTTCTCCCGCTTGAATGTGGGGCACTCCTTGGAAATTGGAGCATGTGTACTCGAGCAATTGACGCACACAGGTGGTGGTGTGTATTCAACCCCAGCATGCTCGCACTTCCCACACATTTTGCAGGTTGTCGAACCTGTACATCACAATGAGGTGTGGCCAAACTTTTGACAGTTATAGCACCTCATTGGTGCCGGAATATATGGACAAACAGTCAGACGATACATTGCCACTTTTATCCGTTCAGGTACGGTCTTGGCGTCGAAGGTAAGGATGAAAGCACCCGTATCGAGTAGCTTATCACCCACACGCCTCTTCAACCTCTTCACGTCGGTTACATCCCGACGTGATAGGTACCAGATCATCGTATCATCGGAAGACTTAACCAAATCCCTGTGCAATATAACTCCCTTGCAGGAGTTAAGGGTTTGGTGCTTCTCGATTTTCACCTCTACCTTTCCGAATAACTTTGCTTTAAGTAGCCATCTGGACTGTTCAGCCATAGATGTCTTGATTAGTAAAGATCCATCGCGGAGCTTGTGCATCTCGTCGACTTCACCAGCAACAATTTCTTCGATGGAATTGCTGATCATGAAAGGAAATTCATCAAGAAAACTATTACCATCGACCCTGGAAGCAACCAGGAATCGAGGAAGACGTTCGTCACTTACATAATCCACTGAAACTGGAGTATACAGCTTGCGTTTCTTGCCAATCTTGCACGCAGATTTTTGAAAGGTGCCACCCTTTGATAAGGAAGGAATAGAAGAGAGGTTCCGTTTTTTGGTCCCATGAATACTGCGGAAATATGAAGTCGACCTTCAGCAGAGCCAAGGAGATGTAGTGAAGGCAAGGCTATAAACTCCAGAGGGTACCCGGTATCTGGAGGGAGTCGCTAGGAACTACTCACCCAGTAGCCATGAATCACCTTGCCACGGCCCGAAACTTTTGATTGGCGGAGTATAAAACCTCCGTACTAACCTATTCTACTCGAGGCAGAGAGGGTGGCCAGACAGGAAAAGGAATGAAATTTAAGAAGACAAAAATAGAAGAGTAGAAATAGTAATCAAGAATAAAGAGCACAGACACCTCTCAGGCAACTCGGGGGACACCTTGTTAGTCTGGCCCTACACCGAGGCCAATCCAGCATGGAAAACCCTGAGCTGGCCCTACACCGAGGCCAATCCAGCATGGGAAACCCTGATCAACAAGCACACAAGCCCCCACACCGACGTCAAGGTCATGGTGCCCTAGAGAGGGCGATGAAGCTAGGAAGCAGAAACAAGCTCATTGGGGGCTAAGAAGAAATAGATGTGGGAGAACTGGGTCTTGATGAACTGGTCCACGACAAGATACTTTTATCACTACTGTGTAGGTGTAGGGCCAGACTATCAAGCTGACTAAAAGGGTATGCAAGTTAAGAGAATGTTTCTTAATTGGCACAAACAGTTATATATGGCAAAATAGAACTTAAAGGGATATGTTTGTCCCAGAGGAGATTTGCAAATTCTCAGCAAAATTAGTCCAATCCAAACTCAATCTTTACAAAATAATTCATAGATAAAGCCCACCTACACCACCAGGATCCAAATCTGGGAGATAAATTAGTGACATTTTTTGTATAATATCTTATTTTTATGAAATAAATAATTGTGCCCATCAGCAATACAAATTTATTTGATTATCAATAAAAATACTAAATATGCCAAAATTACCTGGACTATTAAGTTGACAGAGTTTACGCTGCAGTTCTTTCTGTTTCTGTAAGGCCTGACGTTCAGCCACAGCTTGAGGCAAACTCCACATGTTGGCTACAAGCTGGCAGAATAATTCCCTCACAACCTGAAAATATTAAATAAATAAATTTGGAAATTATACACTACTTTATTCCAAACTTCAATGAACAATATCACTATCTACACAGCTGAAAGTTTGTAAGTGCTACTAATTGTATTACTCCAGAAAATAAAAAATAAAATACCAGTATACAATTTAAAAGAAGTGTGATAAGATTTTGTAGTGTTTTTGCAGATATTGCAGTTCAACAAATCTGTAAATTATTCCATAGTTTTAGAAGCATGTTTGGGATCGTCCTGCTGCAGAACAAACCCAAGAACAAGAAATCTCCTGCCAGATGGAACTGCAGTGTTGATCAGTATTCTGTAATGTCCTTTCTTCTTTAAAGTTCCATTAATTCTCAGTAGATCACAGACTTTATCACCCGCAAAACATCCCCACACCATGACCGACCCTCCACCATGCTTCACCGTTGGTGTCACACACTGACTCTTTATATGTTCTCCATGAAGTCGACGAACAAACATTCAGTATCTATTAGCTTGATCATGATGGCCACCAATGGTCCGTGACTTAATTACTATTATTAATCATGTCAAGGTCCGCCTATTATATATCTATTATATATACTAAACCATCAAATACATAAATATATATACGTACATGTTTCAAGAAATAATCTTTTTCAGCTTATAGATTAAAATTACATGCATGTAAAAGACCTTATTTAAAACTATTGTATGTCCTAACAAAATACTGGATAAAAACAACAATACAATACAGTAGAACCTCGATAATTCGAAATCGGTTAATTCAAAATCTCGCATAATTCGAAGCAGCTCTCATTCCCGGAAACATGAGATACGGTTTTCCGTGTTATTTAAATTGTTTAATTTGAAATACAGATAATTCGTAATTCGAAGAACAATGTTGGTCCCATTACCGAAATTCAGACTTTTAATTCGAAACTGCCTTTACATTTTGAAAAAAATAGTATATTACAGAGTAATTTAAATTCAAAATTTCTCCACGTCATGAAAGAACACGTCTTCCAGAACGTGAAGGGGTAACTTTGAGCATTTTCACCTACTTTGGCGTGTTTACAGTGTGCTTCATATCTGCTATGTTCGAGCGGAATCGTAATTATTTTGTATTCAGCATTTTTAGGAATGCCACAATTCACAATATCACGTAGCAGGCAGTGTGTGGAGAGGTAGAATCCGCGAACACTGGCGATGCAGACAGTTGGCGAAAAAGCGTGCCTTATAGCCTATAATCAATTTGTACACACCAAACAATATTGTCAATGCCGATGAAACTGCATTGTTTGTTTGTTTTGCTTTTTTAAAATGCTGAGGCCAAACGGACTTATGGTTTTAAAGGAGAGAATTGCCAGCCGGCAAATGTACTGTGTTGCTATGCAGTGCTCACTGCACACGGAAGCAAGACTTCCTCCCCTGTCACAGGAAAGTTCGAAAAGCCATGATGTTTTAAGGGCATTGGGCACTTTCCATGCTAGTACAAGGCATCTAAAAATGCAGACAGTACAGTAATCCAAAAGATAAAGCATTTGCTTAGGGAAGCCAGCATAATTTTCCCTCGTCTTTAAATAGTGTTTTTCTTCCTTTTGTTGTGTGAAGTTATGTTTGTTACAGTTTTATACAAGAGCATTATTTGAATAACGTAAATGCACCTTGTTGGATAAATTTCTGAAATAGTGTTTTCCATGGCATTTGAAAAGTTTAAACTGAGAATCAAGGTGATTACATGCATTAATGGATCTTAGAAGTGCCATGGCGGGAAATCGTACAAGTATAGTCTCTGTACTGTTGTTGTAATGTGGTCGGAAGTGAGAGCCTTTCTCCCCTCGACACAGGAAAGTTCGATAAACCGCGATGTTTTAAGGGCATCGAGTACATTCCGTGCGAGAACAAGGCATCTAAAATTCATACAGTACAGTAATCCAATGAATAAAGCACTCGCACAGGGGAGCCAGTACGGATTTCTCCTCGTCTTTGAATCATGTTTTCTTTGTTTTGATTTAATTGCGTGAGGTTATGTTTGCCCATGAGTTATCCAAGTGCATTATTTGAATACTGTAAATGCACCTTGTTGGATACATTTGCAAATAGTTTTTCCCATGACATTGGAGAGCTTTAAACTGTGAATCAAGGTTGATTGCATGCAGTAACAGGACTTAGAATATATCGTGAGGCCACAAGAGTTGGCATTTCCGAAGTACGTGCTGGCGGTTAATTCAAAATAACGTAATTCGAAGTCCGATTTTTGCGTCCCAACGACTTTGAATTAACAAGGTTTTACTGTAACAACATTAAAAATTCAAACATGAATATCATTCTTGTCATGTCCAAAGTCCTGTAAAAGTTTGTACATGGTATTAAAATTGAGCTGGTTGACAAATTATCTAACGTATTGTGGTGTGCCATTAATATGGTCCCATAGTGTTTTAACTTCACTAAGAATAACAACTTGAGACCCATGAAGGGCGGTGGGACTATGAAGACCATAAACAATGCCACACCACAATACATTAGATATATTGTCAACCAGCTCAATTTTAATACCACATACAAACTTTTACAGGACTTTGGACATAACATGAATGATAAAGGAAAGGGCGATAGACATAAAGCTGAAAATTACAGGCCAGTAAGTTTGACATGCATTGCATGTAAGCTTTGGGAAGGCATTCTTTCTGATTACATTAGACATGTTTGCAAAATTAATAACTAGTTCGATAGAAGACAATTTGGTTTTAGGAAAGGTTATTCCACTGAAGCTCAACTTGTAGGATTCCAGAAAGATATAGCAGATATTTTGGATTCTGGTGGTCAAATGGACTGTATCATGATTGACCTGTCTAAAGTATTTGACAGGGTGGATCATGGGAGACTACTGGCAAAAATGAGTGCAATTGGACTAGACAAAAGAGTGATTGAATGGGTTGCTATATTTCTAGAAAATAGATCTCAGAGAATTAGAGTAGGCAAAGCTTTATCTGACCCTATAATAATTAAGAGGGGAATTCCTCAGGGCAGTATTATTGGACCTTTATGTTTTCTTATATATATATAAATGATATGAGTAAAAGAGTGGAATCAGAGGTAAGGCTTTTTTCAGATGATGTTATTCTGTATAGAGTAATAAATAAGTTACAAGATTGTGAGCAACTGCAAAATGACCTCGATAATGTTGTGAGATGGACAGTAGACAATGGTATGATGATAAACTGGGTTAAAAGTCAGGCTGTGAGTTTCATAAATAAAAAAAGTCCTCTCAGTTTTAATTACTGCGTTGATGGCGTGAAAGTTCCTTTTGGGGATTATTGTAAGTATCTGGGTGTTAATATATGGAAAGATCTTAATTGGGATAATCACATAAATTGGATTGTAAATAAAGGATACAGATCTCTGCACATGGTTATGATGGTGTTCAGAGGTTGTAGTAAGGATGTAAAGGAGAGGGCTTATAAGTCTCTGGTAAGACCCCAACTAGAGTATGGTTCCAGTGTATGGGACCCTCACCAGGATTACTTGATTCAAGAACTGGAAAAAATCCAAAGAAAAGGAGCTCGATTTGTTCTGGGTGATTTCTGACTAAAGAGTAGCGTTACAAAAATGTTGCAAAGTTTGGGCTGGGAAGAACAGGGAGAAATGAGACAAGATGCTCAACTGAGTGGTATGTTACATGTTATAAATCTCATTTTTGGTCCGTATTGAAAAGTTACAGTTAAAAAATAATAAAGGTGTTCTTTAATCCACCTATTCAATACTTTAATTTCCACTTATAGTACTGTAGTTAAATAAACAGACTATCAGTTAAATGCGACATGTTTGCCTACTGGTGCTAAGGGCCCCTTCTGCAATGGTTTAATCATTGACAGCGTTTCCATTAACATGTTTGTATAATGTATCATTTTTCACATTTTTATGTACTGAATTTTAGTAATTGGCTAAACTTTTAGCTTCCATATTAATATAAGGTGTAATCTTGAAGATTGTTTTTAGGCTGCAGATGCCCTAAATTGAGGGCGAAACATGTCCCATTTAACTGATAGTCTACTTACGTAACCACTTTAAGTGGAGATTAAAGTACTGAATAGGTGGATTAAAGAACACCTTTATTATTTTTTGAACTGAGTGGTATGTTCCAAGCTGTCAGCGGAGAAATGGCGTGGAATGACATTAGTAGACAAATCAGTTTGAGTGGCATCTTTAAAAGTAGAAAAGATCACAATATGAAGATAAAGTTGAGGACAAATTGGGGCAAATATTCATTTATAGGAAGGGGAGTTAGGGATTGGAATAACTTACCAAGGGAGATGTTCAATAAATTTCCAATGTCATTGAAATCATTTAAGAAAAGGCTAGGAAAACAACAGATAGGGAATCTGCCACCTGGGCGACTGCCCTAAATGCAGAACAGTATTTATTTATTGATTAATTGGTTGATTGATTGATTGACTGATTGATTGACTGACTGATTGATTGATATTCATGTTTGAACTTTTAATGTTGTTATTGTATTGTTTTTATCCAGTATTTTGTTAGGACATACAATAGTTTTAAATAAGGTCTTTTACATGCATGTGATTTTAATCTATAAGCTGAAGAAGAGAATTTTAATTCTAGAAAAATGTACTTATATATACTTATGTATTTGATGGTTTAGTATACAGTATACACTAGATTTTGAATTGTATTGACAAGGCAGACCTTAACATAATTAATAACAAGAACAAACATTCAACAATGGCTTCCAAATACTTTAAACTTAGATTCGTCCATGAATAACACCTTGGACCATTGCTGCATGCTCTAGTTTTTATATTGTTGTGCCCACTGCAATCTTTTCACCTTATTTTGTTTCCATAATATAGCGTTTTATGGCTGTTATGCATCCCTTTAACCTTTTTCACGAAGACGGCATTGCACTGTTCAGACAGAGATTGGAGCCTTCCTTCACTTCCTTGTGAATTTCAGGTGCAGTACGAGTCCTCCGACATTTACTCTGTACACATATGAACAGATCTTCCCTGTATGATGTTACTCGGGGTCTTCCACATCGCGAAAATGTTGCATTGACACCAATTAGCTTGAACCGCTCCAATACATACACCACTGTAGATTGGGCTGCACCAACTTTTGTTGCTATTGTCCTACTAGAATATTCCTGGTGCAGAGCTACAATTACAGCACATTTTTCAATTACAATCCCCTGCTTCCGTCCCATTAGGAGGTAATATGGTATGAACCTGATCAGGTATACAAACACACTGCTAAATGCACACAATGTACTGTAAACTAATGCAAACTGACTGCTACACAGAGAGCTAAAGGGATGAGGGGTATTCAAATGGAATGTTTTAGGTAAAGGCATGTTACTGTTATGGATACTCGTCAGCGCACCTCTATGCGAACAACCAGCCAAATACACAACAGAAGCGCTTAGTCTTTACATTTTAATACTTCTTTTATTATCAGAACAGCGATATGATAGAATATTCAAAACAAAATTCCTGTTTAAACCACACATTCATAGTTGTGATAGGTGATCAAAAAACTTTTAGTGTACCTATCTTTTATTTTTTAATAACTTAATTTTGTATTTTCTTTACTCGAAACATAGGTGCAGCACGATTTCATCACACAATTTATGGAACTTCATTTCCATATAATATATAATAACTGCTCAATTAAATTATGTTCCATTGCTCTAGTCTCCAACAAATGAGGACAGACAAAATAAGGAATGAGAATATCTGGCAACACCTCAGATTGGACAAGAGACTGTTGACAGATTATGAAGGTATGGATATCGTCAATTCTCCATGCCAGCACGCCAGGTGCAGGTGTTTACAAGTCTCCTTCAGTTTGTCCTGTCAATCCACAGCTGATATTCTGCTTTTTGGTGCCAATTTACATCAAAGGTTGTCATCAAAAATCTGTTTTTCCCAACCATCATGAGGCTTCCCTCTAGGCCTCTTACCTACAGCATGGTGCAGTGAGTATGGCATGGAAATCAGCATTTCTAAGACTAAAGTGATGTCAGTTGGGAAGAAATCTAAGAGGATTGAAAAGAGGATTGAAAGACCTGTGGTAAATATAGAAGGATCACTTCAAGAATTTCGGATGTGCATTCTCCCAGGAAGAGTATAGTATGTGAAATTGAATCAAGGTGCATCAAACCCAATGCAGTTTGCTCACAGTTGCAATCAGTGGTATTTTGTGAGAAAAAAATGAGCTCTTAGACAAAATTACTTTTACATTGCTCTGTTTTCAGACCGACTATTCCGCATGGAAGTTTAAGCTGGGTGGACTCAGAATATCTTATTCATAAGTTACAAGTAATAGACATGAAAGTACCTAGAATGATTGCTCTTAAAAACAGGTGGAAATAATGACAGGAGGGTACTAGGAATGAGGAGATAAAGGCTAAGCTAGAAATGAACTTGACGGATGAACCTGTGCATATGAACCAGGTTCGGTGGTGAATTGATTTAAGTTGAATGGAAGAGGATAGATTACATATGGAATAACAGGCTCTCCCAAGAAGGGTAAGACAAGCAGTGGGAAACCAAGATGATGATGGTTAGAATCAGGTTTTAATTATTTAATAATAAGACGTGGTGGATATGAGGGCTCGAGTTCTGTAAAAGGGTTCAACAGGGAAATACATTCTACCATAGTGTGAGAAACCTAATGTGGAGGAAGGAAGTACCAATGACCTGTAAAGAGGTAATTTATAAGATGTACCCAATGCTGATAAATGCAGCAGAGATTTGGACACTGACGAAAAGACCGGAGAATAAAATCCAGACTAGTGAAGTGAAATTTTTAAGAAGTATGATAGGAAGGAAATTGGAGTGAAAAAGCATTTCGACAGAATGGAGAGGGATAAACTTAGATATTTTGGACATGTTAAGAGGATAGAAACCCTGGTAGAATGAGGTAGGGCAGGAAAGAGAGAACCCGATTAAGGTGGTTGAAAACAATCAAGAATAATACAATTAGAAGATACCTGGATTGAAACACAGTTGATGAGGATTAATGGTGGTTGGATAGAGGAAGGTGGAAAGATGCTATAAACATCCCAACCAGGTAGGAGCTGGATGAGAGAAATTGGTAAAAAACATATTGTCAGGCAAAGTGTAGAGTACCTGTTCCTTATGTTCAACACCAGAGGCTGGATCTAAGCTAGGCAGAACTGTGGCTAACAACTGCAGGGCCAGAAGTCGAGGTCTCAAGGCTTGAATACGAGGCACAGCATCTTCATCACCAGACACTCTCTGTCCAACAACAGTTAACAACGTTTGAGTCCACTGACGAGTAGCCATCATGCGTCTCATCACGTGACTGGAAGAAACACGTCTCACAAACACCAGAAAATCTCCCAGACTGCGCTCAGCAGCCCGAAGCTCACGGCGACTCACACTGGGCCCAGCGTGGCTCAGAATGTGTTCCAACTGGGAATGCATTAGGTTCACCACACTTTCCACTACAGGCCGTGGTATGCGATAGGCATGGATCCTGCAAAACACATTAAAAACATAATGATTCAAAATCATTATTTATATTTATTCATTCCTTTAGCAAACAAAAACCTTGACCATAAAAATTCTCAAGTGGCATGTATAAGAATATAATTGAACTTAAGATGATCCCATTTTAACTGGATTGTCCTTTTCTTGTCATCATATGTCCAATTTTCCCCCAATTAGAAATATATAAATGATTTTGTACATATAATTTAAAGTTTTCAGCATTGTTTAGACTCAATTTCTGTTTTCTCTACTATTCTATTACATTTCGTTTTACCTTAGACTGCTTCATGACAGAGGCATCATTTTTAACACATGCTAATAGACTGCACTATGCAACATGGGATATCACTGTTTTATTCTATTTTTCACAATTTACTTAGTTGCCACTAGGAAAAAAAAACCCCACCTGTTTCAGACTTTATGATTTCTTCCTCCTGCGTTCTTTATAAAGTAGTGACTTAGTTTTGCAGCGAGTGTGTGTGTGGTGTACATGGTGTTTTAGTTATGTGAAAAGAAAAATATGTTCAAGGGAAAGAGGAAACGAACCGTAATGGCATGAATATAAGATTATTTTTTTGTTAAAATATACTAATAAATGCCATTGTTGTCTTGTATGTGCAGTATGACATTTAATACATTGTTACATTTGGTTTTTAAGTAGTAATGCCACGCTGATAGCATTCTCAGGCTCATCAGTACATGGTATATGGTACATGCATCACACATCACGTTGTTGATCAATGTCTTCCAATAGCGTAGAAGTCGGCTATAGCGAGTACGGCTTATAACGAGAACCCTGTTATGCCGACAATATTTTGCAGCCCCTTCAAAATTCCTATATTAAATTTTGTATTATCCTTCGCATCCGTTATTACGAGCGATTAAGCGCGCGATTTTTTCCGTTATCGATATTTATGCACCCCAGCAATTATGATGTATGCAATCGATTATCTTCGGTATCGTTTCCTCGCTATGTCCACTAGTTCTCTCATCGACATTCGAAGGCAATTCACAACTAAGTATTTATTTATTTTCCAGCTAGTCGACTAGGTTGTGAATCTATTGAAGTGCGATACGGACCATGAAGCTAATTTTATGTAATTCGAAGGCAATGTTGGAGTCTATTAGTAATATCTGTCGACTGCTGTCCCGTAAAGAAAATTCAAAATGAAAGAGAACATATTTTCATAATAAATGCGTAAATAATATGTCCGATAATAGTTCTTAACTCGTTAAAAAATAAAGGCTGACTAAATGATCTCTTCATTTTAATGTTATATACTGAAATTAAGTAAGAATGTGATACACCTCAAGATATGGCAGAGTACACCACTGATGTCAGAGGATAGTTCATAATTTTCTCGCGTCTAGTTAAATTTCGGAAAGGCTATTCACATGTAAATTTTTAGAGAGGATAACTCATTTTTCTACATGTGTTTCAAAAATGTTTTCATGACACATATACGGTTAGGTTAGATGATGCCATTTGAAGAAGAAAACTCTGGAGTGATACCGTATTCCTCCGAATCCAAGACGACGTTTTTTTTTTCAAGGGTCGTCTTGCATTCGTGGCCTAACAGCAATGAATACCACTGGCAACTCTTGTGGTAACCACGCTGTTTCTTTTCACCCCCGCACGCTCACATAAAATTTGTTGACAATAAACGACCGCCTCTTTATTATACATCGCTAGCCGTCACAACCGGTTGTACAGTGCCTCTGTGTAACGTCACTGGATCTCAGGAAATAGTGAAGAGAATTAACCTCTACAAAAACGTTTCTCAAATCTGCAGAATGGCATCAAAACATGCGAGCCTTCGAACTATTAGAAAGGCCACGGCTACTCAGTGGCAGAGTTATAACCCATCTTACTCTTACTAAAATTAAGTTTTATAGACAGCAAGAATATTTTCGTGATGGATAGTAGTAAAACTACGTGGAACAGGTATTGCCGGCAAATTTTCGATGAGTTCTCGTCGATATTATGCCAATTTTAAGTTAATGGTTATTAAACATTGGAAATGTAGAATAAATGAGCAGCCGCAAGAAAATATGGCATAGGCCTAACTAAAGCCAATATTTGGCGTCAACGTGAAGACAAAGATACAAAAAATGCATTCGGCGGTCCGCAACAACGACGCTTTAAAGAAGTCGAAAATGAAATTGTGAGATATGTGCACGAAAAACACAACGCGGAAAGGCCACACCGTGGCGCAATAAACTCTTTCGTAGACCTTCAACGTCCGCGATTAGGCCTATACATTGCTAGCCGCTGAAGTTGGCCAAACCTGGCAAGCGAGACGTGCATGTAGCAGTAGCCGGTTATATTCGACACTGATTAAAAGTACCGCAACTGTTTTTATAGACAGCAAGAATATTATCCTGACAGATCGTCATATTGTAGAGATGCAAGGAATAGGTATTGCCGGCAAATTTTCAATGGGTTCTCTTCGGTATTATGATGCCAATTTTAAGTTAATGGTCATTAAACCCGCGGAAATAAAGAATAATTTTTCAGTCGCAAAAAATGTGGCATAACGAAAGCCAATGTTCGGTGTCTAAAAATAGTATAAAAATGCATACTGTGCAACAAAGGCATTCATATGATTTTACTAAAGCACTTTTTGAGCCCGATTTTAATTTTTTGAAGAAAAAAGTGGGGTTCGTCTTGGATTCGGAGAAATACGAAACTATAATTTTTTCAGAATGGAATTAAACATTCACTTTCACGTTGTATCGGATTTCGAAAAATAACAAACAAGTAAGTCGTATTGTGGATATCCGCTGAAATGCAAGTTTTGAACAAACTGATTGCCGTTTCATACCAATTTTAATGTGTATGGGGGGTTTTACGACTTTTATACAAAAATCGGATATAACGACAATTTGCTATAGCGAGTAAATTTTTCGCTGTTGTGAATTCTCGCTATAACGAACTTCTACTGTACTTGGCAGCAAGCTGTAATAGTTCATATATTTGTAGAGTAATGAGGGTGGCAATTTACCCTACAGGCTGGTAATCATGTAAAAGGATTTTGAGTATTTTCTTAAATTTTTTAAAATTTATTTTTTATTGAGTATAGAATGAACTTTGAAAAGGAACAGTATTGTATCTGGGCTCTTCTCGATTCTGTCATGAAGAGGAAGTTAGCAATCACAATTTGTATAACGACTTGTTTGGCCATAGTGATGTGTATGAATGTGTGTTACTAAATGATTCAGTTGGGCAGTATTTTGACACTATATCATGAGAAATAATGTAGTTCGAGACATTATGGCAATGTGAAAATACATCTTAGTTTAATCTCTCTTTTTTTTTTTTCCCCAGGTCAATACCTGTATAATGTAGACTTTTGCAAATATGGTAATTTCATTTGGTTTAAACATTGTAGCTTTACTTTGTAGAGTCCCAAATAAAGGTAAGGAAGATGTGACCTGTTGCGTGGAACTTTTGTTCAGCTCTGCTGTAAAACTTCCATTGCCGACTTTTCACCATCACAAGTGCCAGAACTGCAACTCTTATTTTCTTTAAAGCAGATTATCAAACCTGTACTTACCCACATGACATGGCGAGGATGTGCAACAAACGCATGCTAGCCATGGTGAGAACATCAACAGAGCTAGGAGGTGAGTGGGTACTACCAGAACAGAGATGGCTGAGTAATGGTAATAGTCCACTGGATACAGCCAGAACAACATCCTCTGGCTGGTATAACATACTCAAGGCAAACACGGTTAACACTTGGATCTGCTGCCCAGTGCCTGAAACAATACCACAGATGGAGACTGCATAAGATTATGAAGGATGGAATCATTTATAATATTAATATAGGAAGGAAGAAAGGAGAGAGAGGGAAAATTATTGTAGTGTAAATATCCTGCTACAACATAACACACAAATGATCTCAGTAGCTTGAAGGGTTTCCTGTCCGGCCAAAGTCAAGGTGTGGTTTTTTTTTTTCTTTTCCTGTGGTTCTATTGCAAGTTATAAAATGGGAGATATCTTTAAACAAAAACATATTCTGTATTTCTATTCCAGCAGAGGCTCTAATGGGGAAGAACGTCAACGTACTCTGTAATGAAACTACAGATAGAATGGGCCGTTGTATTTTTATCATCCAAGTCCCAGCCGGATCAAAAAGAGAGCTGCACGTTATTTCTGTGAACTATCTTGATGCAGGAAATGCTACAAACTGCTCTCGTGCTGTTTTAGAAGCTCTGCGCAGTTATAGTGTACCATATGATGCAGTTAAAGTATTTGTTAGTGACAGTGCCCCCGTACATCACCCGGTGTTATGAAACATTAAGTGTGGTCATAGGGGATCATTTAATGCATGTACAGTGCTGAGCACATAAGATCAGCTTGGTTGGCAATAGTTGGGTCACAGTGATGCCAGATTTAAATCATGTGGTTGCGATGGTAAAGTCTGCATTTTTAAACACAAGAAAGCGAAAATATAATTATTTACAATTCTTAACATCAAAGTATGGTGCTTCAAAGGAAGCAAAGCTTTTTCCTGCACCTGTCATAACCCGATGGAATAGCTGGTTTTAGGCTGGCTTCTATTTGAGTGCTTACTTTACTGATGTTGTTACATTTTTCAAGATGTCTGACATGAAAGACATCAACAACTGCGGTATTAAGTACCTGACTGATCTGACTGACCGAGAAGTGAATAGGCTTCACTCCCACATGGTTTTTGTCACAGATCATGCAGCTGGATTGGTTGACCTCCTTACTGAACATGAAGGGTCTCTGTATCCTACCTCTCATCTCTTTTACCCTAAACTGCATAACCTTGATGCTAGTTTTACCTTAATTTGTGAGGGGAATTTTTCTGTGGCAACTAATGATGCTTTGATTAAGCTCACTCCTCTACAGCAGGCTGCATGTAGAGACACATGTGTCGAAGCTGCTCATTCTTCACAGTGCAAGCTAGCCACATTGAAAGCTAAAGATCCCAACCATAAACATTTTGTGTCAATTTCTCAAGCTTCGTATCCAAAAATTATAATTTTGTATAACACTGATAAATTAGATGGGCTTGAGAAATTGTTTGGAGTAACAGATCTCTCACGAAACGATATCTGGTCTGGTTACTGTTCTCTGAAACATGCCAATTCAAACCCAGATGAAACAAAGTGAAAAATGTGATGTCATGCTTGCATTAACTGCAGTTCAGACAGAGTTCAGCATATTTGCTAAATACTGTCTTGAGTTGTTGTGAACCCCAATGAACAATGTAGATAGCGAGCATGTGTTGTCTCATTACAACACAGTGATTGGAAAAAAGCAATGCCGATGTACTGACAATGCTTTCGTTTGAACAATGAATTTGTATTGTGTGTGAACCAAGGACAATAATTACACTTCATAAACTTGGAATCGTCAAAATGAATAATACCATGAGATTATTTTAACTTTGTAAATAGATGCTAATTTTTGAAAAATAGATGCTATTTTGAAACAAATAGATGCTAATTTTTCAGGTCCCTACTAAAAGCTATCAAGCTCTTGAGAACACCAGCAGCAGGTGTTAGAAGAAGGTAACCCAAGAAAGGACAGAAAAGTGTAACGAAGGTGAAAGTATGTAGAGTTCAAGCCTGGGTCTGTACTAAACTAGTGAACAAAGTGGTATGTAGTCTCTCAGGGTTTCTCACAGAGGAAAAGAGAAAACAGAGGATTATCTATTGATGATGAGTGAGGATGAAAAAGCACATTAATGTTGTTTGGCTGTGCTTCAGAGGCTCTTCATTCATGTGGACAGGGAATGGAAGAGAACTGTTTATAAAAAGCTAGGTGGTGTATGCATGGGGTGAAACCCCAATCATCAGCAATATCTACTTTCATCCTCTTGTCCTTAGCCTATCTACAAGGATTTTCGAAGGAACTAAGGCTATTTTTGTGATTCTGCAACAAAAACACAAAAATCAACACAGAGATAATTTAACACATATCCAAATGAAAAGAATTTCACCAACACATCAACGAGCATTTCAGATATAAACATACCTCAGGCAAATTATCATAAGTAACACAGGAAAAAAAACATTATTTTTTGAAAAATAATTTTGAAACATCTTTTTTTTTTTTTTCAGTCAGAAATATGACATCAAACTCCTTGGCTGAATGGTCAGCATTGAGGACTTAGGTTTAATGGTCTTGAGATTGATTCGCAGCTGCATCAGGGATTTTAACCGAATTTGATTAATTCCTCTGCATTGGGAATTGCATCTTTGTGTTTGTCTCCACACTCTCATCTTCATATTAAGACAACACACCACACTACCAACCACCACAAAAACACGTAATAGTGATTACATCCCTTCACATAGGATTGTCATCAGAAAGGGCATCTATCCGTAAAACAGGGCCACATCCATGTGTATGACACAGTTCACACCCGAGACCTCATAGGTGTGGGAGAAGGAGAAGAAGAATAAGAAGAAGAAGTAGGAGGAGAAGAAGAAGAAGAAGAATAAGAAGAAGAATAATTTTTTTTCTAGGGGCTTTACGTCGCACTGACACAGATAGGTCTTATGGCGACGATGGGATGGGAAAGGCCTAGGAGTTGGAAGGAAGCGGCCGTGGCCTTAAGGTACAGCCCCAGCATTTGCCTGGTGTGAAAATGGGAAACCACGGAAAACCATCTTCAGGGCTGCCGATAGTGGGATTCGAACCTACTATCTCCCGGATGCAAGCTCACAGCCGCGCGCCTCTACGCGCACGGCCAACTCGCCTGGTAAGAAGAAGAATAAGAAGAAGAATGTGGTATTAGAAATCACGCATTACTTTCTAAGACTTCTTGACTGTTAAACCTGAAGGAAAGAACATTTCATTTGGAATACAGTTAAACTTCTTTTATATGTTTTGCACCTGTACATCTTTTTTTTCTTTCTTCTGAGTCCCAACAGTAGAAATTCAAGAGGACAAATTGGGGCAAACATTTGTTTATAGGAAGAGGAATTAGGGATTGGAATAATTTACCAAGGGAGATGTTCAATGAATTTCCAAGTCCTTTGAAATCATTTAAGACAAGACTATGTAAACAACTGATAGGGAATCTTCCACTTACGCAGCAACCCTAACTGCAGGTCAGTGGTGATTAAATCTGCCACCTGGATGACAGCAATAGACTTTTCTTTCATTCTGAATGACAAAGATGAAAAAGGAATGTACAAATACAGTAGAAGTCCACTATAGTGAGTATGGCATATAACGTGAACCCCGTTATAATGCCAGTTTTTGTCTGTTCCTTTTAAATTTCTATATTAAATTGTACATTATCCTTCGGTTACAGCGAGAGCCCCATCACTGATGCATCCATTATTACGAATGATTAAGCGTGCGCGATTTTTTCCGTTCTAGAAATTTGTGCACCCAGCCATTATATTACATGCGATCGATCATCTTCAGTATAGTTTCCTCACTATGTCATCTAGCGAGCTATCTCACTAATATTCGAAGGCGATGTTGGAGTTGATTAGTAATACCTGTAGACTGCTGCTCCGTAAAGAAAAAAGGAAATGAAAGAGAAGAACATGTTTACATAATAAATGTGCAAATAACTTGTTGGATAGCAGTTGTTAACTCATTAAAAATAAAGGCTGAAGTAAACTATCCCTTAATTTTAATGTTAAATACTGCAATTAAGTAAGAATGGGATACACCTCAAGATATTGCAGAGTGCATCATTGATTTCAGAGGTTAGTTTATATTTTCTCACGTATGGCTAAATTTAGGAAAGGCTATTATCATGTAAATTTATAGTGAGAAGGTTATAATTCCTCTACTTGCGTTCGGAATATGTTTTCACGATACATACAGTATGGTTAAGTTGTGTTAGGTGACGCTATTTGAGTAAGAAAATTGAAACGTTTGCCACAAAATGAGATTGTTCATCTTTGGTAGGGTATTGTTTTTATGCTACGTGCACTTGCGAGTGCTCTTGTCGACATTTGAAGGAGAATATGTTTTCGTAATAAATATGTAACATGGTTGATAGCCGTTCTTAACTCGTTAGAAATAAAGGCTAAGTAAATAATCACTTAATTTCAATACTCTACACTGAAATTAAGTAGGAATGCAATATACCTCAAGATATGGCAGCGCACATCACTGATTTCAAAGGTTAGTTTATATTTTATCGCAGCTGGTTAAATTTAAGAGAGGCTATTCCCATGTAAATTTATAGCGAGTATGTTATCATTTCTCTACTGGTGGTTGGAGTATGTTTTCATGATACATATAGTACGGTTAAGTTAGGTTAGGTGACACTGTCTCTATAAGAAACCTGAAACATTTGCTATAAAATCCAATCAATCATCGAACCGTATAGTTTCCTCGCTATGTACAATTGTAAGCTCTCACGTCGACATTTGAAGGCGATATTGAAGTCTATTAGTAATACCCGTCGACTGCTGTTCTCTAAAAAATATCTTAAAAAACTCTAAGTGAAAGACGATAACAGGTTTTCGTAATAAATACATAAATGACGAGGCTGATAGCAGTTGTTGACTCGCTAGAAATAAAGGCTGATATAAACAATCAGTTAATTCTAATGTTATACACGGAAATTAAGAAAGAATGTGATACACCACGATATGCCAGAGTACATTGCTGATTTCAGAGGATAGTTTATATTTTCTCACATCTAGTTAAATTTCGGAAAGGCTATTCCCATGTAAATTTGTGGCGAGGAGGTTATTATTTCTCTATGTACACTTTAAATATGTTTTCGTGATACATATATGGTTAGGTTAGGTGACGTCGTTTGAAGAACAAAACTGACACGTTTGCCACAGAGGCCTCTGGAGTGATACTATAAATTTTCACAATGAAATTAAACATACAAGTTCATGTAGTATCGGATTTCGAAAAATAACAAACGAGTAAGCCATAGTGTGGGATATCATCTGCAAAAATACTGGTTTTGAAAAAATTGATGCCAATTCATACCGATTTCAATGTTAATGGGGTTTTCCCTGACTTTTACGAACGGATATAACGACAATCCTCTATAGCAAGTAAATTTTTCGCTGCTATGAATTCTTGCTGTAACAGACTTCTACTGTATTTCTTTCATGTGACATTCTAATCTACTCTGTGTTTTTCACTCTTATCGATGTAAGTTGATTTAATTTTCCTTATCCAGGAAGAATATTCACAAACATGCTAATAATTCTTTGTGTTTAAGAATAACACTACACTCCCATTCTACATAAGGCCTGCTAGAATGGAAGATGATGACTGCACTCTTTGGGAAGGATGAAATTAGAAAAAAACAAAATGGTGGACAGCTGGAAAATGACAGGAGATATAATGCAAAACGCAACAAATATGCTAAAGAAAGAGATAATCATGATAAACCATTCCTTGACTACATAGTCAATAAAGCTGGGACTAGGATTTAAGAAAATAGACACACCAATCTGTAAAATATACTACAGGTTAGAAGGTTGTTTGCAAAACTGAAAGCTGGGCTTTTTGAAAGATGCAAATCACCCTTGGGAACTCACAAAAATATATATCACAGCAAACTCAAAATTATGACTCATTTCTTAGCAAAGACTAAGAAAATTGCCATAAATAATGCTTACGAACATTTCCTGAACTTGGGTAGGCTTTGTATTTTTTAGAATTTGCTTTACGTTGCATTTTCACAGATAGGTCTTGTGGTGATGACGGGACAGGAAAGGGCTAGGAGTGGGAAGGAAGCAACCATAGCCTTATTTCAGGTACAGGCCCAACATCTGCCTGGTGTGAAAACTGAACACCATCCTCAAGGCCACTGACAGTGGGGTTAGAACCCACTATCTCCCGCATGCAAGTTGACAGCAATGTGACCCAAATTGTGGAACCATTTACTTGGTTTCTCAATGTTTGTGTCTTGCATAATACCATACGTCAGAAAACATCTTCATGAAACACAACCACTTGTAAAATGACTACTGACTGGAGCTGACAACTGGACAGCTACAGTAACACGCATAATCCAAACACAGTTGTTTCTAAAAATTTGTATAACTTATATTGGCAGAACCATGCTTTCCCATTCACTACTGGTCCCACCTTAGAGCAAATTGCATTGTAGGTGTATGGCAGTGGAGGCAGAAGGGCCTGCAGACCAGCATAGAAGCAGCTTCTGATGAAAGTAATGTGCAAAAAGCGATTGATATTGGCTAAACTGCATAGAGATTGGACTGTGGAAGATAGGAAGAAGTCATATTTTCAGATGAAAGACATTTCAAAGTTTGTGGTTAGCAGGTTACTTCTGTATGTAAAGAAATATCAGAGAAAATCTCACTGGGCCATATTCAACAAACACTTAAATATCCTCCAAAAGTTATGTTCTGGGATGTTTTACCTACAATGAGCTAGGATATTTCTTCTCTGTTAAGCATAAGGAAAATACAGTGGAACCTCGATTCTCCATTTTTAGAGGGACCATGAAAAAAAAAAGTACAACACGGGAAAATAGAAAACCTGGGAATGAATTAAAACCATACACAATTTGGCTAAATATCACAAAAATGAAATAAAATATAACCCAGATTTTACGTGTCCTCGGAAGAAATTTCAAGTCCCAAAAATTGTTCCATTAGAGCAGTGCAATTTTATATTTGATTTTGTGTAATTCGCAATAAATATTTACATTTCCTTAACGCTAAATGTTAAAATTCTCAAATATTTATTTCTATTTGTTATGGTTATGGGACATTAAGAACCTATGAAAAAGACGTCATGTGCTTGCTACGGATGATTCAAAGCAGATGAAGAATTTAGAGTGCAGGATTTTAGGGCTAAAGTGAGATGTAGGACTAGGATGCACATCCGTCCCCAGCCGCTGTAGTACAGTAGAAGAGAACCCTCGTTTTAATGACAATGTTATTATGCCCTTCGAAAATTCCTGTTTTAAACTGTGCAATATTCTTCGGTTACAATGAGAATCCTTTTAATGATTCATCCATTATTATGGGAAAATTTGGGCATTAGTTTTTATTCATTATCAATATTCATACATTTATACTGAATGCGACTGATCATCTTCTGAATAGATTCCTGCTACGCACGAGTGAGTCAATCTTGAGCAAGCCAGAGCTCTTCTCACAACTCCGACTGGTGAAAACAAACATCGGGGGAACATGTTTTCACAATAAGTGCAATGACAGCAGTTTGTTAACTCCTTAGAAATAAAGGCTGAAATAAACGAGTGCTTAATTTTAATACCATGGCCATCCGGAAAGTAGTTACCCATTAGCGCCGCATGAAGCGCTGACGACTCGGGTAGCTGCTGGGCAAGGTCAAACCGCGTCAGTGGTTTGTCTGCCTGCTCTGTGAGATGTTGCGTGACGCTAGCATTGCCTGTGTTGTGTCTGTGATTGTTTAAAATATTTAAACAAATTGAGAACCCCACCAGTTGTGAAGTGAGGGCCGTGATTAAATTTCTTAATGCACGAAACGTTCGACCTTGTGATATTCATCGCCAATTAACGTAGGTGTATGGAGACAATGTGATGGACGAGTCATCTGTTCGGCACTGGTGTCGCAACTTCAACCTGGGGAGGGGGAATGTACACGATGAGTAGTGTTCAGGGAGACCATTTGTCATTACAGATCAACTGCTGAGCGCAGTAGACAAATTGCGTGAGGAACGATTGGCACATCACAACTGATGAACTCTGTGAACATTTTCCTAATGTGTCTCGAACAATTGTTCATGAAATTGTCAAAGACCATCTGCATTATTCAAAAATCTGTGCAAGGTGGGTCCCTCGCATGCTTACAGAGGAGCACAAAACCAAGTGTATGGCTGCAGCACTGACATTTCTGGGACATTATTCCGATGAAGGAGACTTTTTCCTGACTCGCATCATTACTGGGGACGAAACATGGGTTTGTTATGCATCACCTGAGAGTAAACGACAGTCAATGGAGTGGCATCATGTTCATTCACCAACCAAACCAAAATATTTCAAGACAGTTCTGTCCACCAGGAAACTCATGGCAACCGTTTTCTGGGATCGCCAAGGTGTACTGCTCATTGATTTTATGGCCTGTGGAGACACAATTAATGCTAATGCGTATTGTGAAACATGTCTTTCTCCTTCATGACAATGCCAGGCCTCATGCAGCTGCGATAACACAACAACTTTTGCAGCAATTCAAGTGGGAAACCTTCGACCATCCCCCGTATAGCCCGGACTTGGCCCCTTCGGATTTTCATCTCTTTACGAAGCTTAAAGATTTTATAGTGGGTAAAAGATTTGACAGCGATGAAGAACTTAAACGAGCCGTGACTACGTATCTCAATACGCAGGCGGCGGAGGACTATGACGCTGGAATACAAAAACTCTTCCCACGTTATGACAAATGCCTAAATTTGCTTGGAGATTATGTGGAGAAGTAGTGTAAAGTATGCTCTTTCCTATACAAATGTGTATATTTGTTAATATTTACTCCTGTGTCTTTATTGAGCAAACGGGTACCACTTTCCGGACGGCCTTCGTACTATGTACTGAAATAAAATAAGAATGTGATACTTCTCCTTCATAAGATACAACGGTGTGCATAACTAATTTCAGAGGTTAGGTTATGTACTCTCGCATCTTGTTAAATTACAGAAAGGTTGTTCCCATGAAATTTATAGTGAAAACGTTATTATTCTACAGGGAGCTTGAAATATGTTTTTATAATACCTGCGCAGTAAACCTAGGTTAGGTGATGCCGTATGAAGTAAGAAAATGGAAACATTTGCCACAAGTCTCTGGAGTGACGCTAATACAATTTTTAAGAATGACACTGAATATGTGTGTTCAGATTATTGGAATTAGAAAATACATGCTAATGAGTAAGCCGCTGCTTGGAAAACATCCACAAATATGTTAAAACATACTGATTGCTGTTTGATACCACTTTTAATGTGTTTTTGAGCAAGTTTTTATCT
Source organism: Anabrus simplex (assembly GCF_040414725.1). Classification (NCBI taxonomy): domain Eukaryota; kingdom Metazoa; phylum Arthropoda; class Insecta; order Orthoptera; family Tettigoniidae; genus Anabrus; species Anabrus simplex. The sequence goes on along the minus strand of NC_090265.1, from coordinate 1,078,361,797 downwards.
TTCCCGACTTTTAGGAAAAATCATGTAAAACATTATAACAACAACCTTAAGCCAAAGCAATTTTGCAATCACCGACAAAAGTCTGTCAAAAAAAGGGGTAAACATAGGCTCACCATTATGAGGAATAACAGCAAACATAATACTTAAAAACATTGAAAACAATTTCTTAATCAACTAAGAGATGTAGAGGGAGAGCCAGTCTGCAAGTACACTCACCAGCAAAATTAATGGATCACTTGAATTATCCAAGAAAAAAGCATGTTAAATTGTGAAACAATTGTTTTATCATTTACACTGATCATGTTCATGAAAAAATTATATAAGTAATATTAACTGTCTGTTACTGCTACCCTAATTTACTTAGATATTTCTTTTTCAAGAAAATAATCACGATTATCAGGAATAATAGCAAAATTAATTCTTAAAAACATTGAAAACAATTTCTTAATCAACTAAGAGACGTTGAAGGGGCGAGAGATTATTTTTTTCTTTCTTCTATTTGCTTTACGTCGCTCCGACACAGGTAGGTCTTATGGCGACGATGGAACAGGAAAGGCCTAGGAATGGGAAGGAAGCGGCCGTGGCCTTAATTAAGGTACAGCCCCAGCATTTGCCCGGTGTGAAAATGGGAAACCACGGAAAACCCATCTTCAGGGCTGCCGACAATGGGATTCAAACCCACTATCTCCCGGATGTGAGCTAACAGCTGCATGCTCCTAACCGCACGGCCAACTCGCCCGGTAGACAGATTTTTAAAGGTGTGCAAGTACACTGACCAGCAAAATTAATGGATCACTTGAATTTTCTAAGGAAAAAGCATGTTACTGTAAATTGTGAAACATTTGTTTGATTATTTATACTGATCATGTTCATGAAAAAATTATATAAGTGATATTATCTGTCTGTTACTGCTACCCTAATTTAGATATTATTTTTCATGAAAACAATCAGTGTAAGTAATAAAACAATGTTTCACAATTCAACATGCTTGTTTATTTGAAAATTCAAGTGATCTATAAATGTTGCCAGTCAGTGTAAAAGAAGCTACAGAGCTGGTTTCAAATAGAGGGTTATGGAAGCACTCGGTTAATTTGCAGAGGCTTGCATACTGAATGCTAAAAGGCATAACAGTGTACAATGAAGATGCATGTATGAGATAATGATCCAACATCTAGCAATCACATTTCCTTATATATGTGCATTCAGCAATTATTCAACTCGGTTCAGCAAATAGCATAGATTTGTTATCTGATGATAGTGCAAAGGAACAAATTTGTTGTGGCGTACCCAAGCATTTATTTCTTCTTCTTCTTGTTTTATGACCACATAGGATCCCTCTAGTCAGTCCATCGTTCAGGTCTCATTAAAGGAATTGTTCGGGCTTTGTGGTCTTCCCAGTACTTCTCCAGACTCTCCGATCCTTGTACCCTTACCTCGGTTGAAAAGGTGTGTGTTACGCAAGCAAGCAAGCATTTATTTATTTATTTATTTTCAAAGAACAATCTGAGCCAAAGCTAGTTAGAGTGCAATGCAGGTCTCTTGCTTAGATAGCATGGGCAGTTCTCTAAAAATAGTTTCAATGGCTACAATATGTCCCCAGGTCTTTTAAAAATTCTGTCTGAAAAATTTTTCATAAAATAGCCATACACCCTATTTTCGAACCTTAAAACATAAAAAGTGTGGCTGATATGCAAGTAAGTATGATAAGAAGTGACGATGGGAGGTTGAAACAAAATGGAGCATACAGCTTATAGATACAGATTTGTAATGCATATTATCTGTTTCAATTCCACGCACCAAAAATCCTGGAACTCCCCAGAGAGAGAGAGAGAGAGTGTGTGTGTGTGCACGTGCATACTAATTTCTGAAGAACAGTTTGTTGGAAGGAATTCATGATGATAATGGTGATGTGATGATGATGAGCAATTAATGGGAATGAATAATACAATTTTTGAGACAAATGGTAGAATGAACATATCAGAGTGAGTAAATAAATGTACACACTTCCTACAACAGCTGGTTCATCCTGAACACGGGTCAGAGATGTAACAAGGAGTGAATAGATGCGGTGCACAGTATTGCAGATCTCCATCTGCAAAGCTTGAGGTGCAGCACGAACATTGTCCAAATAGTGGTGGAGCTGGGTACTGGTAGCTTCTCCTGACAATCCTCCCAACCCAAAGCAGCCCACCAGAAGTTGTTGGTGTACCTGTAAATGTAAAACTTTGTTCAGATTGACAATAATGTTAGATACAAGAGACACAGAACTCTCCAAAGAGGAAAGAAGAAGAATGTTGCTTAAACCCAGTCCATACTGAACTGAAACATTTCCATAATCTAATTATGACATGCAGTCCAGCATCTCTACTATAAATCTGAAAGGAAAATGAGCCTCCCATTAGACAATTTATGTGGATTTTACTAAGCCTAAAGCAGCTATACAACAAATTCTAATAGTGAGAGAAACAACTTCACTAAATTAACTCTAGATCAATGCTACTTAAGAGTTTACTTCTAATATAAGAAGTAGTTCCACACAAAAGTCTAAGCACCATATTTTTTAGTTATCCTGCTAATATATAGAAATAATTTCACTGAAGACTAAAAAGGTCAAGAGACAATCACAATCTCATTAAAAATGGGTCTGTTAATTTCTTTTCTTACGTGAACAGCAATAAAACTTTCTAATTGAAAGATAATATGTTCACAATGGATATAGACATTAACAAACTCACTAAGTTATTCAAAATGGCAGCAGTTTAGGAGTTAATATTCACTGCTTACTTTATAACAGGGCCATTTTTAACATATTTGCATTCTGTTTTTTTATTTAAAAATAATAATGAACAAAGTATTTTTCTTCTTCTTCTTATCGTTTGGGCCTACTGAGGACCACAGGGCTCGTTTCGGCTCCTTGTATGGAAATTCTGTTTTTTCTTCGCCCAGAAAGCTTTCATCTTCTGGCTGTGTACTTGTTTCCTTTCCTCGGTCCACTTCAGTCGGGTGGTGCCTGTACTCCGTTTGCTGATGAGAGACTCTGGAAAGACACCTTGAAAGGTCAACTGCCGGAATAATACACGATCCTGTATGGTTTGTTCTGATATCCCCAGCTGTTCTAAGCCGGACTTCACTGTGGTGATCCATTTTTTGGACGCTTTCCATCTGCATGTAATGGTAAAGATCTTGTTGGTAATTCTGTAAGTACTCATACGAGTCAAATGCCCAGAGAAAGTCAATCGCTTCTTCCTCATGGATGTAACGATGTCTTCTTGATGGTCATAGATCTCATTGTTGTGCCTTATCCTGTAAGTACCATACCCTTCTCTTATTGGTCCTAAAGTCCCCCTCAGTATTTTTCGTTCCTTGAGCTCTAGCTTTCTCAGTGGACCTTTCCTGTTCATCAGAAGACATTCAGCGGCGTACAGTACGGACGGTCTTACTACTGATTGTAATGTTGGAGTTGAAGGTTCTTAGAGAGGCACTTGGATGTATAGATGCTCTTACAGGTATGGTAGATCCTTTCCAACTTGGTGCATCTGGTGTCTATTGCTAATGTCTTATTCTCGGTTGCTGAAATCCACTCCCCTAGGTACTTCACTGCAGGAACCTTACGAATGGTGGTGTTTTCCAATGGCATAGTAGGTGGGACTCCCTTTATGTTAGTCATGAACTCAGTTTTCTTTATATTGACCCTCAAGCTGGTTTTAGCTGCTATGGTATCGAGCAGGGCCTCTCAAACGCCCAAAATCTCACGCGTGCGGATAGAGGCGCAAGAGCTCCGCGCACTGTGCATCGCTGCCGCTCGGCATGGCTCGGATCAACGCTTCGTCTCTGGGCTACTCGGCTAAGCTCGGCTCAACTCGCCTATACTCGGTTCAAGTCAGCCGATATGGAGCACTACAGCGCAAGTGGGGCAGAGGGAGACAGGCGGAGCGAGCGAGACAGGCGTGAGGAAAGAGGGAGTAAGCGCTATTGCTCCAAATCGAGGAGTGGGCGGGTCTGCACTCTGATCAACCAAGCCATGTCGTCTTTTGCACCGTACACAGTGCATGCACCACGCGCATGCACCCTGAGAGGCCCTGGTATAGAGGCTCTGTAGCTGGTGAGTAGCTTCTTCTATGTTGTTGGCTAATAAGGTAAGGTCGTCGGCACTGTACATATTAGAGCTGTTAATAAATACTAAACTAAGGAAATCAATGCAAATCAATTGAGAGAACACCTGCCACCTGGGCGACAGTCCTGAATGCAGCTCAATGATGAGAGATTCACTGACTGATCTGATAACATTTTTCCCTTTGTTAAATTACTGAGCTACCAGACTGATCCTCTGATAGTTTGGCAGAGCAAGAGTTAAATGTATTTGTTGAAGTACACTGTTCATTTACAAAATATCATAAGGCTACTCTTGGAAAAACAAGTAATTTTATTTTTAATTCAAGCCAAACTTCTCTTGCTTAATCAAATGTTTGCCTTTTAATTTAATTGTTAATTTTTCTCAGTTTATTAATGCATAACTTTCTCACATCTTGAACTCTGCACAGTCATGGAAAGGGCTACTTCATTTTAAAGATTAACCGTCATTGACAGGATAGATTTTGAACAACTGCAGAACATGTATCTTCATCATTCCTTCAACAGTAATGTCATCTAGTGGAGATAAGAGTAGCAGCAGAAGAGAAGGCACCCACCTCAACTACACAATAGTCAGTGTAATTTTATTGTTGAATAGTTTCATGGGCTTGGGACGCTACAGGTCGCCCTTGTGTACATGAATGAATAATAAGGTCTCAAAAATTAATGAGGTAGATAAACTGCATGTATAATAGAGTGTGTACTGTGACTATTATTAAGGTTAGGATTTGGACAGGTGCCCTGGGATGTGAAACAAGGTTCTATCTTACCATTTTCTAGAAGTGCGTGGACTAACCCAGGAGAAAATTGTACTCAATACAGTTATTATTATTATTATTATTATTATTATTATTATTATTATTATTATTATTGGTGGTGGTGGTTACAGACCTTTATGTATGCTGGACACAGCTGGAAAAGGCCTGGAGAAACTTCTGCAGCCCAGAATTCACTCAGCAGTTCAACTAGCAGGGGATCTATCTGTTCGTCAACATGGATTTCGGAGAGGACACTCGACGCTAGATGCAGTGTGGGAGGTGGTGAATACAGCAGAAAGGGCACAAATGGGCAACCATCATTCCCGTAAATTGACACTTCTTGTGACCCTGGATGTGAAGAATGCCTTCAATTCGGCAAGATGGAGCGACATGTTGGTAGCTCTTGAAGAAACTTTCAAGCTACCACAATATCTTATGCGCATAATGAGAGATTACTTCAAAGATCGCACTCTGTTGTATGATACGGAAGATGGAGAAAAGACAAAGCGTCTAATGGCTGGTGCAGCGCAGGGATCGATCCTTGGCCCAGATCTATGGAACATAATGTAAGATGGCTTGTTACGTCTGGAGATGCCAGAGGACACGAAGCTTGTGGGCTACGCTGATGATGTGGCCACCTTGATAGTAGCTCGTAATGTTGAAATGGCTCAAATTAAACTGAACCAGGTGATGCGGCGCATAAAAGAATGGACGATGAGCCATAGTCTAACATTAGCCGAACACAAAACGGAGATAGTTCTTCTGACGAGGAAAAGGATCGAAACTCTTGTACCAATGACTGTTGGAGAGTTAGTGATTGAAACATCTGCGAGCACAAAATATCTAGGAGTGACAATTGACTCCAAGCTCACATTCTGGAATCATATTCAGAGAGCGACAGACAAGGCAGTAAAATACATGACTGCACTTAGCAGACTAATGGGAAATATTAAAGGTCCGAAATCCAGTAAACGACGTCTTCTCATGTCGACGGTTCAGTCAGTGCTCCTATATGGCTCTGAAATCTGGGCTGAATCCTTGAGATTTGCTTAGTATTGGAGAAGGATAGTTGCCGTACAACGGAGAGCGGCTTTACGTATTGCATGTGCATACTGCACGGTTTCCGAACCTGCAATCCTCACGGTGGCAGCAATAGCCCCAATAGACCTACTCGCATTGGAGCGGCATGAAATCTGGCGTACCAAAGGAGAGCTGGGAAAGAAATGTGCAAAGAAGCTTGCCTTCAGTCAACTGATGAGGCGAAGGCAACTCAGATGGGAAAGTGACCCTCGAGGCAAATGGACCAAGCGACTGATACCACGCTTGGACATCTGGGTTGAAAGGACCCATGGTGAAGTAAATTACTACCTCACGCAACTTCTAACAGAACATGGATATTTCCGGAAATTCCTGCATAAATTGGGCAGAGCGAGTGACGCAGCATGCATATACTGTGATGACATTGACGATGTATTTCACACCTTTTTTGTATGCGGCCATTGGACGATTCAGAGAAGATGTGTGGAAACTGAACTAGGAGAATTGACAACAGATAATATTATTTCGGTGATGTTGTGAAATCAGGAATCCTGGGATCGCGTGGCAGGGCATGCGGAGGACATCCTTCGTCAGAAGAAGAAGAAGAAGAAGGATTTGGAAGCATACAAACGTTCATAAAAGAGAAATGAAGAAAGAAGACGTCTGAAAGACAAAGCACGATATCACCCTGAAGTAATGCGAGAGTGGTTCCGGGGTGATGACACACATCGTGGGAAAAGGGTGTGTGGTTTTTAGTGGGTAAGAATCCCACACACTTGTGGAGTGTGGACCCTTCACAAGTGTCTTTTGAAGATTTTCCACCATCCCTCGTAAAAAAAAAATTATTATTATTATTATTATTATTATTATTATTATTATTATTATCATCATCATCATCATTATCATTATTATTTGTACCTTTCAATGTGAAAAATATCATAAAGGGTTACTCTAATCAGATAAAAAGTTGAACTAAAATTGTTTTCAATACATAGCAGCAGATTCTGCCATTTTACTGTAAGGCCTTGGGGGGAGAAAGTTAGCCTGGCCTTGGCTGCAAGTGATGTCACCAAGTTAGGGCCCTGCCTGCTCACCGTGCTGCAAACCAGTCAGGAATGAGCCAGGCATGCAAAGCTACCACCCACTACCATCACTCTGTCAGCGCCCCGTTATCTCGCTGGAGGCCTCCCGGTGGTGTGAGAGAGAACCGGAAGGTGAACCCAGAGCTTTCGAATTTGAGAAGATTCCAGGGACTTCTAACCCCCTTGTGTAGTATCTAGAAGGGCCAGCCTCCCTATTTAAGGCCGGTCAGATGAGCTTTGACACTTTAGTTGGAGATGAGGTCTCAGTATGTGTCAGCCTCTGTCTGAGAGTGTGCTGCCAAGAAGTGCCAATGTGGACCATTGGGTCAGTCAGTGGACAGTGATGGTTCAGTGTAGTAGTCACAGAGTTAGTGCTGTGTGCTAGCACTGGGTGGAGTACTGTACATGAGAGTACACCCATGGAGTACACAGTCCGTGGTTCAGTATAACTGAGCAACGCAGTTCAGTGAGACAGTTCTGTCTATGAAGAGACTGTTTGTTCTGTTGCATATGTCACTGAGGAGTAGTCTCTTGATTCAGCTGCTGCGACTGAATGTTGTGTCTCTGGAGCAGCGCGAGAGAGCTGGGCTGGGTATCAGCACTACTGAAGTAAACAAACCTTGAGAGAACATGATTTTGCAATAAGTGCGCTGACAGCAGTTGTTAACTCCTTCGAAATAAATGATTGCTTAATTTTAATACTAGGTACTAAAATAAAATAAGAATGTGATACTTCGTAAACAAACCTTGGGAGAACATGTTTTTGCAATAAGTGCGCTGACAGCAGTTGTTAACTCCTTAGAAATAAATGAATTGCTTAATTTTAATAATGGGTACTGAAATAAAATAAGAATGTGATACTTCTCTTTCTCAAGATGCAGTGGTGTGCATAACTAATTTCAGAGGTTAGGTGGTGTACTTTCACATACGGTTAAATTGCAGAAAGAATTACTCTACACGGAGCTTGAAATATGTTTCATAATATGTTAACGGTAAACCTAGGTCAGGTGACACCGTTTGAAGCAAGAAAATGGAAACATTTGCCGCAAGACTTTGGAGTGATGCTATAACAATTTTTAAGAATGGAACTCAACAATTATTATTATTATTATTATTATTATTATTATTATTATTTGAACCTTCTTTACGAATATGCCAAATAAACATCGAAGGCATATCCAGATCGAAGAGTGAACATCTTTCTAGAATCCTTCTTGAAAACAACATCGATTTAGTGACCATTCAAGAAACTCATACTGCGACTGAGGAACAGCTAAGATCGAGAGGAAAAATTCCTGGTTATATCGCTATTGGGGCAACCTACCACCAAACGTATAGGGCAGCAACCTATGCTCGTTCAAATCTACAAGATGTTCGGCTCATTTCAGCAACGGTAACTGACGATGTTCACGTGGTAACTGTTGACATATCGCGCATCAAAGTGGTAAATGTATATAAACCACCATCTGTGGCTTGGTCAAATGAAGTGCTCCTCACCCAGAATCATCCAGCAATATATGTCGGAGATTTTAATAGTCACCATCCGAACTGGAAATATGATGATGCAGATGAATGTGGCTCTCAACTAGTCACCTGGGCTGAAACTAATAATCTACACCTGGTTTTCGATGTGAAAGATAGAGGAACCTTTAAGTCAGCCCTCTGGAAGAGAGAATACAATCCTGATCTTTGTTTTGTCACTGAAAATGTAAACGGTATTGTCCTGCCTACTGCAAGGAAAGTAATGGAAAACTTTCCCCAGAGTCAACACAGACCTGTCATGATAACTACAGGAATACAAATACCTTTGGTTAAAAGCACACCTCAACCACGCTGGAATTTCAATAAAGCCAAGTGGGATTGCTTTTCAGAAGATCTTGACAAATGTGTCCGATTCATACCGCCTATTCAGTCTAACTACGAACGTTTTGCTGGACTTATTATCTCAATTGCCAAGAAATATATTCCAAGAGGGCTGCAGAAAGAGTATATCCCTGGATGGAATGAAACTTGTGAGACACTCTATGAGGAGTATTTACAGGGTGGAGATCCTGAAATAGCAAGTGCTCTGTTACAGAGTTTAGATGAATCTCGACAGCAGAAGTGGAACAATACGGTTGAGACTATGGACTTCAAACAGTCCAGCAGAAAAGCCTGGAGTCTTCTCAGGAAACTTACCGGAAGCAGAACCTGCCACAACAGAAATGGTTGCATCACCCCCAACCTAGTAGCTGAACATATTGTTAAAATGTCACGAGCGCCCTCTGATAAGAAACATACCGTCCAAGTAAAGAAGTTGCTCAAACAACAGAAAAGCAACTTGCAGGACAACTCCATATACTTGGAACCATTTTCACATCTGGAAGTAGATACTGCTATTAAAAGCCTCAAACCTGGTAAAGCTGCTGGCTTTGATGGGATATTTCCTGAGTTTCTGATACATAGTGGTCCAAACACAAGGCTCTGGTTGGCTAAATTCTACTCTAATATCTTATCGTCTGGGCATCTGCCAAATGAATTCCGGGTAAGCAAGATCATTGCAATTCTGAAACACGGTAAACCGGAAGACCAAGTCGATAGCTACCGACCAATTGCATTGCTGAGTGTTTGCTATAAACTCCTTGAGAGACTTGTGTACAACAGAATTAGTTCGGCCATTAGTGAAGTGATCCCAGTAGAGCAAGCTGGATTCAGGCAGAACCGAAGCTGTGTTGACCAGGTGCTAGCACTAACAACTCACATTGAGGCTGGTTTTCAAAGGGGCTCTAAAACATCTGCAGTCTTTGTAGATCTAAAGGCTGCATATGATACTGTGTGGAGGCAAGGGTTGATGTTGAAGCTGCAACGAGTTATCCCTTGCAAAACTGTAACCACACTGATCAACAATATGCTAACCGAAAGGCTCTTCCATGTTGTCATGTATGATGACATTAGTCGTCTTAGGAAACTAAAAAATAGCCTTCCCCAGGGATCAGTATTGGCACCTCTTCTATTCAATCTCTACATATCAAATATTCCTGAGACAAAATCAGTAAAATTCTCTTATGCAGACGACCTAGCCATTGCCATTCAACATCCAGATCTCAGCCATGCCGAGGCCATCCTGACGTCTGACCTGGATACACTTAGCTCTTACTTCCGAAACTGGAGACTACAACCCAGTATGAATAAGACAGAATCTGCTTGCTTCCATCTCCACAACAAGTTGGCTAATACAAAACTCCAAGTACGCTTCAATGGCTCAGTGCTAAAGCACAATCCTAATCCAAAGTACCTTGGGGTAACGCTTGACCGAACCCTATCTTATAGAAAGCATCTTGAAAACCTCAGATCTAAGTTGAGATCATGTAATAATATTCTGTTTAAATTGTGTGGAACTTCATGGGGTGCTTCAGAGGACACATTACGACGTACTGCGCTTGGCCTCGTGTATTCTGCAGCTGAATACTGCTCTTCAGTATGGCTTAACAGTTGTCACGTGAAGAAAGTCGATGTACAACTTAACACCACCATGCGTATCATCTCTGGTACTCTGAAGCCTACTACAACGCACTGGCTGCCAGTCCTGTCCCACATTGCTCCACCAAGCCAGCGACGTTCAAGAGCCCTTGTTCAAGAATATAATAAGATCATGTCCAATCCAACTCTACCTATCTATAGAGATGTTGCAGATCTCTGGAGACAAAGGCTGAAATCCCGTAAGCCACCGATGAAAACAGCTAAGAATCTAATGGATGCTGGTTTCAATTTAAAAGAGGAATGGAAAGAGCAATGGATTCGTACAGCTCCGGAGTGGCCAAGCCTCTTTAATCCAAACCACGCCCCAGCTGGTTTCAGCTTGCCAAGAAAAACGTGGGCATCACTAAACAGGTTCCGCACAAATTGTGGAAGATCTGCATTCTCCCTTCACCAGTGGGGCTTCAGCGTGTGATTGTGGTGCTTTAGTCCAGACCATGCATCATATAATGGACGAATGCCCTCTGCGTGCTTATGGTGGAGACCGAAAAGACTTTGCTGATGTCTCAGTATCCCTAGTGCAGTGGATAAACAATTTAGATATTCATGTGTAATTGTTCCCTACTTACCTTGTATTCTTTGCAGGTTTTTCTTTTGTATAATATTGTATATACTTGTCCATTCTGTAAATTCCATACGCTTAATAATAATAATAATAATAATAATAATAATAATAATAATAATAATGAATTTATGTTTATAATCTTATGGATGAAAAATGGTTATGTTTTACAGCATTAATATGTTCATTGTAGCAGATGAGAAAGCTTCTACTGGTGTGTCCGATGTAACTGGCCTCACAGTTGTTACATTTTATGCGATATACTCCTGAGTATATATTTATTATTTTCATTAACAGGTTTAGTGTTATGTAAAATGGTAGCATTATTACGTGTGGTTTTATAAGCTAATCTTAAATTGTGTCTTTTGAAAATGTTGGTTATGAGGTGGATGTGGGTATTGTTGAAAGTAAAAAGTGCAAAGTCTTTCTTGGGTTTGTTGTCTCTACTAAATTTGGATTTCGGTTAATGTTTTATTTTATGAATGATTTTATTGACCATGTCTCTATTGTAACCGTTTTGCTTCGCTATTTCATTTTTTTCTTTTTTTCTTTCTTTTTTTAGTTCTTCTTGATATAGAGGTGTGTTGAAAGCTCTATATATCAAACTGTAGTATGCCACTTTTTTATGGGTGTAAGGGTGAGTGGAGTCTATTTTTATTGTATTGGATGTTTGAGTAGGTTTCCTATAGATTTTGTATGTTAAGTGGTCTTCAGTCTTAGTAAAAGATATGTCAAGATAATTCAGAGTGGGATCTTTCTCAGTTTCCATCGTGAATTTTATGTATGGGTCTATTCTGTTTAGCTATTAAAGTGTGTTATTTTCGTTTGTAAACCTGCAGTCCAAAACAATGAAAATATAATCTGCAAACCTACACCAAAATGAGATATTATTGATTTTGCTAATTTCTGAATGATCTAAGTGGTCTAGTCTATATACAGTAGTCTCAGCTATTATTCCTGAAGCTGGTAACCCCATGGGGAGGCCTTGCTGTTTAAAAATGGTATCATGGAATCTGAAATAATTGTTGTTAAGGGCAAATTCAAGTAAATTAATGAATTCATCTATTTCAAGGACACTAAGGTTACTGTGATTTTTTAAATTGGTTTCTATTAATTTTATTGTTTTTTTGTTAGGATACATGTTGATAATATCATATGATACTAGATTGTAATACTGTTCGATTTTCAGTTTTGTGATGTTGCAAAATTCTATTGAATTCCGTACTGATTTCTTAGCTGAGAATTCGTAATGCTTTTTGAGAAATGTTTGCATAAAACCTGATAATTCTTTTTTTCTCTTATAGATCAACTGACGTTGTACAAATGAAACACAAGTATGAAGAGGGGAGCAATCACACTTACTACTATTGACATCGATACTCCGCAATACAGCAACTTATATCTCAACATGAAGCTCTGTATAAAATCAAGCATGTTTATGAGCACAATAATGGATTGAGAAATGAATGTGTGAACTTAGCAAGAACAGAGCCCCATTATACTATCAAAAATGTTTTTCTTCACAATTGCATAACAGCAAAGTACTTTAGAAAGCAACTAGTGAACATAATGTTATCAATACAACACATGATTATTTTTTAAGCATGTCATAAGGATGCCAAAGACTTTTTAGATTTTAAGAACTGTACCCTGAAGTATATTTTAACATTATTATGTAACATTTTAATGAAATTTGTGTCACTCAAGTTTCGTTATGAATAAGCAGGTTCATCAGCGGCTGATGATGACCTTAATAATGGGTCAAAACCGGTACTGTGTTTTTAATGTGACTGAAATATTTGAGACAACTTATATAATAAAGTATTGATTAGGTGGAATATTCTCAACTTTATACTTGTGTAAAAGCACAATCCCTGGTTTTAGGTTACGAAATGTTTTTAAATGACGATCTCCCGAGATTAGGTTAGGAAATTTTCGTAAAATTATTTGTAATATAAAGTAGTGAATATCATGTGAATTTGTTAAATTTTAAGTTTGAGGCCCAGCGGAGGAAGCGAGTGCCCTCCGTGAAAGTATAGCAGCCACAGAGACACGAGCGAAGCCTACAAGCAGTGTTGCCAACTTATATTTTCAAGATCCGCTAAATACTACTAAAAATCCGCTAAAATTCTGCTAAAATTCCGCCAAGAAATCCGATCTCATACTATTATTATTATTATTTCAGATATCATTCGAATGCGAAGAGTTAATTTTTTTGGACATATTTCAAGAATGCCTGATGACAGACTTGCTAAGAAAATCTTTAACCACTTCAATAAGCCCAATAGGAAAGGCAACTCTTATGAAAAATGACTTGTTAACACGAAGAAAGATTTGCAAGAAATGAACATCAAACATCAAGACATCCACACTAGAACCACCTTCAGAAAAAAGTTACACACATTTAAGGGTTTCCTAGAGCCAGAAACAGCGACCAAGAAGAAACAACAATGGACGGCTGAAAGGAAAGAAGCAGCAAGCAGGAGGATGAAGGAGTACTGGCGCCAAAGAAAATTTAAATCAAGAGGAGCTATTTACGTGGTCCACAGCTGGCCAAAATCGATATAATAATAATAATAATAATAATAATAATAATAATAATAATAATAATAATAATAATAATAATAATAATAATAATAATAAAAGTAAATGTCTGAGTTTCACTGGGATTAACCCCCTGCCTGCGAGTCGGCGAGCTAAAACTTGTAGGCATTTTAGTGCCGGGTACAAACTAGGTGAATCCCCTACCTCAAGGGCCACACACAGAACAGGCCAGTTCATTAAACGGTCTTCCTTCATAGCATAAATATACATGCTACTCTCTCACAGTTTCATTATCTGTCGTCATTCGTCAACTAAGAGATAAGTACCCTTTCCCCACGCATTACAAATTTATGATACCACGATCTCATAACATCAAATCAAATAACATGTTTTCCTCATGTGACTGCTAGCTCCTGACAAGAAATACGGAATAGCTCAGAGACAGACTGGAGTACAAATTAAAAAGGTAAAATGGATAAAACGCTAAATTCCGCTATAATAAATCTAGAATTCCGGCAAAAAATCCGCTGTCTGCTAAATGGTATATTTTTCCACTGACAGTCTTCTAATTCCGCCAAATTTAGCGGAAAATCTGCTAAGTTGGCAGCTCCGGCATTGTAAATATGGCAACTCCATGGTACGACGGGATGACATCCTGGGGAATATGCCGGGTCCAGTTCGAGACCAGATCAACGTCAGGAGAGGGAGGCAAATACCCGATTGCCAGATTACATGAGCAGGAGGTCGAAGTACGATGCAGCCCCCCAGGACTCAGTGTGTCGACAGAACAAGGCAGGTATTCAATGCCAAGACCTAGCGACCAGGCAACACGATTGTGGACGGTCCGTACAAGTATGGCAACAAGTGCCAAGCAGCTGACAGCTGCAGTAAGCTCCGCGGCACCGAGATCCATCCAGAGAGGATGTTCGGCACAAAGAAGACTTACGAGGAGGCTCAGACGATGTCCCAGGAGATGGAGGCAGGAATGGCAATGACACAGCTTGTAACTGTACAAAAGTACGATTACCAATTTTAGGTTAGGAAATGTTTGTATATGACGATCTCCCGGTTTCAGGTTAGAAAATTTTCATAAAATAATTTGTAATATAAAGTAGTGAATATCATGTGAGTTTGTTAAATTAAGATGTAAGAACATAATATTGTAAGAAGAATTTGTAGTTATGGAATACTGCATCATTATATTTTGTATACATTTCTGTTTGGGTAAGAGACTGGGCACATGGCCAAGCAATGAAGATTGTGCAACCTGGGAAACAGTGACTAAATTGGAAGACTATTGAAATTGGTCGAAAGTGTTGCAACAAGTGATTTAAAAACACGGGGTATCGCCGGAAAGTGTATGCTGAAGATGGCAATTCATCAATGTGGATGAACGTAGAAGATTGCTATTTGTGGATCAGCAGCTCAGTAATCAATCCAAAAGCTCCGATTGCAAATGAGTTTGAATTGACCAAGAGAAGCTTGAAGATGTGGCAGTTGGAGCATTGCTTCCAGTGAACTTTGGCAGACGCTTTGCCATGTGGAACGAGCCTATATATACATGTGTGCGCATGCGACGGAATTAGTATTTATTACGGAGTGCTGGAGAAAATGTATATGTGTATATATATATATATATATATATATGCAAATGAGTGCATTACTCGCCAATTACACGTTCCCGGTGAGCAGTCTGTGGAAGACGCTACATAGTGTTCTGGAGTCGTGGCATTTGTCTTGTATCTGGTTTTTCATGGTGAAATTGTTTAATTAACAGAGTATAGTGAGGTGACTGGGTTTGTTTTAACATACAGTTATAATCCAGGATAAATAGATTTTATGTGATGATGTGTGCATGTAGATAAGGTTAAAAATGGACAGCCGTCTTATCTGTAGAACACCATCAATTTGAAGCATGGCCTTCAGAACTATGTATAGTTGTGGTGTTTAGTTTGTAGATGTTTGTGGATGTTTATATAGGTCTCATCATGTGATGATAATTGTTGGTGTTTGTTTTGTTTTAATTTTCTTTCAAGATTAAATTCATGTAGTGAAACTTGTGGTAAATCTTTTATTGGTGGAGTAAGAGAAAACCTGGCAAGCTACCCAAATTTATTTTCAGAGTTAGATAATAGCTTTGATATCGTAACAGGTGTGAGGCAAGGGGATGGTTTATCCCCCATTCTTTTCAACTGAAAGCTAGAGAAAGTCATTTGTGAATGGACAAAAACTATCAGACAACTCAGGGTTGAGAATCAGTTTCACAAAGGAGAAAATAAACATCAATTACCTGGCCTTCGCAGATGACCTCACCCTCCTGGCATCAAGTATGGAGGAAGCTACACACCAACTCTTCTCCCTCTGTCAAATAGCAGTTAAAGTGGGGTTGAGGATTGCCATTAACAAAACGGAGTTCATCACCAACATCAGAGATGCACCCAACTCAATCCCACACGAGGATACAGTAATAAAGAAGACTAAAGCCTACAAATACCGCAGACAATGGGTAACATCAAACATTAGTGAGGATCTAGCCATGAAAGCCAGCCATGAGAGCTTTCCATCTCTGTAAAAACATTTACAAGTTCAAATCCCTTTCTCTTCGCCTCAAACTTTGACACTATGAAACTCTAGTAAGACCTTCGATACTGTATGCCTCAGAATGCTTGAACATGGTCGAAAAGGGACAACTCAGGAATATGGAACTGAAAGAACGAAAGATCCTGAGAAAAATCATGGGCCCCGTTAAAGAGGGAGGTGAATACAGAATCAGGCATAACAATGAGCTTTACCTACATTTAGGGAGCTTAACATCAGCCATGAGAAAAAAGGAAACTTATCTTCTATGGTCACACAGTCAGAATGGACAACAAGACCTCAAGAATCTTCAATACGATTTCTAGACAGAAAGGGACAAAACTGGTCCGAAAAGACCTTACATTTTTAAGAACTGATCCCAAGGATATATTCAACAGGGATAAATTTAGAATGCTGGTCAGAACATCTGACATACTCCAGTTACTGACAACTAAAACATTGCATTCTGGAGTGGGAGTGAAGTGGACTCAGAAAAGTAGAGCAACCCACAGTGCAAAGATGAAGGAAGACTGGGCTAAAGAAAGCTCACAAGAGTTAGGAACCACATAGTCCAAGTGGCCTCAATGAAACAAGAAGTAGCACGTAAGGTAATGAAGGAAGTTTGGAGCCTCGTCAGCCTAATGACCGTTGCCTAAGGAGAGGAAGTTCTTTTATGCTCTGCAGAGTCAATTATTCCAGTAAATATTTTGCAGGTGGCACCCAAATAAATTAACTGTTCAAATTTTGCCGTAACATTACACCAGAGTTAAGACAACATAATTGTACTTCACAAGTGTTTGACTGGTGTAAACAGTTTTAATAACCCATTTTACCGTGACAATGATTCAGAACAGTAGAATTAGTTCGTGAATTTTTTTAAGATGAGAAGAGTGGCAATTTAATAACAGTGAATGCTTTTTTAGTTATTAGCAGTATGATATATCAGCTGAAAATGATCTATATAGATTGAAACTAGTCCAGTGATATATTTAAAAAACATAAAAACATGAATACATATAATTTATCATTATACGTAGAATAAAAAACCAACCTTTATAATTGAGAACTGTGAGTTATCAATACGGGAAAATGAAACTAATATCATATGAGTACAGTGGTCCAGCGAAGTCATTTTCCGTTACCGCAAATGGTCTGGATGTAATCGATCCAGGGGCAGTGGTGCTTCCAGCTCCTTACATCTTCTCTGGTGAGCAACTTTACACGGAAGGCAAGCGCGTAAGACTTTTTAGATTACTTGGTGTGCCTGCACAATCCAGAATTCAGTTCACGGTTAAGTTAGGACAGTGGGGACACCCATGAGGTGAAGTTATGTGAGTTTGTCTTATCAAGATCTTACAGAAAGCGTGGGAGCTGCCTAGAAGTATTGGGTGCTTTTCACTGCTCTTTGATGTTTATGGGTTGTAGTCAACCACCAAGCTAGAATATACCATGTTGTAGGAAAGGGTTGTAGCAAAAGTTCTTTGAAGTTCATGCTAGTAGAAGGTTTTTCTTCAAGGCTTACCGCTCAGAATCGAAGCATAGTTGCTGGAAAAGCTATATCCAGTATGTTCTAAGATGTCCTCTTGGGGGCTTCACACAACACAGCCATCTTGGACCGTCCCAGCGAACACACTGTTCGAGCTCACACTAAGCAAGCAGGAAGAAGCTATTTCCCATGATTCAAAGCGTGCACGGCGTGATGCGCGCACCACTCAAACGATAATCCCGCGAATCAAGTTGATCCACCAAATACGTAACAATCGGGAAAAGTTATTTGAATTAAATTTGTCTGGTAATTTCCACAGTTAGGCAACAGTTCCAACAATGGCCGATAATGTAGATAACGTCCCCACACACAAGTATATATGTCGAACAAATGAGGGTATCGTAAATTATTGTCTCAATCAGAACTTGCATTAAAAAAAAAAAAAAAACAGGTTGAAGGAGTCTGGATAATCCTTCCTAATGAAACTGTCTATCAGGAGATAGATCCAACCACCAGCACAATGAAAAATAAAAGAATTTTGATCTGAATTCATATCTGGCGACTGCCATGAAATCGGCTTTTACGACAATTACTAATGAAAAATCATGGAAAGAAGACAGGAGAACAATGGATCCACAAAATTCAAAGATCTCAAAGCAGTTGAACTGGAGATAGCAGATTCAGAAAACAAAAATAAAATTAACACCCTTCTTAATATTAACATATTTTCAGCAGAAATGACACATAGAAGGGCTACAGTGATTTCAGACGAATTGAGAAAATGATGATCGCAATAAATGAAAAAGTACTAGGCAGATCACTAGAACCAAACAGTACAACCTTAAAATATAAAGTGAACGTGGAACAACTCTATTGGTCCAATGTGGCCTACGATCCAGAATTATATACCTGGCTTTCACCAAACCAGGGGAGAGTGGAAGAGATGCTGCAACCAATATAAGGGAAGTATTATGGGAGACTGTTCAACCTTGAGCTGAGAGCAGGCATGCATGCCGCAAGATGTACCTTGTCGTATTTATACTGACACGCGAGATATAAGCAAAGAATATATTTCCCTCAATTCCACACCAAATATGGTAGGTGTACATACACACATACATACATACATACATACATACATACATACATACATAACATACATACTGATCTTATAACAAGATGTGTCTTTTAATGAGAAAGTATATAAATTTAGGGTCAAAAATACTTACACAGCTAAGAAGAGATGTAGTTTTATCACCTTTCTCCGCACTAGACAGAAGTTCCAGTATCTGATTTAACGCTGACAATCGTAACTGGAATAAATAACATAATACAATCAAAATTTATTTTTAAAATATCCATTAAAAGTACTGATACACAAATTTTAGAATATCATTTATTTACCTTGAACTGAACAGAATGTAACAAAAAAAGGTCTAGGTTTTCTACAGTTAAGAAATGCTTCTTGTGTGTGTGTATATATATTTATGAATACCATTTCTTCTACATCACACAATGCTGGCAGGAATATCTTTCTACTTTGACACATTTACAGAAAGTGTTCCTCCTGGAAATGGACCATTTTCTGATACAAACATAATTTGTCCGTGAAGTTTCAAGACCCATATTCTTATCATATAACTGCCTTCATCGTACCTAATTTCCAAAACTTATCAGAAACTGCCACAACTTTCTCCATAACCTACTGAATACTGGTAACAGCATCAATGAAGTCTGCACTAGAAGATCCATCTCTTGATAATGTCAGGAAGTAAACCAAACTATGTTCAATGATTAATAGTTCCTAATGCAATTCTCACCACCCCCACATCTCCTTTGCCTTCTTTTTGCAAGAAATCTCACCCTTACCTCATACATTAACCATGTACAAAACATTATTTGCTAAAGATAAGAAACATTCATATTTTTCAATGAAAATGAAAAAAAAGTGATTTCTTTACAATAATACATGGGTTGGATATTAAAAGATAAACACACTAGACAAAGGCAAAAATCAACAAGCAGAGAATAGGAAGCGATTCCAGAAACAGAAAGAAAATTACGTTCAGAAAGGATGAAACAGTATTGGGCTGATAAAAAGAAGAAGAACCTCCATAAACCTGACTAAGTAGTCCTATGTTGATTAAAAAGTAAAAATAAATAATACGGGGGTTGGGCCAAAAGTCATTACAACCATTTCCTTTCTTGTAGATACCAGCCCGGTTGGAAAATGCGAGACATATACAGAAGAAAGGACCACGTCGAAACGACATGTATGGACATTGAAGAACAGACAAACATTGTGCCTCACATATTTATTATGGTAGTGTGCAGGATAACACTGGTTTCATAGTGCAAAATAACTACAGCCCAGCACACCTACATTACAGCACAGCACGGCACGCATACAGTTGAAATGACAAAACTGGATCTAAAGGCTCTCAAAGTAGTCCCCTGCAATGTTCACCACAAGCTGCCAACAATGTGGGATTGATATAATAACAATAAGTTATTTTATTAATTTGACCACCTAATCAATGCAATAAATCTTGTTTTGTTGAATTACATTGACATGTTAATTAAAATGGTACAAGTTTTGCCTTATATATAGGAATCATCAGCAATGGGTTTTACCTTTAAATAAAATCAGGCACCTGATTTACATATAAATAAAATAAAACTAATTTATAAAAAGCCTTGAAGAGACTTGCAAGAAAATTAACATATGGTAAAAGCCTAGTACAACGTTGGTTTTAAAGACTATGCTATGAGTGAGAAGTTTATATTTGGTGAAAGTATTTGCAATAGTGACATTGGAAGACTACTATCATAAGTAAAATGAATAAAGCAACAGTTCGTTATAGACAAGTGGTAAAAATTGCTATAACATGATGTTGACCGACTAGCGGTTAGAACTACATAATAATGAGAATGATGATCAAAATTGTATTTTTTTAAACATAATGTTGAAAGAGGGTCAAGTGACCTGTAATTATTTGTTTACGTAAGGTAAAAGTAAGTCAATAGCCTATGGTGATGTTGTAGTTCACTTTGATGAAGAAGTACGAGGTTGTAGTTGAAGGTTAATATACAAGGTTGATATTGGACCTCTATGGACCATCTCACCTGATATGATGCTATAACATTGCTAAGACATGTAGGTTTGTTGACATGCTGGTCAAAAAGGCAATGTGACAGTTGAATATTGCTAATGTGTTGAATGTTGGATCAAAAGTAGAATCATTTGACGATGGTGAGGGTAAATTGTTATGTTATGAGCTAAAAGTTGTTGACGACTGTAGAGCTCAAGAGCTGCCTTTTCCATTAACCAAGGATATTCAAACTGCAGATGATGGCTGATGATTTGCAAGAGGTCTTCTCTACAGTAAAGTTCCAACACACTACGTTTGGAAGAACAATAAGTTTAGCGAGAGGAGAAGCTGTCACTTTACAGAAAGAAAAAATTACAGGACAAACAGTTGGTTATAGCTGAAAAGCAGAAATGCAAGGAAGATCTGGCTACCAAAATAACGCAGGATGGAAATAAAAAACCTTTATACAGTATTGTTAAGAATAGAAGAACTCAAAACGAGTCTATCCAATCTGTAGAACTCCCTAATGGTGAGGTAACTAGGGATAAAACCAAAATATTACAGGAGTTCCAAAGGCACTTTGAAACTTTGCTGAACTGTTATGAAAATGTCACTCCATTAGACGACGAACCTTATGATTTTGGCAGCACAAATACCACTAGTCTGACATGGTTGGAAGTAGAGACAGCAATATCTAAGCTGAAAAACAACACATCAACTGGATCAGATGAATTAAGTGTTGAGATGATCAAAGCACTAAGAGAGGTAGGACAACAGTGGATGTACAGGGTACTAAATAGAATCTGGAAAGAGAATGTAATACCCAATGACTGGAAACAAGGAGTCATCACCCTATTGTTGAAAAAAGGTGATAGAAAGAAATGTTCCAACTACAGAGGTATAACTCTGCTGTCACATAGCCTCAAAATCTACGAATCCATCCTTGAGAGCAGGATTAGAAAATATGTTGAACCTACACTTGAGGAGGAACAACATGGATTTAGACCTCATAGATCAACTATAGACCTCATTTTTGCCACCAGAATGCTCTATGAGAAGTACTGGGAGAAAGGTAACACACTTATAACTGTTTTTCTGGACATCGAGAAATCATATGACCATGTACCACGCAGGCATATATGGGAATGTTTGAGGCATAAGAAAGTGCCTGATGACATCATAGCACGAGTACAACGATTATATGATGAACCCAAGTGTTGTATCCAGGTCCAGGATGCAAAGACGAAAGCTTGTAAGCTCTGCTGCCCCTTCCTTTTCAGTGCCTTTATCATGGCATTCATCATGATGATAAATAGGAGGGGTGACAAAGCACTGCTTTGCGGTACTCCTCTCTTTGTTTCAAACAATTTGGACAGCGTGCAATCAACATGCACACAACTTCTGGTTTATCCGTACAGCATCTTCACTGTTCAAATTAAGCTGTCACGACTCTTCATCTCTTTTAGGCATTCCCAGATACACTCCCTTACTGTGTCATCATAAGTCTTTTCACTGTCTAGGAATAGTAGAAATGGTGGTTTTTTCCCAGTGCTTCTCAATTAACAGTCTGACAGCTAAGGTCTCTGGCAGTTTTCTTCCAGGCCTAAAACTTTGTTTATTGTTCCTCTTCCAATATAGGTTCTACAATTTCTCTTAATCTACTTTTTTATGATTTTTCCAGAAGTTTTAGGCCACGAAGGAGCAGTGTAATGCTATAGTTGGCACACTTCCATTTAGCCCCCCTCCTTGAAAAGGGGTGTGATTATGCACTTTTTCCAGTCTTCTGGGATAATGCCTTACTGCTATACAGTACCAAGGAGCCTCTATAACCAATGGACTGCCAGAGTTCCTGCTGCTTGCAACTTATCCACATTTACTCCAACTGCTTTCCTTTTCCTGATACTTTTCAAGGACTTTTCTCCAGGTATGTAATTGGTGGTTCTATACTTCTATTTGGATTCTTGCTGTCTGATGTAGTGCTTGTCATACTATTTAAGAACTTATCGAAAAAGGTCTTAAATTCACTCCTGATTTCATCCTCTTCTCACAAAAAAGGTTCTGTTGTCTCACTCTATTGCCTTTATATCCTCTTCCTCACTCCTGTTCTTCACTATCCTATATAATAATTTATTTTCTCTGTTGCCTATTTCCAATTTATCCACAAACTCGTTCCATGTTTTCTCTTTCTCCCCTACACTCTTAACTGTGTTTCTTTGTTCTATAAAGTTCCTGCAGTCTATTAAATTCTTGGCTTACTTGGTCTTACATAGTTCATTGTTTTCCTTTATTTAGCATCCATTAGGCTCAGTTTTGTTGTTTCATGGCTGTTTTGATTTTGTTGTTCCCCCAATGTGCCTCCTTTTCATCCTTGGTTGATCCTGTTACTTCAGCTTCTCCCACAAATATATGTTTAAAAAATTTCCACACTTCCTCTAGTGTTGTTGTTTCTCCCTTTGTTGTTTTTATCATATTCTGTTCTGATATTCCTCTTGCATGTCTTTATTTCTTGTTTCTACTATGTTTTCTTCTGAGTAACATTAATCAGATACTGTAGTTTAAATCCATGGTCCGTTATCTATGGTCACTGTCCATACTCTCACTGGGAATCACCATGATATCAGTCACCCATTCCCCCCCCCCCCAGGTTTATTTGGTTGTGATGGCATGCTCAATCTAAGTTGTTTTATGTTTGCCATCCCAGTATATTTTGTTATTTTGTGGTATTTTTTATATTACTATTTCTTCTATACAGATCAATCCATTTGTTGAATTCAAGGAATGATGGAAAGATTTCAGTAATAACATGGAAAGGCTTGGTCAGGCAGGTAGGGAAACCTTTCTGGACAGTAATAAAGAAACTTACAAAAGGAGGGAAAAAGGAAATGCAGAGTTCTGTGTAAACCATGGGAACTCATAGCAGATCCCAGGGAATCGCTGGACAGGTGGAAGATTTTGAAAATTTTCTCAACATAAAAGGAAATCTTTCTCTTGAAATCCCAAACTACTGAGCTCATGGAGAGGAAAACAATGATGTTAGTGAAATTATGCTTGAAGAAGTCAAGAGGATGGCAAATAAGCGCCACTGATGTAAGTAGGTGTTTTGGTCATCCGTCCATACATTGGTTTGATGCATCCCTCCATGCCATTCTACCCTGTGCTAACCTTTTCATTTCTACGTACCTACTACATCCTACATTACTGTAATCTGTTTGTCATATTCATACCTTAGTCTATCCCTGCCATTTTTACCACCTACACTTTCCTCAAAAAATAACTGAGCAAGATTTGGGTGTCTTAAGATTTGCCTTATCGTTGTCTCTCTTCTTCTGGTCAAATTTTACCAAATCATTCTCCTCACACCAATATGATTCAGTATCTCTTCATCTGTGATTCGATCTACCCCTCTCACCTTCAGCATTCTTCTGTAACACCACATTTTAAAAGCCTATTCTTTTTCCTTATGAGCTCGTTATCACTCATGTTTCACCTCCATATAATACCACGCTCCAGATGAAAGCCTTCAAAAATTCTTTCTAACTACTATATCAATATTAATGACATAAAGCAGCAGAAACAGACTAATCTGGACCAGAAATACAGTATTAAAATATAGTGGAAAGGCAGGGATGAAATGGCTTCACAGAGTAATAACATTAGCATGGAATGTTAATAAGTTACCTCCTGATTGGATGAAAGCAGTAGCTGCAAGTGAACAGGAAGGATTACAACAACTATTGGGGTATTTAATTAATCAGTATAACAATGTTATTGTTTTTAGATCCCACTAACTACTTTTTGACAGTTTTCAGAGTTGATCAGTGTACTAGGCAAGGAGTTCACTGGTCTTTTGGAAGGGAGAGTGCGATCAATGGTTGAGAGTAAGTTGGATGAAAACCAGTGTGGTTTCAGACCATAAAGGGGCTGTCAGGATCAGATTTTTAGTATGCTCCAGGTAATTTAAAAATGCTATGAGAGGACTAGACAGTTATATTTTGTATATCTGGAGAAGGCATATTACAAGAGTATTCAGGGAAGACAGGTTAGCTATACTGAGGGATTACTGGATAGGGCAGATTATTAAAAGCACTTATACTAATAGTTGGACTACATTGAGAATTAATGATACAATGAGTTCTTGGTTGAAGGTATTTACAGGGGTTAGACAAGGCTGTAATCTTTCACCTTGATAGTTTATACTTTACATGGAACATTTACTGAAAGGTATGGAGTGGCAGGGAGGGATTCAGTTAGAAGAAAATGTAGTAAGCAGTTTGGTCTATGCTTACAGATAGGTCTTTATGGCAGACTGTACTGAAAGCCTGCAATCTAATATCTTGGAACTTGAAAATAGCTGTAGTGAGTATGATACAAAAATTAGTATTTCAATACCAAAGTGATGACAGTAGGGAACAAACCTCTGGGATGTCAAGCTGGGAATAAAAAAATTCATCGGATATATCATTTCAAGTAATTAGGATGTGTATTCTCACAAGATGGAAAAAGTAGGTGAGCTTGAATCAAGGTGTAACAAAGTTAATGCAGTGAGTGTGTAATTGTGATAAACAGTATTCTCCAAGAAAGAAGTTAGCTCCTCGGCAAAATCATCTTTATACTGGTCTGTTTTCAGACCAACATTGTTGTACAGAAGTGAAAGCTAGTGGACTCAGGACATTTATTCATAAGTTACAAGTAACGGACATGAAAATAGCGAGAATGATCATTGGTACAAACAGATGGAAAAAATGGCAGGAGGGTACTTGGAAGGAGGAGATAAATGTTACATTAGGAATTAACTCGATGGATGAAGTGGTACACATATAGCAGCTTCAGTGGAGCTGTCATGTGAGGCAAATGGAAGAGGATAAGTTACCTACGAGAATAATAATTCCAAAACCACTATGTTCTCCCTGCATGTTCTGGGACATTGCTGCAACAACTTTTGTATATTGCTTGCACATATTCTATCATTTGTTTCCAAACCCTTTTCACTGCATTACTTTCCATACCTCTGCTCTGGGTACACTATTGTAAGCCTTTCCTAAACCAAGGAATGTCTCTGCCATATCTTTTCTGAATTCCCAAAATTTTTCCATTAACAGCCTCCTAGTGAAGACGGGAACTAGTGTTGATCTTCCATTTCGAAAGCCATATTGCTCTTATTGTAATTGTCCTCGCACCTTTCTTCTCATTCTCTTTTCTAGTACCCTTTCAAATATTTTTGCTATCTGAGATGTGAATGTGATACCTCGATAACTACATATTCTCTTGTCGCCCTTCTTAAATATAGGTATTATTATTCCTTTACTCCAGTCATTGGAATCCGATTTTTGTTTCCAAATACAGTACATCTAAATAGCTTATAAAGCCATTGTAGACCAACAGATCTACAAAATTATAACAAAAAATTATGCAAATACTGAAAATGTTTACATTCATGGTAACATAACTCTATAACTGTCAATAATTCCATGTATACCATATCATACCATAATCCCATGTTTATCTCAAATAGATGAGCTTCAGAAAACATGGTCCATGCAGACTTTCCATCATATTTTGTTCAAATTGCAAATGGTGTGCGATTGCTTTTGTTTTCCACTGTTTTCTTTGCTGGCATTAATACAAGCAAAGCATTCTCTATCCTTGTTAACTTTCAATATTTTTAAGCCACTTAATTCCCCCACCCATGGGATTTCTTAAAAATAATCCATTCTTTCCCTACTGTCTCAACAATGTCTAATGTAAAATAAAACTTTGTCCGTATTTTCCCATTTATGTTAATTTTATGCAGTAGGCTATATACACCTATTCAACAACATCCACCCAAACACAATGAAACACACCTTTTTTCCAGTACTTCAGGGTTCTTTGTTCATCCAAGTATGTATAGAGTATCGAGTCACTGTTGGCAACATCCCCCAACAAAAGTAGTGTACCATAAAATCATTTATCATGTTTGATCACTTCATTATTTCTTCCCTTATCTATATGTTTACCATCTTTAATTTCTGAATTACTTGACAAAAGAAGTACAGGTTTAGTTTGTGCCCCACTCCCACCCGAATGTCAGAAAAAATAATGAATTTTTACTAGATACTTGGCCTCACCTGCTCCATATTTCTCGTGTACACCTATACGCATATATTTCCTATTCCTTCTCATAGTCCATGTAATGAAGGTCCCAACTGCATACAAATCTATGACCAGAGGTATGCTGGTAAAGAAATTATCAACAAAAACATGGTACCCCCTGTTCAGTAATTTCACTTTAGACAATGGTGCCTTTATTACAAGGTACCCATGGCCATGTTGCTTGATTACAGGTGTCTGATGTGTCTTTGAACCCTCTATAAACAAAAAATGCAAGACGGTAATTGACCAAACTGTCGCAAAACATCTAGAACTTGATACTCCACAGATGATGGTGTTTATTCGGCAGATACTGCATTTCAAGAAATTAAATTCATCTTTTGGTTCCGTAATGACTGTAGTGTGTTGTGTTTGAGTCATCAGTCCATAGACTGGTTTGATGAAGCTTCCATGCCAACCTATCCTGTGCTAAAACTTTTCATTTCTACGTAACTACTGCATCCTACATCTGCTCTAATTTGCTTGTCATATGCAAACCTTGGTCTACCCCTACTGTTCTTACAACCAACACTTCCTTCAAAAACCAACTGCACAAGTCCTGGGTGTCTTAAGATGTGCCCTATCATTCTATCTCTTCTTCTTGTCAAATTTAGCCAAATCGATCTCCTCTCACCAATTCGATTCAGTATCTCTTCATTCGTGATTTGATCCATCCATCTCACCTTCAGCATTCTTCTGTAACACCACATTTCAAAAGCTTCTATTCTCTTTCTTTCTGAGCTAGTTATCGTCCATGTTTCACTTCCATACAATGCCATGCTCCACACGAAAGTCTTCAAAAACAATCTTTCTAATTCCTATATCAATGTTTGAAGTGAGCAAATTTCTTTTTTTAAGAAAGCTCTTCCTTGCTTGTGCTAGTCTGCATTTTATGTCCTCCTTACTTCTGCCATCATTAGTTATTTCACTACCCAAGTAACAATATTCATCTACTTCCTTTAAGACTTCATTTTCCTAATGTCCGACTCGTTGGCTGAACGGTCAGCGTACTGGCCTTCGGTTCAGAGGGTCCCGGATTCGATTCCCGGCCGGGTCGGGGATTTTAACCTTAATTGGTAAATTCCAATGGCACGGGGGCTGGGAGTATGTGTTGTCTTCATCATAATTTCATCCTCTTCACGACACGCAGGTCGCCTACGGGAGTCAAATAGAAAGAGTTGCACCTGGCGAGCCGAACCCGTCCTGGGATATCACGGCACTAAAAGCCATACGACATTTCATTTTCATTTCATTTCCTAATCTAATATTTCCTGCATCACCTGCCTCCGTTCGACTGCACTCCATTACTTTTGTTTTGGACTTATTTATTTTCATCTTGTACTCCTTACCCAAGACTTCATCCATACCATTCAGCAGCTTCTCGAGAATTTCTGCGGTCTCAGATAAAATAACAATATCATTGGCAAATCTCACGGTTTTGATTTCCTCTCCTTGGATTGTGATTCCCTTTCCAAATTCTTAGATTTCCTTTACTGCCCGTTCTATGTAAACATTGAAGAGGAGGGGGGACAAACTGCAGCCTTGCCTCACTCCTTTCTGGATTGCTGCTTCTTTTTCAAAGCCCTCGATTCTTATCAATGCAGACTGATTTTTATACAGATTGTAGATAATTCTTCATTCTCGGTACATGATCCCAATCACCTTCAGAATCGTAAATAGCTTGGTCCATTCAACATTATCGAATGCCTTTTCTAGATCTACGAATGCCATGTACATGAGTTTGTCCTTCTTGATTCGATCCTCAACATCTTACACAATAAATGGATTAACTTTGCCATGCTGCTTTCTCCTAAGGCAGTCAGTAATTCAGAAGGAATGTCATCAATTCCAGGTGCCTTGTTCCTATTTAGGTCTCTCACAGCTCTGTCAAACCCTGACCTCAAAATTGGGTCTTCCATTTCATCAGCATCAACAGCCTCTTCTTGTTCCAGAACCAAATTATCTACATCTTTACCTTGATACAACTGTTGGATATGTTCCTGCCATCTTTTTGCTGTGTCTTCTTTCCCTAGAAGTGGCTCTCCATCTGAGCTATTAATACTGATACACCTAGATTTGCTTTCTCCAAAGGTTTCCTTGATTTTCCTGTATGCAGCATATACCTTTCCCAGGACCATACAACCTTCGACATCCTTGCACTTCTCCTTCAGCCAATCTTCCTTAGCTACCTTGCACTTTCTATCCACATGATTCTATAATTACCTGCATTCTTTTCTGCCCCCTTCATTTCTAGCATTCTGGTATTTTCGTCATTCATCAATCAGGTCTAGTATCTCCTGAGTTATCCACTGATTCCTAGTTGATCTTTTCTTCCTTCCTAACATCTCTTCAGCAGCCCTACTGACTTCATTTTTCATGACTATCCACTCTTCCTCTATTGTGTTTCATTCAGCCTTTTCATTTAGTCCTTGTGCCACATGTTCCTTAAAACTATCCCTCACACTCTTTTCTTTCAACTTGTCTAGATCCAATCTTTTTGCATTTTTTCCTTTCTTCAATTTCTTCAACTTCCAATGGCATTTCATGACCAACAAGTTGCGGTCAGAGTCCACGTCTGCTCCTGGGAAAGTTTTGCAATCCAACACCTGATTTCTGAATCTCTGCCTAATCATAATGAAGTCTATTTGATACCTTCCAGTGTCTCCAGGTCTCGTTCACGTATACAACCGTCGTTTGTGGTGTTTGAACCGAGTATTGGCAAGGACTAAATTATGATCAGTGCAGAATTCAACCAGCCGACTTCCTCTTTCGTTCCTTTTTCCCAATCCGAATTCTCCTACTGTATTACCTTCTCCTCTTTGGCCTACCACTGCATTCCAGTCTCCCATCACAATTAGATTCTCGTCACCTTTTACATATTGTATTAAATCTTCTATCTCTTCATATATTCTTTCGATTTCCTCATCATCTGCTGAACTTGTAGGCATAGACCTGCACTATTGTGCTGGGCATTGGTTTGGTGTCAATCTTGACGACAATAACCTTTTCACTATGCTGGTCGTAGTAGCTTACCCGCTGCCCTATTTTCTTATTCATTATTAAACCAACTCCTGCATTTCCCCTGTTTGATTTCGTGTTGATAATTCGGTAGTCGCCTGACCAAAAATCCGGTTCTTCCTGCCAACGTACTTCATTTATACCAACTACATCTAACTTTAGTCTATCCATCTCCCTTTTCAGATTCTCTAACCTGCCACACCGATTCAAACTTCTAACATTTCACGCTCCGACTCGCAGAATGTCAGTAACCATCTTCCTGATGATCGCCCCCTCTCATGTAGTTCCCACCCCAAGATCCGAACGGGGGACTAGTTTACCTCCGGAATATTTTGCCCGGGAGGAAGCCATCATCAGTACATCATTCATAAAGAGAGAGCTGCATGCCCTCGGGAGTTAGTTATGGCTGTAGTTTCCCATTGCTTTCGGCCGTGTAGCAGTATCAATACAGCTAAGCCATGGTGAGTATTATTACAAGGCCATATCAATCATCTAGACTGCCACCCTTGCAACTTCCGAAAGGCTGCTACCCCCCTTTTGATGTACCATTCGTTAGTCTGGTCTCTCAACAGATACCCATCCGATATGGTTGTACCTGCGGCTCGGCTATCTGCGTCATTGGGACACGCAAGCCTCTCCACCGCGGCAAGGTCACATGGTTCATAGAGGAGGAATGACTGTAGTATCACAATATAAAAATATTAAAATTTGCACGTTCAATACTATGTGCTTTAATCTTAAAGATTGATTAGTAAACATTCCATTCTGTATTAGCAACAAGTGGCTTTTTGTTTTGACTAGACTTTCATCTATGTTGATGTTCTGATGTGGAATGCAATATTGAAACACCCAGTTGGTACGTTCAAACAATGTATATCAAATTACTAATATTTTTAAGAAGCACAGTCACTAAATCACTTTTAAAACCAATGATAATAACTTTTCTAATTTCCATAACACACAACAAATTCTGATTCCAGGGTCTATAAACTAACATGTAAAACATGCAAGGTGGCATATGTTGGTTAAACAGGCCAAAGTTTTATGACATGGTACTTGGAACATGTTAATGCTATAAAATACAATTGGTTTTCCACTATGGGACAGCATATGTCAGATTTCAAACATTGCTTTACATCCATTCGTCTAGATACAAGTATTCAAAAGGTTTAAAAAACAAAAGTCATGCTCAACATTCTGCAGAACTGCCATCCAGAACTTGAATAATGTGGAGCAACAGTTGAATCCCAACTATAATATTAATGAAATACCTAAAAAATCTAATATTCTTTTTTGATGCAATCATTCCCATATATCAAAAAACATAAACTTAGTGAGAGCACGAAGTTGAGCCCACTTACCTATCTCCCTCTACCCACCCGCCTCCTGATCTCCTGTTCCAATGAGAGTGTCTCCGCTCTCCCTTGGCAGTTAGTTTGACATAAGCTGTCAAGCACACACACACAACAGATGCTGACCATTAAGAGGCGAGTCTCAAGCAGCTGTGTGTTCTTCTGTCTTCTTCTTCTTCCTCCACACTTTTTTAATCTCAAAACTTCTTTTTTACATTACTCTCATTTTTCTCTTTCAGACATCTACTTCACACTGATCCAATGACAAAAAGATCCTTTCAATGGACAAAAAGGTCCACTGATTCAAGCTGTAGATGTCTCCCTCAGCCTTGCAACAACTCACAAATTTACATCATCTACTTACCAAGAATTAACTTGTTTCAATTTAATCGTCTCCCACAAATACGTCAATCAACTGATTTCAAGCTATGACAAGAACTAGGAAGCAAATATACAGACAATGTCACAATTTTAGCATGATTAATTCATAGACATTTTTAATGTGTTTTCCTGCCTTGTTTTTAAGTGTGTTGTTCCATATTCACATACATACTTTTATGAACTGATATTCTAGTTATCCCAATATAGAGACCCATGTTGTTATACAAACCTAAATTTAGTTTTTTGTAATTATCAGTTGATCAACATCAACCTCGTGCAAGACTCAATGCGCTTATGGATATGTTCCATTGGTTTCAATTTCTACGATAACTAATATTAGGACATACCAAGTGTTTTCAATTTTATATTTGGTGATTGCTTTTGTTATACTTGATATTACTGTATTTCTATTAAGGCATCTACGGCTAAAGATCACCTCATATGTTAAAAAAGAGGTCTAAATTAGGCCCATAATGAATAAAGTACAGATACAACTTCTTCTTTTTTCTTTTTCTACCACTTTTCCCACACCTCTGGGGTCGCGGGTGTGAACTGTGTCGCACATGTGGATTTGGCCCTATTTTACGGGCAGATGGCCTTCCTGATGCCAACCCTATACAGAGGGATGTAATCACTATTGCATACTTCTGTGGTGGTTGGTAGTGTAGTGTGTTGTCTGAATATAAAGAGGGAAGTGTTGGGACAAACTCAAACATCCAGTCCATGGGCCAGAAGAACTAATCAAACGCAATTAAAATCCCCAACCCGGCCAGGAATTGAACCTGGGACTCTCTGAACCAAAGGCCTCAGCGCTGACCATTCAGCCAACGAGTCGGATAATAAAGTACAGGTACAACAAATTAAGTATATTGAATGGGTGGACCTTTCTTACTTTTGACTGTTTACCACAGGATCAAACTTTTCAGACCGGTGTAACCAGGCTAACTAGGTGTTGGTTCATTAGAACTGTCAGAGAGGTTTTTAAAATTCATCGTATGATCTTAGTTAATTTGCGCAAGCATTTTAATTTGACGCAATCCGGCTGCTTGCTCGTCAATTTTGACCTTCTATTTTACTCTAGGCCTGCTGAAACTCTCTTGGGCGTCTATGGACTAAGACCTGGAAAAATGTGATATTGCCAGAAATGAGGGCTTGTATTTTGAATATGGAAATGTTAAAATTACCGACAATAGCATTATATTGGTCACAGCATTTGTGCCACACTAAACCATGGTTCAAAGCCATGTTTTGCTGAAACCAATTTTAGTTAATTTTGAAGTTCTTTCACCTCTCAGACAGCACTCTCTATGGATCAGTAGTATTGTGTTGGCCTCCAGATTCCAAGTAAGCTAGTTCAAACCCAACAGAGGTAGTCAGATTTTTGAAGGGTGTAAAGAAAGTCCAGTCGACAGTCTATACTCTTGTTTCTTGCCGAGTATGCTTTTGTTCCAGCACCCCTTCTCTGATGCTGTACTTCTTGTTCCCTCTTCATCCATCGCCACTTGTGGTGAGGGTGATATTGCAGAACTAGGTCGTGCTGGTGAGTTGAGTGATGAAGATCCCGATAATGAGGAAAGTATGCTAAATTGCAGTGCTGATACCTCTACTAATGGCTGGAGGGAATACCGTGCCACGGACTTGGACTTCAAAAGAACCCCATTCACAGGTACATCAGGTTATAAGCCACCGCAAGGGACTAAACCTAGGAGTGAACTTCAATTATTCCTGACTGACGAGTTATTCTTCATAAAAGGAGAGAAAAATTCCACCTAATCAATACATTTATTTTTCTTGTAAAGTATTACAATCTAGAACCGGTTTCGACCTTTCATGGGTCATCCTCAGCTATATCAGAATCACATTTGCATTTCTATCTTATACCTCTGAAAGACCTTCATAATGTATTGTTTCATAATTTTCAGTGAAAACTTATCTAAAAAACTTACAAATTTCTAAGCATTGTGTTAAAATTAAAAATTAAAATTACAAAACTTTGTCTATTATATACATGCCCTTGGGCTGACAGAATGCATCCTTGGGTTGATTAAGCATCTATCTTAGGTATTGCTTATTCTGTTGAATCGAAACTCTTTATACTTATGTACAATCGTGAATAGACTATCAGTAAAATTTGATAAATAAAGCTTGCGTGATAATTATAATAAAATATCATGTTACATCTTTATACCTTATTGCTGGAGTGATATTATTTTAGGCAAAATATAAATGCGTGTTAACCTCTATAAAATATTTTTACATAAACACACTATTGTACTTTAAAATCTAATCATTGTACTTTAAAGTCTAAAATACTTATTGCTTGGATCTTGCGTTGTTATGTGGTAAAATATTATAACAATTTGTCTTATATAACATCAGATATTGGTAATGTTTAAATATGCCGTGTATGGTTGGCTTTTAAACCTAATGATTAAATGTCAGTTCCTTCTTGCATAAAATTACAAGTTTCATATTATGTTGATTATGTAATGTATAAAACATAAATGTCTATTAAATTGAATGCTTATCATTTACTACAGAAGTTTTAAAAACACTTGAATGTCTAGTAATATAGTCAGTGTGTTTAGTGACACTGAAACGTGTTGGCCTTGATTCTTGCGTTATATTTCCATAATTTGCCTTTTTTATATATGTCGAATGTTGATCTTTATAGGTTCCATTTGTAAATAACAGCACATTCCTATAACTGTGAAATGGATCAATATAAGCTTGATACATGTTAAATTATGGAATATATGTGTGATTCAGTTCTGGCCTAACTTCTGGAGTTTTCTCCCATCAAATGCCGTAAGACTGTGGTGGTTCCTTTCCCTTTTTTAAGGCTGGTAAAGTCTGTAAGCCAAAATGAATGAAGTGAGTTAGATTTCAATAGAAGTGTAATACTGTGTGAATTTGTGAAGCCTGAATTAATTTACTTACTGCTGGATGTTTGAAATGCAAGTTTCTTGGCCGTTTGACGAGTAATGTACCTCGTACTGATGGTTCTAGTGTTGTCTGTTGTGAGAGGGGCGGAGGGATAAGTAGGGGAGGTTGTTACGTGTGTATGGGCGGAGTCACTGAGGTTCGCTGTCTGCGCCGTAGCTTGTGTATGACGTCGTCTGTTGACTATTTTGACGTAGTCGTTTTTTAAGATAGGAACGATTTTATTGAACAAAATATTAGTTTTTTCAGATAACTCATTTATGTTATAATTAGGATTTGCATACTGATCTAGTGTTATATATAATTCTTCACTTATATTAAGCAAAGGACCTTTAGGTTCTACATTTAATATTTTTAAATCGTTATTTATGTCCGTAAAATTGTGCTTATATTCTTGCATATGTTGCCCTATTGCCGAGAAATGATTATGCCTAATTGCGTTTACGTGCTCATTATATCTAGTCGTGAAATTCCTGCCTGTACGCCCCACATAACTTGTTAAACAGTTGTTACATTCCATTCGGTAGACTCCTGATTGAAGATATTTGTTACTACTATTTACTGATTTGCTATTATATATGACGTGCCTATTATTTTGTGTAGTCTTAAATGCTATTTTAATGTTATGCTTCCTCAGAACATTGGTTAGTGAATATACGCCCGTATTACTGAAAGTGAAAGTTGCGTAATTTTTTCTGGGTTGATCTGTTTTCGTCAGAGTGGTGTTGGGTCGTGATTTGAACTTACGAATGATGGAATTAACCATTTCTTTTCTATAGCCATTTTTTTGAGCTATTTCGTGAATTAGTTGTAGTTCATCTTTGAGATCTGCTTTTGACATCGGTATATTAAACGCTCTATAAATCATACTTTGATATGCTGCTTTTTTTATGTGGATTAGGGTGATTAGAATCTATTTTTATGGTGTTTATTGTATGTGTAGGTTTCCGGTAAATTTTGAAGGTGAGATGTTTTTCGTGTCTAGTAACCGTTAGATCTAGGTAATTTAGTTGACCGTTACTCTCAGATTCCTTGGTGAATTGTATACATGTATCTATGGCATTTATTTTATCCAATATTGCATTTTCGTTGGTTGTTCTGTTGTCGATGATGACGAATACATCATCCACAAATCTGCACCAGAAAGATATTCCTTCAATTTTACTAAATGCAGTATGTTCTAAGTAGTCTAAGTATATATCTGCTATTATTCCGGAGGCGGGTGATCCCATAGGTAGACCTGTTTGTTGATAAATTGTATCGTGAAATTTAAAGAAATTGTTATTGACTGCAAATTTGAGTAATATCATAAATTCCTCAATTTCCAATGTGCTTAATTTACTATAGGTTTTGAGATTAGTTCTGATTATGTTTAAGGTTTTGTCAGTGGGGATATTTGGATACATATTTGTTACATCATAGGAGGCTATGGAATGATATTTATCTAACTTAAAGTTCTTTGTTTTGTTGCAAAAATCAATGGAATTTCGTATGCTCTTATTAGCCTGAAAGGAATAGTGATTTTTTAGAAATTTCTGAATAAATTTAGAGAGATTATATGTGGGACTAGATCTATAATTTACTATGGTTCTCATAGGGGTATTTTCTTTGTGAATTTTGGGAAGAGCTTTAGCATTCGGTAACTGGGGGTTCATTATTATTAAGCTATTTGCTTCTGCTTCGGTGAGTAAAAAACGTGTGTTCTTAAGCAAGTTTTTTAGGTTTCTTTGTACTGTAATTGTGGGGTCTTTACGTATTGTGCGGAATGTGTTATTATTGGAACATTCTTTTGTTTTTTGAATGTATATATCTTTGTTCATAATTACCGTTGTGTTCCCTTTGTCGGCTTTTGTTATCAGGAGATTATCACGTTTGACCTTTTCTTTTAAGCTATTAATGTGTGTTTTGTCCATTTTATTGCTATTAGATACGTTTTCTTGTATTCTGTTGATGTACTGCGGGAGTTTTTTTTACAATATCGTGTCTAACTTCCTCACGTATTTCATGCGGAATTCTCTGTATGGCTAATTCTGTTTCTGCTATTGCGGTAGTAACGTTCTGTAGTATCGAGGCGTTATTCCAGTTATGTTTTGGACCTTTGCTTAAAATTTCATACTCTGCTTTACTGAATATTGTATCCGTGAGATTTTTTAATGGTGGGTAAAATTGGTGCATTCTATCTCCTGTGGACTGAGCTAAGTTATTATTTTCTGTAAGGTGAGTCACCTGTTTTTCTTTCTGAGTTCGTTTCAAGGTTTCTAATTTCTAGTCTAAGGTGTTCTGTTTTTTTATGGCTAGATGTTCAATTTTCTCATTCGTAACATGTTGGAAGTGATCCCAATAGCTAAGTGGTAGCTCTTGGGATACTTTCAAATGTAAAGGATATAGTATATTATTCAAGTGTTGTTTTTTATGATAAAAAAATTTTATTTCAGTTTTTATCCAGATTTTATTGGTTTTCTTTAAAGTGTCACGTGTCTGTCTTGTGTTTCTATGTTTGTTGTTATATTTAGTTAAAAACTTTGGAATTAGGTCATGAGCGAGGCATTCTTTCAAAAATGCTATGTTCTTAATTGTATTCATTAATTTAATTCTGATATTCCTATATTTATATGCTTGACTCTTTGCCTGGTTGGCGTTAACATCTTGATTTATGAATTTCATTTTCCGTATTGACATTTACCAATCTTCATAAAAGGAAAGAAAAATTCCACCTAATCAATACATTTATTTTTCTTGTAAAGTATTACAATCTAGGACCGGTTTCGACCCTTCATGGGTCATCCTCAGCTATATCAGAATCACATTTGCATTTCTATCTTATACCTCTGAAAGACCTTCATAATGTATTGTTTCATAATTTTCAGTGAAAACTTATCTAAAAAACTTACAAATTTCTAAGCATTGTGTTAAAATTAAAAATTAAAATTACAAAACTTTGTCTATTATATACATGCCCTTGGGCTGACAGAATGCATCCTTGGGTTGATTAAGCATCTATCTTAGGTATTGCTTATTCTGTTGAATCGAAACCCTTTATACTTATGTACAATCGTGAATAGACTATCAGTAAAATTTGATAAATAAAGCTTGCGTGATAATTATAATAAAATATCATGTTACATCTTTATACCTTATTGCTGGAGTGATATTATTTTAGGCAAAATATAAATGCGTGTTAACCTCTATAAAATATTTTTACATAAACACACTATTGTACTTTAAAATCTAATCATTGTACTTTAAAGTCTAAAATACTTATTGCTTGGATCTTGCGTTGTTATGTGGTAAAATATTATAACAATTTGTCTTATATAACATCAGATATTGGTAATGTTTAAATATGCCGTGTATGGTTGGCATATTGGTACATTACTCGTCAAACGGCCAAGAAACTTGCATTTCAAACATCCAGCAGTAAGTAAATTAATTCAGGCTTCACAAATTCACACAATATTACACTCCTATTGAAATCTAACTCACTTCATTCATTTTGGCTTACAGACTTTACCAGCCTTAAAAAAGGGAAAGGAACCACCACAGTCTTACGGCATTTGATGGGAGAAAACTCCAGAAGTTAGGCCAGAACTGAATCACACATATATTCCATAATTTAACACGTATCAAGCTTATATTGATCCATTTCACAGTTATAGGAATGTGCTGTTATTTACAAATGGAACCTATAAAGATCAACATTCGACATATATAAAAAAGGCAAATAATGGAAATATAACGCAAGAATCAAGGCCAACACGTTTCAGTGTCACTAAACACACTGACTATATTACTAGACATTCAAGTGTTTTTAAAACTTCTGTAGTAAATGATAAGCATTCAATTTAATAGACATTTATGTTTTATACATTACATAATCAACATAATATGAAACTTGTAATTTTATGCAAGAAGGAACTGACATTTAATCATTAGGTTTAAAAGCCAACCATACACGGCATATTTAAACATTACCAATATCTGATGTTATATAAGACAAATTGTTATAATATTTTACCACATAACAACGCAAGATCCAAGCAATAAGTATTTTAGACTTTAAAGTACAATGATTAGATTTTAAAGTACAATAGTGTGTTTATGTAAAAATATTTTATAGAGGTTAACACGCATTTATATTTTGCCTAAAATAATATCACTCCAGCAATAAGGTATAAAGATGTAACATGATATTTTATTATAATTATCACGCAAGCTTTATTTATCAAATTTTACTGATAGTCTATTCACGATTGTACATAAGTATAAAGGGTTTCGATTCAACAGAATAAGCAATACCTAAGATAGATGCTTAATCAACCCAAGGATGCATTCTGTCAGCCCAAGGGCATGTATATAATAGACAAAGTTTTGTAATTTTAATTTTTAATTTTAACACAATGCTTAGAAATTTGTAAGTTTTTTAGATAAGTTTTCACTGAAAATTATGAAACAATACATTATGAAGGTCTTTCAGAGGTATAAGATAGAAATGCAAATGTGATTCTGATATAGCTGAGGATGACCCATGAAGGGTCGAAACCGGTCCTAGATTGTAATACTTTACAAGAAAAATAAATGTATTGATTAGGTGGAATTTTTCTTTCCTTTTATGAAGATTGGTAAATGTCAGTACGGAAAATGAAATTCATAAATCAAGATGACGAGTTATTGTCGGAAATTGTGTGCGAGACTAACCGATTGTGGATTGATATTATTCTTCCTGAATTAAAAGCATTTGTAGGCGTAATCCTAAATATGACAATGAACAGTAAGCCTGAATTACGATGTGAGACAGTGTTTTTCTGCAGTACTTGTAGGAAAAGCCTGGATTACATCCTCGTGAGTGCTTTGAGAAGTTCCACACAATGCAAAATTACAGATCAAAAGTGAAAGTCTGAGAAAATTTCAGGCTTCAAAATGTTGAACACTGAACCTGAATATTGTATTATACAGTGGAACCTCGATTCTCCATTTTTGGAGGGACCATGAATAAAAAACGCACAACACGGGAAAACCAGAAAATCCGGGAACGAATGAACCATCAACAATTTGGCTAAAGATAAAAAAAAGTGCAATATATATACTTATAATCTTACAAACACCCCTAAACCAAACCAAACCAAACCAAACCAAACCAAACCAAACCAAACCAAACCAAACCAAACCAAACCAAACTACAACCCCAATGGGCCCTCCACCTACCGAGCGACCGCTGCTCAGTCTGAAGGCCTGCAGATTACGAGGTGACGCATGGTCAGTGTGATGAATCCTCTCGGCCGTTATTCCTGGCTCTCTAGACCGGGATCGCCAACTCACCATTTAATAGCTCCTCAATTAAAGGTAATTGTAGAATGAGTGAACCTGGAACCAGCCCTCATATCCAGGTAAAAATGCCTGACCTGGCCAGGAATCGAACCCAAGCCCTCTGGGTGAGAGGCAGGCAAGTTAGACCGTGGGGTCGGCATCAAACATTACTTACCGGTACGTGACTCAATAATCTCGAAACTTTGCATTCAGTTTTACCGGGGAAACTTTGTCAGTTTCCTCTGAAAATTTCTTTTATGTTCAGCAACTATGATCAGCTGAACTCTTCAAAAAATCTAATACCCGTAACGCCAAGCAACAATCGACCACAAGTAGTTTTTAATTTTCTAATCTAATAAAATAAAGCACATTAGATACAAAAGCGCCCAACATGATGTCAAAATCCCTTTTCTTAATATACCGTTATAATTTGATCACCGGTATACTGTTCGTAGTCAGTTTATGGAAAACTTGCACCGCATAAATTAGGCCTACATTGACTTTTAAAGGTTATGTTGAAATCGAGAATATAGTTTCGAATGTAAGTATCGATCCTCAAGTTCTCGAATGCATTATATTCAGTTCTGCCCGTCACTAATCACAATCAAACTGGAAAGAGCAAAAATATCATGAACACTTCTGAAATTACTGTTATTCGCTCCGTTCGCGGTGCAAGTTCTTCGAAGAAGCAGTTTCCCGGATAAACCGTCCATAAATTTCAGTCCCATTAACACTAAATCCTCGATCGCGCATTTTTTTTCAAGAAACCGCATCTCACGAAAGGACGGCTACGGCATACTTACAGATCTTAGTGTTAACGTCCCGTCATTGCGGTAATTTGAGGAAGTACTGTACCATACCGGAAAAGCGATCGACGGTGAACTTGCATAAGGGAACTCGCTCAGCTGGAAAGCACGCTCGCAACATGCGCAAATGAAACGACTGCGGTTTTTATAACATTTTAACACAAAAACATGAAATTCTCAGTCTTTATTAGGACCAAAACAGTAAAAGGCAATCCCATGGCTTTATGTATGTAAGGTACCTACACCATCTGTTCTGGTCTCGATAAGATAATCGTAAATGATAATATTAAAATACTAAATTTGTGTTACTTAAGAAGGAGCAGTTTCAATTCCTGCCTGAAAGCCCAGTGACTATGCAGTGCCCTGAGCGAAGTGCCAAAAACCTGTTCGGGGATACACTTGAAAAAAAAAGTAACAAAGTACCTAAAACATGTAACCCTGAACAATTATGTAGGTAGACGTTTTGCAAGTATGAACATTTGACGAAACTCATTCCGTCTTCAAGTAGAGCTGTCGAAATGTGCTCTGTCTCCTTCCGATTGTTGTGGACACTCTCTGCTTTATGATTTCCAAGGTTTCTCTAAATACCACCCGAATGCAATGCTAAGATGGTCCCTTATGCAAGTTCACCGTCGATCGCTTTTCCGGTATGGTACAGTACTTCCTCAAATTACCGCAATGACGGGACGTTAACACTAAGATCTGTAAGTATGCCGTAGCCGTCCTTTCGTGAGATGCGGTTTCTTGAAAAAAATGCGCGATCGAGGATTTAGTGTTAATGGGACTGAAATTTATGGACGGTTTATCCGGGAAACTGCTTCTTCGAAGAACGGATAATGCGGGATTTTTACAACGTGATTTAATTAGGATGCTCGTGGGACCATGTAATTTGAACGAATAATAC
Source organism: Anabrus simplex (assembly GCF_040414725.1). Classification (NCBI taxonomy): domain Eukaryota; kingdom Metazoa; phylum Arthropoda; class Insecta; order Orthoptera; family Tettigoniidae; genus Anabrus; species Anabrus simplex. Next base: position 1,078,320,174 of record NC_090265.1, on the reverse strand, counting down.
GAGAAAACGTAGCTCTGGGAATGTATAATCAAAGTTCTACTGTACTCCTATAATATTTATTTTGTGTTTGCTTTATTTGATTTTTTAAAAATATGCTATTGATATGTTTGTGCTATCTCTTATCCCTCTCCAAGCAGATTCTTAAATGGAGCTTGAGAGGCAGGAGTGTTCAGAAAAAAAAGGAGGGCTAAGTGTTAATTGTTAAATGAAGAGTTATCACTAAACACACACTTTTATTATCAATGTACAACTTTTGCTAGGATTGTGAAATAGGTTGATTTGAGGGCTGTTTTTTTAGAATTTGAACAATTTAAAAAAAATTTTTTAAAAGATATATAAGTACAATGTAGCTGCCAAAATTTGAGAAAACTTTAAGTGACTGTCTACTCACCTCAGCACGAGAATGTTGATGCTGCATAGCAATGGTCAACTGAACAGGATCACTGCCCCAACCAGAGCTTACTTCTCCACAAGAGAGCATAGGGCGTTCTGCAGGCTCAGCACATACAAAGTGAACTATTGAACAGCATAAGCGGAGTAGCGAGACAGAAGCCACCCTTTCACCCAGATTCCTGCACAAATTAGGTGTCATAAATGCATTTTTTGTAGTCATTCACTGAAACAGAGAGAAGGGAAAGTAAAATGGATGACCAAATTATTAATGTAGGGGATTGGGTAGGACCACTGTGACAAATGATGTAAAATCACATTCAACCACAGTTGAAAATTAGGATAAGGAAAGGATTTCTAGTTCCGTACCTTCTTGTTTGCTACGACCTAGACGGGTTCTATTCTGAGATTTCTGCATGTCACGTATACAAAATCTCCTCACTGAAATACTCATCCTCTCCCTTTCCCCTTATCCAGCTCCTGCCAGGTTGGGGCATTTATGGCACTCCATCAACTTCCTCTCTCTTTCCACTATCTATTTTGTCCCAGTCCAGGTTTCTTCTTCTTGCAGTTCTTTTTATTTAATCAATCCACCTTGTTCTAGGTATCCCTCTCACTCTCTTTCCCTCCAACTTCATCTCCATTATCTGTTTTGGAATTCTTTTCTCCTCCATTCTCTTTACATGCCCAAACCATCTTTTACTCCTATTAATTCTCTCATTTAGGTTTTCCATTCTGACCTCTTTTCTCACATCGTTTGTCAATCTGTCTTCCTGTCCTTCGTATCATACTTCTTAGGTATTTCATTTCACTCACTTGAATTCTACTCTCCTCCCTACTTGTCAATGTCCAGGTCTCAGCTACAGAAGTCAATATGGGTGCATAAAACATTTTGTACATTATCTCTTTACATTTCCTTATTCCAGACAAGGTTTCTTACACTCTGATAGATTGCATTGCCCTGTTGCACCCTCTTGCTAATCTCCATATTCAGCCTTGTATTCTGCATTAATTCACTCCATAGGTATTTGAAACTGTCGACAATTTCAAGGTATGTCCACCAATTTTCATAATGCCTTTCACTTGTCTTAGTCCAATTTCATTTCTAAACCAGATTCTGTGCACTGTTGTTTCAGTTGTTGTATATTGCTTGCACCACTTCTACAGTTTGGGTAACCAATCTCTTTTTGGCCATGGTTTCCCAGACTTTCTCCCTGGGAACACTATCGTACCGTTTGCCTTTGTTAGATCTATGAATTTCTTGACCAGATCCTTTCCATATTCTCAATTCTTTTCCATTAATTGCCTCATGCTGAAGATTGCGTCCACTGTAGATCTTTCACTTCAAAAACCATACTGTTCCTCTTGCAACTCTCTTTCTACCTTTCTTCTTATTATCCTCTCTAATATCCTTTCCAGTATTTTTGTCACTTGTGATAAGAGTGTGATTCCTCTATAGTTATCACATACTTTCTTGTCCCCCTTCTTAAAGACTGGTATCATTATTCCCTTTCTGCAGTCCTCTGGCACATTCCTGTTTCCATATGCACTTTAAGACATAAAAGACCGAGCAGGTGAAGTTGGGTCTTACACCATGGACTCAGCATTTTAATGCATATTAATTTTTTTATACAAAAATGCCTTTGCTGGCGAGATGTAGTGTTTATAGTGTACTATGTCTTCTGGTATGGGCTATATCAAATTTGTTACTTTCATTGACCTGTCTCAGTCTCACCCTTGGTTTTGACAATATGAAAGTGACTGAGGTATGAGTGATGCTAGTAATACCATTGATTTTGCAGCCAGTCCTTGTTATGAATGGTGTGAAAATATCGCTCATAGGGTCGGTTGGTGCATGCATTTCAGTGGGCTTGGCAGACTGATATGTAATATCAACAGCTGGCTCGGTGAGGAAAGCAACGGGAAACTACCTCACTCCTCATTTCCCTAGTACGCCTCTTCAGTGACGCCTAGGCTATTTATGACAGCTGTTGGCGGAGCTGCAGAGGATCAAACCAGCCTTCAGGCTGAACACCCAACATACATACATACAAAAATAACTGATAATCCTACTTACAGTCCCAAATCTATTTTGGATTCAGTAACATTTCAGTTCTGCATGTATACCTTGTTTTTCAAAACTGGAGCAAAATTACTCATTTCTATAAATGAATTTAAAACCCCTTTTTCCTACTTTCAATCTTTTAAAAATTTTCAAAATAATATTAAAATCATGAAAAGTTAGTCTCACAACACACACACACACACACACACACACACACACACACCCTCCCCCCCCTCTCTCTCTCTCTCTCCCCCCTCTCTCTTGTTTACAAAACACAACATACATAGTAGTCATTGAGAAATTTAAAAAAAAACATAAATTTCAATTATTTGTGAAAATTGGCTCTAGTATGACATAATTCAAAACACTTAGGGAAACACAAGCCAACATTACATTGCTCACAACAGTAATGAGTCTCTTTAGAGACTGACTTCCCTACTATAGCTTTGTTACTTTCAGCACAAACTTTACATCATCTCTGTTGTCTGTGAGATTTCTCAATTGCGGGAATTTTCTTTGGAAAATACCTCACCGACAATTGATTCACAGAAGAAGCTACATTCAAATCTATTTTCAACTGCACACCACACTTTGTCAACTATCAATTGTGCTAGTTGTGTGATGTAGTTAGAAGAATGAACTGACTGTACTCTTGTTTGCTTATACAAGATAAAAGAGTTTACTACCATCATGAATACATAGAAAAAAACATTCATTTTCACCACTTTAGGTGATGTTGATCAAATGGATAGTAACTCAACATTTGATCGCTACGGTCTACATCAGTTTTATTTTGACTGTAATCAATGATAGCAGCAGGCTTCATTTTTTTCAGTAATACCATGTTTTCACTTTACAAAGGAAAAGTTATATGTATCTTAATTCAATACAAATCATAATTCCATCATTAGATGGAGCAATAAAATTCATTTTTGCTAGTTGCTTTACGTCGCACCGACACAGATAGGTCTTATGGCGACGATGGGACAGGGAAGGGCTAGCAGTGGGAAGGAAGCGGCCGTGGCCTTACTTAAGGTACAGCCCCAGCATTTGCCTGGTGTGAAAATGGGAAACCACAGAAAACCATCTTCAGGGCTGCCGACTGTGGGGTTCGAACCTACTATCTCCTGAATACTGGATACTGGCCGCACTTAAGCGACTGCAGCTATCGAACTCGGTCAATAAAATTCAAACATGTTTCGACTCGTTCGAGACATCTTCAGTGAAATAAGGGGGGGTTAAAGTAATCTACATAATACAAGCTAAAAATGTGCTAAAAACATAACGAAGGGACAAAAGAAAAAACAAAAGAGATATGACTGAAATGAAAAAATAACAATATACAATATTTACATCACTAGATGGAGCAATAAATAACTCGCTGAGATAAATTCAATGAAAAAAGGTTAATATAAAACATAATTGAATCCAAAAAGTGTGCTAAAACTAAGAATAAAATAAAATAAATGATACAGATGGAAATGAAACAATAAGTGCTAATGGTGAGGTTGCGGACCTCTTAGTCTAAAAATTTAGTTTGATGAACAATTCAAAAACAAGACGAAATCATTGTTGAAAATTCAGGCTGACAGTCTGTCTACGTAGATGTAAATATTGTATATTGTTATTGTTTTTATTTCTGTCATGTCTCTTTTGTTTTTGTTTTTTATTTTGTTCCTTAATGACGTTTTTAGCACATTTTTAGCTTGTATTATGTAGATTACAATAACCCCCCCTTATTACTGAAGATTGCTCAAATGAGTTGAAACATGTTTGAATTTTATTGCTCCATCTAATGATGGAATTATGATTTGTATTGAATTTAAATCCCACATGGAATTAATTTTTCCTTTGTAAAGTGAAAACCGTCAATACGGAATGATTCTAATATCTTGTAATACCATGTTTGGTTTTCAGGGGAACATTGGTGTCTGCCATTCTGAGCTTAGTTGAAAGTAAGCAAACATTTCTGGTATCTTTAAAATAAATGTTCATTCCATCAAAAGGAGAGTTAATTTTTTTGTTTTTGATGTACTAAATCAGCTGGGAGTGCTCTATGATTTTGGATGACAGTTCCAATGGCAACAGTCGTTAGATTCCACAATTTTTGCCTAGTAAAGAAGGACTCATAAAAAAGCGATCCATGAAATTAATCTGCACAGAGTTGTTGCAACAGTAATATACGTAGGTAAGTCAAATATAAAGGAGCCTTTCTGATTTTGGTGCCTCTTTGGTGCGCAGGTGGTTCAAGGCTGTTAGAGCATGCAAGGAGGGGTCTCTGTGAGGGGCATCATAGCTTGGGATGTCTCCTCCATGCTGCATTCAGTCACTCTTACGATGACTGAGAGGGCAGTTTGCGTAATGCATCCTCATCAAATTTCTCATCCGAGAAAGTGTTAAAGCTACAGAAATTCGTTGTCAGTTACATGCACAGTTTGGGGACAGAAACCTTTCATGGACCCAGGGGAAGTACTGGTAATAAGTTCAAGGATGGATGTGAAAGAGTCGAAAACATGCCATACCTACACTGCCCCGCACCGGCATCATAGCACAGAACACTGCGGCTGTTCGAGAGTTTATAGAAGTTGATACGCGAAAAACTGTGCTTCGGATCAGCCAGGAACTTCAGATCAACCAATGGACTGTTCTGATAATCATCCGAAAAACCTGGGATTCCAAAAGGTGTCAGCTTGTTGGGTCCCGAGGCTGCTGAATGAATAGCAGAATGCTGTATGACTTGCAATTCCTCGCAAGCTTCTGACAAGGCACAAGACAGAAGGTGACGCCTTTTTGAGACAAATCGTCAGTTGTGATGAGACCTGGTTCCACCATTACACTCACACATCAAAGAGGGCCAGTATGGAGTGCCAGAGGTGTGGCGAGAGGCCACTGGTGAAAGTCAAGATGCAGTTGTCAGCAGACAAGTTCTTGGCTGCCGTCTTCTGAGACTACAAAGGAGTACTGGTGGTTGATTTCCCTCAAAGAATGTTGGACAATTACTGCAACCTACTACTGCAATCTTCTTAGCCAGTTTAGTGTTGCCCAGCAAACATGCGCACAAATGCACTGGATTGTCCTGCCACATCCATCCTATAGTCCAGACTTGTCACCGTGTGACTTCCACATGTTTGAACCGCTGAAGGGCTCTCTTGGTGGAGAACGCTTCACAACGAACAACAAGGTGAAACAATTTGTGCACATTTAGCTTCAGATACGTCCGACTATCTTTTCTGAAAATGGGATGAAGAAATTGCTTATCCAGTGGCAAAAGTGTACAGATAGAATGTGGACTTCTGTCAAAAAAGTAAGAACAATGTAAAATTTACATAATATTGATAAATAAAATAGTTATAACAAAAGGCTCTTTTAGATTTGACTTACTCTCATACTATTATCCACATTACTACATGTGTTCTTGTTTCCACAAATATATTGTAGTTATTCATTTAAATCGTGATTATGATGATTGCTCTAATTACATTACATCACTTATTTAAATTTAAATTTAGTTTCATACCTTTTTATCTGATGCTTTAATCACCTCTTTAGAGTCACCCTCTGGGACCCTGCTAATTCCGTGATTCACTTTAGACTGCAGGACAAGTTTCTGGTTCAATATGTCTACCTTCTGTTCGAGGTTTTTCTGTCCAAGTCATTGTGACATCACCAGCAAATTGCCTTGTTATTGTAATGCAACCCTCTGCAGTTATTATTTCTTCTTTTGCAGTGTTACTTACTTTTTCTATTATTTATTACTGAGTTTCTGTTCCTTTAAGGCTTACACAAGATTTTTCTGATTGTTTGTTATTGGTCTGTAATTTAAAATTAGTTTCTTTCAGTGTTACGTTTTACTGTGTTATTCGCCGTGCACTACTCTCAAAATAAGGACTGCGCCTGACCTACTGAGCATGACAATTCTACAACTTTTGACCAACTCGGGCTGATCCAGCCTTCGCCGGAACGCTGCAACTCTAAGCCACTCCACAAACAGCTACATGGCTCACTAAGTCAATGTCAGAACTCAGCAGGAAAGACAACTAGGGCTGACTTAGCCCACACGATTGCTATTTGCTTTACGTCGCACTGACACAGATAGGTCTTATGGCGACGATGGGATAGTGAAGCCTAGGAGTGGGAAGGAAGCGGCCGTGGCCTTAATTAAGGTACAGCCCCAGCATTTGCCTGGTGTGAAAATGGAAAACCACGGAAAACCATCTTCAGGGCTGCCGACAGTGGGATTCGAACCCACTCTCTCCCGGATGCAAGCTCACAGCTGCGCAACTCTAACCGCATGACCAACTCGCCCGGTCCCACACGATCGAGCACACTTCTACTCAGCGATGGCCAAACTTCGCTTTCTCCTGAACAAGAGCCTGTCTACATTGCTCGGCCACGAGTCATGCAGTAGAATTCAAAACCTCTGTGAATATGTTTGTTGGACAGGAACCTTTTATTGTTTAAGCTAAAAGGAATGCAAGATGTTCTCCGTAAGAACTTTGTGGTCACTAGTGACTCTAATTCTTATAAATGCAGCCATGCTATATATTTTGCTGAGTCTCAATTTGTTTGAACAATGTTCAATTGCCTTATGGCACTCTCATAAGATATAACGCCTACGGGTGTCAAATCAAAAGACCTGCACCTGGTGAGCCGAACATGTCCTCGGACACTCCCGGCACTAAAAGCCATATGCCATTTCATTTCAACGCAGTCCTAACTGCTCTTCAATTTCAGGACTTTGTGTATCTATCTAATTATTTAATTAATCTATTTAATTGTTTCTTAATTGCCTTTCATGGCTTTTTGTAAAGTTTATCTAATCAACTGTGATCTGGTGAAGTTTTGGATAGTTGTGTCCATTTGTTCTCCAATAGGACACTATATCTTCTTCCATTCCACAATTTTGCTTTAAATATCTTTCCAGGTCATCTGTTGAATAGGACCATCATCAACGTCAGTCCACGAAGCAAACTTCATTACTTTGGCAGATTGTAGCATAGTCGTGGAGTCTGATGACTCGGAAACATTAGAATGCTCGTCATTCATGCACACCTCGTTCATCATAAGTTTTTTTTTATCTGATCAGAAATGGACAAAGTCAGTCTGGCTCCTTTAATGTGTACATAAAAATTCACCGCAGATTGTACAGCACAAAAAATTATCGTCTTTCCCATCACCATCAACTACAGGCTTGAATACCAAATACGACCTTTAAGTTTAGGATCCAGTTCAGAAGTCTTGTATTGTGCATTTTCTAGTTTGTTTGTTTCTTCTTATTTTTACTTCACGTTTTTTCTTTTGCCACGGTTTCTTTTCTTTAGGAATTAGAGTCCATATTCATTTCCGATAACAGGATAGACGGGGAAGTCAAACTGAAAACCACAGCAAACTTGATCGTCTCTACTTGACCGTAAATGCAACGCACTCCGCTGACCCGCAGTACACTGTACACATTGAAGCAGTCAGCCCATAGAACTATCACAGCGCTGTCCTTGGCTCACCGCGTATGAATGACATAGCGCTGCCCAGAGCGGCCCATGCAATGACGTCACGGGCTTCATATATTTGAGCCTTTCAAAGCCCATTGCGGTCTATTGCCGAAGCAGCTCATGGGCCACGCCGCTGTGCTGGACTCTGAGGTGTGGTTTTCTTGATCCTCTCTTTCCACGATTCGGTAAGAGTAACAATCTGAAGCAGAAACTATTTTCTAAGAGGGACTTTAGAATTTGAATCAAGCTGAGGGGGAGGAGCATGCTAATGGAGAATCCATCTTCTACAAGGCAAAACACACCCTCCTCTGCCAATCTCACATCGATACAATACTAGAAGCACAAGTGTCAGTCATTCAATGCTACCATAGCAACTGATTAGCACCATAACAGTTAAAGAAATAAATGAACATACACATAACGTTGTTTTTCTTCAACTAACCTTTTCATAACTGATTTACATCTTTACAGACGAAAGGGCAAGTGTTTTATACATTCTCCATGCTTTCTTTTTTAAACTCACATTCTCTTCAAAACCACGTTTCCTAAGCATTCACTCTCCTCTTGTTACAGACTTCACACCAAAAAGCTCTATCAACATCAATATACCTTTGACTTTCGCTCCTTCAAGCAAGATAAATACAACTATAGACAGCCAAATACTTTTCCTTGCTCCTACAACTACTTAAAGAAGACTGTTATCTTATCGTAACACATTCGACTTTCACACCTTCAAGCCAGATAAATAAGACTATAGACAGCTGAACAGCTACTTAAGAAGACTGTTGTCTTATCTTAACATACGAAATTAACATCTTTAACAGTCTATCAGCTTTACTTTTTCTTATCCTCCAATGGGCGTTATTAAGGAAACACATTTCTATTTCATTATACAGATTGAGCTGTTTATTGCTCTACCCTCAACAGGTTTTTGGGCACATTGACTCAACGCTCCAGAAAGTATAATCTTGTGAACTTGCAGCTTGATACTACAATTTCAACCAAGGACATTCTAATAATATTTTATGTTTAGACTAACACCTACATTGACATCCTCTTTTTACGACTTGTAAGAACAATCAGGATCCTGATTTTTCACCACACAGGTTTGAGTTTGAGACTGATGATGCCCTTAACCCCTTAACCCCTTAAGCGGGGAGCTCGGTACACACTAGCTCACTCTCAGGTGGGGAGCGATTTCCCTGATTAAAGAAAATATTTAATTACTTGATTAAAAACAATCTTAGACTAAAATGAACTATTGAAGGGCCAACAGAGAAATATTTACTTGAATATAATGTATTTAATTATTGAAAAATTCAATTATTTTAATTTTTCAATACTTTGTGCAAAAACGTACTAAGTGCTTTCACACTGTGATATCGAGGTTGCTTCTTCCTGACAGGGTTTTTTTTTAATACAGTAACTTTCACCTGAATATTTTAGGCAGTTTACTATCAATCTCTGCCTGGAAATAAATGTTTCTGTATATGTAAATTGTAGATTTACAAAGTTTACATGTACTTAAAAGATGTACAATGGAGTAAATTACAATACTCACAAAATTTTCTGTTATATTGGTTAGCGCTTTCGAGGGATGAACTTTATATAGCCTCCCTACAATTACTAAGTGACATAAATGGACTATAATACACTACAATACAGGTAATATTTACAGTATTTACAGTCTTCACAGTGTTATGTCTTTTACAGCTGTTCATTATGATACACACGGAAGCAGGTCATGTTATATAACCTGTCTCGCCTTCGCATAATTTATATAATTCCATTCCGAAATGCGATTGTTTTCTTGTTATGTAAACTTTCCACCCTAGCCACCCTTTCCATAGCAAGAGGTTCTCATCAATAGGGATGTATAGAACTAGCACCGATAGAGCGCACTGCTGTTTTACTGGGTAAGCGCAATGCGCTCTTCATTTGTCTCCTGTGTACTCATGCCGCTAAATATCCACGAATTTAAGTTGCTTAAATTGTTATTTTCGTGTCTATGTCGAGCTGTTGCAGTGTTCCTCTTTGAAAATATTAGGGAAGCCCATTTTCGTTTCACCAGTTTCCACAAAATAAAGAAATGAGGAAGAAATGGTTACATGCTATTAGAAGGAAAAAATTTCGGTGAGAAAAATCTGACCGAAAGTATTAAAGGGTGTTCCCATTATTTTCAACCCGGTGACTTCACAAAAATTTTGTTGGGCAAGTGCGATTTACGAAGGGAAATAATTCCTATTTTCTACCGATAAACTGATTGGGCATTTTGATAACAACCGCCGAATTTATGCGTTTGAATTTAAATGTGAGAGAGCAAGATTAAAACCGGGCGCTGTTCCATCGCTTTTTCCGTCGACCACGAACATAACGAAAACAGTGAAGGGGCCATACACCAGAAATTTGCCTGATTACCACGATAAGCCTACAATATCGGAATATGCAGAAATAACCTCCCTTGAAGTACGGGAAGAAATCGTGAATATCCCCGAAGATATGAATGTTACATTTGTGACTCCCATTTTCAAAGACACCAGCACTCAAAAAATTCTACAGGTAATTTGGTTGTTGAGCAAGCAATGCGTAATCGTGATGCCATATTGCTTTATACAGGGTTTGTAGACGTCCAACATCGTAATTTGGTGTTTGTTGTTCTGGGAGAAAACAGATATAATTTACAGATATTCCCTCCTGAACCCAGACTGTGTTTCTTCTTGACTGTTGTGAAGCTAAGGACAACAAATCTGACAAAGAACTAGGCCTTAAATTCAGAATCCATAAAACTACTGTTGGGAGAAATTTAATGTTTGGATTAATTTCATGTACTGCCAATTTAAAGAGTTGAACATTTGACCTGATAGAGAAAATATCCTTGAAAACAGCCTCCTTTCTTTTAGACAGAAATGCCCCTCAACTAGAGTTATAACTGGTGCAACTGAGATTATACATAGCAAAACTTGTTCCAAGGGCAAACATTCCACTTTCATAGGGCTAACTGGCCTCAATCGTTTGGTAGGGGAATGCTGAAAAGTTTATAAATTTTGGCTGCATGTTTCTGAACACTGAATAATACCAGTCTTGGGCAAGTGCTCTAATGCGTAGCTTACAGCAGCAATATGCTTACAACATGCCTTGGGGCCTGCTCCAGCAAAACGTTCACATTCCCCTCCCATAATATCACCAGGTAATCCTAAAATAAACTTCACATCACAGGTGATCCATCTATTTCCGATTTTCTAAATGCGAAATAATCCATCAGATGCAAATTTGTGATAGTGATCTTCACCTTACGGCTGATGGTCAAATATTCAAAGGAACCGGCACTGCGAAACTCAAGAATTTTCACATGCCTTGGGTGGTGGACAGAGGCTGTATCTGCAGTTTCATGTAAGCCATCAACCTTCAAAAATAAATGAATCGAAGTGTATAAGCAAGGGGAGAAAGTGGATGTTTAAATATCTATTTATGATTTAAGTCTTGTGGAGGTACATTTATATATTTATCAATGTACAATACTCAAGTAATTGTTATCTTAAGGAAAAGGCATGCTGACTCCTATTCATTATTTGGATAATAAAGCGTGTTAGAATTGTCTAATTACCGCTGTACCGGTACTAATTCTTCCTTCCTCTCGCTAGTTTTAGCGTTTCTGGTCCGTAGCTCATTTTGCAGCTGTTTAAGGCTTAAACGCTGAAAATCGTCCGTAATATACCAGGGGATATACCTATACAATTAATTAATATAGTCTTGGAGTAAAACTAGAGAAGATACACTCGGCTTAACTCAGAAATGTCGGTCACATTCGATACATTACTCGCAGCTGACTGGGATAAACATAAGATGACCGCCTTGCGCTTACCCAGTAGTACACAAGCGCTATCTGGTGCGAACTTTCTCTGCCTACATCCCTATTGACATTTTGCCATCAGGGGTATAAGCTTCTCATTGTCAGAGATATGTATAAAGCTGTGGAGGAAAATATAGTAGTAGTAGTAGCATCAGCAGCAGCAGCAGTAGTAGTAGTGTTATTGGCTTCACATCCCACTAACTACTTTTACGGTTTTCGGAGACACTGAGGTGCCGGAATTTAGTCCCGCAGGAGTTCTTTTGCATGCCAGTAAATCTATTTACAAGAAGCCGACGTATTTGAGCACCTTCAAATACCACCGGTCTGAGCCAGAATCGAACGTGCCAAGTTGGGGTCAGGAGGCTGGCCAGGCCACTCAATCTGGCGAGAAAAAATCTCTTCTGTGTCATCAGCTCATAGAAAATAGACATAGTGAACAAGCGATTGCGAGAAATAGTGTCCTAATTTAGGTTTCTGTACAATCCCCTGTGGCAACAGTATGGCCATAAGAAGCTTTACTTCGGCCTTATTTGTTCAGACATGGTCTTGATCTCAATTCCTTCCTTTCGTCTTACTAAACTGGGTTTTATGTGTGATTTCCTGCTCGGCATCTTTTGTCTGTTCAGCTATGTTCTGGCATAACTCGTCATAAAAAAGTAATTAAAATATTTCGCTCAGTTTTGTTTTCCCTAAAACACTCTTTACATCACGATGGAAATTTGGATCAATGCGGGAATTTCTTTGTCCATTTTCAGTATAAGTTGACGAAGAACTTGCAATGGTTGGATTGTAATCAGTATTATCGTCACAACTGTCACTGTCATGATCGCTACTTGAACTGGAATCGAGCATGTGTTGTCTCTTTTGCGACTGCTGAACATTCGCATCAGCTACGCCCAAACCCTGTATATTCGAGCCTGCAGTACTTATTCCAGGTAATTTCCTGTCACTTACGAATTCCCCTTCACTAATATCACAATTCTCCCCACTAAATTCCAACATGACCTGTAAATCATCTTCCTCTAAGAGTGGGGGCCGGTAATACGTTATAGATATTTTGGCAGAAAAAAATGTAAGAAATAAGATCGAATAGAACCCTGGTCTCAGTAGTTTGGACGGAAATCATAAAATATAACTGTATTACGGATGCGTACAATAATAAAATGTTGTGTAACTCACGATAAACGCACACTCCAGTCGTGAAGGAAGAACTCAAGACTGGGGATAATACATCAGGTCACATTTCTAAAATGTCATCAGGGAGGTCTATTCAGTGTCATAATCTCTAGAAATCCCTTCTACAGCAATATTATTACGTCCAAGGGACGACTAGGCGATGAGCTAAAGCTTCAGCGTGGAGCTATTAGGCCTTAGGTCGTTCTTGCTCGGACGTCACTTGCGTTCTTTATGTTGCAACTCATGGATGACACATTGGTATTGGGAGAACATAGCTGAAAAAAATCACATAAGAGGGCAGACTCATCCGGAATACGCTGCTGAAAAGGAAATAAACCTCTGCATGCAGGCAACTGAGAAAAAATATTTTTTGTATATACTCCAGATGTTGTTTAAGACCAAGTTCACCCACATCGACATGGGGGTGAGAAGAGGTGAAAAAGAAAACCTCCCAAATAACTGAGATTATGGATGAATGTATTTTCCAGCATAGCTTTTAAACAAGCAAACAAACAAACAAACAAACAAACAAACAAACAAAACAAAAAATGACAGTGAGGGCAGGACTCCCCTAACTCTATGACTCTTTGGATACCGTTTAACTCACAGTTCAGGCCTAGTGGGAATGGAGGTTGAGAAGGGGTAAAAAAAAAGAATATCCAAAATGACCAAGATTATGAATGTATGTGTTATATTCCAGCATAGCTCTCAACTAAAACTGGTGCACACATAATTGGATCTCTCCATCTTTGGATGAATCGTACTGCTTTGTACAGTTTGTAAATTGTTCGAAAATTTTAAATGTATTCATGTAACAAATTTTGGTTTTTAATTGAATTTGCACATTTTTATAATGTTTTGTACATATCACCTACAGTAAGGCCCCATTGTTTATTTGCAAAAAATAGGAAGATTCTTAGTATAAGGCCATATTTGTATATATAGGTTCCAAATGTTTAACTCAGACAAGACCTGGCTCTTGACCCTAAGATTGACAATAGGCTGAAGATACCCAAAAACAGGGCAAAACATGTACCTATATAGTGTATACAAATCATTTAGAATTTAATCACCACAAATAGTGAATTTTATTGAATAGGTGGCTACAATAAATTTTATTCTAATAGAATCTTACATATTGTTATCTTCAATACAGAACAAACATGAGATTAGTTACTTGTAATTAGCTTGATTAACAAGAAAGAAAATAATCTATAAAACTTGAAATTAAACACAACAATAATTTCTAAACTACACAATAGTTCTTAATCAGTCAACGTCACAATAAAGAAGTCTACAAAAATTCTCTTCACACATAATTAACAGGTAATAAAATACCTAAAGGAAACAAAATGCCCGGGCAGCACCGGGTAATATAGCTAGTACATAATAAGATTAAGATTGAAATATTCTATACATATTAATAATATTCATTCATGCATTATTTACCTCCTTTTCCAGAGCATATTTATATACAAGTTGTTTCCGATGAATTGCACCTTCCTCCTACTTACACCTATTCTAACCTGACTCTAGATGGAATGGATATATAAAAGGTAGAGAAACTGTTACTTAGGAAGCATGGTCATCCTGGGTGGAGGTCTTTTCGAGATGGGGTGAGTAGTATAAATAACAAAGCTAAGAATATTCAACTTAAATGTTAAGTCTGTTTTACTATATGGAAGTGAGATCTGGAAAAAGACCCAAGACATTACTGCACAGTTACAGACTTTCATAAATCACAGATTGAGGTACATTATGAGAATATGGTGGCAAAAGACCACTGCAAAAGAAGATCTTTGGGAGGCCACAAGTCAAAGTTCCATTCAGCAGCAGATAATGAGAAGAAAATGGAGGTGGACAGGCCACACCCTACGAAGACCACAAGAAAGTATCACAAGGCAGGCAATAAACTGGAATCCAAAAGGTAGTCGCAGGAATGATAGACTGAGGATCACCTGGAAGAGAACCACAGACAGGGAGACAGCTGAGTCAAGAAGTCATAAAAAGAGGTGAAAGCACTGGCAATAGATAGAACAAGCTGGAGAAATTTTGGTGAAGCACTATATTCCACCAAGGAATTTAGAGGAAATTAGGAAATTAGTCAAGATCCTGTTTACACCAGTATTCCTTGGGTCCCTTGAAAAGTGTAAATGAGGGGTAATACTGTATTGTACCAGTATATTCACAGTAAAAGTTTTTCTCCCCAATAATGGAACTGAACTCCAACAAAATATTTACCCAAATATCTACTCTCATGTGCAGCAAAAATGATCTGTCACCAAATAGAAACGATGAACCAGAAATATTGTACAAAAGCTGATACAATGTCCAGCAGGAAGATAAAACTATCCTATCAATATGAAAGTGCAGTGTCTCATACCTGTATAATGAATGTGTTACGCTGGCCATTTTCTCACCCTCTTCATCAGATAAGTGGTCATCATCAATATGTACTTTGTCCAAACCCTTCACGCCAAGCACAAGGAACAAGCAGCGCTGCAACACTGTTCTGCACATCTCTTCATAGCTATCAACTCGAGACACATGGCTTGTGATTCCTCCATCACTTTGAGTATCCTCTACATCTATACAAAGAAATACCAAACATTGAAGTGTATTAGAGTCAAATTACTGAATCACCCCAAAATGAGGCTTTTAGAGAGGCAGTTTTAAAAATAATTTTTGTTTATTCTTGATAGAAGTAACTATCTTTTATTTAACAGCCATACTGATCTTTGCAAACAATAAGCCAAGTCTACTTCTTTTTTTCTAAATCCGTATTTTCTAACTGATCATGTCACTGTTAGGTCACCTTACAGCTTCTCGCTTAACATTACACTTAATTATCAACTGAAAGAACTTCATCACAAGGTCTTCCAATCCCCCCAACAAAGAAAGAAACAAAGAAAGAAAGAAAGAAAGAAAGAAAGAAAGAAAGAAAGAAAGAAAGAAAGAAAGAAAGAGAGTACACATCTGTAAGTGGAAGGAGGAGGAGATAAGGGCAATAAGGACCTGCCAAGGTATGGTTTTCTGATGATCAGGCCTAGGTCTACTTTGTACTTAAGAATGAACAGGAAACGACGCAGAGACAAGTAATCTACCGATGGCTTAAAAGACAACATTGTATAAGAGTGAAAGTATGAGAAACAGAGTAATTTTCAGTATAGTTTACTTAGGGTCCAATGATTGATTAGACTAGTCTACAGTGATTTTGCTACTGAATCAAAACAAGTGTACCAACCCTAATTTGAATACATTGATTACAGATCTGTAGTCAGTTTTGTTCTATCATGTCACAATATTTTTAAATAATTACGCTTTACACTTTTACTCTTTTGTAAATTTCGATAAATTTCACTGCATTTTCAGATAAATATTGTAGTCTTCACCTCCTTGTTTTCATTAGTCAGTTGTTTTAACATTTCAGCAGCTACACACCAGGGGTATTTTGTTTTCCTGCCTAAAATTGTTGATTTCCACAGTGGGTTATTTATTGTGAAATAATACCAAAAGCAGAAGTAAAATAAAATGTAGCTGGTTTATGTTCACGTAATACTATGATCTAAGTAAACATTAATAACTAAACTGTAAGGCTTTTCTGTTAATGTTATATGCTGTTAAATAACGAGATACAATATATATTTACATTTTGTTTGCATAACCTATATAAGCTTCATTCATGAAAGTTAAAAGTTTGCTTTCATTGATGTCAGTGTTCATTTCATTTCAGAAGTTAATAATGAATAAATAAAAGAAGCTGAATCAACAATCCAGACAATTTCTGCTATATCTGTAGAAAATTTACACTGCATGGCCAGCATAAAAGCAATACAAGTTAAGTGAAGATTGCTTACAAACATTACTTCACATGCACTATGGGAGATGATGACAAAGCTGGGGCACCTCACTTTTGTTACACAGTATATTGGACTGGTCTTACAGAATGGTTGGCTGGGAAAAGATAATCTATGCCTTTTGCTGTGCTAATGATTTGGTGTGAGCAAAAGGAACACACCTCAGACTGCTATTGTTGCACAACAAAAATTGCTGGGTTCTTGAAGAAAAACAAATTAAAAATTGTATATTCTGACTGTGAATGCTCTGAAACCAGTGCCTCATGATTCAGGGAATCCTGTAAACCCCCCCCGCCAAGATTTTCCCCTGAAAATGAACTATCCCATGAAGAGGTTTTAAGTAACTGAAGGAGAAGTTTGGGAGAGTGAAAAGTGATGCAAAATTGAAGGCAGGAATTTTCCCTGGACCAGAGATACAACAGTTGATGTGTGACACCATGTTCAGAACAAAACCGAACGCTCTTGAACTCGAAGCTTGCGACACATTCGTACTTGTGGCAATTAGGTTTCTAGGAAATTGTCGAGCTGATAATTATGCTGAGCTAGTACATAACATGCTTAGTACAAGCAATAAATTTCATACTTAGTATTTTAATTGTGTACTTATGTGTGTTTTTGAGACCATGTTTTGGGTCATAGCTTTTTAAGATTCAATTCTATTTGACGTTTGTATTAAAACATTCAATTTTAATGACACTATGTCATTTTTTAAACTATTTTGCTATGAATAGCTGAAGATAGCCATTTACATCGGCTGAAAATAGTCCTAGTAAAACATATTGTATTGATTAGATGGTCAATAAAACTTTTTGTTACTGAGTGAGTTGGCCGTGTGGTTAGAAGCGTGCAGCTGTGAGCTTGCATCCACACCTTAATTTAGGCCATGGCCGCTTCCTTCCAACTCCTAGCCCTTTCCTATCCCATCATCGCCATAAGACCTATCTGTGTAGCTGCGACGTAAAGCCACTAGCAAAAAGAAGAATAAACTCTTGTTGCCGGGCTGAGGGACTCAGACAGTTGAGGCGCTGGCCTTCTGACCCCAGCTTGGGAGGTTTGATTCCGGGTTAGTCTGGTGGTATTTGAAGGTGCTCAAATACGTCAGCCTCGTGTCGGTAGATTTACTAGCAGGTGAAAGAACTCACGCGGGACAAAATTCCAGCACCTCGGCATCTTCAAAAACCGAATAAGAAGTTGATAAGTAGTTGGTAAGTAAGTGATGAACATAGTGAGAGAGGTTCCACCAGGATATAACAACAATGGAATCCCGGTACGAGGGTCAATGCGGGCCAAGCATGATGGGTGATTTCTGCTAAAAGCAAAGGTCTCAAACACTTTTAACACTAGAACAACTGAGAATTTTACATTCCTAGAACAGCAAGGGTCATTTTCTTCTACTGTGTTTCCACAAATTTATTTTACACACCAAGAACTGACTTTAGTGTTTGGACATTTTATATTACTGATGGACACATGAAAAATCACAAATAGATCATCGTGTTTCTGTTTCTCTAAGGAGTTTTCATAAAGTTAACCACTGAACACACCTTTTGTGAATCAGTCATCCACACTGCAACAATTATGCATTTTCACAAGTACTTTAAGAAAATTTAAAACAACCACTGGTTTTGTACACGCAAATTCTACTTTTCGTGCACATTTTTAGCATACTGCTTTGAGGCACTTGCTGCAGGCATCGTTAGACTTGTTGCCTTTACATAGACCAACTTGGCACTTCTTCAGCTTTTTAGATGGACACGTTCCTACAACCTCCTTCCTCTTGTTGTTGTTGTTGCTGTTGTTGCCTTTTCTCGTTCTGACTTGTTAGTATACCTGCCAGATGGAGGATGAACTTCTTCCGCTTTATCTTCCTACCCGTTACTTGCTTGTAAATGACCCAAGCATTGATAGCTCTTAGGTCTAGGATACTGTAAAAGACATTTCTGGGCCACCTCTTGCGTGCACCCTTGGTGGTATATTTACGAGACATTTGGTCAGTCACTTCTACCCCATGGTTCGTGCTGTTGTAAAAAGTTACAGTTTCTGGCTTCTTCTTTCATTCTGTGCTCATTGTTACTTGAGCATACCATATGCTAAGAAGAAGAATGTTCTTGTTCTTCGCTTGGTACAATATCAAGGTGCACTGTGTGATCCCAGTCTGTCGCAGGATAGTTGTAGAGTATAATGGATTTTTTCCCTTCAATAGGGATTTCATGGCGAATGTGGTTTGTTATTCCCACCAACGGTTTTTGTCTTGGAGCTTCTTAACAAGTTGGAGGGATGTGAAGAAGCTGTCTGTCATCATGTTTCTTCTTTGGTTTAGAAACAAAACATATCGTACTCTCCCACTGGTTGCTTATCAGGACGCAAGGGTGATCATACCTAGGTATGGAAAGGCATTGCAGATGTATTTTGTGGCCACACCTGCAGCCATCCAGAATTTGAGTCCATACTTGCCGGGCTTGCTTGTCATAAACTGGATAAATCTGCACCTGGTTTTGCTGTTCATCGACTGTTATATTTTCACTTAGACGGTAACAGTGAAGGCAATTTTCTACAAATTTGTCCCAGTTTTCAGAGACAAAACTGAACCTATTACCTGGCAGGCACTCAGCTCGGGATGATTTCTCATATCGAAATGGATGAATCTGAGAAGCTCTTGAAATCTATCTCTTGATATTGTGTCCTTCAGGAATTGCTGTCCAGGAAAACGTGACCATAGATCATCCACAGACATGCCTTTTAACAAAGAACACCTCAGGGGTGCATGATAGCAATCATAGCCTCCAACTCCTCGAGTGACAGGTTCCACTCCGTTTTCTTGAGCTCTTTCTGAACGACTGATTTTGTGTGTCGTTTTATTATGAGACGAAGCATCGATTCATCAAAGAGGAGACAAAAGGCACTAATGACAGAATTGTCAACTCGGTAAGCATATGTTGTGGGATATCCCCACTCCTTCAGGACATTCACTAGAGCCAAGGCCGCACTAGATAGACAGGCCACAAGGCTCGGACCATGACGTCACGAGAGTGGCTGGCATTCAGCATGGCAGTGTAGGGCCCGCTCTCACTTTCACCATGATACTGTTCATTTATTCAACCTTTACGATATAATTGAACACTCCTTCAATTGTGGCTTTACTTAGGCTTGTATACTACACACGAGTTTTATGTGGGAAGAAAACTGGCTGGGCAGTATATGTACATTTCTTTACTTAAAATTATGCTGACATCTGTCACTTGTAACTGAACACGGTATCATGTAAAAGATTAGAACGCATAATACGTATACAAATAGTTGTAATGTTACTAGGAAAATACATGAAGACAATTCACAACAATAGTCTGAAACCTTTCTTAGAAATTAAGCTGCAACTTAAAACTTACCTCACAATTCCTAAGGTTTCAGTTTATACATTTTTATTTTCCTGAGGATTTCTTCTTCTTAGCCATGAGTTTCTCTACGGTAACTTTTCTATTGTTATTCAATAATATATTACAAAATATGTATATACATTTGTCAACGAAATGTTTAAAACTATTTATTTAATCACTGCATGTTTTAAACATGACGTTTTCGTTTTCCAGAACACTGTTGGCAAGCAAAATCAGAATTTTTCTCTGAGAATCCTCATGTAAAAACATTAGTATACAGGTTTACATTTTGTAGCTCTAAAAGAGTGTGGTACAACACCTTTTGGTCCAGGGCAGGAGCAAGCCAAGGCAGCACTAGATAGACTCAGATAGACTTTTTTTGTCTGACTCAGGGTTGTCAAAGTCAGGATAAGTTATCAGCTTCATTAAGCCAGTTATTTATTAAGATTTTAAATAAATGACCAGTATCAAACAATTATTTATTTTTTGTGTTTTGTCAAATGGGTTTTGAAAAGTGGTTTGTAAATTGCTCTTGCACAGCTTTTCAAACATTTTCCTACTAACACAGTTATTATTAGAAATTATGCCCAGTATTCGGGAGATAGTGGGTTCGAACCCCACTGTCGGCAGCCCTGAAGATGGTTTTCCGTCGTTTCCCATTTTCACACCAGGCTGTACCTTAATTAAGGCCACGGATGCTTCCTTTCCACTCCTAGCCCTTTCCTGTTCCATCGTCGCCATAAGACCTACCTGTGTCAGTGCAACGTAAAGCAACTTGCAAAAAAAAATATATATATATATATATATATATATGCATGCTACCTTATAAGCTATAGGCCTATCTGTTAATACTTTAAAGACTTGCAAAGTTAGTTCTTCTGAGAAATGTCACGTTAGGTTCTTACATGGAAACAAATCAATGTCTTTATTTTTTTAAAGACTGGATGACAACATAAAAGTTTGTGCAGTTGTAGCTAATGTAGTGTTAATTTCTCCGCTTTTACTACTAAAAGCAACTCCCTCTACCTTTCCTCCTACCAGGCGATTTGGCCGTGCGGTTAGGAGCGTGCGGCTGTGAACTTGCATCGGGAGATAGTGGGTTCGAATCCCACTGTCGGCAGCCCTGAAGATGGTTTTCCATAGTTTCCCATTTTCACACCAGGCAAATGCTGGGGCTGTACCTTAATTAAGGCCACGGCTGCTTCCTTCCAGCTTTCCTATACCATTGTTGCCATAAGACCTATCTGTGTCGGTGCGACGTAAAGCCACTAGCAAAAACAAAAACAAAAATAAAACCTTTCCTCCCTTATAGTTCAGCTCATGTTTACATAGACTCCATCCAACAAGTTACAAAATCTTTCATGCTCCTTTAACAATTTTAGTTTTTTTTTAAAGTAATTCCAATGTGAATTATCAATACCTGAATTTCCAGTGCCTAGTTTTGCAGTAAAAGACTGAATAACCGGGTGAGGCATTGTAAGAAATGTTGACTGTCTTACCTTCTTTTATGCCTCAGGAAATGCGAAAAATATTGAAGTGAACCATGTTATTAGTATACAGGAGTAAGATACTTTCTTTGCAAAGGCTACATTTAACTGTTCCTTACAAAATTATAATTTATCAGTAATTATACACTCATCAACTTCACTTTCAATTTCATTGATTATTTTGTGGACAGATTCTATTTTGTCGTGGACAGTCACTTTTGAGTTACAAGCAGGTCTAAATAGGAAGTTACAAATACTTTTCTAATTTGACCATTTTAATATCTTGCCCCCGTCACCTAATGCACGTATATCAGGGTTATCACTCATGAAAATATCATGTTTAATGGCTTTAAAATCAAGAGCCTTGTTTAATGTTAAGGAAGTACCAATTTTTGGAATATTTCCCTCAGTCATATACATTTTGAAAATACAGAGACTTTGGCTGTTAAAACTGATGAAAACTTTGTCCAAATCTAATTTGCGTTTAATACTGAAATTACCCTGAACGTCATCTAAGTCCTTGATCCTGTCATATTCTTCCTCAGCTTTCTTTCTTTCCTTCTCCTTCCTGTTTTTCAATTTCTTCTTGTCTTTGAATAGGATTTTTGCTTGGTGTTGAAAGATTTTTAGACAGATAGGCAGGCACATTTTCAAACTTAGGAATAGTGTCGTTTGAGAGTTTTAAATGGTTAGGTTTTACAGTTAAAATAGACTCATCAGGTCTTTTAACAGAATCGTCACTAATTATGAAACTTCGTCGAAGTGTTTTATGCACACAACTGAGCTTGGTGAAGGGATGAATTCGGTTCGATGGATGGCTATGATCCACTTTTGTTTTCGAAACAAGTCAGTAGGAAATTTAAACACTGAAATATTAGGCTATTTTGAACTGTAGTTGATTTTACAACCAGGTATACAACACGACATGGCCATATTTCACAATGTTCACGTGTTTAAATCATTCAATACCATCGATGGCCTCACTGCTGCGAGGTTCAGATCAGCTTAGAAGTCACTGGTGAGAAGTGAAGCGGCTGGCGACTTATGTGACGTAGCGCCCGAAGTGGAGGGGGAGCCTTATGGCCTGTCTATCTAGTTGGCATTGCTAGAGCCCAGCCTTCCAGATGAAGACTTTGAATCCAAGACCTCCCACTCGGTTCATTCTCGAGCGACCATCTTCACTAGTGAAACACCTAACCGAGTTTGAGACATAGGCAACTTCTCGTGGTGATAATTCATCCTCTGTCTCATTATGATCTTCGCCCTCACTAGTCTCTCTTGTAGATTCAACATTCAAATTTTCTAGCAGATGAGACACCTCTTCAGCACAAAGACAATCGTAACACATGTCTGTAAGAAGAACACTTTCTAAATGATAAGATAAATACAATACCGTATAGTCTGGAATACCACCCGCCACCGAATAAGACCTGCACCCTTATTTTGAAAAAACCAAATTTAAAAAAAAAAGTGAAGTCATAATTATACACAATCTTTACTAACACACATCAAATGATCAGAAAATACAAATAAAAGCAAACAAACATTTCCAGAACGATATCCAATGAGTTCGTTCATCATCGTCATCATCGGTACCAACTTCGGAACTTTCATCACCATCACCTTCCCATAAAATGCCGTCATCGCTGCCATCCATAGCATTAGAAATGCTACATTTCCTGAAGCTGTTCCATATGAGGTCTCTAGGGATACGATTGCATGCCATCAAAATCCACGAACACAGCAGTTGAACTTCCGGGCGCTGAATGCGACCAGTTGGCGTCAGTGTGTGATTATCAGCTGCCATCCATTCTGTATAGAGCTATTTCAAGGCTGCTTTAAATGGACGGTTCACGCAGACATCCAGCGGCTGTAGCATAGAAGTCATCCCGCTCAAAATGACTTCTAGGTCGGTTTTCCCATCCTTGATATGTTTCTTCAGAGCGTCTATTGTGTGGCAGCGGTAACTGTCAAGAACAAGCAAGCTCTTTTGTCCCAATAATGCACCAGGGCGACGTTGCCAGACACACTTTACCCAGTCTTCCACAAGTGAACTGTCCATCCAGCTGGAGTTCTGAGATCTGACGATAACACCAGTAGGTAGATTTCTAGGAAGCGTCTTTCACTTGAGAACAATGTACGGCGGGAATTTGGTTCCGCTGGCGAGAATACACAACATTACCATACACCGTTGTTTTTCATTACCACCTGTTCTAATGGTAACACTTTTCACACCCTTAACATTCACAGTCCTGTCCACTGGCATTTCAAAGTAGACTAGCGTCTGATCTGCATTGCCAATTTGGGAAAGCAAATATGCATTTTCCTTTCGCAAACGAATTATGTGACGCTGAAACGGCAATAACTTCTCATCGTAGACACCAGGAAGACACTGTGAAATTGAGGTACGCCTTCGTACGCTCAACCTATTTCTTTTATAAAAATTACAAACACATCCTCGGCTTGCCTTAAACCATTGCGATGAAAGTTCCCTTGCGATCTCTAATGCCCTTAGCTGACACATTTTGGTTGACACACCATATCCCAATTCCTGCCTTTCTGTCACATATTTATAATGTTTTTTTCAATTTCTGGAAACTGTACACTCAGTCCACGAAAAGCTCTACGATCACCACTACATGTTAATAGCATATTTTTCTTCTTTCTCCAATCGCGAATACACGACTCGTCAATATTGTATTTCCTACTGGCGGCACGATTTTCAATAATTTTGGCTTCCCGAATTACATTCAGTTTCTCACTCGTAGTAAAAGATCGCAAACGCTTTGTGGAATTCATGTTGATACTCCGAGAATGTGCGTGAGACTGACGCCAAGCGCGGAAGTAGCGTATACTGAGAGCGGAGAGAGCATTGTTGCCAAGCCGTGCCGGAGGTGATGCCCGATTTACACGCATTTGTAAAGATAAATTTCCCAAAATTTTAAATAAGACCCGCACCCAATTTTGGAAGCAATATTAAAAAAAAAAAAAAAGTGCGGGTGGTATTCGAGATTATACGGTAATTCCGCTAACTAGAACACTCATCTGACAGTAAGACCTCAACAATACTGATAATCCAGGCCTAGTACACACTGTTGCCTGGAAAATCAAACTCCTGCATTGTAATAAGGAATTGTACACGTGTCAAAATGACCCCTTCCGCTGTCCAGGGTATGCCATATCAAAAATCTATGAAAATGTCAATATTTTTCTGGGTGAGATACATCACTGTAAACATGACAAAAAACAATAAAAAGTCAAGATATTTGAAGAGGAACGATATAAGAGTGCGCACATTATTTAAAAAAATGTTGACCCCTCCCACTGGTCTAGTGTTAAATGGGTTTTTAGTGTTCACTACATGTTGTAAGTCTGCATTTACTAATAACTAAAATAGCTTAATTTAAACATCTGCAAAGAATATATTCATTTATTTCTCTTGTTTTATGAATCTGGTATTTCTATGAATTGTCAGATTTAGACTTTTATTATTTGTACACTTTCAAAACTCACAAACCTGACATGTTAGGATTTGGATTTGGTATCAGCGCACCAATTTCAGTATAAGACGCATGAAATTTCCTGAGTAGCAAACAAAAAGGTTGCTTTTTAGACTAGTGTTATTCATCCAAGTGAACAGGTGTGTGGATACACATAACACAGCAAATGCCTTCTCACTCCGTGTATATCCATCCCTTCAACACTGCATTTGATCTGTGTATATCAGTTCATTATTTAGAGCAGACACAGGACTATGGACTAGATAAATCTGACCTGAAAACCTCTTTCTGCCTTTCTTTTCTCTAATTCTCTCTCTCCTTACATCTTCCTATTTTGAATACTTGCAAGTATGCTGCCTTCCTACCACTCCCTTTATCCAATCTGTTGAGATTAAAATGTCAAAATCTATATATGTGGCATCTTACTCTAAGATGTGAGTAAATACAACATACAATGTCACTGTTTCTACTTTCTTTAATCAGTTTGACTATAACCTATACTTAATCAGATTTACTAAAGCTGAAAGGAATAATGACCAAAGAATTCAACATCCTAAAGCATTTCACTATCACCTGGCAACCGAAAGTAAAAGTACTGTACTGTATATATATGAATACTCTGCACACATTTTCTTCTTTTTAATGGGACCAAACATGCTGGTCCAAGCACTACTCGGGATAAAATTGTTCAATCCTCATAATACCTGAAACCCATAATACTTCAGTGTAAAGCATAGCATCAGTTACATCATCATCATCATCATCATCATCATCATCATCATCATCATCATCATCATCATCATCATCATCATCATCATCATCATCATCATCATCATAATAATAATAATAATAATAATAATAATAATAATAATAATAATAATAATAATAATAATAACAATAATAACAATAATAACAATAATAATAATAATAATAATAATAATAATAATAATAATAATAATAATAATAATAATAATAATAATAATAATGGCATGTGGCATGTGAACGTATCTGAGGACGGGGCCCTACATAAGATTAATTCTAATGATGAAAATGACACTAACACCCAGTCCCCAAGCCAGAGGAATTAACCAATGAAAGTTAAAATGCCTAACCCAACCAGGAATCGAACCTGGGATGTCAGCAATCTAATCATTTAGCCATGGAGCTGGATGAAGGGAGGTATAATTCACACATTAAAAATGGCTGCAAGTGCAAGAATTTCACAACTAAAGAAAATAACTGTGTTATTGAATATGCAGAGAATAATGGAAATAATGCAACGGGAAGAAAGTCTGATATCAGCAAAAGTTTGTATTTATGACTAGCAAAAAGCACAGCATCCAGGCATCAAAAATAGGCTTTATTATGTGAATGAAAAGAGTCAAAAGAGTCAAACACAGCAAGTAGGTGTTCCTTCCGGAGAAAGGCCTCCTGGATGGCGTTCTCCAGTCTGACCAGATGATCAGTGGCAGACCGAAGAGAGTGGAAACCACACTGGTAGTTAGACAAGAGACCTTCCTTTTCCATGGCCCACACAAGACGCTGGTTAACCATCCTTTCAAATAGCTTACAAAGGCCATTTGTACGGCATATTGGCCTATAACTATCCTGAAGTTTTGGATCTTTACCTGGCTTGGGAACTGGTATCACAATTCCCTCACCTCATTGAGATGGAAATACTCCCTCACTCCATATTCTGTTGAATAGGGTGAGGATATCCTTGAGACATCTGTCACTCAAATGCTTAAGCATTTGATTGTGAATTTTGTCCGGTCCTGGAGCTGTCTCTCTGCATAGCGCAAGTGCACTCCGCAACTCCCACTCCGTGACAGGCACGTTGTAGGGATGCGAAACACTAGAGGCCTCTGCCTTGCGCTTTATTGGTAGAAATGCAGAATCGTATCTCCCAGAGCTGGACTATCTGCGAAATTTGATGCTATGTGGTCTGCAATGACTGAAGGAATCGTACCTGTATCTCCATTAATGGAGATTCTGAGGACTGAGGGTACATTCTGTACTCCGACAATATGGCGGAGTTTTGTCAACACTGGTGATGACGGAGATTATGCCGTCATGGAAGATACATACTTTTCCCACATTGCTTTCTTACCTTCCCAAATAAAAAAATTGGCCTTCGCACGCAGATGCTTAAAAATGTGATATGATTGGCTATCGTAGGATTCCAACGATAATGCTTAAAAGCCCGTCGGCGATCACGTATAGCTGCTGCAATTTCGTCGGTCCACCATGGGACCTGTTTCCGGCGAGGAATACCACACGAGCAGCAGCTAGAATTCCAGTAGTAATGGAAGAAATGTGGTCGTCGACAGACTCCAGCATAACATTGGCCATAACTGCGCATCTAGAAAATTCTGGCCAAGTTGCCCACTGAAGTAACCAGCGCTTGGGTACTTCAGACTGTCTTTGATTCAAGAGAGATAGAATAATCGGGAAGTGGTCACTGTCAGAGGTTGTCATGTACTTAGCACCGTAGCATGGGAACTAGTGCAAGGCTGCACAATGTGACATCCAGGTGTGAGAATGTGCCATGTGCGCTGCTGAAATGTGTCGGTTCCCCTGTGTTTAACACACACAGATCGCACTGGTTGATCAATCACTCGAGCATCCTTCCTCTAGCACTGGAAGACGGAGAACCCCAGAGTGTGTAACAGGCGTTCAAGCTCCCAGCAAGAGAAAAGGAGGAGGTAACTAAGCGATCAGATCTTGTAGTGCATGTATTTGAAGATCATAGTCCAGTGGAATGTACACATTGCAGACTGTTCTCATTACTGGCAACAGAGTGCGAACTGTAACTGCATCTAGCTGTGTACAGAACAGTAATTCATCAGTGAAGATGTCGGAGTGAACTAGGGTACAAACACGCCCAGTCGCAGCGTTATCTACAGCTACCACGTCTTTAGAATAAATACAATATCCTCTCATAGTCGTATCGTGTCCAGGTCTCAAACGAGATTCCTGTTGACAGACTATTGAGGCCACAGAGACGGATATCAACTGACGTAACTCAGCTAAGCGACAGTGATAACTACTGCAGTTCCACAGCAACAGTGCCATTGTGTGGATAGGTAGCGCTTCAAATTTAGAGCAATTTCTTGCCCTCCGTTTGGTCCACTACCTGCCAGAAAAGCAAGACCAAGCAAGAGGAGAAAGACAAGGAAAAGGCAATGTGAAAATTGGTGGTCAAAGTCTTGAAATTGTTGAAAGTTTCAAATACCTTGTGAATTAATGTAGAAAACAAGGCTGGACATGGAGATTAGCAAGAGGGTGCAACAGGGCAATGCATTTAACCAGAGTGTAAGGAACCTTTTTTGGAATAAGAAAATACTGAAGAAGTGTAAAGAGATAATGTACAAAATGTCTTATGCACCCAGAATGACTTATGCAGCTGAGACCTGGACAATGACACGTAGGGAGGAGAGTAGAATTCAAGCCAGTGAAATGAAATATATAAGAAATATGATGTGAAAGATGTTACAAGTGAACAATGTAATGCGAGTGGAATGTATTTTTTTTTTTGAAGACTTTGTTCATAAAATACGATATGATGTTTTATTTTTATTGACCTAACCTGTACTGTACAATGTTGTAACATAGGCATTTGTAAATTGTAGAATTCTATCTATAGTTCCTGGAAAGATCCAGAAAGTTACATAACTTTGTACAGGGTGTGTTACTTTGTTGGTATGTGTTCTAGAAAGTGTGTTCTGTCTATTCTGGAAAAATACGACTTTCGCGATCATGCGTATTCTAGAATGTTAGTCAAAGTTCGCGACCGAAAGTAAGGTTGTGATTGGTGAGTCTAGGTGGCGATAGGGAACTCGTGCACGCTGATTGGCTGCCTCCAAGGCCGTAATTTCCTATATATAGTGAGCGAGGCAGTGTTCGAATTAATTCTGTATCCTGAATTCTGGCGGTCTCGGTTTATCTGTCTGCGAGCAGCCTATCTGGTTGACGTCCCCCGGCTTCCGGGATGGCACTCTCCTCGGGTAAGCACTCTTGAATTCCGTTCCTGCTAAAATTTCTGTAATGTTCCGATTTGCTTTTCATACAGGAGTCTGCCCTAACCTCGCCTAGATTCACCAAATTAGTTACTTATGACGCCTTAGTTTTTCAGCTGGACTTACCTGTTCGTTTCCGAGGCATTCCTATTTCTTGTTTCACTAAAATATGTATATTGTAGTTTAATATTATTTCCCTTGGGGTTTGCCTCTGGTAGTTCTGTATCACTTGAGGTACGCTAGACTTTGGATAACCTGTAAATTGCATTGTACTACTGCATTGGTAACTAGATGTATAGTTGTTTTGAAATTTGAATTTACACTGCTACGAAATACGCTATGGATACCACTGAACTTATAGCACGTAACTTGGAATGTATTTGTAAGATTATTTTGTAAATAATATTTTTCAAATCTAAGGATCACGGGGATTTATTTCGGAATCCGCTATCTAAGCCATGTCCATGCCTTTGGTAGGTTCCCAGCCCTTCCATCTTCCCGTTTTTGTCGTTCACTAGTTGGCCCTACTGATAGTTACGTACTTGTTTTGTTGGAGATCCGTGTAATGCTAGCTACTGTTTTTCCGAGTGTGTAGTGTTTTCTTATATTGTGTATTGTACTCTTACCTTCCCCTTTTAACTGTGTTTGTGCCTTGTTTTGTGTTACCCCTGTAGTCTGAGGTAGCAAAAGACAAAGGAAGACAGGCTGAGAAACGACGATATGAGAAAGGTGGTTAGAATGGAAAACCTAAGTAAATGAATTTGATAGAAGGAAACTAAGACGGTTTGGATATGTAAAGAGGATGGAGGAGAAAAGAATACCAAAACAGATGATAGAGATGTTCAATGGAAAAAGAGTGAGACTAGAACAAGGTGGATTATTTCCTTAGGTGGTGTGCAAGAAGATGTTTAAATGGAATCTGGTACTTTCCGTACAAGTACAAGGCATCTAAAATGCATACAATACAGTAATCCAGTGAATAAAGCACTTGCACAGGGAAGCCAGTATAGATTTCTCTTCATCCTTGAATGATTTTTTTTCTTTTTTCAATTTCATTGCGTGAGGTTAAGTTTCCTGGTGAGTTATCCAAGTTCATTATTTGAATACTGTAAATGCACCTTGTTGGATGGATACATTTTGGAAATAGTTTTTTTGCATGGCATTTGAAAGTTTCAAACTGTGAATCACAGTTAACTGCATGCAGTAATAGGTCTTAGAATATTTTGTGGTGCCGCAAGGGTTGTCATTTCTGAATTAAGAGTTGGCGGTTAATTCAAAATCACGTAATTCGAAGTTTGATTTTTGTGTCTTTGAATTAACGAGGTTTTACTGCTACAGTTATATAGAGGATATATCATCAGAACAGAGGTCAGGTGACAGAAGAAATTAACCATAGTTATTTTGTTTCTTAATGAAGAAATAGAAAGAAATAAACAACTTTTAAATGTGCCTGAAACTTAATGTTAGTTTCGTGGATATTATAAAGACTTGCCTGTATCATCCAGTCGTTCGTCTCGCCCACTGTCTTCTTCAGGGTCTCTGCTATGACTGTGGTTATCTACTTCCACAGGCAAATTCTGACTCTTGGCTGACAGCAGTCGACGTCGGAGCTGGAATACCATATGGTAGATCTCGTGCAATGCCACCTGGTTATTGACACTGCACATATACACAAATCTGTACTTAACACTGCTAATATGTACTACAAAGAAATTCAACACAGTAATTCATGAGATTGAACACAGAATAAACAATATTTTTACAAGCATTTGGGTTACAAAGCTATGCACTGATACACATGTCTGCTACCACAAACCCATGATGATGATGATGATGATGATGATGATGATGATGATGACAACGACGACGACAGAAAGAGCTCTATGAACATGAGTCTCACAATGTCCCGAGCTTCTGACTTTGCCTTTTACAACTCCGTAAGTCTCTAAACGATCAACAACATATTGAGCTAAGAATTCTCTCTCTACCATTATATTCTAAACCCTTCTCCATTCTCAACATCATTTGCACAAATCTTGTATTCTCTTCAGTTTTTTCTCAACTGAACCTGACTGCTTAGGCTAAGTTTACACTAGCAAGTTATTAGAGCAATTTATTGCACTGAGCAACTTGCTGCACCAATTTTAAGCCTAAATTCCTCAGCAAGCTGACTTGTGGCAGTTAGAAAATTCTTGGGCAAGATGCTTGCAGTCAGTCACGTGCTAGCAGTGTGAAGGGCACGCTAAGAGCTTCCGCACGTTACTTGCATGGATAGCATCCGATCCTATTTTGTGCAAGTGGAAGGCGCAAGTTGGTAAGGAGGTGATCACATTTCACACATTTATTTCTATGTATATTGTAGTTTAATTTAGAAAACGTAATTAAATTCATGCAAACAGCACACCAAATAATGATCCAGGAAGGACATTGTTGAATTAACATTGTTGAATTCCCAGAAATTTGGGGCGTTCACAGCAGTGAATTCAAAGACAGAATTAAGACACCCAATCATTTTAGTGCCAATGCGGAGGACTTTAATATGCCACCAAAGGTAATACTGAGAAAATGGCACAACCTGAAAATACACTTTTACCAGGAAGTGAACAAATGTGTAAAAATAAAAAGGAGCTCCTTAGGGATACCAGCCGTCTCTCGGTGGCCATATTTTTCAGCTACGAAATTCATGGAGAATAGCATTGCAATTATTTTGGACAAAGTACTCCATGTTCCTTAACAAAGGAATAATAATAATAATAATAATAATAATAATAATAATAATAACAATAATAATAATAATAATAATAATAATAATAATAATAATAATAATAATAATAATAATAATAATAATAATAATAATAATAATAACAATAATAATAACAACATCAACAACTATTTTTTTCGGGGCGTCGACCTATAGAGATCTTTTGGCCCTACTTGCACCATGTGATATGAACCTGCATGTCATTGGAATGGAGGAAGTGTAGAGTGTTGAATGTGAGGAAAGGAACATTAAGGACGACGCAAACACCCAGTCCCCAGGCCAGGGATATTAATCATTTACAATTAAAAACCCCTGACCCAGCCGGGAATTGAACCCGGGGCCACTGGGTGACAGAACGACGCATTGCCCCTACACCGCGCGGCCGGAAATAACAATAACAATAACAATAACAATAACAATAATAATAATAATAATAATAATAATAATAATAGAAGAAACTAACGCTTGCAAAATCATCATCTGTTTACTGCAAAGGAAGTAGAAACAGCATTAAAACAACTGAAAAGGAAAAAAAAAAAAAAAGCATGCGGCCCTGACCGGATTTTCAACGAACACATAACAGAGAGTGCAAATGCACATACAGAAGACTGGACAAACTTGCTTAATAACTGCCTATTACAGTGCAGTGTGCAAGACAAGTGGAAATGCTCATTACTAAAAGTGTTATACAAGGGAAAAGGTGACACAGGTGATCCTAATTCATATAAGGGCATCACTATGGAATGTGCAGGCTTTAAAATACTGACAAACTATTGATGGGAAAATGAAAATGAAATGGTGTATGGCTTTTAGTGCCGGGAGATCCCCGGACGGTTCGGCTCGCCAGGTGCAGGTCTTTTGATTTGACGCCCGTAAGCGACCTCTGCGTCGTGCTGAAGATGAAATGATGATGAAGACAACACATATACCCAGCCCCCGTGCCAGAGAAATTAACCATTGATGGTTAAAATTTCTGATCCTGCCGGGAATTGAACCTGGGATCCCTGTGACCAAAGGCCAGCATGCTAACCATTTAGCTATGGAGCCAGACAATGGAAAAATCATCAGACTTAGTACATAACAGAATACCTGAGGAACAACTTGGTTTCTGGAAAGGGTCGTTCAAAAATTGATGGCATAAAATGCCTGCAAAATGATACTGAGATCACAGAGACTGAAAGGTGGCAAATTACATGGCATATTTTATTGACTACTGCAAGGCTTTCGACCTGCTGAGTAGAAAGCTTACAATAGAGAAACTGGAATCTCTAACTGGACCTCAAAATTAGCAGTGCTTATAAGGAGTATTCTTGCAAACAATGTGGTCAAGATCAATGCTTTAGAACAAACCAACAGTGTATTGCAGGGTGAACAACTAAGACCCCTGCTGTTTAACATAGCTCTTCTGGATGTACTATAAGTAGTTAGCATAAACAACGTTGCAATCTGTATGTATGCGGAGACATGGTTCTAATTTCAGAATCGAGTGAAATGTCACAAACAGCTTTCGATAAATTTCTCAAATGGTCTAAAGACAATGGGCTAAGAATGAATAAAGTTAAAACAGTCATGGATACTCTCAGAAAGGGATGAAGAATAGCTACAAACCTAGTAATCAAATTAGAAGGGATAAACTTGCAAATAGAGAACAGTAAACAATTTCTAGTATCTGGGTCTAACATTCCAAACTCATGGTGATCACCATATATGTGTAGGAGAAGGTAGCATCCGCAGTGGCTTCTAATGAGTGAAGAGAGAATATTAGTAAACTTTCATCGAAATGGCTATGGAACTGCTGTTCAAGTTGAAAGTGACACCAGTTTTGACGTATGCTTTGGAATGTGTATGGAACCACCTGAAGAAAACAGACTTGAAAGCATTAGAAAATGTCAAAGCAAGGCATTTGAAAAAGTTTATGAATCTCTCAAAATTTACCCCTTTCCGCCTGATGTATGTCCTGGCCCGACAGGAATACTATATTGAAGAACTCTGCATGCAGCTGCATCTGCCCTCTACTGCTGCCTAGATGCAAAGGAAATGAAAGGAAATATGGGATGTTTTATTTGCAACTGATGCAATAACGTCATCTGAATGGATGAGCTCAAACTATGAGTTGCGACATGTAGTACAGTTCACGGGTTTAATCATAGAGTGTGTAGCGTGGGGGAGTTTTACGTTCTGGATCTACAATGGTTGTGTAAACTTTGTGAACAACCATGTGCCAAATATCACATACTGTTACGTACTATGACCTTCATAATGTTTCCGTATTGTCACAGTAAAGCTTATAAAAGAGTTCACAGAAGTCCCACCTTACAACACAAATGTCAATTTAATTAAAATTAACTAGAACATGTTTGTTCATCCTTGTATCGTGGACATCTTCACCTATAGCTTAAATACCATTTAAAACTTGCCGACAGTGGGGTTCGAATCTACTATCTCCTGAATACTGGATACTCGCCGCACTTAAGCGACTGCAGCTATCGCACTCAGTGCCATTTAAAATTAAAAGATAAAGGTATCAAGTAACAAGATATGGGTAAAATTATATAAAGGCTAAAATATCAAGTCCTTGTTGTTTAAAAGATTTTTGGTGACTATAAAATAAGGCACAAACTTGGGCTCTTCTTAAAATAGATCATGTTGGCTTAGACGTTATAATACCACTTTTTGGCTTGGAGAAAATCTTGATTTGTGCTGTGTAGGATGTTGTGTGAAATCATGCTCAAGCTAGGTTGTTAAAAGTTGTTGATGGCTGCAATTCATGGTACCACAATTCATGCACATCACTCGGAGCAACCGAAATCAAGGCACTAAACTCACGAAAGGGAAACCTTCTATGGATGTGCGAATCATGTCGTTTTAGGCTTCAAAACTATGGTCTATGCAAAACTTCGCAAGAAGAATCAGAAATCGCCAGAAACTATAATAGCAATTATAAAGAATTAAAGGATAAAATAGAAGAGCTAGGTGAAACATTAATGGCAAAAATTACCCTTTTAATGGAGACACAGCTTATGCAAACTGACCTACTAACTACAATAACATCTACAACTTCACAGCAAAATAACACAGAATTTGCCCAAACATCTAGATCATCAGTAATAAAGGGAACAAGTCACCTGGAAATACAAAGGAACAATACAACAACAGGAGAGGATGCAGAAACGGATACACATTGCAAAATCAATGATATCACAACGAATAAGAATGTGGAAATGGGAAAAGTGAATAACACAGGAGCACCCCGACAAGATAATATAACCAGAAAAATGAAAGGGATGGGCAATGAGCCCACAATAATTGGAACAATGAGCAATAGCGAGCTCCAAGCTGGAGAAAGAAAGGCCTGGTTTTACATAGGAAAACTCCACAGAGATACTACAGAAGAAAAAATTAAGGAACATCTTAAAAAACAAGGAATAACAAATCAGGTAACTTGTGAAGAATTACAAACTAAAGGATATTTCAAAGCCTTTAAAATCTCCATCCCGCTTGCGGAAAAAGAACGAGCCATGGAACCAGTTTTCTGGCCAGCCGGCGTGCTAGTAAGACAGTTTCGTTTTCGAAACAGAAGGCAAGAAGGCGCAAAATTTCAATAGGTTAATGAACACATTAATCAAAAAAGATAACTCTGATTCAGGAAACCTCACACTTGACTTGATTTTATGGAATGTAGAAGGAATAAGAGGTTTGCTCTCAACAATCCCAGAAAATCCTTGGGCAGGACATGACATAATTATAATCACAGAAACAATGCTGACAGAAAAGATGGATACGCCAGGCTACTACAGCAAACACGCACTATCAATTAAGAAGGATCGAGGAAGGCCAGAAGGAGGAGTGACCTGCATGTACAACAACAAAATGGGTAGACTGATAGATACAATAATAGATGAAAACTTAGTAATGTTGAAAGCAGAAGAAATTACTATAGTAGGAACTTATATTAGTCCGTTGAAAAAAGTGGAAGACACTGTCGAGCAAATAGCCAAAATTCTAGCACTTACTGACAAGGATAAAAATGTAATACTAGCTGGAGATTTTAATTGTCGTCTGGATAAACAGACTAGCAAAACAGATATCGTATTAGAAATGCTGCTCACGGAAGGATACCGTCTAATCAATAAAAGCGAAGAAGTCACCTACTTGGCTCCAAACGGTTCCAGTACCATTGATTTAATTTTCTACCGAGGAAGAAATATTAAATTGATAAGACATCAGATTATGAGAAATCAAGGTATTGCCGCACAAAGGAAACATCTACCAGTATCGACAAATTTCTTAATCAGACAAGAGGTTCCACACGAAACAGAGAATATACGCATAAGATCAAGAAATATAGACGAAAACAAACTCAGGGAAAACAGCCAAAGAATAGAAGAGACTCATCAGCTCATTGAGGAAGGTAATCTCGAAACAGCTCTAGATGCCATCAATGGAATAATAAGGGATTCTTTGTTCCACAAGAAACCTCGGAAGTCCAAAGAATGGTTTGATGAAGAATGCTACATAGAAAGAAGAAAAACGCTCAACTTACTGCATATAGCCAGAAGACTTAAAACTGTAATCACCTTACAAGCGTACGCGATACAACGAAGAAACTATAAACAATTACTGAAATCGAAAAGGAACAACTATACCGAAATGCAGGCACAACAGAAAGCCCAAGAAGCTTTAAGAGATCCTTTTGTAGCTCTAAAGAAGAAAAGGGTGAATCCATCGAATCAAATAAACATGAATAATTGGGAAACCCACTTTAATAATGTACTAAATACAGGAAGACGAACATTAGCACTAGAAGTCGCAAAATGTTCGACAAAAAATCTAGAAATAACAATAGATGAAGTGACGAGAACAATTCAAGACACTAAAAAATACAAAGCAGCCAGTCCGGATGGAATTTACAACGAGAATCTAAAAGACACTCTACAATTGCTAGCACCTTATTGGACCAAGCTATTCAATAAATGTCTAGAAACAGGTAGAATTCCGGAAAGTTGGAGGACGTCCTACATAAAAATCTTATACAAGGGAAAAGGAGAGCCTGATGACGAAAACTCGTATAGAGGGATAGCGCTAGAGAACAACATCATGAAAGTATATACAAAAATCATTAATCAAAAACTTAACGAACTAATAGATGATCATCTCCCAGAAGAACAATTCGGTTTCAGGAAAGGCAGAGGAACTCTACAAGCTGTCGCTAATTTACTAGATGAGGTGCAAGAAGCACTTAGGCACCCAAAAGGAAAATTTTATGCTATATTCATTGACTTCAGCAAGGCTTTCGACATGCTCAACAGATCAAAATTAATGGAAAAATTAGACGGCATGATTGGAGCAGACAACGAACTTAAGATTGTAATAAATAACCTTCTAGCCTATAATAGTGTGAGAATAGATGATGGGGTATCACTTTCTTCCCCCATCACTCAAACAAACGGTGTGTTACAAGGAGACCCCATTAGTCCTACGCTTTTTAACGTTGCTACAACAGACATCTCAAGAATAACAGATAATTTGCCAACAGTGCTGTATGCCTACGCAGATGACATGATAATAGGTTCGAGAAAAAGATCTTCAGATCGCAGTAGATAGACTACAGGAATGGGCCGAAACAAACGACTTCCAGGTTAACAAGAACAAGACAGTCTGTATGGTATTCAGAAAAGGAGGAAGAATAGCAGCGACAGATAGAATTTCATATGCAGGGGTAGATCTAACTACAGTAAATAATTTTCGCTACCTTGGCATCACTCTACAAACGTCAGGATCCTCATTCAAAATACATGTGAGGGAAAGAGCAGCAGCAGCAATAAGAGGAATTTACGATATACAAGACCCAACCAAAATATCAATAGGCTCAGCAATGAAACTTTTTCATGCAAAGATACTACCCATTCTGACATATGGCTTAGATTTAATCTGGGACAAATTATCAACATCTGACATAACTATTCTTGAAAAAGTGAAAGCTACCTTTCTGAAAAGAATATTAGGTATTTCTAAGACATCTCCATCTAGACTAGCTTATGAACTAGCTCAGGAGCCTTTCCTTATCGAGGACCTTAGATATCTTTCTGTGCCATCGACACCCCAAGCCACTGCTCACCTAAATCTGAGGTTAAGCAAAAGAGAAGAAATCTGGCCGGAGTTCTACGTGACGGATGCTATGACAAACAGAGACTGGATGGGCCCAAATAAGATCATGCGCAGCGCTATCAACAGGCTGGCAGTACATGGTTTCCATCATAAGCTATGCGTAAAAGAGATATATCACGATCCAAGCGACGAATGCGTGTGCAAACTGTATGAGAAAATATGTGAACGATACCACTTCAATAAGTGTAGCAAAAGAGAAAAGTCCTTACATGAATATAGTAAAGAGTAGAAAATTTACATATGGCCATTGGCTGCAATAAAACTTTATTATTAAAAGAACATATCTGTAACAAACAGGAAAAAGCTGTAAGCGTTGAGAGTATAAAAAAAGGGGGTGGGCAAGGTGGATAAGAAAAAATGGGATGAAAGGCGACAGAAAAGCAAATTACATCCTCGCTGGCTTAAGTTGGTTTATCCAAGCCTTGCTGTAGAGGGTCTGCTGTGTCAAACTGAGTGATGGAGGGGTTGATAGCAAAGCGGGGAATGTGTTGGCTGGGAGAGTGGGAGTGGCCTGTAGTGTGGACATTTTCATCATTCTTTCTGTTCAATAAGAAAAGATCTTCCTATTCTTTTTACAACCAGAAAAGGTCTCCTTTTGAATGTATATGAAAACTTTTATTTAGACCAAAGATTGAATCCTGCAGGCAGTCTGAATGAGTCATCCAAGAATATCAACATTCTTATAGACGTGGTAATTAATACGTTTTTTAATTGTTCTTTGAACAAGATGTCCCATCCGAATATGAATCAGCATTCTACTTTTTCTTCCCATTCCACACCCTCCCCTATGTCCACACTTCCAGCTACCCTCCCAGCCAACACACTCGCCGCCCCGCTATCAGTCCCTCCATCATGCATACAACACACACGGTTTCGCACAGCACACCCTCTGCAGCAAGACTTGGATAAAGAAACTTAAGGCAGCGAAGATATAATATGCTTTTCTGTTGCCTATCATCCCTCTTTTTCTTATCGCCCTCCCTCTTCTTTCTTTCAATGGTTACAGCTTTTTCCTTGTTTGCTACAAATATGTCCTTTCAATACCTTAACTTTTAACAACCCAGCTAGAGCATGACTTCACACAATATCCCACACAGCACAAGTCAAGATTTTCTCCAAATTCAAAAAAATGGTATTATAATGTCTAAACCAAAATGATCTATTTTAGGAACAGCCCAAGTTTGTGCCTTATTTACAGTCACCAAAAGACTTAAAACACAAGGACCTGATATTTTAGCCTTTATATTATTTTACCCATATCTTGTTATGTTACACCTTTATCTTTTAGTTTTAAATGGTATTTAAGCTACAGCTGATGATGTCCATGATACAAGCACGAAACATGTGCTAATTGATTTTGATGATGATAATACTTGCTGTTTAAAGGGGCCCAACACCTGGGTTATCGGACTCTAATGGTACAAAATGAGACGAAATGTAATGACAAATTAAGAGCCCAAAAACCTCCACCAACCAGAATTCAAAATGTGAGGACAAAGAATGAATGGATGAATATGAATTTAAAACAATCAGTGGATCCCACCGCAATGCCTCACATTAATACCAATATAATGGTCCATTATTGGACATTATCAATTTTCCAGCTAACTCATTCTTGGTTGCCTGCGTTTCGCCCTCGTGTGCTAAGTTAGGCTCATCAGTTGGAACTTAGCACACCACCCAAGACGCAAGGCTAGTGCATACCGTGGAGGCCACTGCATAGGCTACTTGAAGCCATCAGCAGTGCCAATGCACTATGAGAGCTATGTCTCATTTCCAAAAAATTGATGCCTGCCTGGCCATCAGATAATACAGATGTTGATTCCCATAGGGAATGCCTCACATTCACAGAAACTGATGGAAAACAATAGTATTACTGACCAAGGGACTGCTTCTGTAGCACAATACTGAATCAATGATGCTTGTAGTCTAAAGGGGTCCGAAATCCAAGTCATCAGCCCCTCATAATGGTACTTATCGCTAGGAACATAGAACCATGGTATTTGTCATGTTGCAGTACTAATCAAAAGTAGTGTAGACTCGTGGTATTCCGCACATTATGGTATTACTCACAGGTAATGAAATTCGCACATGGAACACAGATCTATGGTGTTTCGCACATTGTGGCGCCATGTACAGGCAACGCAAACCTATGGTGTTCATCACATAAGTGTACTAACCACAGGGACTCATACTATCCTGTGCTGTTCCTCATATAGTGGGTACTAATCATAGGCAAGCCAGAACCATGGTGTCGCTCATACAGTGGTACTAATCACAGATATTGTAAAAGCTGACAGCACACTCTGTTGCTACTCATCACAAACCTATTTTTTACCTGACATAGTAGTACTACGCACAACTAAAAGGGACCCATGGTGTTCCCCGTGTGGTGGTACTAATTACAAGTAGTCTCATGGTTCTAATTTGATCATCCCTTGGTCGCCCCTTTTAGTTGCCTCTTACGACAGGCAGGGGATACCGCGGGTGTATTCTTCAACTGCGTCCCCCACCCACAGGGGGTTGTGTGTTTGGTCCGCAAGAGCTATTTTATTTTGCTCGAGTCCGCTGGGAAGCCAGTTAGGACCCTGCTATCCATCACCTGGGATGTGCCACGTGGGAGTATCACCTCTCCCCCTGCTATGCCAGCGTAGTAGATTCATGACTAATTGATTTTAATTAAATTAGTATTTGTATTGTAAGGTGGGATTTTACAAACTCTTTTAAACGCTATCACGTACTGTGGTGTAACCGACTGGCTTCTTCTCTAAGAAAGTTCTGCGACAACTAATGCACATTGTGCAAAATTCTGTATTATTATTATTCTAGATAAGTGTGTCGTAATACCTCTTTGCACTACCAAAGTTTCCAAGAGGAAGAAACAATACTTACATATCTTTATCGCGAATAGCAGCCAGTAAGCCTGTATGTTTGAGTAGTGTGATCAACATGACACGTGTAACACTCTCCAGGAATGGTTCATCTTCTACTTCACAAGTATCCCAATCATTTGTCTGAGCATGCTCCATAAGATCTTCATACAGTAACAAACCCTCAGCTTCCTTAGGGAGTGCCTTCTCAATACAGCGCAGAGCATCAGGTTCTAACTCTTCAGGAACCAACTCCTTCACAAGATCACCTATCAACAGAAAGTTTATCTGAAAACTGGGGAAAATATTTTTTTCTTTTCTTTTTGATACAACAATAATAATGAATATTCTTTTTTTAAAAGAGAAAGAGATAATGTTCTTATTAAAAAAATATCCTACCTAGATCCTGTTAATGGCTAATGACATAGATGTAAATACTTTATAGGAATTTTCTTAATTCTAGCCTGACTTCACTGTATTCAGTGAGACAGTTAATGCAATCTAAATTAAGAAAAATTCAAGGTTTGGTTTAAAGAAATTAGTAAATATTTAATTAGTTTTCAAATAATGTTGTTCTTTTTCTGAGAAGATTTTTTTTTTTAAATATTCCAACTGTGCCAAGTTTTTTTTGTTGCAAAACTTGGTTGTTAAGCTTAGAAACGTCAAAGGAATAGAAACATATGTTTTTATTAATAGCTTATATTTTTTACAATATTTTTGTTAAGTAGCATTGCATCTTAAAAAACAGTTGATCTTGCTGTGTGCAGACTCATGGTACAAGAATACAAAAGTTTTCAAACATTTTAAAAATCAATTACAAATTATGAACAATGATTCTTTTCTCGAGATACCTCAAACCAATACAAAAGCACTTGGAATAACATTGCTCTTACTTGGTGGGTTTAACATACCACTTGACTCATTATCACTACTTATTAACTGGGCTAAGCCTATGCCTACATTATCATCTGAAGAATCTTGGAAATGTATGATATCTTCTTCGAATCAAATCAAAATCACTTTATTTGCAAATGAGGTGTCTACCTCAGTGGCAAATGGTACACAAAAGTACATTATTATCAAACACAAATTTTAAATTAACAAGAGAAGACGACATTATCCTAAAATACAGTAATATACAATTTACGCTAACAATTCTATTAATCACATAGCTCATTCTTAATAAATTTATATTACTTACAAAATTCTACTCATAACATCGTCTATACTTACAAGTATAATCAACTCATACACAGTATGTGGAATTACTTCAAATAATACTATACAACTACTATAAGATTAAAATTTACATTGCATTTATTTATTTATTTATTTATTTATTTTTACCCATTTTGGAACCTAACAAGCATAATGACCTGCTGCGTCTTAACCAGAGCCCATTTTGCCACCGCTTTTCAGAGTTTCTGAAGGGCCTTCACAGCTACCGTAGCGGTCCCAGGGCCCTCTGATATTTCACTCCCTTCAGGTTTCCTCATCTTGGACTGTGCTTTGGTTGCAGGTATGCCTTGGCCTACTTTTGTTTTACATTTTCTAGTTGGTTTTGCCTTCTCCTTCTGTTCTTTTTCTTCTTCCTTTCCTTTCCAATATTTAAGCAGTCAGAAGACATAACTACATGAGGTAGGCATAATTTTTTCTTAATACTGTGGACTTTTCTGTTCTATTGGCCAGATTATGCTGTTTGCAAAAGCCATACTGATACTCTGTTTTGAGCTGCTCGGTGTAGAAATAGGTGTTAAGCTAGCATTACTAGTTGTTGGACATTCATTATGTCAGTTTTGATAACGATGATGAGTTTCTCTTCTGTTTTCGACATAACTGCTCTGATTACTTGCATTATGGTTTGTAGGTTACAATAACATGATTTGTGGTTCATCATCTTCCTTAATGCTCTGCATAACCCTTGTTTAAAGCTTCAGCCAAAGATTGAAAAGTTCCTTTGATGATTGTCCATCAGTCCATAC
The DNA here is from genome assembly GCF_040414725.1 of Anabrus simplex. Lineage (NCBI taxonomy): Eukaryota > Metazoa > Arthropoda > Insecta > Orthoptera > Tettigoniidae > Anabrus > Anabrus simplex. The sequence goes on along the minus strand of NC_090265.1, from coordinate 1,078,277,186 downwards.
TCCTCCATTTCTAAACTCTTCAGCACTCCCCCTATTTCATTGCCGATTCTAATAATAATGTTACAGTATTTGCTTCATGTCTCACTAACTACTTTTACAGTCTTCGGAGACACCGAGGTGCCAGAATTTAGTCCCGCAGGAGTTCTTTTACGTGCCAGTAAATCTACCGATACGAGGCTGACGTATTTGAGAACCTTCAAATACCACCGGACTAAGCCAGGATCGAACCTGCCAAGTTGGGGTTAGAAGGCCAGCGCCTTAACCGTCTGAGCCACTCAGCCTGGCATTGCTGATTCTATGTACAGGAGATGTTCAACAGAAAAATAAGTACAGTAGATTTGCAGATTTCATGTAAATTTCAAGATTCATAACTTCTTCAGCATTCTTAATCCACAGTAGCAGAGTTATATGGATACAGGCCACATTTATGCAATCCATTTTTAGTAGTATGTCCAGTGGCTCTCTCTTCCAATGCTTTCTCGAGCAAAGGCACAAACAGTGCCTGTGTCACACACCTATTATTTGTTTCCAACTTCCATTCTGCTACAAGATTTGACTAGCCTCCTTTCAGACTTCAAAAGGCAGAGACATCACAGGCTGCAGCAGATGAGTTGTGTTAGGCAGGAGGGCATGCAGAAAAATACCACTGTCACCACACAATTTGCTTACATTATATGTAAGGTGAGATCAGTATTGGAAAGGAACAAAAAAGTGTTAAATGAAGTCATACACTGTATAGAGACAGACAGTGTATCTTTACGGTTTGTTTCAGTTTGTCTTTGAAACGTCTCTGGGGGGCACCCCGTAGTCTTGAACTGGAGCCAAGTTCACCATACAGGATCTGGCACGATAGTCTTGTGTCATTCACACAGCTCATATGTCCTGCCCATCTGAGGCGATGGGCAATGACCAATGCTCCTACACTCTTAGGACATGCTTTCTCGAAAACTTCAACATCAGAGACGTAGTTTTCCCACTTGATGTTCATGATGGAGCGTAGTTTTTGCTGGTGAAAGTGCTCCAAATTTTTGATGTCGTGCGGTATAAGGTCCATGTTTCACAGCCATAGAGAAGTGTAGAGATGACTACAGCCTGGTACACTATTAGTTTTGTTATTATTACAAGATCATGCATTAGTTTTGTGTGAATTGTAAGGTTTTTATTTCTGAAGACTCTGTGTGATAGTCGGCCAAAGGCCACGTGGGCCTGTTTCCCACATCTTGTTCTGAAGTACAGCTCTTTGACAAGATACTTCCAAGGTAAGTGAAGTGGTCTACATGTTCTAGTTTGGTGTTTGAGATGATAATGTTAAATTCTGGTATGTTAGTCATTGGTGCAAGCTGAGCAAGTACCTTGGTTTTTTGGCATTGATCATGAGCTTACTGCATTTAAGTTACTCTAGTAACACTGATATGTCTTCGCAAGTGAAGTCTGGGCAAGTTGAAGAGGCCACCATCAAAACGGTATTTAATTTCTATGCCGGGGTTGTCTGCTGTTTCATAAACATGGCTGCCAGACACAAGGCAAACAGAGTTGGAGCAAGTATGCAACCCCGCTTCAACCTGCGTGATTGGGGATGGTTTGGAGAAATTGTTTTGATGGAGGATCTGTCCTATCATACAATCATGAAGTGTTTGCACCAGGCCCACAAAATGCTCAGGACAGCCAAAGCGTCTCAGAACTGCATACATAGTGAGTCTTGGAACACTATCGAAGGCCTTTTTCAGGTCATGAAACACAAGAGAGACCTCTGTTGTTCTCTCCATTTCTACTGCAATTGCCTTGCACAAGAAACCATGTCAATAGGGCCTCTGGAGGCTCGGAAACTACATTGAGACTCTGGTAGAGTCCTCTCGAAGAGGACTTGCAGGCAGCTAAGCAGGATCCTTACGAGAAGCTTACCTACAATGGATAACAGAGAAAAGCACTCTCTCTACATCACATGACACAACTGGAGCCTACTGTATCTTAATGAAATCTGAGATTTCCAGTATCGATGCAGCATCAATTTTTAATGTTATGATAGTTGTCACATATATTACGATCCCCTTTCTTGAAAATAGTGATGATGTTGGTATTTTTGAGATCACTGGGTACTTTTTGGGTTTCTCAAATTGAGGGGATGAGGGTGAAGAGTCTTGTTTTCAGGGGTAAATCTCCACCTTGAATTAGTTCCAGAGGGATGTTGTCTGGTCTAGGTGCTTTCCTAGGTTTCAGCCTATCAAGTGCAGACATAAATGTAAGTTCTGTTTCCCTAGCAAGGTATTATTACAGATCACACTGAATACAAAATGATTTTAAGTAAAAATAGGCACAAGTTTGTGTTTGAGCACCTGTTGCATCATGCTGTGATTAAGTGAAATAAAGACTTGTGAATTTCATTTCAGCAATTCCAGTACTAATGTGAAGGGACAGTTCGAATACCATTTTTGCTGAACACTTCTTGTTCTTCTTATACAGAAGCAGCTTCTTCACAGAAGTCCCAGGTTCGATACCCGGCGGGGTTGGGAATTTTAACCATAATTGGTTAGTTCCGCTGGCACTGCGGCTGGGTGTATGAGTCATCTTCATCATCATTTCGTACTCATAATGACGCGAGCCAAACTTGTCCTTGGGCACTCCTGGCACTAAAAGCCATATGCCATTTCTTTTCATTTCAAAGTAATATTAAAATGGAACTCAATATCAGATACTGTTCAATGCATTGAAGATGGGCAATAACTACTATAAAATTAACTCGTGTCCTTGCTTTCCTCGAAGTGGTGAAGGTCTTTTCAGACACACACCCTCAAGATAGGTAAGGTGCATGTACCTTTTTAACCACATACCAGCCCTCCTACTAATCTTAAATCTCAGGCAGAACTGAGACTCAAACCCAGGTCCCTCACGACTTATTTATGAGCACTAACCATTCACAATGGAGGTAGACAATAATGACGATGAAATAACACAAAGTAAAATCATACGAGGGTCTTAGTCTTGGAAAATGTGACATATACAGACGAAAGGACAAGTTGTTAACTACATGTGTGGACAATGAATAGCACTGAAATATCGTGACACTGCATTACGGTAGTATACAGGGCAATATGGCCTTCCCAGTGCAAAAGAATGACAACACAGTACACATAAAGTTGACATGACAAACTTGGGCCTAAAGACCCTCAAAGTATGCCCCTGCTACTGACACCACTGAGATCAAAGTCACAGGGCGAAATGTTGGGAGAGTACGGTGGATGCTCCAATTCTTCCCATCCCCAACGTCGCAGTAGCTGCCCTACACACTCTGCTTTATGTGGTTTTGCATTGTCATGCAGGATTATTGCACTGTCCACACGATCCAGACGTTTCTCCCAAACGCCACGTCGTACCTGTCGCACCGGGAAGTCCCTGCAGTACTGTGAGGTCACTGTCCTGCCATGTGGAACAAAGTAGCAATGACACCCCTGATGTCATACGCGACGATCACCATCAAATTGACTGGAGAAGGATTCTGATGGACCTGCCTCCTTGGTGATCCAGCATGTTGCCACTCTGCGGACTGACGTTTCAGTTCTGGTTTGTATGCCCTGGCCCAAAATTCATCGATGGCGATTATTCGTGATAAGAATTGATCGCCGTCCTGTTGCCAGTGTGCAAGGTGGTCGACTGCATAGCGCACCGACCTTTGAACTTCTGTCAGTGCGGTGGGTACCGCGATGCGATTTTGCGCAGTTGCAGCTCATTACGCAATATCCTGTGGATGGTGCGTTTCTCTATGCCACTTGCCCTCTCTAACTCCAGTAGTGTCCATCGTCTGTCTTCATCCAGGAGCTGCTCGATGACGGCACGTGCCACGTTGGTCCGCACACTGACAGGTCGTCCCGAACGTTGCTCATCACGGGTTGACACATGTCCTTGCTGAAACTTTCCTACCCACCATGCTACTGTACGGTATGGTAGGGCATTGTTCCCAAGGGCTTCCACTAATTCACTGTAACATTCCATCGCATTTCTCCCTCGGAGAAGGGCTATTTTGATGTAAGCGCGCTGCTCAACATGTACTTCCATCTCGGACGACACTCATCAACTGATTGATTTCACAGCCCTCGCTGCGCTACTACCAGCTATCACAGAGCCATCTGTTGTTCTGCATACACACTATACCTGCAGAACTTCCACACGACACATATACATTTGTGATCCGTTCTCATATCTACAAGAAAAAAAAAATAGTTGCCATGACGTTTGCCCCAATCCTCGTATATGGAGAAATAGGAGCAAGAAAAGGAACGCATAATACAAGCACAACGGTAGGTCAGTGTGGGAAGAGGGAGCAATAGAATGAGTACATAAGGATAAACATGAAAACACAAAGGACAAGGACAGTCTCCACATCTTCATATAGATAGCCTATGTCCTCAACAATCCCAGTTCATCTACATCCATCTCTCCTCAGCCCCTGACAAGCTTGTTTCTGCTTCCCAGCTTCGTCTGGAGGGCGGGCATCAACACTCACTGAGCGGTCATCTTGACAGAACTTCAGTCTTGATGTAGGATAAGAAGAAAGCTGGATAAGAATACGAAAAGGGAAGAAACATTAGAGAGATAAATACAGTTGGTAAAAGATTAGGAACACAGGACAAATACAAACAGAGTCTCAATTTATTATTTATTATTATTTACCATCCAAAGTTTAACTCGTCTCAGTGATTCATTTACTCGGAAGGTCAGTTCCTCTGCATTCTCTGCTATTACCATTATTGCAAGGTCAACTGCATAACCAATAGATGCTGTCCCTTTTGTAAGCTGCAGGCATAGGACGCCATCATTCAGAATGGACTACTACTACTACTACTACTACTACTACTACTACTACTACTACTACTACTACTACTACTACTACTACTACTACTGGTAAATAATAAATTGAGATTGGCTCCACATAAGACTGAGGCTGTAATTTTGAAAGGTTCCAGGAATTGGAAAAATGTCCGTTTCTTATTAAATGATACAGTGATTATCCCAGGGAAGTCTGTACGATACCTTGGGGTTCTTATTGACAGGAATTCCACATTTGGTGCACATGTGAAGGCAGTAACCCAAAAGGCAGAGAAGAAGGCATCGGCATTAGCCAGACTTATGCCTAACATCGGGGGACCAAGAACAGTTAAGAGACAGATTATGTGCTCTGCAGTATATTCTATTTTACTTTATGCTGTACCTATCTGGCACAATGCACACAGGAGGAAGATTCACCGAAGTGCTATGGAAAGAGTTCAGAGGAAAATGCTGCTCAGAGTTACCTGTGCATATCGAACTCTTTCGACAGCAGCTGTACAAGTTGTAGCTGCCAGTATTCCCATTGACCTCCTCGTTGTAGAGAGAAAACTTTGGCATGAAAGGGGTGCAACTATATCTGCTGAAGAAAAGAAAGCCTTGAGGAACCAACTCTTACTAGACTGGCAAGACTGATGGGATGGCACAACCGATGTTGGCCAATGGACAAAAAAGCTAATACCTGACATAGGAGACTGGCTTAAATGGTAGACATCGGCAGGTAGATTACTATCTGTCGCAGATCCTGACAGGACATGGAAGATTCGGCGTATACGCCATGAAGATGGGAAAGACGCAGGGAGATGGTTGTCGGTACTGTTCTGAAAGGGATACAGTAGAACACACTTTTTTCTACTGTGTTCGATGAATCACGCCAGGGAATCTGGTTCAGATTATGTTAGAGAGCTCGTTTGCCTGGAACACAGTAAAGGCAATGGCGACAAGCATTATGGGGATGAAGGAAAAAGAAGAGAAAGGAAGAACTTAATAATATACATCACTCCATTCTGATGTCATGCCGACAAGCAGTTCCAGAATGGAATGAGTGAAGAGGGCAGGGGTTTTTAGTTGGTGGAAATCCAACCCACACATAGTGGTGTCTTTAAAAGATTTTCCCCTGCCATAACAAAACTACTACTACTACTACTACTACTACTACTACTACTACTACTACTACTACTACTACTACTACTACTACTACTCATTTCTATAGGGGCTAGTAGGGTGATGTGTTATATGTATATGAAGAGAAGTGTATTAAGATAAATACCTAGTCCTCAAACCACAGAAACCAACCATACGAAGTCAAAATCCACTCATCAACCACTCTGGCAATGAGCCAGACTTAAAATCGTATTCAAAGGAAGACAAACATCCTTCAGCTTATCCCAGTTATTTCAGGTGTCGCTGGAGGCATCCTGGATAATTTCATTTTCTTGGATATGGACAGTTTTTTTTTTTTAAACACTGGATGTCTGATGATGCCACATGATTTCTGAGATGAAAATCTCAACCCAGGATTGTCCAGATTCAACCCTCAGCCTTCGAAGTTGGTAGCTCACACTCCACAGTAATTTTATAGAACTTCAAGCAGAAGTAACTTTGTACAGAACCGTAAGAAAAACCCATTCACTGAGAAACATGACTAAGAGATGACATGTGATTTGCAGCGTTATCATGGTTTCTTCTGTTAACACAGTACATTGTCTTCTTTGCTTCTTATTGTGTGAACACTTCAGGTTGTGTTGAATTTATTAACTAATTTATGAATTCCATTACAACTTGGAACTCAAAACCTGTGAATTTCTCTTGAAATAATCGCTTGACAGAACAAGTAGACTCTGTAAAGAACATACGAATCATAAGTGGAACAGTACTCAAATGACACCGACTACGTGGCATGAGACCCAGGCTAACGTAGCAGTTTGGTAAACTCCTCCCACCTCGAGGTTGCTTTGACCGAAAGCGCATGGGCCCATGCAGTACCACAGCTGCCTGGTCATCATGATACAATATAAGATCGTACTTTTTCAATCTTATAATAAGTTGAGGTGGAGTGACTTAAGCCTTTCTCAAGTTGAGAAATATCCAGCAAAAGAAACAATTTCTGACATGATTTTATGTAATATGGTCATATTTGTAATACTGACAATAATAATAATGGTAATAATAATAATAATAATAATAATAATAAATCTATGGCTTCAGCTAATGTGTGCAGGCAATTTGATTTGACGCCATTTACACTTCCTGTATGGCAATTCTGATGTTCCGTATCCCTCTAACATATGGCAGAAAACTGAAATTCTGAAGGGTAACCTATTGTATGGTTGGGCTTTAAAGTTTGCTAGTAAACATCAAATGTGTTAGCAGAGACATTTTACAACACTGGGCATCAAATAGGCTTTCTCCAACTTCCAAACATCCAACTACTTCTGCTGAACTTGAACCTGCAATCTTGAAATCCAGAGGGTGATACTCCACTAATCCACAGAGAGAACTAATACTGGTCATGAACAGCTATAACAATAAAATTACATACCCACATTGAGGTCTTGCTTCTCCAGGCCGTGTGAGAGCAGAGAGTGATTTAGCCACTGCAGAGTATCCTTTTCTTCTTCTAATAAAGATGTTCCAATGAGTAAGCCACCTAAGCAGCGACCAACCAACAAACTACAAGTACGCTCTAGATCAACCAACCACAGCCATGAATGATCTGCTAGGTCCCCAGGAGTAGGTGTGTTGGCTTCTGGAATAGAAAAGTAACAGCTGTATTAGTAAGTTCTGAATGTATAAACTAGAGAAACACAACAAATATTGATTTAAGGTTAAAGTGCAATTATAAAGGTTAAGTCACTGTTGTAGAGAAAGGGTGTGATTTAAAAGTGGTACAGTCACTGGCTTATTGCCAAGGTGTTTGCAGTTTGAATCTAGCCCTTCTTTGCGGGATTTTTTAAATGAAAAGTCACCATTGATGCTTTCACGGCCCGTACTTATAGACATGATATAGGCTTTTGGGCTTATGCCATGTCAAGAAAATAAGGTGAAATTCTTTACGTTTCGCAGAGAACTTTGCTCTGCGTCATCAGAAGAAAATCTCGACTGTCCACAAGAAAGGCTTCTAAAACAATGAGGTTTGAATTCAGATGTTACCGAACAGAAGTGGAAATGGTACATTCATTCGTCAACAGATGGCTCCCCGGACGCGATACAGCACTAGCATTTGAAGCGAAAGCTGACGGAACCATATATGACACATATACTGTTCTCTGTGCTAATTGTTTTTACATATGTATGTGAATACTGGTTAGTGATGGGTAAGGAAAACAGGAGTTACAGCATACAGGTTAAATTAACAGTGATTGTGTTCACAGCCATTTGAGATTTGGGTATAGCCATCACATGTATGCCACTGGCATAAGTAAAAAACGGAGAGTTTTAGTGTGCCAAAAAGACAACTTTATGACTTCGAGGACCAAAATCAGGCCTGCATGCTAAAATATAAAAAGAACTGTTAAAATATTGTCACAGGATGGCCACCATGCTTTTTCAAAGTGAGAGGAGCAAATTAGTGAGGTCCTACCTGCGATCGAGCAACATCACCTCTAGATTATTGGATCCAAACCTGCAGCCTCGCCCTACTCAGGAAGGTTGAAGCAAGGAACAGGAGGCCATCCCCTTCTCTACGGCTCCCTCGAAAGATCTGGGTGTACAGCCCACAGTGTTCCGACCAAGAATGTTCCAAGTGAATCCACCTTATCGATGCCAGACCCAACCCATATAAAGCGAACAGGCAATCAGTCACAGTGTTAAGTGGGGGTGAAGTTTAGTTCAGTTCAGTGGGGGTTAAATGTTGGTGTCAGAGTACTGAGAGACTGTCGCTGTGGAGTACTGAGTACAATGTATGTATTGCTGTTAAGTACCGAGGACAGTGTATGTACCGCTGTGGAGAACTGAGTGTGTACTGCAGTTAAGTTCAGTTGGAGCTATGTTCTAGTTAAGTGTCTGCTCTGAAGTTGTGTTCAGCACCATCATGAGTTCAGTCTCTGTCAGCAGTCTGTGAGTGCCATGACAGCATGGGAAGGTAATGTGTGTAATCAATGATGACTGTTGAGTGTCTGACTGATGAACAAGTGTGAACTGTAGAAGTAACATAACTGGGGAAGTGTATAAGTAATAGTAGTTATATAAAACTTAGTCTTAGAGTAAAACAATACCAGTTGTATCCTTATTTATCACCCTACCATCATGCTACAACTGGTATCAAAAGCAAGAATGGGTAGGTATATTTTATTTTGATTGAATAGCAGTTCCAGGCTCTTCTCAATAAGCTCTGAGAACTTAAATCTAGCCAAGACAAACTTAAGGAGCTTAAGAGTGAACTCAAATCGAACCAGGACCAACTAAAATTAGAATTATATATACTAAATGATGGACAGGTAAAGTTAGTATAAGAAATTGAAAAGTGACATCATGCAGGACGTACATGAAATGGGCAAGGACTAGTTTAAGGCAATACGTCAGGTTACGGAATGCGGAGTCCAAGACCTGAGGAAAGAAGCGAGTGTGCTGCATGGAAGGACTATGGCCATGGAGACTTGAACAGAGCTCACCAGCAGTGATGGCGGCTCCAGCATTGTGAAGGTGAAACCCCCACATTACGATGTGATCCCTTCCTGGAGAAAGTTCTGGGCACAGTTCGAGACCATCTGTGACACAACAGATGGACAATGGAGGATAACGCTGTACACCTGATCACTGAGCTACATGGACAAGCAGTAGAGGAACTCCACAGCCTCCAGATGGATGCCAGCTATGAAGAGATTGTGGGTGAGCCTGACGGATGCTATGGTAATCACCAGCTAACCAGCTGCCTATCGTGTCCAGCTACAGAAGAGGACCCATCATGCCAATAGAACGCTGCAGGAATTCATCACAGAGATTGAGCAACTAGCCCACAAGGCTCAGAACGAGGTCACTCGGGATCACATCCAGTATGAGGCAGCCCACACCCTTATTGGGAGGCTCCATGACGCCGAGATCCATCACAAATTGATGCTACGTGGGGAACATAACCACAGGGGAGCCCTGACAATAGCCCTGGGGGTGGAGGCAGTGAAGGAGGGACCGCGGCACCATCAACAGAGATACGAGTCATCAAGGGCACGGATACAGCAGAGGCTTGAGTGGTAACAGCAGAGCAATGTAAACTGCCGCCAAGAAGCCACACCCCCTGAGGGATCGCCTATTAGAACTGTGGCGAGTGACGATACCTGCCTACAAAGAAGTGAAGGTGACAGCATAAAGCTGCAAGTCTGTATGGATACCAAAATTCCAATATAATTGGTTCGTTATTGGAAATTATAAATTTTCCAGCTAACTCATTCTTCATTGTCAACATTTTGCCCCCGTGTACCAATTTGAACTCATCAGTTGGTAATAAGCACACCTACCAAAATGCATGGCTAGTGAAAGTAGTGGAGCCCACTGCACAGCCTACTTGGAGCTTCAGGCAGTGCCAATGCACTATGAGACACTCGGTCTCTTTTTCAAAACTTGATGCCTGCTAGGCCATCAAATGATACAGATTTTGATTCCCATAGGAAACTTGAAATATTTATCCTGAGACTCCAAGTAGCCTACGCAGTGGCTTTCACTACATGCACTAGCCATTTGCCTTGGTAAATGTGCTAGTTACTAACTGATGAGACCAAACTGGCACACTAGGGTGAAAACTGGCAACTAAAAATCAGTTAGCTGAAAAATTTATAATTTCCAATAGCAGATCAATTATGAATGAATTATGAATTACTCTTTTTTTTTTTTTTTTTGCTAGGGGCTTTACGTCGCACCGACACAGTTAGGTCTTATGGCGACGATGGGATAGGAAAGGCCTAGGAGTTGGAAGGAAGCGGCCATGGCCTTAATTAAGGTACAGCCCCAGCATTTGCCTGGTGTGAAAATGGGAAACCACGGAAAACCATCTTCAGGGCTGCCGATAGTGGGATTCAAACCTACTATCTCCCGGATGCAAGCTCACAGCCGCGCGTCCCTACGCGCACGGCCAACTCGCCCGGTGAATTACTCATTTAGGACAGATATTTCAAGTTCCCAATTGGAATTGAAATCTATATCAACAGATACCAAATTTGACACTGAGGGACAAGAAAATACTTGGATGGACCGAATTTGGGATGTTTGGGCCAGTCATGTGCATCAGGCCAGTGAATGATGAAAACGCCCAAGCCCTGGAAGATGATGGTTGTCCATCTGGATCTTCTGGTGCTGTATTGTGGAGCAGTTCAGGACAAGCAGCCTTAAGGCGGGGGCAATGTCACAGGATGGCTGCCATGCTGTTTCGAAGTGAGAGAAGCCAGTTAGTTTGGCCCTGCCTGCAAACAAGTAATGCCGCTGCTAGGTAACCAACTCCACCCCACTGCCACGCAGCTCACTACTTGGGAAGGGGAAGCAAGGAGCAGGAGGACATCCCCCTCTCTACGGCTCTCTTGAAAGATCTACGTGTCTCTGGTGGGATTGTCTAAATGTGAAGTACTGTACAGTATAAACTGAGAAACCAGTGTGACTGTGTTCGTATGAGTAGACAGTGTGAACTGGGAAAACAGTGCGACTGTGTTAGTATAATAAGTGTCCTGGTTCTCTATGAGGTTGGAGATGGTGAGATGAATCTTTATAGCAAGTTTTTACGATGTCAACATCACCAGATGAGTTGATGAGATGAAATGAATGACATCGTGCTACCACATAGCCTCCTCCTGTTGAATAGCATCAAGGAGCCAAGGCTTAATGTTGCCATCCAACGGACAAATTACCATCAACAGCGTCATGTGCACTCATTCCATACAAACAATGCAGAGAGGTTTGGAATTGAATCCAGGCTTTTGGCACACAATCAACTGATTAGAAAATGTATACCACCACCTCTCCTACCCTGCCGTCCAACATTCTGATGGTGACATTTTTTTCAACCAATAGGACTCGAACTGGCTAACTAACTCAATGGTAGTTAAATAAAACTTAGTCTTAGAGTAAACTGCTACCAGCTGTGTCTTTATTTATTATATACAATATGTAACTGGATTAAGAAACTATGCCTATTTTGTTTCGCATAAAATACTACAGTTAAGGACACTGGAGATACAGAGAAAAGCAATATACGGATCTCACAGTTTTAAGACAGCAGAAAGCGGCTGTGTAGATTCATGAAGAGGAACAACCTCTCTCTTTGAAGGACATCTGTACACCAGCAATTGCTAAAGGGCCATACCGATAATGTGATGAAATTTCATTTGCATTTTAGATTCAAAATTCAATTTGCATATTCCCCCACCCCAACTTCTTTATGTTAAAAATTGATATTAAAAAACAAATGGGAAAATTATGAGAGCAAATACGGTATGATTATTGACCAGGCAGACTAATATGTAACACCACCTTCTGACTCGATGAGAAAACCGATGAGAAATTAGCTCACCACTCATTTCCATGGGATACATATTCTCGGTACTAAAGATGCCAAAACATTTCTAGGAGCATGATGTGTATGATATTATAAATAAAGACCTAGAACAAGGTTGACTGATTCAATAAAGAGAAATGCTAGAAGAAGTCAGGACTAGGACAATATGATGGACAAGGAATGGAAGGAGAGAGGAAGGTGGAGAAGTGCCATAAATGCCCCAACCTGACGGAGCTGGATAAGGGGAAAGGAGGAGGAGGAGGAGGAGGAGGAGGAGGAGGAGGATAATGACAAAACTTGTTTAGTATAATACACTTCATATAAAACTAAATTAAAGCATCACCTATCAGTTTTAAAAGTTTATGATGACATCATTTTCATTCTTTAAAGTTCTTACCTGATGAAGATGTATTGTCAAACTCGCAGTGTGTTCCTGCAGGTAGCAAACGGTTGAGACGGTCCAGTGGACCAAGGGTGGCCAACAAGTGAAACAGCAGAGGCTGTACACATGATACAGGCAATAACAACAGAGAGTGAAGAATTTTCGACAACATAGCTCCAGCAAGGGATTGATACAGCATATCTGGAAAATCATTTGTAAAACATCAGAAGCACTTACTTAAATATAAGGATTTGATGATAACAGAAATCTCCTGGGCTTGTAGGCCTTGGTCCAATTGAGTATGAAGGTCTCACTGTCTTACCGGATACTTTACCCAATATACAGTATAAACAAGTCCTGTTGCTCCAAAGGTCAGTGGTGTTTAGCCAGGAAACTTCCATTATCATCATGATAATAACCATGAAACCCTACCCTATTAAGCAAATAATCTAGTTTTGAACTATTATGTTCTTTTTGGTTTAATCTTCAATATTTAAACTGAATTATGCTCACAGTATCCGAATAAAATTACACACATTTTATGTTATATATTAAAGAACAGATTAAGGTTAAAAACTAAAATATGAACACATTCACACTGGAATGTGCTGGGCGACAGTTCAAATAGCTTTGGTAAACAACATTCAGTGTCCAGTGTCCAACTTCAATCTGCTTTATGTCACACCAACACAGACAGGTCTTATGGTGATGATGGGATAGGAAACCGTTTGGAGTTGGAAGGAAGCAGCTATGGCCTTAATTAAGGCACAGCCCTAGTATTTACCTGGTGTTAAAATGGGAAACCACGGAAAACCATCATCAGGTCTGCCAGCAGTGGGGTTCGAGCCCACAACCTCCCGACTGCAAGCTCAAAGCTGCACGCCCTTAACTGCACAGCCAATTCATATGGTGTGTCCAACTTCACTGTGGGCACAAACGACTACCACGTCACTGACTGTAAGTTCTGAACTGTTAGGAATGTAGGGCATCTTCGAAAAATAAATAAAATAAATTGTCAATTAAGCTGCTATTGATATTTCCAAGCTTGCCCCGATGCAGCTTTGTCCTAGACTATAAGTCCCTATTCAAAAGTTGTTTCAACCGCTCTATGCACTACTTCAGTTTTTGCACAACATTTTGAATTGCCCTGTATTAAAAGGATCATGTCATGGGTTAGATATGCCGACAACATTTTTGCTATAATAGACCATAAAGTCACTAATAACTCCATAATACTGGATCAACTGAATAACATAGACCCACATATTACATTCACATTAGAAAATGAAAATAACCACGCGCTCAATTTTCTTGACAGCACAATACTAAGAAGAACACCTGTCATTCAAATTCTACAGAATACCGACCCAAACCATCAACACAATAAAACAAAATTCACTTCACCCAGAACCCCATAAAAGAGCTACATTTTTAGTATGAACAACAGAACATATAACATCCCCTTGTTGCTGGAAGATTTCAATAGAGAAATTAACATTATTTATAGAACATCAATTAATAATGCCTACACTACATAAAAAGAATAATTAATAACATTTGGAATAATCCCCAAACTAAACTTACCAAAAAATTGAAGAATAACAAGAAGAATGTTGCCACTTTTACTTTCAATAATAACTTTTATCAAATTACAAATATCTCCACAACAAAAAACAAAAACAAATAAAACCCACAATTTTAAAATGCCTTCCATACAAACAATATAGTCAACTAATTTACCATCACCACAGTAACTATTCACAAAAATAATAGGGCCTAGACTTTTAAATTAAGGTATTTATAAACTTAACCAACCCTACTGTAAAGTGGCAAATATCGGATAGACAGAGATAAATTTTTAACATACTGCCAGGAACATACTAATGCAGAGAAATACAATAGATATGTGAATATGATCACCCACATGATAGATCTTCACACTTTTACAACAACTCGACTATTTGCAAACATTAAATAAAGGTATCATAACGAATATTTTTGAACCCTTTTACACAGAAATAGATCAGAAATCAAACCCTAATCATCTCTTAAATTACCAAAAAAAACCTTGATGTTTTGTTACAGGAAATCTTCAAAACAGCTACCCAAAAAAACAAAAATACAACCACTAATTACAACACGAAATCCCCTCCTGTACGTATCCCCTACCACAGCATCGTCCTGCCCACTCCTACAAAGCCGCCTCCTCCTCAACAGCTGCCTGATCCACTCAGTCGCCGGATACACAAATGTAAGGACAAGAACAACATTCAAAAGGTACCAGCACAGAAGCGAGTACTCAAATCTTTCCAAATCCCTTCAAAGCAACTGTAATAATCTCCACACTTTCTTACAAAATACTAGAACTACTACTCTTTTTCTAGACTCCACAACAAATCATCATCATCATCATCATCATCACCATCATCATCATCATCCTTCCCCATTCTCCAGCTCCTGCCGGGTCAGGGCATTAATGGCACTTCTCAACCATCCTCTCTCCTTCCACCATTCCTCTCCCATCATTTTGTCCCAGTCCAGGTTTCTTCCCTCAAACTTAATCTCCATTATATGTTTTGTTATTCCTTCCCCTCATTATCTTTACATGTCCAAACCATGTTAGTTTACTCCTATCTATTCTCTCATTTACGTTTTCCATTCTGACTTCATTTCTCACATCTTCATTTCTCAATCTGTCTTTACTTGTCCGTCCTACCACACTTCTTAGGTATTTCATTTCACTGGATTGAATTCTACTCTCCTCCCACTTGTCACTGTCCAAGTCTCAGCCACATACGTCAATATGGATGCATAATACATTTTGTATATTATCTCTCTACACTTCCTTGGTACTTCCTTATTCCAAACAAGATTTCTTCCAGTCTGGTAGAATGCATTGCCCTGTTGTACCCTCTTGCTAATCTCGATGTTCAGCCTTGTATTCTGCGTTAATTCACTCCCTACGTTTTTGAAACCAACAATTTCAAGGCTTTTCACAATGCTTTTTCCCTTCTTTTTCTCCTCTTGATATCACCATAGTCTTGCTTTTCTCTGCGCTGATTTTCATACCATGCTTTCCAATTTTTTGATTCAGTGCATCAAGTTCTTCTTGTACTTCTTTGCTCTTTGTTTCCCAGACCACAATCATCATCATCATCATCATCATTTCCCTTTATCCAGCTGTAGCCGGGTAGGGGCAAATATGGTTCCACAATATCATCTGCAAATAGTAACTTCATCTCCCTATTCCCACGTGCTTCCTTCATCTCCTTTACAATTTAGTCTATAACCCTCAGAAACAATAAAGGTGATACGACACTCCCTTGTCTTAGTCTAGTTTCATTTCTAAACCATCCTGTCTTTCCAAATGGAGTCTGTACACTGCTTGCACCATTTCTACAGTTTGTGTACCTAGTCTCTTTTTGACCATAGTTTCCCACACCCTCTCACTGGGAACACTATTGTATGCATTAGTTAAATCTATGAATGTCATGAACAGATCCTTTCCATATTCCCAACATTTTTCCATAAATTGCCTATTCTGAAGATTGGGTTCACTGTAGAGCTTCCACTTCTAAAGACATACTGTTCCCCTTGCAACTCTCCTTCCACTTTTTTCCTCATTCTCCTTTCTAATATTATTTCCAGTATTTTTGTTATTTGTGATAAGAGTACGATTCCTGTATAGTTATCATACACTTTTTTGTCCTCTTAAACAGTGGTATTATTATTCCCTTTCCCCAGTCTTCTGGCAAATGTTTCTGTCCCCATATGCACTTTAACAATCTGTACATCCATTGTAGTCCAACAGGTACAGCAGCTATTATCATTTCCACACTAAATTCATCCATTCCTGATACCTTCCCCATTTTCATTTTACATAACAACATCATCCTCTATGTGTGGAACAGCACAATTACAAGGGCGCAATATACAGGAAGTGTACAATCCAAAAAAGAAGACCTATACACTGTGTTCCAAAACACTATTTTAATTTTCTATTTTTAGATGTCTACTTGTCAACTTTGCCATTTATTCTGGTATATCCTTGTATCTTTTTTAACTATTTCATTGCCTTACTCAGACTACCTTGCTTTCTCCACAGAGTTTTGAAAACTCACGCACATGAACAAGAAATACAGACAGACATAATTTTTTTTTTTTTACTATGAAAGTCATTTAAAAAATAATTAGAAGAACGTTCCATAAAATTGTCAGGAATATATTTTCAAACCTGCTTGCCCAGTAAATTGTATTTTATCAGGGACAGGAATAGAATCTACATTTTTTTTTTTTTTTTTTTGCTAGTTGCTTTACGTTGCATCAACACAGATAGGTCTTATGGCGACGATGGGACAGGAAAGGGCTAGGAGTGGGAAGGAAGCGGCCGTGGCCTTAATTAAGGTACAGCACCACCATTTGCCTGGTGTGAAAATGGGAAACCACGGAAAACCATTTTCAGGGCTGCCGACAGTGGGGTTCGAACCTACTATCTCCCGAATAATGGATACTGGCCGCAATTAAGCGACTGCAGCTATCAAGCTCGGTAATAGAATCTACAAATTTGGGGAATTTACCATAGTGTGAGGTCCCGTCACCACATCTGTTGCCGGTTATACAATATCAAGAATACCATTGCCGCCTTCATCACGACTGATATTTTCCTCATTACTAGCCTCATTTGAATTCTCAGTTTCTCAAAATAAGCATTATCATGATACACTTCTCTTTCAATATCGTCATTTAGCAGAGAACATGAAACACCCTGCAATGAGGAAGCCACAGTGTAAGCAAACAGCAGCTACCGTCATTTTTATCGCTAGCTTGACCACGCAAGGAGGATAAATCCTTAGAGCAACACTATTGCAAAGAGAATACCAAGTACACATTCGGGATGACACTGTGCAGCGCTAATGGGAAGCCCAAGTACGTACTCTGGCAGACAGCAAAGGAGTTAAGCTGAAGATGTCACCTATCAGGAAAAAAACATGCTTTTTATTTAAAATAGAAAAAGGCATCTTCTAAAAGTTAAAACCATATTATAGTATTGAAAGGTGGTCACTTCTCAATTTGATTTGAAATGCCTACACAGTGAGTTCAGCTGTTGATTATTATGCCCTATATAAGAATAAAATGTTTTAACACAAGCCACACACCTCACAAAGAGTACCATTTATTTATAGAAAACCAGTACTGTTTAGCAGCAGCAGCAGCAGCAGTAGTAGTAGTAGTAGTAGTAGCAGCAGCAGCACAATTCCACTACTGGTACATAACAAAATCATCAAGTGTTGCAAAAAAGGATTATAAGTTGCCATTTTTACATTTTATCTTATGTCCGTCTCACTGGTTTGTTACCATTAGTGCCAACCAAACAATACTTATTTTACACAATGAGAAATTTACATCAGAGCTTTGTGTCAAAGTTTAAACACGGTATTTTAAAATATATGGGACGGTTCATGAAAAACGGAAAACATGCATCCTGCATACATTTTGCTGGGACAATGGGACAGTTTAGAGAAGTAATGGACAATCTCGTAAATAAGGAATGTCTGGTCACCTTACACAAAAGTATTCATCGGTTCATTTAAAGATATCTTCTTCAATAATTCTCTCTTTTAAGGGTCTGCAGACAAATAGCTCCTCTTCTACAGACATCCTATTTTTCAAGTTGATTTAAGTCGCACCAACACAGATAGGTCTTATGGCAACGATGGGACATTAAAGGGCTAGGAGTGGGAAGGAAGCAGTCATGGCCTTAAATAAGGTACAGCCCCAGGATTTACCTGGTGTGAAAATGGTAAATTATGGATAACCATCTTCAGGACTGCCGACAGTGTGGTACGAACCCACTATCTCCAGAATACTGTATACTGGCCGCACTCAAGCAACTGCAGCTACCGAGCTCGGTCAGACATGGATAAAATGGCAGCATTACTCAATTTATCATGTTCAATGGCAAAGAAAGGACTACTCTGAATTCTTTCCAAAATTTAATTTTTGACATATGTAGTTTGCTATGTCGTTAATGTGGCTCTTGATCATGTTGTCGAACAATGATACCATAATGACCTTTTCTGCAGGGGATTCTCCAAGCATACTCTGTACTACATCATTTATGCAGCAGAACTTCTGCAATCGAAGGAGGTTTTGCAGCTTCAGCAATTCTGTACATATGCAGAAAGACACTTCAACAGCATAGTCACTATTTGCAATAGATATAAAAGAATTTAAATAATTTTCTACTCATCTTTTCATGCAAAAAAAAACCCTCATAAAACTTGTTTACATGGGTGGAGTGTTCAGTTTCTACATAGTGTGTGAGTAGAGAATTTTCAGACTACTGTTATCAAGTCTGTCACCACAAACAAAACATTGGGGTCTTGGACAGTCCTTTTCACCTGCATATAAAAATACAAACTTAATGTAATTTTTATAGTACTTTTTTAACTGTTGGACTGAAACATATCATTGAAAGTTAAATAACCTGTTGAGTCTGAAGTTGACACAACACTAGCTTTGGATTTTGTAATTCCCTAATTCCCCTTCAAACATCCGTTTTTCCTTACACATGGCTCACCTTTATCAGAATGATGCACTTCACTAGAAGTTGAATGACCAGTTGAATCTGACGTTAGTGTAATACTGACTTCTGTTTTCGTTACTCCAAGTTTCCCGTTCAAACTTCCACTTTGCAAACAGTTAACCATTTTAGATGTGATCAGAAATTATTCAGATACACAAATGACCATTGCATTCTTGCCACTTGATCAAACAAGAATAGACTACTGTTGAAAGACATCATCAAACACATTAACAGATGGTAGGTTACCACTACATTATTGCATATGTACAACTGTACTTTATTGTGCATTCCATGTGCTTGTATATCATTGGAAACAAAATTTATGAATGTTGACTTCAGTGGCATAATTACCATATTTGTGTAATTATTAATTTAATTTAATAAAAACAAGAATGGGTCTAACCTCAAAAGCAGCCATTACAGAAAAATGTTCGCGAACCCCTAGGATGCTTTGCAAACCAGTTTGGGAACTGTTGCTTTAGACACAGTCCCATTGCCTTATGATACAGTTCCACCCATTGTAATCTGGACTTTCTGCAGTCTCTCTTTCCTTTCATTTGTGATTTCCATCTTTACTTTTTCCATATATGTCTTTATTTATCACTCTCTGTCTTTCTATTTCTTTGGTATAATCAGGCCCCTCTATGTTGTTTGTTTGTCTATCCCTTAGTTCCATTTCTTGATACAGTGTTGGAGAAATCAGGCCCTCGATATTCTCTTGTATTTTCTATTTTCTTTTTAATAATACAAAAAGTGAAGTAGAGTATACAGGATTTCTATACCCTTGTGATTGAAATGTTATGTCCATCAAGAAGATAGGATGAGTAGGATACAACCAGATTAGAAAATACTACACAAATTCTTTTGAATATTAACAAACAACAAGAAATATTTGCCCATTTCATGTCCACCACAACTTGTGGCTAATTCAAGCTTGGTACTTACCATATAAGTGATTCAAAGCTGCTGGAAAGTTTCCTGCAATGACAGAAGCCTTGGAAAACACATCACATGCTAAAGGCAGTAAAATCATCAAGTGGTTCTGTAGAAGTGTAATGCTCTGTAACACCTGTGAAGAAAATAGTTGGTATTATCTATCTATCTATCTATCTACATTGCATAAAATAAAGAGTTGTGTCTGTACATTGCTCAGAATTTAAAAATAATGGTATTTCTGCATCAGTAGTACCCACAGAATGAAGGAAATGTTTTTAATTTTCTCTCATTTCTGTCTGTCTGTCTGTCTGTCTGTCTGCCTGCCTCTACACACATCACAAGAAAACGGCTAAACAGATTGTAATGAAAATCAGTATGTAAAGTCGGGGAATAAAGCACTACAATCTAGGGTATAAATAATTCTATTCACTCTTTGTGAAGTGGTGGTTTAGGGGAAGGCCTAAAATGTAATTCCCAAATATGTATGTGCTCATATCGAGAAATACTGCATAACAAAAGATATACTATAACCTTTCAATGACGTCGAGGTCGAGAGTAAAGGATTCATTGAAAGTTATAAAATAAACAGATTAAAGAGAACGGCACAGAAGTACGTGAATCACCGAATTACGGCCAATTTATATGTTCCATCATGGATAAAAGCCGATACAACTCGCATAGTTATGGGATCTTACGGAATAAAGTGGAAAAATCAAGCTCAGAACCCCGTGGTGTACAAAAGATTGAGTTAAGAATAATTCAGATACAAGCGGAGATCAGTAATGAAAACCATGTCAACAGCTGTGAAGAGAAAAAGGTCATACATAACATTTAGTCCGGGAAACGTCATAGCGGAGGCCATGGAATGAATTAAAATCATGCACGGCTAACCATCAAGAAGGCATGTGCGAAGTGACGTATCATGTGTGTTGGAAGAGTAAATAAATGGTAGAATGTTTTCCTTTGCGAAGTTCTGCGAGTGAAGAGAGTGACTGTAGTGTCAAAGTTCCTCAAATGTCAGAAACAAGTGTAATGGAGATCATACGATGGTAGTTCTACGAGTCATGAAATGCGAACCGATTATTATCGTAAGATAATTAAAGTGGAATTTCGTTTTTTCGTGATCACTGTATAAAGGAAAAGCAGATAGTAGGTCGACATTGGAAATAGCTCTGGTGTAGACTAAAAACTGAGGAGATCTATAGGATATTAAGAGAGCCTATCGCTTAAATAAGATTAATAATTGAATATAAAACACTGATATATTGCAGGGGAGTGTTAGTAAATGAAAGTGTGGATATAAAAATCTAATTAAACTCTGTCTAACAAATTTTGTACGAGTTTCAGGATTGGAAGCCAGCAAGATCACTGTCTATTATGATCCAGAATACCAATAACATGGAGATGTGCGCTTAAAAGCTAACTGGATCCCTGATGGATCCGAGCTCTGCTGGAATGACCAGAATAACGTAAAACAGATGTCCAGAAAGCTGATAACCTGAAGGATGGTATGAACGTCTGTGTCTTCAACGATAAGTACCCCTACATTGTTTTTCCTTGTTCTATTTGTAGCAGCTTAATGTAGAGCTAGATTTTGTCATCACATTCAGGTGACTTTAAGAAATGACTTGAATAACCTAACGGGCCGGTTGATGTTATTTTGTGAAGTGTTGGTCTGGCCGTCTATGAGATAGGATTTTAGCTTACTGTCAGCGTTTGATAGGGTTAGGCGTTTATAATTCATTCGTTGCTCTTACGCTAGTGAACTAATTGTGGAAGTTAATCGCGGTAAGATAATGTTGAGTGTCTACAGGTAAGTTCTCTGAATGTGTGTATGTAATATTATTAATGTTGTGATCCTCTTACATGACTTGTTCCGCAGAATGTTGGTGAAGTGTTTATTCAGTAGGAATTGTGTGATATTCATATGCGTGGAATTAAGGCTCTTCGATGCCTATGCTTGTTTATTCGAGTGTTAATGTTGATGTGGTGCGCATTTTTGATGATGTGTGGCAAGTGTAGAGTCATCAGATATTATGATTTGATGCGGTAGTAATAGTAGACGAGATTTATTGAATTGCAAGCTACAGTGGTACGTTTGATCTTTGAGATGGTCAATGAGTTAGGGTAATGTTGTTGATTGAAATGTTCGCTGCATATTTTGAGTATTGGATGGACAAGCGATGTATGAAATGTTAGAATTTGAAGGTATTTCGGAGAATTTAGTGTTGAGCGCATAGGATTTGTCATGTTATGTATTATGGTACAGCATTAAAATAAATTAATAGACGTGCGGATGAATAGATAGGATCTTCAGTAATCAATACACCCGAACAGTAGACAGATGTATTTTAGGATCAATGTCACCTGATATCGTGTGTTGCATTCGACATATTGCTTTATGTAGTTTGTTTGAGCATTAGAATTATTTTTAGCAGACATGGAGAAGAAGCTGATGCATCGCAGACCTTCCAACATTGTATTATTTGATCATGTCAGTAGTTAGCAGATATTATTTTCCAGGTACGGCAAGACTGAGAATCCAGACGAGAGTAACGACACCGTGATATTTATTTATGGAATTATTTGTGTCTTGGTTGATTAATAGATATGATTCTGTGTCATATTAGAGAAATGACTGTTAAGGGAATTCAAGTTGTTCATTAGCTAGGTAGGTGTTTGAATGACGACATAGATAGAACAGGGAAAGCAAGCTACGGGTAAAGGTGATTTTTTAAGATAAATGAACAAACAAGCAGGAGAAGTGAAAGACTTCAGATTGATAGATGTTCCTTGTGTGATTAATTTTTTTTTTCTCTCTTCATAATGGAAGTATCTGAAAGACAGTTACGATTTATTTTAATATTTGAATCTAATGTTAAATAATGCCTCAAGGATAGATTTTTAGAGCCAACAGAGTGTGATAGGACTTATATAATGATAACTCTCCGTGATGTTGCTTATTCAAGTTATTATTATTATATTTCCCTAAGATTATTTCATTCAATTTTATATCCTTCCAAACTTTTATTGTGGTTGTCATTTCTTGAATGAAATTTAAGAGCCTAGATATAATTAGGTAGGATGTTGAATCATTAGGTTTAGTTATCATTTTGATGAGATGTGAGCGGTACTCGTCGAAGGGCCATGCCCTTGAGTGGATTTTCACGCGAACCGCTGAATTCTAGCTGAGGCCCAACATAAGAAAATTATCATTCTCCAAACCATACACGTCCACGAACGTTCACAATACATAATACAATTTCCAATTATTTGTGTCTTAGATGATAACAGAGATGTTCGTATAGACTTTTGTTGCTCAATTCATATCAATGCCGAGCATCCCTTAAGGTGAAAACCACATGGTCATCAGATTATAATGGCAAGAAAAATGGTAAAGATGACTATCAAAATGAGAAAACATCATGAAGGAACATCATGAAAGGAGGAAGGAGTCCCTTTCCATTGGATATCTTAATATCACAGAGTTGGAAGAAAACTAAATATGAAGGCCTACAATATTGAAAGTCCATAAAATTGATCAACAATAAATTACATTGATTATTGTTTGTTGTGATGTGTTTTGTCTCCTCTGCTCCCATGCATCTCCAATAGATGGCATTACTGTTGTGGGTCCAGCAGAACAGCCTGCTTGAATATTGGCAGGAAGTAGCTGGGGAATCGGATAACTTTCTTCTTTAGCATGCCATTCCTCGGGTTCATAGATATTCTGATAACTACATGGCACACTGGTTCATGACAGTATTTTAGCTATTCCATTTCTGCTAAGAGGCGCTGATAGGAATTGACAGGGTGCAAACTTACTGAAAATGAAAAACGTCAGAACAGAATTCACCGCTGTCTGTGGCAAAGTCATTCCAGCACTGGAACTTGTCACCAATATTACACCAGCGTTCAGCATAGTACTGTATGTGAAAAGGGACAAACTGTGCCATTCTTCACTTGATCGAGCATTTCATACAATAAAACTGCCTTTAAATGTGACATTCCAGTCGGTTAATATTGTACTCTAACAGGAATACTGATGCGATCATAACGACCCATGTTATATTCATTTTAATGTTTGTACCCGTTATAGAATCATAAGAAAAACAGATGTGTGAATTTAAATTAAACTTGGTATTCGGTTTAGAATGGTACAACTTCAAAAGGGCATTTGTAAGCAGGGCAAACAGTGCCTGTGGTAGAACAGCAATAGGAAGTCTCCTGATTATAAAAGGAAATGTAAGATATTGGTACGAGAAGAAAAGATGGGAAGAATTTATACAAAAGATGGAAACAACAGTAATGGCTGGCAGGAGAGAAACTAGTTGAGTTTTGTGAGAAGAATTGAATGATTGTGGGCAACACATGGTTTCAGAAGGAAAACAACAGGAAAATTACAAGATATGGCTGGAGCGACAGAATAATAAGAAATGGTGCAAGCACTGTACACAAACTGTCAGCAGTGTACAGTCTCCGTTTGGAAAGACAGAATGGTTTAGAAATGAAACTGGACTAAGACAGGGGAGTGTCCTGTCACCTTTATTATTTCTGAGAGTTATGGACTAAATTGTAAAGGAGATGAAGGAAGCAAGTGGGAATAGGGAGATGAAGTTACTATTTGCAGATGATATTGTGGTCTGGGAAACAAAGAGCAAAGAAGTACAAGAAGAACTCGGTGCACTGAATCAAGAAAATTGGAAAGCATGGTATGAAAATCAGCGTAGAGTAAAGCAAGACCATGGTGATATCAAGAGAAGAAAAAGAAGGGAAAAGCATTGTGAAAAGCCTTGAAATTGTTGACAGTTTCAAAAACGTAGGGAGTGAAATAACACAGAATACAAGGCTGAATATGGAGATTAGCAAAAGGGTACAACAGGGCAATGCATTCTACCAGACTGGAAGAAATCTTCTTTGGAATAAAAAAGTACCAAGGAAGTGTAGAGATATAATGTACAAAATGTATTATGCATCCATATTGACGTATGTGGCTGAGACTTCGACAGTGACAAGAAGGGAGTACCTAGGGAAATAATGACGACTTAACAAGTCCAAAGCTCATCCAAACAGTATAAGAAACACAAAAACGAGACAAAAAAACAGAAAAGCCAGCCTCAGAGTTGCTACCTTGAACATATTAACACTGACTGAAAAATGTTTTTTTTTTTTTTTTTTTTTGCTATGGGCTTTACGTCGCACCGACACAGATAGGTCTTATGGCGACGATGGGATAGGAAAGGCCTAGGAGTTGGAAGGAAGCGGCCGTGGCCTTAATTAAGGTACAGCCCCAGCATTTGCCTGGTGTGAAAATGGGAAACCACGGAAAACCATTTTCAGGGCTGCCGATAGTGGGATTCGAACCTACTATCTCCCGGATGCAAGCTTCACAGCCGCGCGCCTCTACGCGCACGGCCAACTCGCCCGGTACTGAAAAATGTAACACAATAACAAGTATGATGAAAAGTACACACATTAATATCTTAGGTCTGAATCAAAGTAAAAGGGATTAAACACAAAACCACCGAATGATGGATACAAACTGTACTGGCGTGGAAATAAGACAGATGCAAAAAATAGAGTTAGCTTTATTCTTCACAAGGACAGCGACTGCATTTCTGATGTGACTTTCATTAATAAGAGGATTATTAAAGTGAGGGGCGTTTGATAGGAAATATCTAATAGTTAAGCAGGTCTATGCCTCTCAGCAGGGTTGCAGTGAAGAAGAAAAGCCAAACTTCCTTGGAATGGAAAATAACGCAACAGAAGATAAGTAAAGACAGATTGAGAAATGATGTGAGAAAGGAGGTCAGAATGGAAAACGTAAATGAGAGAATCGATAGGAGTAAACTAACATGGTTTGGACATGTAAACATAATGAGGGGGAACAAATACCAAAACAGATAATGGAGATTAAGTTTGAGGGAAGGAGGGGTGCAAGAAGAAGAAACCTGGACTGGGACAAAATAATGGAAGAGGAATGGTGGAAGGAGAGAGGAAGGTTGAGAAGTGCCATAGATGCCCTGACCCAGCAGGAGCTGCAGAAGGGAGAAGGATCAGTTTTAATTACTGCATTGTTGGAATAAAAATTCCCTTTGGGGATCTGTGTAAGTACCTAGGTCTTAATATAGGGAAAGATCTTTATTGGGATAATCTTGTAAGTATAATTGTAAATAAAGGGTACAGATCTCTGCACATGGTTATGAGGGTATTTAGGGGTTGTAGTAAGGATGTAAAGGAGAGGGCATATAAGTTCTGGTAAAACCCCAACTAGAGTATGGTTCCACTGTATGGGACCCTCACCAGGATTACTAGATTCAAGAACTGAAAAATATCCAAAGAAAAGCAGCTCGATTTGTTTTTGGTGATTTCCGACAAAAGAGTAGCGTTACAAAAATGTTGCAAAGTTTAGGCTGGGAAGACTTGGGAGTATGGAGACGAGCTGCTCGACTAAGTGGTATGTAATACCACATTATAAATTTTCCAGCTAACTCATTTCTTGTTGCCAGCATTTTGCTCCAGTGTGCTAAGATGGGCTCTTCAGTTGGTAAATAGCACACCCACCAAGACGCATGACTAGTGCATACGAGGAGGCCATTGCGTAGGCTACTTGGAGCCACTGGCAATGCCAATGCACTTTGAGAGACTTTGTCTCATTACCAAAAATTTATAACTGCCTGCCCATCAGATGATATAGATGTTGATTCCCAAAGGGAACCTGAAATATTTGTTCTGAATGAGTAAAATAAAGGAGGTCAGAATGATAAACGTAAATGAGAGAATTGATAGGAGTAAACTAACATGGTTTGGACAAGTAAACATAATGAGGGGAAGGAATAACACAACATATAATGGAGATTTAGTTCGAGGGAAGGAGAGGTGCAAGAAGAAGAAACCTGGACTGGGACAAAATAATGGTAGAGGAATGGTGGAAGGAGAGAGGAAGGTTGAGAAGTGCCATCAATGCCCTGACCCGGCAGGAGTTGGAGAATGGGGAAGCATCACTTTTAATAACTGGGTTGATGGGGTGTAAGTACCTAGGTCTTAATATAAATTTACTCATTTGGAACAAATATTTCAGGTTCCCTATGGGAATCAACATCTATATCAGAAGTGATATATTTCGAGTTGTCTGTGGAGAGATGGCATGGAATGACATCAGTAGATGAATAAGTTTGAGTGGTGTGTTTCAAAGTAGGAAAGATCACAATATGAAGAGAAAGTTGGAATTCAAGAGGACAAATAATCGTTTATAGGAAGGGGAGTTAGGGACTGGAATAACTTACCAAGGGAGATGTTCAATAAATTTCCAATTTCTTTGTAACCATTTAAGAAAAGGCTAGGAAAACAACAGATAGGGAATCTGCCACCTGGGTGACTGCCCTAAATGCAGATCAGTAGTGATTGATTGATGACAATGATTTGTTGAGGAGTCTAGAAAAAGAGAAGTAGTTCTAGTATTTTGTAGAATGTGTGGAGATTATTACAGTTGCTTTTAAGGGATTTGAAAAGATTTGAGTAGTCACTTCCCTGCTGGTCCCTTTAGAATGTTCCTCCATCCTACCACACTTCTTAGCTATTTCATTTCCCTTCTCCAACAACTAGAGGACAGTATAAATGAATAGAACCTATCACTAATGGGTGCCTGTAATGCCCCAATAGGAGAGGATATAACTGGATATGAAGGTATTATGGGTTCTTTTGGATAAGAGACAAAGAACATGGAAGGAGAACTTCTACTTGAGTTGTGCCTAAGGAATAACTTGCTGATGAAGAACACATGGTTCCAGAAGAAATTAATTCATAAAATATCATGGTACAGCTGGGACAGTAGCTATAAGTCATTAGTAGTTTATGTACCGCAAGGTACACCTCAACTCCGCTCATTTAAAAGAAGCGCCTTAAGGAATGCTATCTCTCATACAAAACGTGAAACAACTAATGCATGAAGTTGGGACATTGACCAGAAGATGTTACCATTGAAGTATTGAAGAACTGTGTTGTTGTGAAGTTGCCTAAACTGACTGGATTTATTTGCTTTGTGTTTGTTTACTTCAAGAAGATTAACCTTTTCTCCATAGATGTCATTACAAAAAACTGAGGTAATGCACTCTGGTGCAAGGTAAAAGAATTAATGATTTAAAGAAGTTTTGTGTTATTATATTTTAAAGATAAAAATTTCCTAACGTTCCATATCGAACTGTATCACAATTAAATTGAAATAACAAATAACGTGGTTCAACCTATTCAATACAAGTACCGCTTTCGCTTATAATTAAATAAGAATGTAACACTACATTTCTTATTTACTTGTATTGAATAGGTTGAACCAGGTTATTTGTTATTTCAATTTAATTATTATGTTTTCCCAACAAAATTAACTTTCATTTATTTATTTTTTAATTTTTAAAAATTTTTTTTTGCTAGTTGCTTTATGTCGCACTGACACGGATAGGTCTTATGGCGACGATGGGACAGGGAAGAGCTAGGAGTTGGAAGGAAGCGGCCGTGGCCTTAATTAAGGTACAGCCCCAGCATTTGCCTGGTGTGAAAATGGAAAACCACGGAAAACCATCTTCAGGGCTGCCGACAGTGGGGTTCATTTATTTTGTTATTTCAAGGTTTGCTACACTTCTTTCTCATTCCACCAGTTCTTTAATCTGGCCAATCAGGAATTTTCTGTAATTATTTTTCAACCAATCACATATTTCTTATTTCTTTTGAATTTGCCAATAAAAATGAGAGGGCGTGTCCAGACTTAGTCCAGAACCCTCTTGAACAATCCCCTTGGCTGTATAAGCTGTGGCCGTTCAAGCTACCTTGTCTTATTGATCGTCGTCTTACTGAGTGTGTGTGTTAAGACAGCCAAGATAATGGCCACCAGTCTTATTTTTCTGTAGCTACCTCCGCAGACTTACACGAGGAGAAGGTTCTAATTTCTAACTATGTAACCTCCTGCTTTCTAAAATGTAAACCTTCTTTCAGCTAATGTAAAATTTCATAAAGACTTAAACTGTAAATCGGGGATAGAGAGTGCATTACCCTCTCGAGTTCCCCTTCAATTTAATTTGAGGTGACTATAATTTTGTAACCTTCTCTCTTTTCTGTAAAGTGTTAAATTAACCTTCATTCTAGTCACCTCAGTAGCTTGGGATTAGCCTCTGCATCATCGGATCGAGAGCCCAATTAGGGTTTTTAATTTTCTAGGAGTGCAAGTGTACGCCTCTATTTATTTTGTGTTCGGGCTAGTAATTTAACCTGTTCTTCTTTCCACGAGGGCCAGTAGTTTGGGTAATAAATACCCCTGTGTAAAGTTGTAACTTGTAGGTTGGGCCTAGAGAGGCCGGAAACTGTATGATTTTGTGTAATGTTGCCTTGAGTAGGCTGTAAGAAATTGGGAGCGCCATCTCCTTGATTAATGCTGGAGAGCATGTAAGATCTTTTCTGAGATTTCTGTACCATTGAGGGGTACCTCTGGAAGGCTATAGATTTGTAACCTTTGGAGCAAAGTGCTCTTGAATTGGGAGATTTCTGTCCTGGTCTAAATAATACCACTTTTGCGAAACTGTAAAATTGTAAACTAGGGGCTTGAAGCCCAAAAATTGTTAAATTCCCTATTCTTGAAATTGTTATTGTACCTATAACCTTGTTATTTCACTAAGTGAAAAGTTGTTAAGTTCATTTTTTGAAAAGAAATATAACCTTTATTTTTAAAGTTTTGATTTAATCTTTGATATAGTAGATAGATCCATTCCACCCAGCACTTTCTTTCACCTCTTTCTGCTCCACAGAAACTCTGTAACAGTTTACATAGTAACTGACCTGAAGTGTGGAGAACAAGTGCAAGATGTGAAAATCATTTCTAATGAATGTTTCCACAGCAACCATTAGCTTCTGGTGGCTGACCTGACAGGAATGCAAGTGTTGAAGACAAAGACCAGCAAAAGAAAATCAAGGATTAAAGACTGGAAGCTAATGGAAGAGGACTGCAAACAAAAGTTCAAAGAAATGATCAAAAGCAAGTGACCAATGTCAGAGTCCAGTTGTAGACATCTGGAATGGAATAATTTTAAAACTCGTTTCATTAGTGCAGAAGAACAAGCACAAAAGTTATGAATTAAAGAACATCCTCGTGGAACAACAGAGTGAAAGGGGCAATAGAAAAAGGAAATGAGACCAAGAAAGTGAGAGATGTTGAAAGAGCCAGAAATCGTGACAACAGTCAATTGAGAGATACAGCAAAAATTCAAAAGCTAGACCAAGAATATCAAAATAGGAATGAATGATGATGAAAACCTACAACCTGTTTTCCAGTCAGTGACCAGGTCAGGGATGGAATGAATGAAGACCCCATCTTGTGGTGAGGATAGGAATTGTGCCGGCTGCCGAAGCCTGTCGCATTCCTCTGGGGCAATGATTAATAACTGACAGATGAAATGAAATGATAATCAAGAGTGTTGTTGGAATGAAAGATGACAGGGAAAACCAGAATACCCAGAGAAAAACCTGTTCCGCCTCCGCTTTGTCCAGCACAAATCTCACATGGAGTGACCAGGATTTGAACCACGGAACCCAGCAGTGAGAGGCCGACATGCTGCCGCCTGAGTCAGGTCAAAATAGGAAATTAGAAGTAAAAAGGACTGTGAGAAGAGAAGTACTGGGGTGAAATTACCCCCAAAACTACGGAAAGATATTAAAGGAGACATGAAGATGCTGAACAGCCTTGTTAAAAGCAAGAGATCTGACAAAGAGGACGTCACTGCACTAGAAACAGTAAATGAGAATATAGTCAGGAGCGAACAAGAAAGTAGAAACAAAATGAAGACTTATTTTGACACACTCCTGAATGAGGGAGAAATTAATGAAGTGGTGGAAGAAAGACTGAGGACAGATGATGTTCCAATTTCTTGGTCTGAGGTGGAAATTGAAAAAAAGATTAAAAATAGTAAGACACCTGGGGTTGATGAAGCTACTGCTGACATAATCAAAGCAGCAAGTATACCTGGATTGCAATGGCAACACAGCACCCAACTATAGGGGTATCAAACGTCTCTCCCATGATCTGAAAAAAAATGGAAAATATTGAAATCAGACTGTGGATCCATTTGAACCTGTCCTGGAAGAAGAGTAGCATCGTATTCAGAACCAACAGAAGAACAACAGACCTGATCTTTCACCCAAAGGATGTTAATGGAATAGCACTAGTAAAGGGGGAGAGACCTAATAATAGTATTCTTAGACCTAGAAAAGGCATACAATAGGGTACTTCAACCAGTCATATGGAAGTGAGATCTGGGAATGCCTGAATATCTCATAGGAAAGGTCGGGATGCTGTACTACAACTGTAGCAGTTACAGTATGTGCATGTTGGAAATGGTCATTCAGAAATGCTTAATACCACACATGGTGTCCAATGAAGGAGTGCACCCTCACCATTGCTATTCATTACGGTCATGGAGATCCAACAGAATCGTCTGACTGGAGGCCAATCACTATATGTTCAGTCCTTTGTCGTGTCATGAAAAAGGTGTGTGATGTAATATTAACAAGTTGCATCCAGTTTAGTGAACATCAAAGAAGATTCATCAAATCAGCTAGCACCATCATGAACACCGCTTCACTCAGATCTGTGTTAAACTAACAAAACACAACAAACAAGATGTTACCGTGGTCTTCCTAGGCTTTCGACAATGTGGGTCATTCACACTTCACTCTGTCAACTGCCGCAAGTAAGCTGAATTCGCAAGCTTCAGGAGAATAATACAACTCAAATCCAGATCAATTTCAAGAAAAACTAATCCCATTAATTACGCCGTTGTTTAATGTAAGGATCTCCACTGTCACCAATTCTATAAAATCTCACAACAGACCATATTTTTTGAGAAATCTGTGAAAAAGAACTATGCAACATGCATGGCTACTCTCTTGCAAACAGACTTCAACATCTAACAATATTGGGCTTCGCAGATGACATGCAGGAAAAAATCGAGACTCTGCAGTAGAACTAACTAAACTAGCTTTACAAAGATTTTATGAACTTTGTCTAACAGTAAATCCAGAAAAATCTGAAGTTATTAATATCTATAGGGGAGAAATAAATGAAGGGCTCACTGCAGTAGAAGAAGGTATGAAGATTAAGTGTATTTTGAAGAACGAATATATCAAATATTTAGGGGTAAATTATGCAGATACTATGTTATTCAGTTCTAAGAAGAAAATGACACTCCTTCAGCAGAAATTCACCTTGTTATCATCCTGCCCCTGGCTTCATCCAGATCAGAAATTTTCAGTTCTAAATTTTTTCAGTTCCCCCTACGTTGACTTACCAGATCCTCTGCATTCCTGCAAGAAAAATACCACAGCATTTATTGGAAGATGCTGATAAAGTTGTTAAAATTACACCAAAGGAGATCTCATCCCTTCCTAGTGACACTCCGGATTCTATGATGTACTCAGATAAATGGTATAAGGGTTAGGTGTCTTTAGGGCAAGCTGTGAAGCCTTGTATCAGCATATAAACAGCTGCAACATTCAGAAATGAGAAGGGAGCCATTATGTTGAAGCCACTAGAAATCTAGATGAAGAAATTAACAGAGGTTTAACAGAGCTAAACGTAAATTATAAAACTCAGGATATGAAAAACAGGCATGGGGAGTATGACACCAAGAAACTCAGAAATAAATTATGAGAATCTAAATTTGACAAATGGTGCCAGCTGAGAAGCAAAGGTCAGGGAGTGTTTCTGTACAAGGAGTTTCCTTCTTCAAAGCACTGTTTTTTTAATACTATTTGTTCGGAGCGTCGACCTATAGAGATCATTTGCCCCTACTTGCACCATGTGATATGAACCTGCATGTAATTGGAATGGAGGAAGTGTAGTGTGTTGAATGTGAGGAAAGAAGCGTTAAGGACGACACAAACACCCAGTCCCCAGGCCAGGGATATTAATCATTTACAATTAAAAACCCCTGACCCAGCATGGAATCAAACCCGGGGCCGCCAGGTGACAGGCGGACGCGTTGCCCCCTACACCGCAGGGCCAGACAAGCACTGGGCTAGAAACCATGATTATTTTTTTATTTTTTACAAGTTGCTTTACGTCACACCAACACAGATAAGTCTTATGGTGATGATGGGATAGAAAAGGGCTAGGAGTTGGAAGCAAGCAACCATGGCCTTAGTTAAAGTACAGTCCCAGCATTTGCCTGGTGTGTAAATGGGAAACCACGGAAAACCATCTTCAGGGCTGCTGACAGTGGGGCTCGAACCCACTAATTCCCGGATGCAAGCTCACAGCTGTGCGCCCCTAACCGCAAGGACAACTTGCCCGGTGATAATTTTTCTAGCACAGAGTGGAACGACGAGCTGAAAATGGCATGTAACGTTGCACCTGTAAGAGCTGTACCAGGAAGGTCCCTTGATGGTAACCACTGTAGAAGATACAGCGAGGCTGAAACTTTACCTCATGTCTTGGGTTGCTGTGTCTTCAGTGAAGCTCTTTGAAACACCAGACATCACAACATCAAGTCGACCATAGCAGAGACGCTCCGTGAAAAATGATTTCAAGTGTATGAGGAAGTCCGTTGGAGTAAGTCGCAGCACGAGAAGGACAGAATCGCCATTAAAGTAAGAAATTATATATATTAGCATCCACAGTAAGATTTGAAGCATACTTTGACCAACCAAAGTAGACATAGAAAAGAAGTCTACCTGCCTACAGTGTCGTGTTAAATAAATATGAGCTGGACAATGTAGAAGTGAGGGGTCTCATGATCAGTGCAAGAGGGACATCCCTAAGAAGACAACTGAGCTGATGGAGACCTTCAACATCAGTACCAAGGAGTTCATCGACTGGGGACTAAAAGCGCTCAAGAATTCTGTTCTGACACCCAGACACCACTTGTATTCGCCAGACTGAGATTGTGAATTTATAATTTACTTTCCTTTTCTTTATTTTTAAATTAATTTGCTTTAGTGTATTCTTTGTCATAGGCAGCCTCCTTGTGGAGGAAGATTTTAAAATAAAATAAAATAAAATAAAATAAAATAAAATAAAATAAAATAAAATAAAATAAAATAAAATAAAATAAAAACCTGAAAAGAGAATGAGTTGAAGAACTATACATATTGGTGTTTGCTGACGATGCAGCCATCTGGGGAGGGACAGAGATACAAACTAGGCTGAATGAGTGGATAGCCAAGTTCAAACAGTATCAGATGAAAGTTAGCACAACAAAAACTATTGTTCTCGAAATGAGTAGGGAAGATACTGGCTGCCACATAAAGCTTGCAGAAGAAAATATTCAATATGTACAGGTATTCAAATAGGCAGCATGATTTCCAGCAGGGGTACTGCAGATAAAGAAATAGTTAACAGAGTGGCTAGCAGATCAAACTTCTACAACCATGTAAGACATCTACTTTGGAATAACAACGTGCCCATGAGAACCAAGATGACTCTGTAAGTCATACTTTGTGCCCCATTCTCACATACAGTCCAGAAACATGTACACTGAAAGAAAGAGAAATAAGTAAACTGCAGGCATATGAAATAAAGTTTCTATGAACTATCCTCCACATTAAAAAAAAAAAAGGCCAGGTGTAAGGAATGATGACATCAGAATGGAAAATGAGGTGGACTCAATAGAAGAGAAGTTAACGACTTCGAGACTAACATGGTATGGACATGTAAAGAGAATGCCTTGTGTAAGATCACCATGTGCATGCCTACAAAGGAGGACAGTGGGACAACCTAGGAAGAAATAGCTGCACCAGCTGAGAAAGGATGTGGAGAGAAGGGGAAGGAATTGGGAGTCAGTGGTAAGAGAGGAAGCATTTCTGTACAGACAACAATGGAGAAGACTTGTTCGACACCACCCTACCTAGCAGCTGGAGTGGTTCTATGATGATGATGATGATTAGTGATGTCTGTAGGTAAGAATCCCAAGAGAACTGAATGTCAGGTAGAAAAATACAAAGCTGGAACAGGTACACCATTTCAAGTGTTTAGAGTGTATATTCTCCCAGGATGGCAGTATAGCATGCTAGATTCAAGGTGCAGCAAAGCTAATGCAATGATCTCGCAGTAGCGATCAACAGGATTCTGTAAGAAAGAAGTCAGCACCCAGATGAAACTATTTTTACACCGGTCTGTTTTCAGACCAACTTTGCTTTACGGGAGTGAAAGCTGGGTGGACTCAGGATATCCTATTCATAAGCTAGAAGTAACAGACATGAATGTAGCAAGAAAGATCGCTGGTACAAACAGGTGGGAGCAATGGCAGGAGGGTATTCGAAATGAGGGGATAAAGGTTAAGTTAGGAATGAACTCAACTGATGAAGTGGTACACACAGAGTGGCTTTGGTGGAGGGGTCATGTGAAACAAATGGACTCGGTCATGGAGGGTTAGAGAAATAGAGGGAGATCAAGCTGACAATGATCAGACTCGGTTTCTAATGATATCAAAGTAAGCGGTATGGAACTCAATGAGGTCGCAGAGCTAGTTCCAAACAGAAGATTGTAGTAGTGTTTAGTAAATTCACAGGGGCTTGCAGAATGAACACTGAAAGGCATAACAGTCTATAATGAAGTTGTATGTATGTACGTACGTACGTACGTACGAAGGCTGATCAACAAAGACTGAGAGTGATTGTTTTTCACATGTCTATTACTCCATTTCAATGTTTACATGATCTTTTTCAAAGTAGACCCCTCCTACTTCAATGCACTTTTTATAGAGCCTCTGCCAGTCCTTGAACACATGTTGCAGACCATTCTTTGTCAGGTCCTTGAGAATCGCCTCACTTTTCTTGAGTACTGCTTCAGAGTTCACACATCGAACGCCCCTAAGCTCTGCCTTTAGTGATGGGAATAAAATAAATCACAGGTTGCAAGATCAGGGCTATAAGGTGTATGCAGTACCCAGGTAATGTCGAATCGAACCAGAAACTGCATGACTTGATTTGCGATGTGAGGCCGTGCATTGTCATGAGTCGCCACCCAGTCTGAGAAAGCTCTGGTCATTTCTTTGCAATGTGCTTCCTCAGTGTAGCCAATACTGACGTGTAGTAACAGTAGTGTGAGGGGGAACTGCATACTGGTAAATCATTCCATTACAGTCAAAAAATGTGATCATCACTTTCTCTGCAAATGGAACAACTTTTGCCTTTTCTGGCCATTTCCACACTGTGCTGGCTTGTTTTCCTTCGGGATCATAAGGATGCTTCAGCTTTTCATAAGTTTCAGTGGCTGTATGGTTTAAATGAAAAGAGAATTTGATTGCGCTGTACTGCTCCTCTCGTGTCACCTACATTGTCTGGTATGCGAAATGCATGTCGCGTCTACAAAATAGAACATTACTACCAACCTACTGACACGAGAGTGCTGCCGCCTATGGACATTATACATGAAAACCCGCTTTCAAATATTAATGTTAAAGATAGGAAACTATCACAGAAGCAACAGGAAAAAATCAGTCTCCGTCTTTGTTGATCGGCCCTCATATGTATGTATGTATGTATGTATGTATGTATGTATGTATGTACATACACATACAATTTTTCCCTGGTTTTGTCTATTTCTGAAAATCACTATACTTATAACCTGCCTGCTGACCGGATCATTAAGGCATGAAGTTTTTATGATCCGACAGTGTGGTTCATCGATCTGAGTCCCGTTGGTGGAAATAAATTTCACCATTAGAATGTTGGCTGGCAGTGTAGGAGGGGTGATGGTATACAATTTCTACCACTAGATTGCATGCCGAAAGCCTACTTCAAGCCTCTACACAGTGCTCATTTGGAGTGAGGGCGCACAAGGCTGTTGGTGGTGATTTGTATATCAGACGGCAGCATCTAAGCCTTCAGCAGACCCCTTGGTGTTATTTGACAGGAATAGGCTCTGTGACAACAATGGACTCATCCTCTCCTTACCTCATAGTTGTTACCATCGTCACCACACATCCAGCCATGCAGGTCACCCACCCATGGGCCTCGACCAGAAAGACCTGTACCAGACTACTTCCGAGGCCACACATCATCACACCATTATCCTTATTTAACTTTTTCATTTTTTAAAAGTTAACATTTCTACATAGTTTTAGACCTCTGTGTTTACTTATCGTTTTATAATCTGCCTCCGTAGCGTAACGGTTCGTGTTATTAGCTGCCGTCCTCGGGGGCCCGGGTTTGATTCCCGGTACTGCCAGGAATTTAAAAATGACAGGAGGGCTGGTATGTGGTTAAAATGGTTCACGCAGCTCACCTCCAATGGGGGTGTGCCTGAAAAGAGTTGCACAACCTCAGGATGAGGACACGAGTTTAGTTCAGTTTTATTGTTTTATCAAATGAAGAATCAGTATTAATCCATCTCTTACAGAAGAATATCCGAACTCACACTCTATGAAAGGGCTGACTAGTTGCTCAGCGCCGAGATCTGTGATTTAGCTTTCAGTACAGACAGTGCTTCCCTTAAATGTGGGGCTCCCTTCCCCGAGCTTTCTATACTCATACCAGACAAACGCAGTTATATATACTATATGTGCACTTTTTAGCGATAGATTTACACACTAGTGCTGAATCGGTCGACTTTGGTTATCTTCGAGATTCGTATTGGCAACCTATGAAACACAAACTAAGAATCGCTTATCATCGCTGTGCGACATCTGGTGTACACTTTACGTACCGGTACTCGTACTGTTGTTTTTTACACAGCAAAGCCAAACTATAGAATTCATGCTAGGAACACGTTTCGCATCGGGAAATATGATATAGTATTATATATTGTGTGTGTGACACAGTTGTTGGCGTTAAGATAATAAAGGTTTAGAAAATTCATATCGATCAATCATATTATCGATTCAATTCAGATTTCATTTCCATTCAGTTGGCAGTATTTACCGGAACCAGCAGTGCTCCCTTCTTACTCCACACCGAGTACAAAAATCTATCACTAAAAAGTGCGTGTACAGTAGTACTTTAAGTTTCTGTGCCCCTATCCCATACCTAGACCAAAATAATTACTCTGACACACATTACTACATATCCCATTGGCTTGTTTCTCCTGGCAAAAACAAGACCAATGGTTTTACATGTCTCTAAAATACAAAGACCCATATATGAGTATGTTCTGCAACTTAAAAAAAAAAAAAAAAAAAAAAAGAGCAAATTAATTATGTAATGAATAGATAACATCTTTCTGATTTCCACTAAAAGAAATTTTAAAAGTGATATACAATATTAAGTAATAATGTACAAACCATGTAAACAAAAGACATGGCAGCCACCTGATAACTTGAATGTAAAGAAACAGACTGACCCTCCAGCAATCACCACAAAAGCAATAAAGGAGATTATGAAGATCAAAATACAAAAGAGGTGCCGAAATCAACTCAGATCACTAACTCTCCAAGATTGAGATGGATTTCGTCCCTCTGAGGAAGGTACCCAAAACCAGAAATAGAATTCATAAATATGATGTTGCAAGGCTAAAAAGTCAATCAAGATGTTCTGAAACAGTACCACCAGCAATCAACCTTTGAATCTAATAAATTGAGAGACATTACTTCTTAGATTCAGCAAGCAGCCAATGCAATGATCCTGGTAGCTAAGGAAAGGAAGCACAGATGTTGGAATGAAGCCTGTGATGAAACACTGACCAATAGAACAAATACTCTGAACAAATGGAACTCAATTCTGAGACGTGAAGATTTCAAGGTGTTCCATGAAGCTATGAAGGGCACAACCAGAGTGTTCCGAGGTGCAAAGTGGTCATATGAGAAACAACAGTAAGAAGAGACTGATCACGATTAGATTCTGCAATCAAGTTCTTCATCATAACTGGTTTCCTAAATATCTAGGCGTAACCTTGGATACACTTTATCTTTCAAGCGACATCTATTGAACTTATCTAAGAAACTGAAAACTCTAAACAATATTCTTCAGAAACTCTGCGGGACAATTTGGGGATCTACTGCAAGCATTCTACGACATTCTGCTCTTGGTCTGGTTTATTCCAGTGCAGAGTATTGTTCTCCTGTATAGTTTAATAGCCATACACCCAATATGTTGATACACAGCTGAACAACAGCATATGCCTTATTTTGGGCACCATCAGATCCACGCCAATGTATTAGCTCCTGCTGCTCATGGGAATAATGCTTCCTGATCTGCGCACGTCGAATGCCCTCTTTAAGAGTACCATAAAATCTGCAAAAACCCCCAACTACTGGTACAAAAAGACAACCCTGCGCTCAATCTTCAAAGGTTGAAATCATCACGCCATCCACCTTTGTGCGATGCTGCTGACATGACCCACAGCAACTTTAATGTTGTGAAAGTTTGGAAAGACCGCTGTGTATCTTCAACAGACTTGTCGCTTCACAACATGTTTTCTGGTGCGCAAATTATTAGTGGCTTTCATCTACCATGCAGGCAGTGGGTCACTCTTAACAGAGTGCGGACAGGCCATGGAAGATGCAGGGACTCACTGTACAAGTGGAACTGCCACGTCACCGGAATGCGAGTGTGGTGCCCCATGGCAAACCATCGCTCACATCATTGGCAACTGCAAGATACATGCTTATTCAGGGAGCTGAGCTGACTTTCTTATACCATTAGAAGCAGTGTTAGGAGTTGATGGAATGGTTGGACATCCTGATATGAAATTATTTTCTTCTTATTGCAACATATTCAATTGTATAATTGTAGATTTTAAGCCATATGCTAAATAAATAATAGAGCAGGATTTACAAAAGAACATTATCAGGGACTTCTACCAAACATCCAAATCTAATCTGAAAAGATCCTGAGACCTTAGTCTATGCTTTAGAGATGAAAATGGAAAGTGGGGTCTGACCAACAAATTTTTTTCTTTTTTTTTTTTTTTTCCTAGGGGCTTTACGTCGCACCGACACAGATAGGTCTTATGGCGACGATGGGATAGGAAAGGCCTAGGAGTTGGAAGGAAGCGGCCGTGGCCTTAATTAAGGTACAGCCCCAGCATTTGCCTGGTGTGAAAATGGGAAACCACGGAAAACCATCTTCAGGGCTGCCGATAGTGGGATTCGAACCTACTATCTCCCGGATGCAAGCTCACAGCCGCGCACCTCTACGTGCACGGCCAACTCGCCTGGTCTGACCAACAAAGAAAACAGCACTATTATGACTCGGTACTTAGAGAAGTTATTCAACCGTGATGAACCAACAGAACTGGGAGGTTATCATCTAAATGGCAGTCGGCACTAATACGTTTTCTACATAAGAAAGTGATAAGAAGGATGTCAGTAACTTTAGGTGTATTTCAATAGTGGCCATTGCATACAAAATTCTCAAGATCACTTGGACCGACATATTGAAGAATAACAGGCTGGTTCAGAAAAGACTGTTCCTGCCCAGAACGTATTTTCAACCTGAAGAACATTATCTAATACAGATGAAAGGAAGGTACAATTACGTGGTCATGTTTATTGATTTCAAGAAGGCAAACAACTCTATCGGCCGGGAATCAATAATGAATGTTCTGGAAGGATTTGGGGTGGATGGCGCATCCAGAAACCTAATCAGACAGACACCCACCAACACAGTGTCAAAAATCAGTGTCAAAGCTATTAACGTCAGAATATGGAAGTTACACTGGGCATACCATCTCATGGAGTACAAGTAAGGACAATGAGTATAGGCACCAAGTTCAGGTACTACATAAACGTTGACCATGAGTAGACAGGGACAAGTCAGTCAACAGGAAAAAGTGGAACGGAGGATATTACGGAAGATCCTAGGTAAGAGATAAGTCGATTGGCAGGTTCGATTCAGATCTAATGAAGAGATGTACAGCAAGACAGAACCAATCACAGCATTGATTAAGAAGAAATGACTGCTATTCTACGGACACATTTTCAGGAGTTACTCAAACTGAAGTCAATAAGGCCGAAGTGGTTCCAGGAATCTGAAGCAGATCGGTATCCCAGAATGTAAAATTAATGACAGGGTCAAATTTAGACAGGTGGTAAGGAGATATTACAGTTTTCAAATAAAATCAAAATCCGAAAGATGGAGAGGACCTCTACCCAAAGAGCACAAGAAGGTACTGGCTGATGGGCTCAAAAAATTGCTGCGAGGATGTCAAAGCTGAAAGAAGAACAAGATCTAAACATTGAAATGAATTTGCTTATCATCATGCAGTCCACAGAGATTCAACTCGATACACAAAAATAGTACTGTACTATAAAAGTAGATTAAATTCCTCCCAAAGCTTCTAACATGTAGTAGCATTACCATCAAAGCAAATTAATATGTATGTAAATGTAAAGGAACACAAAAAAAATTTCATATTCATCAACATGATGTTCAACTTTTTCGGATAACTTGCACACTACACAATGATCTTCCAATAAAAGGAAACAATACCAAGGATGAGTCACTGTTGCTCATGCTGCAGTAGGCTAGTAGATGTGTCTGCAGCGAAGACAGCAGGTTATGTAAACTGTTCACGGTTGATACTCCATCACAAACATCAGTCTGACCCTTGTCCAGATTCTTCTCCAGCTCGTTCAAACACTCTACCTTTAGAAATAAAAGGTGAATTTCAATTATATTTATCAACAAGTCAATAAAGTACACAACAACCAGTAACAGCCAACTGATTATACTGCAAACTGGATATCATACAAGAATAATCAGGAGTTTACTGTATTTTAAATTCTTTAAATTAAATCATCACTCATGCTGAATCATACTTAAGAGCTGATAACAGGTTATGACTATTTTAATGGAAATGAACATGTGATAAGTTATGAACAGAAAATTTAACATAAAGTGCAAAATATTTCAATCTACAACAGAAAATAACATAAAAGAAAAAATTTATAAAATATTTCAACTCGAAATATAATCAAAGACCAGATAATATTTTATTATCTTTTGCCAGACATTTGACACCACTTGGATTCCAAAGACAATTTTTATTATCAAAGAACAACTGACATCAGTTAGCCTTTATCTGTACACCTCTTTGGCAGCTTTCACACAACAGGTGTTCCATCATATGCACCCAAAATAACACAGGATTTGGGTCGTAAATTTTGTTATCTCTGGATATTTTGTCTCAGATATAGTATATTTCAGAGATTTCAACCTCTCAGATTTATCTCCTC
This sequence comes from Anabrus simplex, assembly GCF_040414725.1. Classification (NCBI taxonomy): domain Eukaryota; kingdom Metazoa; phylum Arthropoda; class Insecta; order Orthoptera; family Tettigoniidae; genus Anabrus; species Anabrus simplex. Next base: position 1,078,234,836 of record NC_090265.1, on the reverse strand, counting down.
TATTTATACTTTACATAGAGCTGGACATTACGATCTAGGGGAAATTTCGTACTTTCTTCATTGTGTTATAGCAGTGTCTGCAGAGTGCACTTAACTCATGTTTGGATCTGACACTTAAGAAACTTCTGGTCAGCTTGTCGAAGAGCCTGGCAGCAAGTCACAGAAATCCATCTCTATAGGTTGAAACTGAATCATTCTGGAGATCAATTAGTTCCATCTGTCTGGAAAAGGGAAACACCCATGATCTTAACAAAAAGGAAAAATCTAAAAAGATTAACTCATCTTGGTGAGCACTGAATTGTTCAAGTGTCAAAATACTTTTTCTTTTCGAATTTTCTTAACGTCGCACCGACACAGATAGGTCTTATGGCGACAATGGGATAGGAAAGGCCTAGGAGTGGGAAGGAAGCGGCCGTGGCCTTAATTAGTGTCAAAATCATCTTTGATCTTGCCTATTAAGTTATTAAGTTAAAATTTTCATTCTGATTTTCAATGTGTTCATGTGTAGAAAATAAAGCCTCTTTTAAATTATTTTGCCACAGAACAAACTCTTATATTTTTTGTTAACTACTCAGTGTATCGAACATACATGTTACGATCTTATAGTTTAATCAGTTAACTGAAGTAGCCTGTTATATCTACTAGAAACGACAAATTTTGTACCTATGAGAGATCCTTTAGGAGACAAACATTCTCATATTCTATTTCTAAGTACATAGTTATTTCTTCCAGAAGTAAATAAATTTCTTCCAAAAGTAAATAAAATCTCTTTAGTACACTGTGAATAGGCCGTCGGTAAACTTCTGCATAAAATGGTACCCTTCCAATTCACTGTTCAAATTCTAAAGCAAATTCTAAAGCACATCAATCATTTGTAATAAAGGCCCTGCAGTGGAAAGTTTGCAGTTTTTTTTATCTGCTTGAATACGTCTTTCAGCTTTCTTCACACCGTTTTTTAGTTTATTTTACAAAAAAAATTAACATCTGAAAGAAAGCACCCACACAATTGTGCGTGTCAGGACTTAATTCACTACTTACAAAAAAAAAAAATCTACTAAGTACATGTGAATATACATATGTACATGATACGTTCTATGTTGTAGTGTGGAATGATGGTCTAATGAACGTATGTCTGCAAATGCATGGCGTCCATGCTAGCTACCATGTATTCAATCATACTTTGTTACAGAGACTGCATGCCAATACACGCTGTACCATGCCGCCACAGTTACAGTGTATGTGGTTTCCTCCTAGAGGGTGGTATTGTTCCTCATAAGTCATGCCCTAGCGCTCTCTCCTGCCATAGTCATTGGTACCATTGTGTCCGAGTCACTTCTCGTGCTGACTCACTGGGTAGTGGATGTGTTACAACACTGTACACAATGGTTCCATATTTGACTTGAGAGCTTGCCGACATGGTGTTTACTTACGGCAAGGCAAATGGCAACGGGAGCCACGGTTGTATCAGGAGACCTATCCCCGCCGACAACAACCACAGCATTCAATGTATGCAACAGTGTTTCACCGTTTGTCTGAGACACGGTCGTTTAAGGAAGCAGGAAATCATGAAGGATGTTCCTGCCCTGTTCGGACACCAGACGTGGAGGAAAATGTGATTAACACTGTGGAAGGTGACCACCGTGTCAGTACCAGGCAGTTGGACCGCCAGTACATGGGAACCCAGACAACCGTGTGGAACATACTCCATGACAATTGTCACTATCCTTATCACTTACAGTGTGTGCAGGGCATACTAGCGAAAGACTTTTCACATCGGGAGCGGTTTTGTCACTGGTTTATTCACCAGGCAACCATGATTCTGGAATTTGTGGTATCCATCCTATTCACAGATGAGACCACCTTCACGCAGAGTGATACCTTCGACTTTCATAACAGTCATCTGTGGGATTGTATGCAGAACCCCCAGGTTTGGTGCCAGCGAATCGTCAGCAGCGGTTCAGCCGGAATGTGTGAGCCGGGATAATTGGCGACCGTGATTTGGGACTAGTCTTCCTTCCACGTTGCTTAACAGGCCGGAACTATCGGCGTTTCTTGCGGGTGACTTTGCCTCCAGTGCTGGAGGATGTACCAATGATGTATCGCAGGGTTATGTGGCTGACACATGATGGTGCTCCAGCCCACTTCACCATGAACACCTGGACGCATCTCAATCATGTCTTCCCTGGTCGATGGATCAGACAAGGAGGTCCAGTTGCATGGCCTGCTCATTCACCAGATCTCAACCCGTGCGATTTCTGGTTATGGGGCCATCTCAAAAGTATCGAGTATGCAGAGCCCATTCCAGATGGGGAGACATTGAAGCAGTGTATTCTTGCTGCCTTTGACACTGTTCGGATGCAGCCCGGCCGATGTAAACGTGTGAGACAGAACATGCTACGGCGTGTACACACATGTGTGGAGGTACATGGAAATCATTTTCAACACATACTGTAACTGTGGCTGCATGGTACAGCGCATATTAGACCATCATCTCTGTAACAGCGTTGTACACAATGGTTCCATATTCGACTTGAGAGCTTGCCGACAAACAAACCATGCATTTCCGGACATATGTCCATTAGACATTTTCTGTTCTGTATTCTCTCCTCGATCAATCTCTAGAGTTTGTACACGGTGGAAAAAATTACCCTGTATATGCATTTAAGAGCACTTTAGTCAGTTTTTGACGTACAAACAAAAATTCACACCTCCAGTTTTCTTTCAGGTCTGAAAGGATTATCATCAAAAGACAAATCCATCGGTGCAGATTTTCAAAAAACAATCCATAAAAAATCTGATAATTATAGTATACTTATGGCACATCAATACATCATGTTTTGTTCAGCATCTCACGATTTCTCTCCATTGTCTGTGCCCCCCCCACCCCTATTGTCTTAAGAACTTCATCCAAACCCTTGCAGATAATTTTTAATTTACAGGATTATGTAACACTGAATTGTTCTCCCCCAAAAATGAAAATGTTGTAATGTCTCTCCATCAACACCCTGCTAAATGATATTTGAGTCCTTTTACAGCATTCCCTGAAAAAGTCACTTTCTCTCTAAATTTTTCTTTTCCCAATTTAACTAAGCCAAGATACATTAAAGTAGTACAATTCTGTCAGCTTTTAATGCCCAAATATGAAATCCAATAACTGGAAAAATTATTTTTCATCCACAGCAATTTATTCAATACACTGTATATATTCCTTGTTGGAAATTTGGGTTGAAATATGCTCTATGCTAAGATACCTTATAACCAACATGGCAGATGAATAGAAACATCTAATGAGAGAGATATGTCATGAATATTGGGACCAAAATTTGTTTGGAAGTTTGAAAGGCTCTTTCTTCCTGGTATTAAATATATGGTAAAATGTATGATAGTAGTACATTCCTATTCAAAAAATGCAGCCTCTAGTTTTATTGTTTACCACAAAATGGAAGCTATTGTATAGAAGATCAACTCTTTGTTTCTGTTGAAAGTACAGGTATAAAAACACTCACCGTATTAGCACTGAGATTTCGCAACAATGTTTTCATGAGAACCTCAGCTAAGTGTAAGTCTTGGCTGCTGAGACGATCCTCAGGCTCAGTCCAATGACTATATCCCAACAAAGCTGACACATGTCCATGGTCTTCCAAACTGGTCAAAATGATGCCAAGTAACATTTTCTATAAGAAAAAAGAAAAAACCCCAATGGTTAGGTAACATATGATGAAAGCATTTATAACAGAGGCAGTAGCAACTAAGCTGATAATGAACATCAAATAGGTTCAGGAAAAATGTGATGCAAGGACCAGGCAATTGCAAATCCAATGACCCACTGCTTGTCAGTCTACATGCTTTGAATGAACTAATGCTGATCATCACCATCATCAATATACAAGTTTGACTCACAAACCACTTTAAGATCATATGGATATCTTCAAGCTCTAAGTTACTCCCAGCAACATGATCATATGAACTGAAGCTGGCGTAAAATAATAGTGTTACCAAGGGACTGCTTCTATAGCACGATACTGAATCGATGATGCTTGTAGTCAAAAGGAGTCCAAAATCCAAGTCATCGGCCCCTCATAATGGTACTTATTGCTAGAAAAGTAGAACCATGGTATTTGTCATGTTGCGGTACTAATCAAGAGTAGCGTAGACTCGCAGTATTCCACACAATATGGTATTACTCACAGGTAATAAAATTCATACACGTATTACAGACATACTGTGTTTCGTACATTGCGGCGCCACTGACAGGCATCGCAAACCTATGGTGTTCATCACCTAAGTGTACTAACTAACCACAGGGACTTGTACTATCCCGTGGTGTTCCTCATATAGTGGGTACTAATCACAGGCAAGCCAGAACCATGGGTTCCATCATCCCATGGTGTCGCTCATATACTGTAGTGCTACTAATCATCGATCGATCGGTCGGTCGGTCAGGACGGACATGTTATTTTATATATATAGATTGAGCTCCAAGAGCAACATTAGGAACCTTAATCCTATTCATGATCAAGATGACTGTATTCATGTTGGTGGAAGACTTATCAATGTTCCTCTATTATATGAAGCAAGACATCAGATCATTCTACCTGCTCATCACTTAACAAATGTAACAATAATGAATTAACACAAATGTCTACGACATGCTAGTAATCACCTTCTGATTTCATCATTGCAACAAAGATTTTGGATTCCCACAATAAGACAGACTGTTAAGAAATGCATTCACTCATGTATAATATGTAGAAGGATAAGTGGAAAAACTGCAGAGCAACTCATTGGAAATTTACCCAAAGAATGGGTTACACCCTCTCGTCGTTTTACAAATGTAGGTTTAGATTATACTGGCCCTTTCCTAATAAAAAGTGGCAGCAAGCAAAGTAAGGCTTAATCCAAGTCATATATAGCATTATTTATTTGTTTAGCAACAAAGGCTCTACATTTAGAAGTAGTAACAGATCTTACTACAAATGCTTTCTTAGCAGCCCTACATCGTTTACATCTGGAAGAGGATATCCCTCCAGAATATACAGCAACAATGCAACTTTGTTCAAGCTAATAGAGAAATTCAAAGACTTCTTAAGAAAAATGATCATATTCAAGAATTAATGAATGCTACTGCTGTAACAGGACCAACATAGCACTTCGTTTCACCATCTGCACCTCATGGGAAGCTGCTGTAAATTCTATGAAATATCACCTCAGACAAGTAATGGGAATTAGTTCACTTCTCATTTGAAGAGCTCACTACTTTGCAGTAGTTGCTGGGCTGAGTGGCTCAGACGGTTGAGGCACTGGCCTTCTGACCCCAACTTGGCAGGTTCGATCCTGGCTCAGTCCGATGGTATTTGAAGTTGCTCAAATACGTCAGCCTCGTGTAGGTAGATTTACTGGCACATAAAAGAATTTCTGTGGGACTATATTCCGGCACCTCGACATCTCCGAAAACCGTAAAAGTAGTCAGTGGGATGTAAAGCAGTTATCATCATCATTATTATTATTGGATTGTTGGACATGAAAGGACGCATGAACTTCGCAGCTACAAAATAGCTCAAGAAAGTGGGTTTATATTGTGAAGGCACTTACCGAAACAAGCTTGTATGGTTATTTTAAGCCCCATTGCATGGTAGATGTGTTTGTTTACAACTGGAACGACAGAATATTGAGTGAAATATTGAAAAGTTTGCAGTGAAATAATCCTGTTGTGAGCAGCCATCTTGCCAAAGATCAAAATCACGCAGAAGGTACACTGCGGTAGATAGACGATCGCTTTATAGTGTAAGCGCTCCTAGCCGCCTACTCACAACTTCATCTCCTTGACTCAAGACACGGCCAGATAGACTCTCACATTGGCATGATGGCAGAAGCAGACATTCTGTGTGATACAGTGGAGCTCCCTGGTGTATCAAGGGAAAGTATCCACAATGGCCGAAATGGTAGGAGTATTGACCTAAATCTGATTGATGATATCAGTCGGCAAATAATGGAGAATCAATACAAAGAAGAGGTGCATCTTCAGACTGCAAGATCACTGTTGAAGAACATAATGGCTATTCCTCTCAAAAATCTCAAAACGGAAATAAAGAATGGCCTCATGAAGCTGGAAGAAGCTTTAGAGGCTGGAGCAACATGCAGGATATCGTGGAAGAAATCTGCAGAAGAACTAAAGCAGAGACCAATTACCATGGAGAATAAGGAATTGTCCAACACATCACCAGTGACAAATGACTTGGAGGAGAAAGATCACGGAAAATGGGAGACGTTTTTGTCAAAGAAGAAGAGAAAGAAGAAGAGTGAGGATAGGAAGCACGAAGATATTCCAACGAAACAGGCCAGTAATGATTCTGAAACTACAGTGCTTAGCGAAAGTGGGAAATGACCTCATTCTAAATCTAGGAGTCGTACAGAAGCCGTAATCATCAAACCGATGAACGGTAAGACTTTCGCTGATGTTTTGAAGGATATCAGGAACAGGGTGAAGCCGGAAGACAGTGGAGCAGGCATTCGATCCATCCGTAAAACAAGAGCTGGAGCTGCTGTTCTTGAATTCAACAAAACAACTAAGACTGAAAATAGGGAGGTATTCAGTAATTCTCTGAGAGATGCCCTCGGACGTGATGGCGATGTAAAGGCTTTAATCCCCCGAACTACACTGGAGATTCGAGACATGGATGGCATCACTACCGCTGCAGACGTGGAGGAAGCTGTAAGACGAGATTCCGGAAATCCCCATGGAGAACTGAAAATATCGGTCTCGAAACCAAACAGCTGGGGACAGAAACTTGCCATCTTCGAAACCAAAGACGAGGACGCTCAGAAATTACTGGAAGCAGGAAGAATTAAGATAGGATGGCTATACTGCAGAGTAAGAGCTAGAACCATGTTACCTCGCTGCTTCCGATGCCTATCATATGGTCACCTGGCAAGAAACTGCACAGGCCCCGACAGAAGTAAGCTCTGTTTTAAGCGTGGAGAATCTGGCCACAAGGCAGTAGACTGTAAAAAGAACAATCCACGATGTATGCTTTGTACAGATAAGGGTGTCAATGAAGCTAAATGAAATCACATTCCTGGATTGGGAGCATGTGCAATATTTCGTGAAGCTCTGGAGAAGGCAAAAAATCACAGTAAATGATGCGAATACTTCAAGCAAACATGCACAGGAGTCAAACAGCTAACGATCTTATGACACAGCTGATTTACGAGATGGAAGTAGACATCGTTATTATTAGCGAACCATATCAAGAGAGGGACCATCCAGGGTGGTTTGTGGATAACCTCGGAACAGCTGCAATTTGGATACCAGATCTAGGAAAAGTCCCAGTAACACAGCATGGATGCGATGGCGGTTTTGTTTGGGTACAGACTGGGGGAATCACTATTGTAAGCTGTTATTTTACGCCAAATGAATCTGTTTCCAACTTTCAGATGAAACTTGATGGTCTTCAGGATGTAATACGCAGAATGGAAAAAAAAAAACTAGTGGTCGCTGGTAACGTAAATGCTAAAGCGTTGGAATGGGGCATGCCACGAACAGACTCCAGAGGACGTCGTATAATGGAGATGGCAGCCAGAACGGGTTTGGTGGTCAACAACATTGGAAATGTGCCAACATTTCGACGGCCAGGATGCCAGGGAACAATACTGGATGTAACCTTTTCATCAGAGGATATTATGCCTAAGATTTCTGAATGGCAAGTGATTGAGAACTACACGGGGAGCGATCACCAATATATCATCTTTCGACTGCTCCAAGAATCTCCTCAAGAAAGAAACATCTTGCGCAGGCCAGCACGGTGGAACGTAGCCGGTATCGACAAGGAAACGTTCATTGATGTAATATGGAATGGAATGGAGAACATAACTGAAAAATGTTCTGCTCATAGAGGGAAAGAAGCAGCTGGTGTATGTGTTGAACTCACTATGCAGCTAATCCATCAAGCATGCAATGCTTCAATGCCCCGAAGGAGACCGCGAAATAGTAAGCGCCCAGCATACTGGTGGACCAAAGAGATTGCTGAACTGAGAAAGAATTGTCTGCGACTTCAACGCAGGGCTCAGAGAATGAGAGACAGTCAAGAGAATACCTCAGTCACAGCGGAGTACAAGTCAGCGAAGAAAGAACTCTGTAATGCAATCAGAAAAAGTAAAGCCGATAAATGGTGGGCACTGGCTAAAGAAATAGAAGATGATCCATGGGGACAAGGTTATAAGATTGTAATGAAGAAACTCTGGACATTTTCAACCCCGAGTGCAGATCCACAAACAATTAAATTGTGGATACACTATTACCAGACCATCCAGAGAGGATTGACTGTGACGACGAAAAAGAACTGGATGATATACCCCTCTTCACCGTAGAAGAGCTGTATAGAGCTATTAGCTCTCTTAGAAACAAGAAAACTCCAGGACCAGATGGTATACCTGCAGAAGTGCTAAAGATAATAGCAGAACTATGTCCAGAACTGTTGCTGAATATGTACAAATCATTGCCTGTAAACGGGTATTTTTAGTCCCCGATGGAAAATGGCTTGTTTGGTTCTGATCATCAAAGGAAAACTTGGCGGTTATAGACCTTTATGTATGCTGGACACAGCTGGAAAAGGCCTGGAGAAACTTCTGCAGCCCAGAATCCTCTCAGCAGTTCAACTAGCAGGGGATCTATCTGTTCGCCAACATGGATTTCGGAGAGGACACTCGACACTAGATGCAGTGTGGGAGGTGGTGAATACAGCAGAAAGGGCACAAATGGGTCCATAAATAGACACTTCTTGTGACCCTGGATGTGAAAAATGCCTTCAATTCGGCAAGATGGAGCGACATGTTGGTAGCTCTTGAGGAAACTTTCAAGCTACCACAATATCTTATGCGCATAATGAGAGATTACTTCAAAGATCGCACTCTGTTGTATGATACGGAAGATGGAGAAAAGACAAAACGCCTGACGGCTGGTGCAGCGCAGGGATCGATCCTTGGTCCAGATCTTTGGAACATAATGTATGATGGCTTGTTACGTTTGGAGATGCCAGAGGACATGAAGCTTGTGGGCTACACTGATGATGTGGCCGCCTTCATAGTAGCTCGTAATGTTGAAATGGCTCAAATCAAACTGAACCAGGTGATGTGGCGCATAAAAGAATGGATGATGAGCCACAGTCTAACATTAGCCGAACACAAAACGGAAATAGTTCTTCTTACGAGGAAAAGGATCGAAACTCTTGTACCAATTGCTGTTGGAGAGTTAGTGATTGAAACATCTGCGAGCACAAAATATCTCGGAGTGACACTTGGCTCCAAGCTCACATTCTGGAATCCTATTCAGAGCGACAGACAAGGCAGTAAAATACATGACTGCACTTAGCAGACTAATGGGAAGTATTAAAGGTCCGAAATCCAGTAAACGACGTCTTCTCATGTCGACGGTTCAGTCAGTGCTCCTATATGGCTTTGAAATCTGGGCTGAATCCTTGAGATTTGCTTGGTATCGGAGAAGGATAGCTGCCGTACAACGGAGAGCGGCTTTACGTATTGCATGTGCATACCGAACGGTTTCCGAACCTGCAATCCTTACGGTGGCAGCAATAGCCCCAATAGACCTACTTGCATTGGAGCGACATGAAATCTGGCGTACCCAATGAGAGCTGGGAAAGAAATGTGCAAAGAAGCGTGCCTTCAGTTAACAGATGAGGCGATGGCAACTCAGATGGGAAAGTGACCCTCGAGGCAAATGGACCAAGCGACTGATACCACGCTTGGATATCTGGGTTGAAAGGGCCCATGGTGAAGTAAATTACTACCTCACGCAGCTTCTAACAGGGCATGGATATTTCCGGAAATTCCTGCATAAAGTGGGCAGAGCGAGTGACGCAGCATGCATATACTGTGATGACATTGACGACGTATTTCACACCTTTTTTGTATGCGGCCATTGGACGATTCAGAAAAGATGTGTGGAAACTGAACTAGGAGAATTGACAACGGATAATATTATTTCGGTGATAATGCGAAACCAGGAATCCTGGGATCGAATGGCTGTGTACGTGGAGAACGTCCTTCGTCAGAAGAAGAAGGATTTGGAAGTATACGAACGTTCGTAAAGGAGAAATGAAGAAAGAAGACGTCTGAAAGACAAAGCACGATATCACCCTGAAGTAATGCGAGAGCGGTTCCGGGGTGATGATACACATCGTGGGAAAAGGGTGTGTGGTTTTTAGTGGGTAAGAATCCTACACACTTGTGGAGTGCGGACCCTTCACAAGTGTCTTTTGAAGATTTTCCACAATCCCTCGTAAAAAAATATTATTATTATTATTATTATTATTATTATTATCATATTATTTTAGTTTCTCAAATCGAAGCCTGTCTTAACTCCAGACCATTAATTAAAAGTAATGATAACACATTAGATCCTCCATATCTTACACCTACTAATTTCTTGATCGGAGAGCCCCTCGGATCCCTTCCTAAATTTGATATCGAATCAAAACAAATTAATGTAATCACTACATGGCAATAAGTACAACTGAAGCAACATTTCTGGCAAAGATGGACGAAGGAATATCTAAACACTTTGTAACATCACAAGTAAACCAGAAGTTCTCCTGATCTAGTTCAAACAATATCAGAAGAAAGTAAGTTACAACACCCAAAAATGTTGCTCTGAAAAATGAGTAGGAAAGATACTGGCTGCCACATAAAGCTTGAAGGTGAAAACATTCAACGTGTACAGGTACCCAAATACCTGCAGAGGTACTGCAGATAAAGAAATAGTAAACAGAGTTGCAAGCAGTTCCAACTTCTACAGCTTCGTAAGACATCTACTTTGGGATAACAAAGTTCCTATGAGAACCAAGATGACTGTGTAATAAGTCATACTTTGAGCCCATTCTCACATACAGTCTGGAAACATGTACACTAAAAGAGAGTGGAGGTAGTACACTGCAGGCATGTGAAATTAAATTTCCATGAATTACCCTCCAAAAACCACGCAAGGACCATGTAAGGAACGATGACATCAGAATAGAACTGGAATGGACTCGACAGAAGGGAAGCTAATGCATTTGAGACTAACATGGTGTGGACATGTAAAGTGAATGCCTGGCACAAGAACACCACGTGCATGTGTAGAAAGAAGGGTCGAAGGAAGACGGCCAGTGGGAAGACCTAGGAACAGATGGATACACCAGCTGAGAAGGGATGTGGAGAGAAGGGGGGAGAACTGGGAGTCAGTGGTGAGAGAGGAAGTATTTCTGGACAGACAACGATGGCAAAGACTCGTTCAACACACCCTACCTGGCATACTGGAGGTTTATATGATGATGATGATGATGATGATGATCTCTGTTATCATAGCTGGTATAGTAAAACTGTATAAGACATAAATGATTGGAAATGGTATGCCATAAAACTTGTAGTGTAGTATTTATTGAAAGGACCACTAATAACATAGATATCTGAGAATAAAAATTAGGCCTTCCTCTTATCACCATTTCACTCAGCTTGAATAAAATAACTCTTAGCCTAAAGCATAGTGCCTTATTCCCCAACTTAACATACTGATCTCCATTAAATTTTGTTCAACCATTTTCTCATGACATACATACATGAAATTATTTAAGAAGAGACTAGGTAAACAACTGATACAGTATCTGCCACCTGAGTGACAGCCCTAAATGCAGCTCAATGATGATTGATTGATTGATTGATTGATTGATTGATTAATTGATTGATTGATTGATTGATCAACTGATAAAAGGAACTTGGGGTGATTACAGTTTTCACACATTTTTGTTTAAAAACTTGAATTTGAATACACTCCGTTCATTTCTAGTCAATGCCAATAAATACTACACACTCTCTAAAACAATGAATATTGTCGTCCCCTTTACACATATGCTATGTAAATAATTGGTATCCTTTGTGGAAAATGTATTGTGGTCAACACAACTGAGTCTGCAGCCGTTAATCTTCCTTTACCACTTTTATTGCATACTGAAATCCATACCATTTGAAGACCATTACTATGACATTTTTTGTTGAAAATGAAATGCATCCTCTATGCGGAGAATGTATTTGAAAATTTCGAAGGGAAATTTAGGGTCGTCCATTGTATGTCCAACCCTTATCCCATTTCTTTACGGGGTCGGGTATGAGGTGAGATGTTCTGTCATGGCAGGTTTTTATGACCGGATACCATTTCTGACATCAACCCCATCACATCAGAGAAGTTAATGAGATTAAATGAATAACGTGATATATCGTGATGATGATGATGATGATGATGATGATGATGATGATGCTTCTTGTTTAAAGGGGCCTAACATCGAGGTCATCGGCCCCTAATGGTACAAAATGAAACGAAATGGAATTACAAATTGAAAGTCCAAAGTTCTCCACTGACCAGAATTCAAAACGTGAGGATGGAGAATGAATGGATGGAGATGAATTTAAAACAATCAGTGGATGCAACCCGCAATGCCTTACTTTCAAAGAAACTGACGTAAAACAATATGATTACTGACCAAGGGACTGCTGCTATAGCATAACAGTGAATCAATGATGCTTGCAGTCTAAAGGGTGTCCAAAATCCAAGTTATCGGCCCCTCATAACGGTACTTATCGCTAGGAAAGTAGAACCATGGTATCTGTCATGTTGCGGTACTAATCAAAAGTAGCAGAGACTCGCAGTATTCCACACATTATGGTACTACTCACAGGTTATGAAATTCGACATATAATACAGACCTATGGTTTTTCTCACATTGTGGCACCATTTACAGGCAAAGCAACCCTATGGTGTTCATCACATAAGAGTACTAACCACAGGGACCTGCACTATCCTGTGGTGTTCCTCATATAGTGGGTACTAATCATAGGCAAGGCAGTACCATGGTAGCTATCATCCCATGGTCCTGCTCATATGGTGGTACTAATCACAGGTACTGCAAAAGCTGACCGCACGGTGCTCCTGTGTGCTACTAATCACAAACCTATTTGGTACCTAATATAGTGGTACTACGCGCAAGTAAAAGCGACCCATGATGTTCACCGCGTGGTGGTACTAATCACAAGTAGTTTCATGGTTGCAAGACAAACATCCCTTGGTCACCCCTTTTAGTTGCCTCTTACGGCAGGCAGGGTATACCATGGGTGTATTCTTCGTCTGCATCCCCCACCCACAGGGGGTTGTGTGTTTGGTCCGCGAGAGACATTTTATTTCCCTCAAGTCCGCCGACAAGCCGATTAGGACGCCCCTATCCACCACCTGGGACGTGCCATGTGGGAGTATCACCTCTCCCCCTGCTACGCCAGCGTAGTAGGTTCATGGACGTGATATATCATAAGTCATGAATTTCATTATGGTCCGTATTAACAATAATGGTATTGAATAGGTGGACCCTTCCTAACCTTTGATAGTAACGTGATATATATCTCAAATATTATTATAATATTTATAGGTCCACCTGTTCAATACAATACAATATAATCCACTATTTCATGTGGTTAAAATTTATACATAATACATAAAAGTCAATGGTACATGTTTCACCCTTTTTTTATAGGCATCATCAGCCTATATCAATCTTAAAAATTAATGGATATGGAATCTTTCAAATCTTATAAACTATAGAGTAAAATGTTGGACAATGATTTCATAAAATATTACTACAACGTCTAAAATAACGATATTGCATCAAAGTATGTTAAAAAAAAACAGTGAATTAACAGTTTTTGAAGATTAAAACATGGTTATTCATGAATATTTGAGAGTTTAAAACCAAAATGGATCCTCTTCTTATATATCATTAAGACAGTGACGGCCTTGAGTGTAAGCACAATCATCAATCGGGGGATGTTTGTTCCACTCCTATAGTATGAGTCCAAGATAGTAAAATCACTCTCAGTTATTTAAAACAGAAGTGTGAACGTAACAAATATGTTAAAATATGTACGATTGATACATCTGAAAGTCGTAGAAAAGAAAATGGAACTTCTTGTGGAGGCGTTGCTAATGATAAAATGTTGTGTCAGAGCTAGCGGATGTCAGTAGTTATGTTGGTGCGGTAATCAGTTGAATCAAAAAGACGGTCAAGTGGGTGTTATTAACCCCGTTGAAACATTTGTTTGAAGAAATGATTGAGTTTTTCTGAAACAATTTTGTTGGTGCAATATCGTTATTTTAGACGTTATAGTATAATATTTTATGAAATCATAGTCCAACATTTTACTCTATAGTTTATAAGATTTGAAAGATTCCATATCCATTAATTTTTAAGATTGATATAGGCTGATGATGCCCGTAAAAGAAAGGGTGAAACATGTACCATTGACTTTTATGTATTATGTATAAATTTTAACCACATGAAATAGTGGATTATATTGTATTGTATTGAACAGGTGGACCTATAAATATTATATTTGAGATACGTCAACTTCAATACGGAACCAAAATGAGAATAGTTACTTGTAACCAACGTGATATATGTCGAATAGCACCAACGAGTCTGCTCAAGGCTTAACGTCCCCATCCGATGGATGAATCACCATCAACAGCATCATATGTCCTCACTAAATATGAGCACTGCAGAGATGTTTGGAATTTAATCCAGGCTTTTGGCACGCAATCTAGTTAAGGGTTATAAATTTCATGTTGTTGGTCCGTATTGAACTGAGAATAACATATGAGTAACAACACAGTAAAGGTTTCCACCTATTCAGTACAAAATATATTCACAATATTTTAAAAATTACAAGGAACTAGTTTCGACCCATCTAGGGATCATTAGCCACATCAAAGCAAAGATCACTCTTGACGAAATCCTAAGAACATGTTAATTTTAACAGTAAGATTATTATGGAATAACAAGTGAATGTGGTAAATGAAAAGAGATGTTAGTATGGGACAGGTGAGTAATAGCTAATAAATATACAAGGAATATACATAAGAGGTTTGGAACAAAGTATAAAAGGGGGCTTAGTGTTGTAAAAATTATATAACCATGGAAAACAGTAAGTCCTTATAATGAAGAATGCAATGTGAAATGACACATATAAAATTATATATGGCTTAGGAAGAGTGGAGGTGGTTTAGGAGGGGAAGAGGGCTCAAGGTAGGGCTGAAGGGTGCGGGAGAAATGGCAATTGTCTCGGAAAAGTACCTTTGATTAAATTTAGGATTGAGTTTTGAAAACATTCTCTTTTGGGCCAGATATGTTGACGATGTCTTTGTAATCATGAATGAGAAATCAATTAACGCATCCACCACCCTCTTAAGACTCAACACTATTGATCCTCATATCAAATTCACACTAGAATCCGAATCAAATCTAAAAATCAACTTTCTAGATTTAACCATCACTAGAAACTCAGATTCTTTCAGATATAAAATATTCAGAAAACCCACTCAAACAGTCTCCACTATTCGCCAAGATTCAGTGCACCCCCAGTCCCACAAACGAGCCACATACAACAGCCTAGTTCACCGAGCCTTCAGCATACCTATGTCCAAGAAAGATCTAAAGAACGAACTCAACACAATCCGCGGAATCGCAAAATTCAACGGCTTCAGCAACCATTTTATAGAAAGGATAATCAATAAACATATTTATCGCCCAAAAACTACCCTCAAAAAAGAAACAACTAAACCTCTAACATTTTCCACCTTCACGTTCAACAATGATATCTACAAGTTAACCAATATCTTTAAGAAACAAGGCGTTGAAATAGCCTTCAAAACCAACTATAAGAACATGAACGTTTTACACAATACTTCACACATCAACAGGACCAGCAGTTTTTTAAAATCAGGAGTTTATAAGATCAAATGTAACACCTGTGGAAAAACCTACATCGGGCAAACCGGTAGAAACTTCAATATCAGATCCCACGAGCACACTAACGCAATAAAATACAACAAGTTTTCAGCCATCGGCCAACACATGCAAGATTATAACCATAATTTCACCAATATCGAACAAGACATGGACATCCTCGTATTAGCAAACAAAGGCCCTTTACTCGACATAATGGAAAATTACTACATACACCTAGACCAATACTTTAATGCCAGTCACAATCTCAATGAAATCTCAGAGAAACCCAACATACTCTTCGATCTATTTATCACTTTCCTCAGAAACAATAATGCAGCCAACCAAAACTCAATCCTAAATTTAATCAAAGGTACTTTTCCGAGACAATTGCCCTTTCTCCCGCACCCTTCAGCCCCACTTTGAGCCCTCTTCCCCTCCTAAACCACCTCCACTCTTCCTAAGCCATATATAATTTTATATGTGTCATTTCACATTGCATTCTTCATTATAAGGACTTACTGTTTTCCATGATTATATAATTTTTACAACACTAAGCCCCCTTTTATACTTTGTTCCAAACCTCTTATGTATATTCCTCGTATATTTATTAACTATTACTCACCTGTCCCATACTAACATCTCTTTTCATTTACCACATTCACTTGTTATTCCATAATAATCTTACTGTTAAAATTAACATGTTCTTAGGATTTCGTCAAGAGTGATCTTTGCTTTGATGTGGCTAATGATCCCTAGATGGGTCGAAACTAGTTCCTTGTAATTTTTAAAATATTGTGAATATATTTTGTATTGAATAGGTGGAAACTTTTACTGTGTTGTTACTCATACGCAATCTAGTGATTAGAAATTGCAGCCTATACCACCACCCCCACTACCCTGCGGGCCAACATTCTGTCAGACTGTTTAGACTTCATCCATTACACAAATAAATATGGTAAATCTACGGAAAAGTTTCAGGAACAAAATAGTCTGTACGAAGTGCTAACGGACTATGAGTTAAGTTTGCATAATGATAACTGTGATTTTACACTTCAAAGCATGATAGCTGATGCTGAAATACAACACCAGGCACACTAACTCAGAGTCTTGAGGATCAATTCGATATGCTTTATTGGTGTTCCAATTATTTATTCAATCCTAAATAACTGTATGATGTCAAGTTAAATAACATTTTCTTTTTTTTTAAGTACTAAAATTGTCTAATACAGTATATATTTCATCGAATAACTGGACATAATCACTTAAACTGACACAATAAATTTGCACATAAAGCAAGTTGTGCTTGTGCAAAACCAATATAACCCCCAAAAATTGAATTGTAAAAATATCTTCCTGTATAAAGTGCATCCTTATCATCTTACTCAAAGTTATGAAACTACAGTAAACCTATCAGCAAAAATGACAGAATAAGGAAGGGCCACTCTGCAAAAGATTTTAATTTAGTTAGCAGAGGAAACTATGAAAAAGATAGTGCAACACTGGTTCAGTGACAATAATGAAGGAATTTTCTGTCTTATCAACACCAAATGGGAAGCCCATCTACCTTCTCCACCAGATTATTCTTTTAATGCAAAAATAGTTGGCACAGACAGCAAGAAGTAGACATGAATCACTTTACCTGTCCTTTGGTGAGGTTTGATCCTTGTGGCAACAAAGTATGCAAAAGTTCCATTCGCTCTCGTAATGGTGGTAATAGCATCGGGGCACCGATAGCAAGAGTCTCGTTTACGATTGTCTCGACACAAGCTGGAGTAGGAATGTCCACCAACCTGAAAGAGAAACACAATCAGTTGCCATATGGTAAACTAACTGTCGGACCCTTTATTGATGGGTTAATTTTCATACAATTGTGGCAGTAATACCATCTAGCAGAGATGAATGGCAACAGAAGAGACAAACCATTCCTCAACTTAGTCAGTATAATGATAATATTATTGACAAGTTTTAGGTAGCCTACAAAGGACATTGTAACCACCATATTTTTTTCTGCTGGCTCAGTGATATTAAAGTATCTGAGATTTAGGCTTCCAACCCCATCGTTCATTATTTTTTCTCCTCCTCATTCCTTGAGTGATCAATCCTTCATAGTTTCCTTCTTCTTTCGATAGTTTTCTTCATTATCTTCCTGTTCAATAAGGGACAATCACCATGTGGTTTCTCATCTGTTAAAAAATAATCTCAACAACCATGACCATCCCCAGCTAGTTCATTATTAATATAACTGTGCAATATTTCCAGAGATACTTGCCATTGATGGACTTTGCAAAGAAAACCAAAATTCATGAATATTTCCATTATTATAGCTCGAACAAAAAATTGATCCAGACGTTAAAAGATTGAAAAACTAAATCTAAAACTAAATCTGATGTTCTGTTAGACAGAACTTATATTTCCAGAGATAACTGGAAGTTTGTGGAGAAATATAACTGTGGCATTGCTAAAGTTACTAAATTATTATTTATGTCATTATTGAATGAACTTGCTATACAATATGCATTCATAGTAATTATCATGCAAGGGGCAGATATTATTTAATTAATAATTAAAATCCAGCTTCAACAATGAACTTCCAGCCTAATCATGAACTTATTCTCTGCGTGGAGCGCTATTTTTGAGTGCCCGCCTCAGGCTTGTCTAGCTGCCTGAGATATAGAGGTGCAACCACCATGTGAAATTTCAACCCCGTATGTCAAATGGTTTGAGAAAAATGAATATCTTTTATCAACAATCAAATAGTAAAAATAAATCAACTACAGACCAAGCCCTTTATACAAAATTTCTCAAGTTATCCAAAAGTTCTTGAGGAAGAATTACCAATTTAAGTCCAAAAAATCCATTAAAAACACTACAGATCTAATTGATAAATGATAAATCTTCAATATCCAACCCCATCACTACCTTCATTCATTCATTCATTCAATATCGTAAATATGTATCCCAGCATACAAGTATCAAAATTCAGGATTTCATGCCCATTCTAAAATTAGTTGTAAATAACAATTTCTTCACTTCTGATAACATCATCTATCAACAGGAAGGTATGGCAATGGGCTTGCCTGTCTCGGGTATCTTAGCAGAATCTACCTAGATTTTCTAGAACATACTAAAATTGACAACAACAAAAACTTCAACAATATTCTCCTTTGGGCTAGATATGTAGATGATATCTGAGTAATTATGGATGAAAAAACAGTTGACGCTGCTACAACTCTCCTCAGTCTTAATAACGTTGATTCACATACTAAATTCACACTGGAATCCAAAAAGGACCAAAAAATAACCTATTTAGATTTACCCACCACCAGACACCCAACCTTTTTAAATCATAAGATCTCCAGAAAACCTACTCAAACTGCTTCTACAATCCGCCAAGACTCAGTACATCCACAGACTCACAAACGAGCAACTTAAAACAGTTTAGTTCACCGAGCCTTTACTGTATCTATGTTAAAAAAAGATCTAAAAAAACGAACTGAACACCATTCGAGGTATAACAAAATCCAATGGTTACAATAATTTTTTTATTGAAAGAATATAAACAAATACAGACATCATCCTTCGACCACATTAAAGAAAGAAAAACCTGACGTCCCCTTAATATCCACCTTCACGTTTAATAAAGAGATCTATAAAATCACCAACAATTTAAAGAAATACTATGTAAAAATAGCCTTTGAAACTAATAATAAAAATGCAGATATCTTATACAATTCCACATCAGTTAATGGAATTAATAGTTTCTCAAAATCACAAGTTTACAGAATCAAGTGTAATAATTGCAATTTTTCGTATGTTGGACAGACTGGGAGAAATCCAACATTCTATTTGACTTTCTCATTATTTTTAGAAATTTTAATTTCACAAAGCAAAAGTCGATTTTCCATTCAATTCATGGTATCTTTCCGCAGCATTTACCCCTATTCCCACAACCCTCAGCCCCGCCATTAAATAGCCCCTCCTCACTTCCCCTCTCTTCACCGTTCTCTTCGATCTGTTCTACTCAGTTCTTTTTCCTCCATTCCTGATCTTCCTTCCCTTCATATCAGTTATGCAATACATCCAACACATCGCAGTGCAAAGGGAGTTACATATTATTTTTTTATTATTTTATTTATTTTTATTTTTACTATTCAATTGACCCCCCTTTCAACAGCCCTTGTACTAATTTGTACTAATTTGGCTTTTTATTATCGTCGTCGTTGTTGTTATTATTATTATTATTATTATTATTATTATTATTATTATTATTATTATTATTATTATTATTATTATTTATCAGTTCTTGTTTCAACACTGAACTGTGAATCTTCTCAACCCACTTCACAGAAATAATTTGACTTTCAAGTGCAACTTTCGCCTACAGTTTTTTTTAAGGACATTAAACTAGAAGCTCTTTGGACATCAAAGTACCATGTTTCTACATTGTTCACTGTGTGTGTGCATAAATTGTTTTATAAATGCCACTGCTAACATACGATGACTTACAGCTTTCAGAACTTTGTAGCGAAGGATACACAAATTTTCAAGAATCTTCGGCATCCAGATTGATCAAATTGAATCATCCTTCAACGTCAGTTAAATGCCTTACTTTAATGCAATTTATGCATAATTTAAAACTTTTATTTCCACTGTGACTGTTTCATCTTCAACTTTATAGCGTCAAACACAATATTTCTGCGATATATGCACATTGTTTATGGACTATTCAATATGTTGTGCAATTCGCGTTGTTGGCTGATGCTGACCTTGACCTTAGGTCGAAACTAGTTTCAAATAAATGTTTCATTTGTAATGTAACCCACATTACAAAAATTTTGTATTGAAAAGGTGGAACGGTTAAACTAAACTTTTAATTGTATATGTCTCCTGATATCGCTCAAACTTATTCTTCTGCCAGTTGGTCGACTGATCGAATGTCGATGGGCGATACGATCTGCTTTTTCCCAGTCCTCTGGTGAGTGTGCAGCGCTCAGAAGATAATGCAGTTGTAAAAGCGCCTGGTCGACAGTAGCGAGCTCTTTGCGTGCGGAGCTGTTCTTCGGCAAATGGTTGAAACATTAAGGAGCCTGATGTACATCGACTTGCCTTAGCGGAAACCGGCAACTGATTACCCGTTGCTTTTTCTGTTCTACTTTGGCCATAATGTCCTTCCGGATTTAAGGCTTTCAGAACAGGAAGCCAGGCTTCGTTCCCACAGGAAGGGGCACTCCATTCTATCATAGATACAATGTGACTGGACAGACCAGAATGGTCTCTTCACCCTCAGAAATTTGGGCATTATTCCCAAATCTCTACATCGGGGAAGAAAAGTGTGTGAAGACAAGAGCTGCGCCTTTTTCTTATGTACTTTCTCGAAGCAATGGAATAAGTATGAAATTTCCTGCCTGCGGAGGTGATTCATATAGCAATTGAGGCTTTCATGGCTGGCGCTACAAATCAGTGTCGGTGTTTTCTGGGCTTGTAGGCCGTGGTCCAGGAGCAAGTGATTGTCCCGTTGTTTCACCAAAGACTGCGTTTGGCATTTTCAAGGGTTCCAAGTGACTTCGATAGCAGCAAAGCTCTCAGTGGAATGAAGTGTTGTTTTAATTCCACCTCATTATATAGTGCAGGCTATGGTACACTGCTCTACTATTGGTCCGCCATGCTGGGAGGGGGTAGCTGATTGGCTGTTCTTCGGCAAATGGTTGAAGCATTAAGGAGCCCGAAGTACATCGACTTGCCTTAGCGGAAACCGGCAACTGATCATCCGTTGCTTTTTTCTGTTCTACCTCGGCCATAATGTCCTTCCGGATTTAAGGCTTTCAGGACAGGAAGCCAGGCTTCGTTTACCTGTTCAGATTCCTCTGTACGGTTGAAGCTGTTGGTGTGCTTCAGAATTTCAATGGCTTCCCTCTTAGCCAGGCATGATAAGTCTCTTTCTTTATCTCTTACCTGAACACCACTGTTTGCTTTTATCCATAACGAGGCTACCCAAGTGACTTTGCAGGGAGCAATTTTAAATTTATGGTGATAATGCATTTAAAATTTCCTTGAAGATGACACAAGTAGTCTTCCTTATGATGTGCGTATGTACATATGTAGCTCAGTGTGGCATTCTTCCACGTGTCTTTCGCTTCCTGTCTGTTAGCTTACGTCTTTCTCCCCATGCCATATTTAAATACCTGAGCTTCCCTAAAACAATGATAACTCAAAAACTATTAATACACATTAGATTTAGAGTATTTTTATCTTAATAAGATTGTTGAAGTGAAAAAAGAATTTATTTTGATAAAGATTAAGTGATTATCCTCAAAATATGGTTTCTAATTTTAAGGTGTTTTTCTATAGCAAACAATAACAGAAAAATGCTTATTGACAGCTACCTTTCACAGAGGAACAGTCCATTCCAGACTTTATTGTAGCGCTGTTTATGCTTAACAATTTTACCACACATACTTTGGGTCTATTATTGACTGTTTAGGCAGCGTACACCAAGAAAGCACTCGGATGGCCATATTTTCTTTGACTTCCTTCACTAAAATTACCACTGTTCAGTTTCCTTTTGCTGTATATTGTCTCATACACTTAAATCTCTAAACAATAGTTAAAACCACATCAAAATCTGTTCAGTTGTTCTCAATATTTAGCTGCACAAACACAGAGAGATGCCTAACAGAGACTTTATTGTATAATACTGCAGCAATGAAGGCTGAAAGTGCATGGAGGCACTGAGAAGTGGTGGATTCTTGAGGTCTGCCATGAGCAAGTTGACTGAGCTCCTTCAACGATAGTGGAAACAGCCAACAATGGGGAGGTGGCTGGGATGATGGTAGTAGAAACTACAAGATCCTTTGTCAAAAATCTCCTGCTGGCCTGTTTACAGAGTGAGTGAGTCAATAAAACAGTCTTGGCTGTGCAAAATTCAGCATGATGTGTGAATTTGCATATCTTGGGCTTACCTTTGTCATCGAGTAAAATGCTCTGGAGATGACACTGTACTGAGAGAGGCCTTGTTGGAGAACAAGAGTTCAACATACCGGAGGGCTGTGTGGTCGGCCAAGTTAGTGAGTACAAACTGCAGAAGTGGAAAATACAAACTCGAGTGCACTTTTTATAACTGTACAAAGTACGTAGTTTTAAGAAATGTAGTGAATAGTGGTAAAACAAGCTATCTCTCTGAATGTTCTTTTACTTGTTAGGACCAAGGACAGTATGTATATATTATCATTCACCACTGTTCAATCTTCCCAATTACTCAATCAAGCCATCTTATTCCTACTCCTTTATAACATCCAGTCTTCTGTATTAAAAGTATTAAAATTTACCTATGATAACAATGACATTTACAGTAAGATACAAAAGTTGAAAACTAGAAAAGCAGCTGGAATTGATAAGATTTTTGGCGATATACTATAGGCAATGGGTTGGGATATAGTACCATATCTGAAATATTTGATTATTGTTTGGTTGAAGGCGCTATACCAAATGAATGGAGAGTTGCTATAGTAGCCCCTGTGTATAAAGGAAAGGGTGATAGACATAAAGCTGAAAATTACAAGCCAGTCAGTTTGACATGCATTGTATGTAAGCTTTGGGAAAGCATTCTTTCTGATTATATTAGACATGTTTGCAAAATTAATAACTGGTTTGACAGAAGGCAGTTTGGGTTTAGGAAAGGTTATTCGACTGAAGCTCAGCTTGTAGGATTTCAGCAAGATATAGCAGATATCCTGGATTCATGAGGCCAAATGGATTGTATTGCAATTGACCTATCTAAGACATTCGATAGGGTAGATCATGGAAGACTACTGGCAAAAATGAGTGCCATTGGACTAGAAAAAAGAGCGACTGAATGAGTGGCTATATTTCTAGAGAATAGAACACAGAGAATTAGAGTAGGCGAAGCTTTATCTGACCCTGTAATAATTAAGAGGGGAATTCCTCAAGGCAGTATTATTGGACCTTTATGTTTTCTTATATATATCAATGATATGTGTAAAGAAGTGGAATCAGAGATCGGGCTGTTTGCAGATTATGTTATTCTGTACAGAGTAATAAATAAGTTACAAGATTGTGAGCGGCTGCAGGGTGACCTCGATAGTGTTGTGAGATGGACGGTGGACAATGATATGATAAACAGGCTTAAAAGTCAGGTTGTGAGTTTCACAAATAGGAAAAGCCCTTTCAGTTTTAGACGATGGGATAGGAAAGGCCTAGGAGTTGGAAGGAAGCGGCCGTGGCCTTAATTAAGGTACAGCCCCAGCATTTGCCTGGTGGGGATCATTGTAAGTACCTAGGTGTTAATATAAGAAAAAACCTTCATTGGGGTAATCACATAAATATGATTGTTAATAAAGGGTAAAGATATCTGCACATGGTTATGAGGGTATTTAGGGGTTGTAGTAAGGATGTAAAGGAGAGGGTATATAAGTCTCTGGTAGGACCCCAACTAGAGTATGGTTCCAGTGAATGGGACGCTCACCAGGATTACTTGATTCAAGAGCTGGAAAAAATCCAAAGAAATGCAGCTCGATTTGTTCTGGGTGATTTCCGACAAGAGAGTAGCGTTACAAAAATGTTGCAAAGTTTGGGCTGGGAAGATTTGGGAGAAAGGAGACGAGCTGCTCGATTAAATGGTATGTTCCCAGCTGTCAGAGGAGAGATGGCGTGGGAGGACATCAGTAAACGAATAAGTTTGAGTGGTGTCTTTAAAAGTAGGAAGGATCACAATATGAATATAAGGTTGGAATTCAGAAGGACAAATTTGGGCAAATATTCGTTTATAGGAAGGGGAGTTAGGGATTGGAATAACTTACCAAAGGAAATATTCAATAATTTTCCAATTTCTTTGCGATCATTTAAGAAAAGGCTAGGAAAACAACAGATAGGGAATCTGCCACCTAGGCGACTGCCTTAAATGCAGATCAGTAGTGATTGATTGATTGATTGATTACAAGAAAAAATTTAATTAATCTGTTATAAAACAGCCTGTATCAGTCCTTCACTGTCCTTTCTCCCTTTCTTCACAAATCTATTCCATTGGACTCACTATTTAAGATGAACATGTTGACTATTCTCATTTTTTATGGTCCTCATCTGGCTAAGGTTTGATATTATTTGTTCACTTTTTACAGCTCCTCCAGTATCCAAATGTAGAGCCTGATAACCTAGATATTAGGCCCTTTAAACAACAACAACCATCATCATCATCATCATCCAAATGGCTTTTTATAGTTAGCAGTTTCTTTCCAAGAAATCATACTTGAAGTTGTTTCTATTACAGGTTGAGGAAGCCACTCCGAAATGAATTTTACACCTACTACTATATTCTGGTTAGAACCTGAAGAACCAACAATTCCTGGTAGATTACAGCAAGCTACAATTAATTTACTAAATTTTTCAGTGAATTACTAGACATCTCACATAAGATACTTTTCGATCAATATACTGTATATTAGAACATCCTAGAGCATTTATGCCATATGTTGTACCTCTTTCAATTTTATGAAATGATCACAGCAATAATATTGTCACCACTACTTTGTTTGACCTGAATTCAAGATTTCTTTCAGTACCATTATTTCACCCATATATATCATTTGATCCCAAATTTTGTAACTTACCTGAAGAGTAAGTGCATGAGGGGACGAGCCTGAGAGCCCAAGACAGAGTTGGCCAATCCTCCAGTGAGAGCCAATGAGAGATGTGCACACAGGAGACGTAAGCACAAGCTTACAAACTGATGATGTTCCCTGCAACAAGTCAGTGTATTACACTCAATATTTATGTGAGAAGGTTTGGGGAAGTAAGATAATAATCAATTCATACAAATCTACAGACATATTTACTGCACATACAATAGCATTCAAAAGCATTTGGCAAAGTGTTATTTCTTTAGAGTGCTTGTAACAGCTAAACAAAAATTCAGATAAAATTCAAAAAAGAAACTTTTATTTTTTAACAATCCATACAACATCCTTTTTCCACTATTTACATACTTTTAAAACTCTTGTGTGAATCTCTCCCAACATTTTTTCTTTTCCTCATTTATCAGAAGCTAAGTGTAACAAAAGTCTAGGTAAATAGGCCTATAGGTGTAATAGAGCAATACTGTTTAAGTATTGTCCCAAAAACTCTTCTGTCACTATTATTATTTATTTAAACAGTTTGAGTAAAAATTATTTACCCTTAAATGACAGAGGAATTCATTTTATGGTACACATATGT